>NC_141220.1:25563895-26216395 GCF_054856515.1 Filicampus tigris | reverse complement strand
TCCCACCCATTCATGCAAGGGAAACGTCCGGGCGACAAACCGCAGCCATGTATAATGCCACTTCCTTGCCTCTCACTCTACTTTCATTCCTAATGAGTCAACAGAATTATAATCGCCGTCCACTGATTGTGAGCCCCTAACAAGCTGCTCTTTGTTTGTCGCATCCAACCAAATTGCTTTGGCGACTCAGCCGCATCGGCGGGATCGGGAAGGCCTCCAAGGCTGTGCCCCCGGAGCGAGGCACACTCATTACCCTCGGCGCAGGGCATAATTTAGTGCAAGTGCATAAAAATAATGTGACCATCTTTCCAAACAAAAGAGCGGGCGGAGGTTAGCAGTGGCGGGAAGACGAGTCAGCCCTGCGGGCTCCATGGGAACTGTGAGTCAGGCAAAGCTGTCAGCGAGAGTGCGGTGGAAGCGGACGAGAATGACCGGCCAACCACATACGCACAAACACACACGTTCACATACACACGCACGCACGCAAGCACTATTTTCCATGTTCTGCTCTGTTTAGCCTGTTTAGCTTGACTTTATTCGTCCAGACATCTCTGGGCCAACTTCACTTTTATTGACATTGCCGGATTTTTTGCGCTCAGCAAACACAGATGTTGAAAGTTCGCGACAACTGAGTCCACCTCGTGACTAATTCAGGTCAACAGTGACACTGGAGATTTTTCAAGATTGCACAGATGAAAAATTCATAAGCCCTCGAGCAGTTATGAGAACCCTGCAACCTTGAGTCTGACAAAACAACCATAGAGGCCCTGGCTTGTAGCTGCTATGCCTTGGGCCATTTAGCTAAAAAAAAAAAAAAATGACATATTCAAAACATGTTTTTCTTTTACGTTTTACATGAGGGCTGTGGGTGGCTATTAGCTATGTTTTCATCTTCATTTTTTGCGGTTTATTCATCTCATGAAATCATTTTTTTTTTAAAAAACGACAATTAATTGAATGAAAAAATTGTATTTACATTTAAAGGGGAAGTCAAAGCAAACGTTTTTTTTTCAAGAATATGTTCTATGCAAGCCCACTAGGTGAAACAGGGCATTGTGATAAATATTGCGTTTGTGGAATAAGTGTTAATCCACTCGTTTTTAGCCATCTCCGGGGGTGGCCATTTTGTCTTCTGTTGACTGAAAATGACATCACACTGATCACAAGGACCGATCACGGCTCAGATTCAGAAAACAGGTCAGCCGTTATGACAAAATACAAAATGTCCGCCCCCAGAGATGGCTAAAAACGAGTGCATTTTGCTGCTCAACTCGAATTCCACAAACGCAAAATTAATTAGAATGCCGCGTTTCAACTAGTGGGCCTGCTGGGAACATATTCTCGAAAAAAATATGATTGTGTTGATTTCCGCTTTAAACAGCAAAATCCACCCGCTTTTAGCCATCTCAGGGGGCGGCCATTTTGTCACTTCTGTTGACTGAAAATCCACATTGGTCTCCACCCTGAGTCCTCACTTTATCTTAGTGAAAGGGTTGTAGGAGCTGGGTTGTCTGGCAGCCAACCAAATTGGATCGCCATTTTGAAATGGAAAGAGTCTGCGTCAAAGTAATTCACAATGCTTGATTGCCCCACGTGGCAGGTGGTCCAACATATTTACTAAACACTGTAGACGCGCATCTATAGTAACCATCAAATCCTTGAACTTGACATTGATTTCAAGATCATCCATGTAAACCTTTTACAGTGGATGCAGAAAAAAAAAAATCTCAGATGTCATTTTAAGGCAAAATGGCCCAGGATATTTTTATGAGCAATGCAATGCGACACTAATGAAACCTTCACTGTCTTTTCATGCTGGACAGATTTATAGCAACGATGGGCGAGCGCTTCTTTCATGGTGGCTTTTCAAATTAGCTTCAGTACAAAGGGTGGGCGGGGTGCACTTATGGTTTTTAAGGGCCAAAGAAAACAAAACACAAATCGGGATTGACGGCGCTGGTGTTTGTCGCTCAGAAGCCTTGTTGACTTGCGAGCGCAGCATGTGCACGCTGTATTTTCTTGGCTTTGTCTCCTGGAAAGAGTAATCGTAACAGTCTTAAGTGACACGTTTTTTTTTTTTTTGTTGCTTTTTTTTTTTTTTTTTTTTTATGAGCCCCATTAGTGTTTTCCATCAAGCTGTAATTACAGCCCATTCATGAAAGCCGGAGGGGGCTGGGGTGGCACTCTCGTCCTTAGAAAGCTGTGAATGGAACCGGCTAGCTAGCACTGCCTTATGGGAACATTTTGCAAGAACTGCCATCTATTGATATGCAAAGCGTAGACGCACCGGTATGCAAACATGCAAGTGGGACAAAAGCACAACAGGTCCTATACAAAGACAGAGTTGGACTGTCCAACATTTGCAATTGATGGAAAATTTATGTAATTATTGATTGACTTCTGTAGATTCTAACATTCATTTTGTGAATTTTGATGTGACAAACGCAAATTTTGGGCATCAGCCCCCACGCACCCCCACCTCATCGTTATTACCATCCAAAGGGAAATAATTAGGGCTGGATGATTACCGTATTTCCCGAATTATAAACCGCTACTTTTTTCCTAGATTTTGAACCCTGCAGTTTATATAAAGGTGCGGCTATTCAGTGGATTTTTCTGTGCAGTAAATATCAAATTTTTCAACATAGGTAAGTGCGTCTTATATAAAGGTGCGGCTTATATGTGTTTTTTTTTTTTTTTTCATTATTTAAAAAATAGAGTGGGTGTGGCTTGTATAAAGGTGCGGTTTATAGTCTGGAAAATACGGTATATGCTTGTGGGAATATCACTTTTCCAGCTGCCAGCTGAGAACATATTCAGGTCATCAGGCGTGGTGGAAATGTTCGGGACTGCAGCCAATCAGAGTCCAGCTTTTCCTTACAACTCGAGTTTGCAAGTTGAAGTAAACAGAATCCGTCAAATAAATGAAAGAAGAAGCAGTAAACCGAAATTACATAGTAACAATGACTGAATGTGCACCTGAAAGCGCAGCTGATGAGCAGCCACTTAGCGTAATCTTGCGAAGACGAAGCTAGTTTGACGTGAGAAGTGTGGAGGGAGCCGTTTGTGCAGAGTATTTAGTCAAAAATAAGGTAATGCAAACAAACTTTTTGAAACATTTGAACACGTAGCACCCAAGTGATGAAATGGAAAGGATGGAAAAGCAACGTAATGTAAACATGAGCAGTTTAGCTGCTGATAAGTAGCTAAAGGCTAACTTATTTGGCATCCGTCAGCTTTCGCGTCGAAATTGACTTAACTGTATGACGGATGGACGAAAAGACATTTTTAATGCATATCGACCAACTTTAGCTGGAGCCACGGTCACAGCGCCTGCTTTGCTTCTCACCTCTCCAACCACGGGCAAATCGCGTGAGGCCTAAATGGCTGATTGCAGTGCAGTGTCGGACCCGGGCAGTGACACACACATAATGACATGGCGTTGAAAGATTTAGAGGAATGTCTAATTGGGGGCTTGGGCTGTAAAGATGACATGCCGTCATTCCCTTTTTACTGCGCCATGATGTGTTTATTTCCATCCCCCACTGCGCTAAGTACAGTTGTTTTGTGGTGTAAACAAAGCAACACATTGTGCAAGGCGTCAGTCACATTTGGGTGTTGATCGTTGTGTCCATTTTAGTCGGACACGTGACATATTTAGGCCGGGTTTCATCATCGGGTTACACATACAGTCCATACAGTATTACGCAATCGGTCCAAATGCATACATTGACATTATTCCAGCTCTTTTACAATCATGCATGAAAACAATAAACCTAAGCATCTGTTTTCTCAGGTCTCAGGTCGCACTACTCAATGAGTGACCGTTTTTAAAATGTAATAAAAGGGCTTATTGTGTCTCTCACCAGTGATGCCGGTAACCAGAGACGCAACGGGACCAAAAGTCGGCCCGGGAATATACGTCGACGGCCGGCGGTGGGGGTGGTTTTTGGGAATTTAAAAGCTGTTAACAGCTTGAAGTGAAGCATTCTGGGGCTAATTTTGCATTCCCGTCTGGCAGAGTGATGCCACATATGCGCCATGTCACGTTTGGACCACATGAAAAATAACAACGAAGGAAGGAGAGATTCATCTTTTCCAGCTGGAAAGCCACTCACTATTTTGAGTTTGTGTCCGCTCAAGGAAATATGAAGGTACTGTACGTTGCACAAATTGTGCTGTTGACAAAGTGTTAAATAGCTAAGGCTGTGTGACTATATGACGTCGCCAAATGGAATCATTATATTTATGAGCAATGTACATTCTAAATGTTCAGTTTGCAGAGACAATATTAAGAGTTCAATATGAATATGTCAAGCCAAAACAGACTGCCTTCAAAAACATATTCACGTCAAAACGAGAAAGGCTATTTTAAAGCAGCCATTTATCTTAAGTGAAATCCATAGACTCATTAAAAAAAAAGACTTATGTTAAGTAAAAGAAAGATGTTGAATGTAACCGATAAAGTAACTTGCAATCTTATTTACTTTTAAAATCAAGTAATTAGTCAAGTTACTTTTCCAAGATAACTATGGCAACACGGTCTCTCACATACACACCAAAAAAAAAGCTCTGAGTAGTTTATTAATGAGTTATCTTCCAATAGTACCCCTTTAAACGTTCAAAGCCATTACTTGACGTGCTGTAAAATAAAGATCTGCAGGTAAATGGAGCTAGCTGCTCCAGTGCTAGCGTCATTTAATAATATGTAACCAAAGGCATTCAATTTGGATGAGGTTTTAATCTTTTCTCCACTAGCGTATTTATCATATTTATGGATTTTATGTGGCATGCAAAAATCTGATGAGCGAGGCAGCCAGCGGTGTAGATAACGTCCTTCGCGTGGCCGATGGCAAATGTGTAGCTTGTTTCCACTAACCCGCAGGATCGCATTTCGAGCAGCTCTGAGCTTCTGGAATGAAGGTATGACAGTTTGATGCTGAAAAATGAAGTCCTATTAGGCGCCATGCTCCACTTGGAGTCGGCGATTAAACTGTCTCGGCTCGTCCATTTGATTTAAAGCTTTGTCAGAATTGTCACGCAATCAGATGAACTCCCTTGAAGCATGAATGCGAGATCAATGCGTGATAGCTGAATATTCTTGGCCATTTCCTGTCGCCACCCGGTGGCGCAGTGCCTGCTTGAGGAAGGCAACGCGAATTGATCGAGGGCTGACGGTGCGGAGCTGCATTATTAAGAGTTTTGTCTTCAGGATAATCACGAAACTTGGGCGTTCTGCTCAAATATATCGCTGCACACTGTGTAGTGTTTATCATGCATTCAGTTTGTGGCAGGCATTTTCTCACAGATATGTAGAAAATGTCAAGCTGGGCTGTCTTTGCTGTGAGCCATTTAGCAAAAGATAATGGCTAGCCTCCGAGCTAACGTCAGCTCTAAAAGCATGCTAAACATTTCAACAACTAATGAGCACGTCTGCCATTAATCCAAGTGACAGAAAAGTCAATTCATTAGTTAGCCATTCCCTCAACGAGCATGCTAACTATAGTATGTCTGAATTTCAATCTCGTCTAAAAATGCCTGGCGCAAATGTAAATAACCTCAGGGATTCTGTCTCTTAAAGCGGAAGTCAACCCAAACATATTTTTTTCAAAAATATGTTATGTGCGAACACACTAGTCGAAACAAGGCAATATGATTACTATGAAATATGAGTTACGCAGCAAAATGCACCCGTTTTTAGCCATCTCAGGAGGCGGCCATTTTGTCACTTCTGTCGACTGAAAATGACATCACACACTCTCAGGGCTCAGATAACGACCAATCACCTGTTTTCTGAAGCTGAGCCATGATTGGTCGTTACCTGAGCCCTGAGCAGTTGTGATGTCATTTTCAGTCGACAGAAGTGACAAAATGGCCGCCCCCACAGATGGCTAAAAACGGATGGATTGACTCTTGTTCCTCTTCATTTCGACATTCTTCACACTACGGAGATTGCGTTGTGTCGCATGCAACTCGGGTGCCATATTATTAAGAAAAGTCAAAGGCCTTGCTATTTACAGTCGATTTGTCCGTCTAGTAGACGTGGTTCAGACTTGGTGGCATGCCATCAGAAGCTTTAGGACTTAATCGTCTCGGAAATCACCAAATGGCCCTGAAACGGTCTATTCAAACCAAAACGGCCCAAATTCCTGTGCCTTTCAAAGCATGGGGTTTTTAATACTTTGCCATGTTTCCTGTCTTGCCATGACATACATTCCGGACAGTATGGGACGTTTCAGTGGGAAAGGATGGAGAAATGCGTTTATGTATGGCAAATGTCATAAATAGTACTGTACATAAGGAGGGCCACTGTCAACACAGAGGAATTTTACAACGCAATGCAAATGAATCTTTTGAGCACGGCACATTTAAATGTTCACGCTAGTGTGAAATATAATCTCGAATTAATTCCGTCCACATGCAGCTAAGAGGTTTACTTCTCCTTCTGCTGTGTTCTATTGTGTAAGAGGCTTGATGTGTGCGTGTGTTCGTGTGTCAGCATTTCCTCTTCCAAGCTTGTCACACTACATCTTGTGATACGGCATGCACACAAGCGTGACTGCATGCCCCCGCGCATGCAGGCGTGACTCAGACTCTTTTTTGAGTTGAGTTAGCACATCTGCACTAAAATAAAAATAAATAAATAATAAATACATATTTTCATTAATAGGTCCATGACAACAGTTGTAAAAAAAAAAATAATGTGTTCCCACCAAAATATAATAAGTAGAAAATAATAAAAATAGGTCAATGACGGATTAGCTTTACTTCATTTTTGGTTGACTTCCCCTTTGTGGAATGATTGTGGGGTAACTTAAAATGTAACAAAAGTAGGAATAGCCAAGTCAAATCAAATTCATTTAAAGAGCCCTAATCACAAAAAAGTCTCAAAGGGCTTCACACGCCCACAGTTGACAAATATGAACGACATCCCCTGATCTTAACCCCCACGAGGGCAAGGAAAAACTCCCCCGCAAAAAATCATCTAGGGAAAAATGAGAAACCTTGACAAGGGATCACAGATGGGAGATGATCAGGCTGCAATAAATGCCCAGTGGGCAACATTTAACACACATTATGATGCTATACAATGTTAGTTGAAATAATGTGAAAGCTCGCAACCTTCCTGGCACATGTTTTTTTTTTTTTTTATGTTTTGGTTTGGTAAGACCTTTCCTAGAACAGCTTATTAGGTTCACCTAGCAAGAAAAAAAATAAGAAAAGACAGATTTACATCTTTTGTCAAGGCGTATCACTAAATAGCAAACAGTGGGTGCAACGACTTCACATCACATCAGTTCCTACTATGGCGCCGCACATTATAAATAACCTTATTTTGGCAAATACAAGAATAGATATTTATCAAACTTTACAATTTTGCTACATACTGCAGATTTAAAATGTAAGCCTGCTAACATGGTGTGCATTGACAGGTGTGCGGCAAACCTAGCTAGCTATTAGCCCGCCGCAGCCTGGCTGGGGCCTCCCGCTGGTCGAGTGGGGCCCAGTGTAATCTCGCAAACCAAATCAACACGGGCCTTTTCCTTCCTCTCAACCCGTACACGCTGCTTGTCGTAAACTATATTGACTGTCATATCCTGTCAACATGACTTTTATGATTCGTGTGTGATCGTAGCGTGTGTAGCGCTGCACACGCGTGCGTCGTCACCGCTGAGTGCTGTGATTTCACAGTCAAGCCGCAGTAAATACATGACATAATACGAGTGACATAATCAGTACCGGGGAATATTGTGTGATGTCGTCTAGCACTAACACATGCTTTAAAGGTGTTATAAAATTGCAATATCATGAGATAAGGCCTTTATACAACACATCTACAAGCTCTATTTACTTGTGAACAGAATGAAGCGACAAGAAATTATGTTTATGTAATCAGTTATTCAGCGCCACCACCAAAAATAGTTTCGCAAACAGTGGCGTGAGTCGCGGAGTTAGCCGTTAGCACAACATGCTACCTAGCCAAAGCGTCAGTGTCAACAATTATTGTAGCATCTTTTGATAATGCACATTTGCAAGTAGCAATGATGCTAACGCAGTATGTATGTGCAATAGTCTAATTTAACGTATTTTAGTTTATTTTAGTTTAAAAGTGTGAAGAGTAAACAACTGTTTTAGATGTGAATAGATAGTGTGAGTTCAATACTGAAAAAATATCTATCTATTTATGATTAAAGGGGAAGTCACCCCAAACATATATATTTTTTTTAAGAATATGTTCTGTGGTTGAGACAAGGCATTCTGATTAATATTGCGTATGTGGAATATGAGTTAAGCAGCAAAATCCACCCCGTTTTAGCCATCTCAGGGGGCGGCCATCTTGTCACTTCTGTCGACTCGAAACGACATCACAGTTGCTCAGGGCTCACGTAACGGCCAATCACGACTCGGCTTCATATAATAGGTGAGCTGCGATTGGTCGTTACCCGAGCCCCGACACACTGTGATGTCATTTTCGGTCGACAGAATTGACAAAATGGCCACCCCCTGAGCTAGCTGAAAACGAGTGGATTCCTCATATCCCGCAAATGCAATATTAATCAGAATGCCTTGTTTCGACTAGTGGGCCCGCATAGAACATATTCTTGAAAAATAAATGTTTGGGTTGACTTCCCATTCGAGTTTGTCCTGTATTTATTGTATTTATTACTCACACATAGACACATGTGCGTGTCAGCCCACGATTGAAGCGGCCAGGTGCGTCACAGCAGACGCGTGTGTATCGATGTGCCAGACAGCCGGCGACGCACTTTGTGCGACAACACATTCTTGCTCCGCAGCTGAGAGATCTGCCACAATGTATGCAACGTGCAGGTAGAACGCACACTATTTGGAGCAGCTCATGCATGTGCGCACAGCAACAAAACACGCACACGCACGCACACAAGAAAAGTGCGGGCAAGGGACAGTGAGGGCACGCCAGGCTGTTATTCTAGTGCACGCTGGCTGAGTGGACTGTGTAATCTCCAGGGTGGAGTCCATATTGGGTTTCGGGCTAATTTACTGCTTTTTGGCCCACTTGTTGTGTGATTTTTGCAGGAGAGAGTGAAAAACAAAAAGAGAGCAAACGATAGGAAGACGCCAACTCTAGTGGGGTTGTGGCTCCCTCACGTTGATTATACGAGTTGTATTGCGGCGTTAGTATAGGAGGCGTAATCACCCTCGGTGGCGAGCGGGGATAAAAACGACTTTAAATCGCAGGTGTCAAACTCGAGGCCAGATTCGGCCCACTGCATCACTTTATGTGCCCCCTTAAAAAAAAGTGATATCGTAATTTTTCTTCAAGTTTGACATTTTTTTTTTTCGCCCATCAAATCCTAACATAAATTAAACATATCAGAACATATTACTCCAGTCCTGAAAGCTTGGCCCACCTCACCTCCTTTGCATCGGTTAAAAAAAACACAAAAAAAAGAGTCACAAGCCCAAAATAGAAAAATGCCAAAGCAATGTAAGTCGCTCGAAAGAATCCCGAATAAAAATATGCGGCAACGCGACCGCGCCCGCCATGCGTCACATTTACAATCGGACCAGGAATGCGGTTGGCGCCTTGTTGCGCGCGGCGACGAGACGGTTTGTGGTTTGTGTGGCGCGCAAGAGATAGCACCTGCCTGTCGATAGCGCTGTCTGCAGCACAAACACCCCCACCGGCTATCGAGTCACTATCGCAATCATTCAAAGAGGTCGGACGACTGTTGTTCGTCTGAACCTTTGCCTTTATTATCTATCTGCTTGTCTTGAGGTTTTATTGCGATGCTTTTACTGGATTTTAGTACATACTTTATTGGGGTTTATTTGCGTTTGTTATCCGTTTGTACAGTGCGAACTGCAGAAAAATGTGCTGTATAAATCAACTAGAACTTAAAATTCCCTTTTTATTCACTCATTGTTAGACTCTGTTTGGAAAGTTAATGTTTTATTTATTTTTTTATTGGATACAATTTTAAAAAGTCCAAATGTGTTCGATAGACATGCAGATAAAGATGACAATTTTTGTATTCACAGCTTGTTGCAGCTCAAATTGGTCTGTTTAAAACTCAATAAATGAAAAAAAAACTGAGAGACTAATTCTATGTTTTTCCTTGATATAAAAAAAAAAAAAAAAAAAAAAAAGCACGAAAAATCGTGTTTTAACACTAATGGCTTATTTGCACTCAGCGGGCCAAAACATTAGGTACACCTGCTCAATTTAACGAGAACCACAATAATCAAAAATTGAAATGGATAACCGGTCAAAAGGAGCATTAAAGATTGAGACGACTTTTTAAAAAAAAGAAATAGCACATCAAGATTAAGGACACAGGTGCTAATCAATGAGGTGATTTTTCATTTTCCTCCGGCAGGAAATACAAAATAAAGTTTGACCACACAGCCAATTAACACATGAAATAAAAACACGGAGCAGCACTTAATTACGCCGCCCTAAAGCCACGCTCGCGTGATACTTAAGAGGCGTGTTTGGGCTGCCATCTGCCGCGTCGCCATGCCAACGAACGGCCGGTATGTGACAGACGTCAGACGGCCCAGCTGGTTGGCCAACACCCCCCCACCCCACGGTGGGCGGGATCCGCCAACGCACGCACGGAGCATCTGCATTCCCACAGTAGTCCGAGTCAACAATCAGCGCGCCCCCGCCTTTCTGAAACTTTATCAGAGAGGCTGGGAGTGGAGGGAGCGAGTGCTTGGGTGGGGTGGGGGGGTGTTTCAATGCCGCTGAAGCAGCACATTTTGCTGCAGGGGCCCTGGTGCCAATGTCAAGGTGCTGAGTGAGGCAAGCCGAGGAGCTCCTCCGCACACACACACGCGCACACGCGGGGCCTGCTGAGACGACCCCTCCCTTAGCTGCCATTAGACTGGTGGGATTGACCTCTCGGAGCCCTACAATGACCTTCCGCGTTCACCTTTGACCGCGTGCGTTAGTCCCTTTTTTTTTTTTTTTTTTTTTTTTTTTTTTCTTTTCCATTTCAGCTCGACGCAGGAGTGAGGTAATGGTATTTTATTTAAGCCCTGGACGGCATAAGTAAGCATTAAAGGCCTCATAGCTCAGTGGTTAGAGCACTGGTCTTGTAAACCAGGGGTCGCGAGTTCAATTCTCGCTGGGGCCTAATTGTATTTTTAACCCACGGGGGGTCGGCCTCGGTTTACGCCGGCGTTTTTTGCCCCTATGAGCCGGTGAAGTTACCCCAATTTGGACACTGAAAAAAAAACAAAAAAAAACGAGAGGTGTGTCGAATTGATGCGTTTTTATTTCATCAAGTGGTTGCACAAAATAAAACCCTCTGGATCCAGATGCATTTTGAAGTAGATGTATATGCTACTTAAAAAAATTACATTGAGTGTTTTCACAAAATCAAGTCATCACGATTCAGGTGCTTTTTTTAATTACCGTAGATGTATGGAAAAGTTGAAAAAGGTACCTGGATCCAGGTGATGTTAATTAGTGCAGTGAGTAAAAAAAAATTTCTGGGTCGGAAAAAAAACTACAACGTAAACCGAGGACACTGTGGGAGAAAATAAATGCGACTTTTTTCAGTGTCGAAATAACGCAGGGTAGTTTATAGGGAACCCGCAAAAACCCAAGTTAACATTTAAAATATATTTACACATATGTTAGTGGTTCATTTCATGATGTTTGGCAATGTGTTGTTTTTACCGGATTACTATTAGAATAGGTACGATAATTATACATGTATGGCAATTACAGGGAGGACCTCGGTTGACAACAGAGACCCCTTGCTTAATAGGGTTACATAACTCAAATTGGTAGGTAGTCGTACGCCATCCTATGCTAATGCAGCATTTGTCATCTTTACAGGAAATATTTGCATGAAAAACGCTTTGAGGGCACAAATATCTGCGGCAAAATGCCGTACGTTGATGCCGTATGTCGATGCCGTCCGGCGAGACCAGAAACAAAATCTGTCCAAATTTTCTGATTTTTTTTACAATTGTATCCGAAAAAAAACCATATTTTCCTTTGTGTGATTTTAAAGGAAAACAAACCCCAAAAAATCGGATATACAGACAACCGCTCTATCGTCATTGCACCGCTCCGAAACCGTACTCAACCTGCGATTGAGTTCGCTGGTCGCCGGAATCTGAGTATTGATCAGTTGTCACAACCCATCGATCGGGGCGTGCAACATCGCCTTTTCTGATAAAGCTGCCCGTGTCTTCTAAACTTTACCACAAATCAGGAAACTTCCAGCTCCACACAGCCGGACGCTTGTGATCGCGATTCCGGTACTGTCTGCGTCTTTTACATCCCCGGCGGAAAAGTATCGATTGCTTGTTCTCAGCAATCCAAAGCATACCCAACCGCGATTGACGGTCAACTGCTCCACATTCTAAAATCGTGATGTGAGACTGGTCTTATGAAGAGTTGGATTACGTCAGGTAAGTGCCCACCCAAGGCCAAATTCAGGTACCAAATTCACGGCCTGCCGCCGGTTTGTCACCCCCCCCCCCCCCCTGGAAACCTTCAGAGAGTTGATGTGACACCAAACAAAGAAGAAACGCTCCCCGTCTGTGAGAATATAAATCACAGTGGCATCTCTTATCTCAAAGCCTTATCGGGCAGACTGCAGCCTCTCCTCTCTGGTCTTCTTCTCCTGGTGTGAACGAGGAGATAGGACACCGCAGTCCCCTCCGAGGCCTTTCTCCTCCCTGCCCCCGCCTCCTAAGCTTAGACTGTTTATCTGTCGGGGCTTATCGAGCCGACTGGAGCGCAGACACGGTCGGCCTCCCACTCCCTGGCCGCTGAGTCACGGACGGGACGTGTCAAGATCACCCTGGCTGTCTCGCGTCTTATCTGTCATCCTCTCAAAACAAGTACGCCGAGGGTGTCCAGAGTTTTGCCTCGGTCGGGGTCGCATACAGAAAAATCCAAGCGATGGGGCTGGTGAAATTCTTCAAGTTGAATGTTTTTAACGCACTAAAACCGATCCATTAAGCAAAGGCTGGTTGGAGACAATTGGCTTCACTATTTCAGGCTATTAACCATTAAAGATAAGGGGAAAAGGGTTTTTGTGAACCCCCGCACGTGGATAAAACACACGCCTTTGTACTCCGAGTAAAAAAAAAAAAAAAAAAAAAGAAAAGTCATTAGCCACTTATCAAGAAGACAAAACAAAAACATGCCGTGTCATTCCGACAAGCCTTTACGAGAAATGGCAACATGGAAGCAGATGGAGGCGACAGGAGACGTGACGTTGAGTAAATAGGGTGGGTCAGGTGCTCGCACACACACACGCACACACACACACACACACACACACACTCACTCACTGAGTTTCGTGCCGGGCCAACGTCTGTGGCCAAAACGGCAAAGCTTTTCACAGGGTCATCATAAACACCTGCATTCCTAACTTTGCTCACTAATGCCATGGGCCGGATGGGCCACAAGCCACGCCCCCCCGCCCCCTTAAGTGTAGCATTTAACCCCAGTCAAAGTCAGCCTTTGCAACAAAAGCCAAACGAAGAATACACGGATCGCAAGTCAGACTAGTCCAAATGTTCTGTGGACTCAGTCTCAACTAGTTCCCTATCTGAAAATGAGCTCAGAATTGGTTGCCACTCGGTCACTCCGACCTGCGTCCACGCCGATTGGGAATTGTGGTTGCCACTCGGTCACTCCGACCTGCGTCCACGCCGATTGGGAATTGAACCCGGACGAGTGAACCGCGTTGCGGTGAGTGACACAAAAAATAAAATATCCATTTGCAGCACCTTAGATTGGTCAATAATTTGTCAAATTAAATTAAATGAAATATAAAATAAAATAAAATAAAATAAAAGAGCCATGTGCGGACTGACCATTAGTAGTGATTTGTGAATAATGTGAAATTGACCACATTTGGACATAGGAGGTTTATGGCCGACAATGACAAGATAATATGGTAAGAGTTATTCAGCATGCAGGGAAAAAACACTCTTTCTTCAAGTTCTGACATCTAATTTATAAAATTGTGTTTCAAACATAATAATAATAATAATAATTACAATAATAATAATGATAATAATAATAATAATAGGTACTCAATAGTCCAGAGTTTGGTCAGATTCATTTCCAGGGTTGGTTGAACCCCGCCGAGGCTGACGTTTGCCACCGACTGATTCTCATCATCTTTATGGACAGAATTTCTAAGCACAGCCGGCATTGAGGGGGTCCGGTTTGGTGACCTCGGTATTCCGTCTCACAATCCAATAAATGAAGTGTGCCTACTCCTCAATTTTCAATCTTCACGCAGTCGGAGAGGAATTGATTCATCCATATGTTTATTACGGTAGTTTGCGGTGGCGCAGACCCGCACTGCATCGTACCTTATTGAGCTAGACTTCTGGATTGGATCTGATTGTTGGGGTCCTCCCAAAAGCTGTGTCATGATTCACCACTACTTCAGACTTCCACGCAGGCCAAAGCAGGGGCGGCTCCACGGCTGCTGAGTCCAGCGCATTAGCAACAACACGGGAGCCCATAAACACACCACCGCTTTTTCTTGACTGCGTTTTAACCTCACTAAATGCGATCGCACCCCTCTGCTGAAAATGAACTGGTGTGCGGGGGAGTGCATTAGTGCTCCAATGTGGCCAAGACAATAAAACATATGTGCAAAGACAAAAAAAAAAAAAAAAAAAATGCACCGTGGTAGCTTGATTCGCAGCACTTGAAGCTTGCAACTTATTTTACTTTGTATATCAAATCAGTTTCCCCAGTGAAATGAGTGGAATGCCCTTATTATTGATCTAAATCTGTCAACAGAAAAAAAAAAAATGCACTGGACTGTACAAAGCAATAAAATCGACCAAACAAAGGCTGATACTTTAACATTTCTGGGCACCTGTAAGTACAACCCGGCGGCGGGGCAAAGTTTGCCCAATGGAAATGGAGCGCGGATATTTTACAGCCAAGGAGAAAGCCCTGAAGTGTCCGCTACAAGACGAAGAGAGAGGCTGGATGTGTGCGACATGATTTAGATGATAGGAGACTGCGGGCCTATAATCCTCCATTCAAATAAGAACGCACAGGCTCTGACAACAAAGGACAAACGGCAGCGAGGAAAAAAACAGAAAACAACAACAACAACAACAACAAAAAACAAGCGGGCTTAGGGGTCGGTGACAAAAGCCAAAAATCAGCAAATGAGCTATAGACGATGAATTGGAGAGCGAGAGAGCGCCCAGACATGCAGACTATCCGTCTCTGGCTTGTGGGAATGTGGTAAAGACACAGTAGTGGGCAAGGGCCCGGCTCTGAAATTAGAGAGTGGCGCTAAGAGAAGGGAGCCGGAGCCAAAGGCCGTCTGGGAGCTGCCAGGAGCTTCATCGCCGAGCGCATTGCCCCCGGCGTGATTTAGTGCGAGGCGGCACTCCGGGCTGCACGCTATCTCACGGTTGGCGGCGCGCCGCTCTCATGGCGCGCTATGGAGTGCCGTGCCGCACGAGCGCCGTGGAGCCCCCCCTGACGTGACAAAGACCAGGTCTGCTCCACGTAGTGGCAATGTCTGATGGCGGGGGAACATGTTTTAAGAAGTGACAAAAAGCGGGATGTGATGTTCTTGGGCTGGAAGGGCCACAAACAGAAGAAAAAAGAAAAAAAAAAAAACCTGGAAAGACTTTGACATGCTTCTCCTTTAATTTATTAAAATGACTAAAACCAAACTAGTGTAGGTAAAGTACACTGCATGCATAGCAATTGTATATTATATAGTATACCGAATACTTAAACTAAACCAAAGCAAAGCATTTAAAAAAAAAAAAAAACGAATTAAAAACTAGCAAAATTGAAAAAAAACAAAGCTCAAAATCAAATAAAAGCTAACGACAATGAAAAATCCAAAACTATTGTAACTCTGTTCTCTTCATAGTAAGTGCCAATTTGGTGCCAATTTGGCAGCTAGTGAACAACCGTTCAAAAAAAGAGGCTTCAAGTTTTTTTTTTTATTGCAACTCCTAGTTGACATTTACCGTCAAAATAAACATAACTCAAAGAGAATTACATGTTGCGTCTTCAAAACAAACACATAAATTCACTCTAAGTCCGCTATCTTAATGCTAACAGAATACAGTAGATGAGTTAACGAACAACATCTGTGCGGCAGTGTTTTAAGCAACGGACCATAATTATTTGACCACCAACAGTGGAGCAACACATGTAGACAAAAAAACAAAACCATTACTTAAAACAATACGTGTATTTTTATCCTCTGCGAAATACAAAAAATATCACTATGGGTTAAAACATCAATTACAGAATCAAGAAAGCACTTGAATTTAAAATTGGAATACTTTGAGTGGGGCGAAATCACAGGAAATAAGAGGCTGAGTCAAGCGGAAAATTTTCAACCGTCTAGAACAGGGGTGGGCAATTCTGGCCCTCGAGGGCCAGTATCCTGCCTGTTTTCCATCTCTCCCCGCTGGAACACACCTGATTCAAATGATCATATAATCAGCAAGGTCCACAGAAGCTGGATAACGATCCTGATCATTTGAATCAGGTGGCTTGCACCAGGGTGACATAGAAAACATGCAGGATACCGGCCCTCGAGGGCCGGAATTGCAGGACAACACTACTGCGAAGAAAATCGGCAAATCGTACAAAAATGAGGGCCACTTTATAAGTTTGCCTTTTTTTTTTAACTCATTCACTGCCATAGACGAATTTACTTGTCTTTTCACAGTCCAGCCATTCAATCCCAGGAATTTATTCATGTTTAAAAAAAAAAAAAAAAAAAAAAATCAAACTTTCGGGTAAAACAGGGTCTGAAGATGTCTGGCAGTGAATGAGTTAATGGACTACTGAAAAAAAATATTTTTTTCAAAATCATTTTTATGAAATTCCATTTTTTTCCAGATGCACCTGACGTGCATTTGGAGCCTGTAAACTTGCCGCCAGATTGCGTCGGCTCTGCCCCCAACCCCACATCACCCCCCCCCCCCCCCTTGCGAGCCGGCGAGCGAAAGCTCCAGAGGGCCCAGTTCCGTCGAGGACAATGACCTCTGTTGTCCGTGTGGAACCGCGGCAAGGAACTCCCTCGCCGCCAGACTCGCGCAAAGCGGCGGAGCAAAAACAAAAGCAAAGCCGAGCGCCACGGGAAAACGCAGGATTTCAAATCCGGACAAACAGGAGGAAGTGCAAGGTGCTTTGCCTCGCGGGGCTCTGAAAGGCCAAGTCTAGACATGCCAGGAAGGTTCTGTATGTGCTTGTCTGCAGCGCGGGTCAGCGAGAGTACTGATGCCGTGTTCCAGGATTTCACTGGAGTGTATGTGTGTGCGTTTCCTTTGCCAAGTTTCCTCTCTTTGTTTAGAGCGGCCTGGTTAGTCTGGCTCCCCGCTGTGCATGCTATGGCCAAACACGCACATATATCAAAACACATCACAACAACAGGCAGGATGCGCCCATGGCAAAGAAGTGCTGGGAACAGGAGCAAAATGTGTGTGTGTGGGGGGGGGGGGGGGGGTGTAAAAATAGGGGACATCCATTTGGGAATAAATCACAGAAAGGGGCATGGCGGCAGATTGGCAAGCGGCCATGAAGCCTTTGAGCTGAAACAATTGCGGGGGGGGGGGGGGGGTCGCCTTTGCGGTAATGATGGGGAGAAAGTGTCGAAGCACCTGATGTGTCATCGTCTGTGCGATGTTATGTCGTTTAATTCTAGAGTGACATGTTCGCACGGAAAAACCATGCTGGGTTGTTTTGCGAAACCCTGTCGCTGCGCATTTTGAACACATTGGGTCACTTTGACCTAAAATTCGGTTCATTCACTCATTCGCTGCCATCGATGAATTTATTTTTCTTTTCACAGCCAGTCAATCCCAGGGATTTATTTATATATTTTTTTAAGTGTTTTCAAATGTTAGGGTAAAAGAGGGTCTGAAAATGTCTGGCAGTGAATGAGTTCATTTGACCTGACAGGGGGAAGTCTTCTTCTGAGAACATGTGTATTATTTTTAACAGCTATACTGATAACCTGGGAACACAAGTTTCAAAATACTTTTTTTTTTTTTATTTTTTTTTTTAAGCTTTGTGGAGCAATTTTGCTAATCAATGACTCCATTTGAGGAGCAACTGTCTATTTTTTTTATTTTATCTTTAGATTAATCCCAGGGACCTGAAGCAGGAGTTTTATTAAACAATATTTATAAAAAAAATTTTTTTTAAAAAGCCTATATAGCAAATGAACAATTGGCTTTCTTTTTTAATAATCAACAGTTTTTAATTTCAATTTTAATTCATGCGAGCGTTTATTGTGCAAGACCTCAAACTACAAAATCAAAACACAGGACTAAACTGCGAAAACAAACAAATAAAATGTGTGACATTATGAATATTTTATATGACATTACTATTCAGCGACATTATTATTCAAGCTAATTGGGCAGCTGAAGTACGTCGCAACACGGAAAGTAATTTATTCCCTGTGTCTGTTTTTATTTATTGATTTATTTATTTATTTTTCTATGTTCTCTCCAGAATCCAGACCCTTCCTAATTTGGACGTTCAAAGTGGATGTTCCCTTTAATGTGGTTCCAGCCAGACTCGTGTGACAAATGTACTCGATCAGCTAAAGCACTTATTTCACTTATACTTAGTATTAAACGATTATGTGTCAGTTTTGGGTTATTTGAGCAATTGGCCTGAATTGAATAATTGCCGCCGCAACCAATCACAGGCTACATTGACACACACAACCCGTCACGTCACCAGTCATTTCGAAGCAAAGCAATAAAGTCAACGTACAAAAACACATCCATCCCCCTCGGGCTTTTTCTCCACTCTGACTTTGTCGCCACTCAATCGCAGGATGACTACAATGCAACAACACCGACGTGTTTCATCCTTAACGGGCACGGCCAGAAGAACAAGGAAAGAACTCAGTCAACATATATGTGGAGAGTCTTTAACTTTTGTATATTTATGTGCGTTCAAGTATCCACTTAGTAGTCAAATATAAATATGTACATGAGCCCATGTGTGTTTACTACGGCCTTGCATCCAAGGCCCGGCGCCCGGTTTCGAGTGGGAGGGTTTCAACACGCGCGCGCACACACATGCGCACACACTGTGCCCCCAACACCCCCCCCCCCCTTCCTCCAAGCCTTCATTACAGAGCTGAGGGGCCCTAAATGCCTTACAGATGGACTCCTAACAAACAGCCGCTCCTCAAGTATTCCCACTATTTGGCCTCGCTGTAATTTACAGCGTACTTAGCTAATTGAGACGCATTTAAGGTCATGCCGGGCATTCTTTGGCCCCAAGGCTTAATACGCACGTTACAAGCATAATAATGCGCACAGGTCCGTGTGCGTGTGTGCTGGCTAATTCGGCCTGAGCGATTACGACCGCAGAGTGGCTGCGATTTACGGTCCATGTAGTGGTACACGTAGACACGCAAACAAACACGGAGGTGGTTTTATTCAAGTCACTGTGTAAAATATCACAGCTGTGCTGTGAAAAACATTGATGTCCAATTTGGGATTTTTTTTTTTTTTTTTTTACTTTTTCATTTTCACGTTAATGAACACCATTCACATAAAAATAAGAGAATTGGAAAAAAAAAGTCCAGAAGTGTTTTTTACAGAACGGGGGCGATATAATACTTGGTGTCACTTGGATTTAAAACTTTTTTTTAAACAATGTTTTTTTTTTGGTTTTTATCTGCAGGATGTTAGTTTGGTGGCTTTATGACCATAGATGATGGGATGAGATTACTGCTGTTGTTGTGTAAGTGCATTCCTGTGTGGTGGTGTGTGCAGGTGAGCTAACAGGTGCTGCCAAACGCAAGTGTGATGGCGGAAGAAGGTGTGGAGTCACGCAAATTTGGTGAGAAATCACAGAAAAACAAAAACCACTGTACAGTCAAATCCCGCACTGTTTTGCAGCGGGCGGGGGCCGAGCCCTACCGTGAACACTGAAAAAATGCGAGTAACTGACCCTCCCACTTCAAAATATTTATAACTTCCTATATTAATAGTTTTGTCCATAACTATATAAGTCCTTGCCATTTATGAAACGGCTAACAGATTTGGAAAAAAAAAATGCTACTGAATGTAGTTGTTGCACTTAGTGGGAGCTCTGTGCATGTTTTTGTTTTCAGCCGGTCTCATGTTGGGTTCCGTAGCATTAGCTAAGACGGGATAGCGTCGCTAAACCCCCGAAATAATTCTCTTTTTCAATGTTTCTATTTCACTTGTGCTTTTATGTATTTGCGGGCAGATGCTGCCAGTCTCATTTTGGGTCAAATATTTCCACACGCTGGTAGCACAGAAGGCTGTACTGTGTTACGTGTCACAGTAGTTCTGCTCTTGTGTCGTCAATCCTATACGGTGCCCCTTCATTATAGGAGCAAAATTCGGGAGGTTTTTTTCTTCTCCCCCTTCCTTATTTTTTTTTTTTCTTTTACATATATAACTGTTAAGTGAATGTGCATTGCATGTGCAATCACCAAAAATTTGATTTTGATTCTGATCTTGGTGCGACATGTTGCGATAGGAGTAGTCGTCATTATCACGCTATTGTTGTCCGTAAACGTTATTGGACATAACAGTTGGCCATGAAGATGGTAGCCGGTATGAATATTTCAAGACCAGCGGTGATTCAAATAGCTAAAGCAAAGCTAGCTAAGCTCAATGCCGTTTTCCTCCACAAGCAGCTTATTTGTTTACACTGACCCGTGCATACGCACGCATGAAGACTGCATCACTTTGTTGGCCAGACATTTGGCCGTGCCTAAGCACGTTATATTCCGGCAATGGCGTCAGACGGCCGAGTTGATTCTTCTCTGTGTATTGTCTGATAATAAGATATAAGCTGATATGCCAAATAGATCCGCTTCACCTCTCGACCAGTAATAATTCTCTTCGAAACTAAAAAGGTGGGGGATTGTCATTCTACATCACAATGAAACAAAACACTGTTGATTTTAGACAATACAGGATCGGAAAAGACGCAAGTCGCTCCATCTTTTGAGGCGGCCGGTTTCTATCCATTATTCACTCATTGCGTAGTATATTACAGCTTGATCAGGCGTGTCTTTTATAGGTGCCGTTGTATTTTATATGGCAGACATTCACAGGCACCGACTTGGCCGCCGATCACCATGCGAAAGCATCCTGCTTCTCATAAAAGTGAGCGACGTAGCGCAAGCGTCAGCCTTGTCTCAGCCCTAAAGCGCGTCAGGTTGTGAAAGGCTAAGTTGAAGCTCGGAGACACTGGCCACTGTTTGAGCTTGTCGCCGGGGCATTTTTCATCGAGTGCGTGTGACAGAAAGATAACACTCTGTCACACTGGGCCATCCGTCTTCGTTTCCAAGCCGCTCCTGGAGAATTCAATCTGGAGAGCGTTGGGTTGGACACATCAGCGATTAATCAACTCCACTCATGCGTCTTTGTTCCGGTGTGATAAATCATTGTCCATCCCTGCGTTGGGCACACAATGGCGGAGCCCCCTCCTGCCCATAAAAGATAAATTCATCTACGGGCTGACATCCTCGCATAAAGCACTGTGAGAGTAGTTAGCGTCTGGCATTTTAGCAGGAGGGGCATCGTGGCGATTTGTCAGCGACGGCAAACGTATTGACATTCTGTTTTTGAATAAAGATACTGCAAAAAAATAAATGAAATAAATAAAATATATATGTGTATATATATATATATATATGTATATAAATATATATATATATACTATATACATATATAAATATACATATGTATACATATACATATATACATATATATATATATACACATATGTATATATATATAAATATATACATACATATATATATATATATATATATGTACATATATATACATATATATATACATATATTTATACATATACACACATATACATATTTTTATATATATATACATATATACACATATATACATATAAATATACATATGTATACATATACATATATACATATATATATATATATATATATACACATGTATATATATATAAATATATACATACATATATATATATATATACATATATTTATACATATACACACATATACATATTTTTATATATATATACATATATACACATATATACATATATATACATATATACACATATATACATATATATATACATATATATATATATACACATGTATTAGTGTTTTACAATCATATTTAGCAATATTTATTATTTCATATGTACCCGTGGTTAAAAAGCACGTCGAAGAACCACTGTTGCCAAAATGCACGGGTGCAGTCAGTAAACGGGGGGGCCAACAGCCTCTCAAAATATGCTCACTCACTTCTCGGCCACTTCCTTTTCTTTGTGGCCATCCACTTCTTCCTTGACAATCGTGCCATGTTTTTGTGGTTCAATAAAAAATAACAGCCCTTAAAAAAACGATAGCTTTGAAGTTTTCCCGATCGCTTCAAGTGCACTGAATTTTGCTGACTAATTCTTTTGTTACAGTCCACTTCACTTGCTTTCGGCCACCTCGCTCAGTGGGTGGCGGCGGGCCTTGAATAGGGTCATGGACGGGGAATATCTTGTTGGCTCCCCCATATCGCTGCTGTCCCTGTTTTCCCTCAAAATCTCAATCAATCGATCCATCAATCAACCGCGGCTGTCATCACCTGTCTCTATTTACAACTTTTCCCACATGGTGTCATCATCCTCGTGTTGAAAAAAGTAAACAGCCCATTTTTGACGGATTCAGTAAAGAAGAGGAACAAAAAAAAACGTAAAAAAAAGATCAAAACCTAATGTAAATAAAATACCATAAAAATCATGTGCCCGGGAGGCAGGCCGAGAGCGGCGACGCCGAGGGAACACACTCGAGCATACACGCACGCACCACCCCTCCCGCCACCCCCCCACACACACACACACACTGTGGTATAGCTAGTGAATGATTCCACCGGGCTGTTGGGAAAGATCCTACTTAAGAGTGAGTCAACTGTGACACCAGGGTTTGCTCCATGTGTCATTAGCTCGACGTTTACGAGAAGGAGGCGGGAGGCGCCGCCGCCGCCTCGAGAAGGTTAGGAAGTGACCGCGACCTTGCTGGAGGTCAGCTCAAGCTCCAGTTCACTTCAATCCTTGCGTGTGCTGTAAACATTTATGTATGGTGAAATGCCTTACCAGAATCATCTGCTTTCAGAACCAAATCTTGCTTTCAGATCCTTTGCATGCCACTGCTCAGTCCCTGGTTCATGTGTTATATATTTCACTTTTATATTCTTGTGTCTTTGTTATGTACAGTAACTTTTGCCCTGTTTTGTGCTTTTCATGTAATGCGCAAAAGTGTTCTTGCTTTTAGCGGATCCTGCGGGCACAATGTTGCGGGTGT
Organism: Filicampus tigris; assembly: GCF_054856515.1. NCBI lineage: Eukaryota > Metazoa > Chordata > Actinopteri > Syngnathiformes > Syngnathidae > Filicampus > Filicampus tigris. The sequence continues at coordinate 26,193,056 of NC_141220.1, read as the reverse complement.
CCCAGTGCCCGCGTTTGGGACGCAAATCCTCTTCCAGCTAATTGGAGCAGGAGCAGGGAAAGCAGAGAAGATCATACGGTTCATCCACCTGCTTTTTGGAGCCAAAAGGGAAGCCAGCCTCCTACCCCCTTGTCTTCTTCCATATGACAGGTGTGCTGTCCCCGTCAAAATAAGACAAATCAGGCGGCGAGAAAGGCAAGCCAGCCTATGTGTAAATAGTCATTAAGAAGAGTGCCCTGGAAGCTATAACCAGTTGCTCTCATTTATACGTACGGCAATGAGTGAATAGTAACGGGTTACTTTCACGAAAACAACTTGCAGAGCATGAAATTCAATATATGTATCAGTATCAATATATGTATCATCAAATTTAACCCATTAAGGACGGGAGCGCATAGCCGCGTTTCCAACCACTAAACACCGGGAGCGCTGTTGCGTGTTTCTCCCTATAAAGTCGGAGTGCATATACGTCATTTTCTTTTTTTCCATCCAATTCTCAGTCTCTTAGCCGATGAGATGCGTCGGAATATACGCTGTCGGAGGATATCTGGAATTTTTTCGAGGAGTCGATTGTGGGAGCTCTGATATAAGTCACGGCAGCGATACAGATGGCACACGCTCGCGGATCTTTAAAGCCGTGAAACCATCCAAACGTGATGTATGGTTAAGATGTTCGTGGACAATGGCGATTTCAACATCTTTGTGTCGGCAAATTATCGTTATCAAGTTTTTGGAAAAAATATCGAGATTTTTTTTTTTTTTTTTGCGCTACGGCAAAAGGTTGAGAGCGGCTGCCATTGTGTGACACTGACTAAAAAAAGCAGCGCCGCTGAGTTGCAGTTTGGTTGGTGGAATGTTGGTGCTGTGAGCGTGTTTGTGTGTGCGTGGTTGTAAGGTGAGAAGCCACAGGTAGGCGAGGCTCTCCCGAAACGTGTGAGATTGCAATCGTAACATGTAGCCTGGAGCAAAGCAACCGCAACTGCATCACCCAGGCGGCAAGAAAGACCTGCACCCTGGAGGCTTTGGTTCGAGATCATCACTTCACTTACAAACGTTTGGGGGAAAGCTTTAAAAGCCTGAGTCGGACGAAAGGGTTTTAAAAGCATTGTCCTTTTTGGTTTGGATAAGGGAAACCACACACATTCGCACGCACGCTGGAGTGCCACATGCTCCAAACTCCACAAGCATCGTTCCGCCGCGGAGCGCAAACAAACGGCGAGCCGCGCGGCCGAGCGACACACTTCACACCCTATGATTTGGGCGTGGAAAGCATAAAAAAAGCGAGCGGCGCGAGCACGCACCGGTTCAACGGGTACAAATGCCACAGTGGAAAACTGGCACCGGGGCACAGACAGATAGTTAGACAGACAGGCATCACACTGGCATCGCAGTGTCGCCTCCCCTGCTTGGCGCCACATTACCACAACAGGCCTTACACAAGAAAAAAAAAAAAAAAAAAAAGGAATGAAGTGAGGAATAGACGACTTCATTCGGGCAAAATTATCTGCCCATTTCATTGGAAATTTTTAACTTGGCATGAATTTTTAAAACAAGTAAACAGTTGGCCTAAAGAGAATGTCCCTATAAAATGATTGCAGCTGGGAAAAAATATCGTATCGCGATACTTTTTATGCCGATACAAGTATCGATCCGTTGATGAAGTATCGCAATACTTTCAATTAAGTTATGTTATGTTTTGCACGTTCTATAACATACTTTTGGAAATTTTGAGGTCCTTAAATTTGAGCTTTGTGAATGGAATTTTCTTTATTTCACTCCTGTGCATCACCTCGAACAGTTTATGTCCTTTTCGATCGTGAGACACTTGAATAAATGTCAAATGGCACTAAAGTTAAAACTGTGGAAACACATGCCTCTGTTTTTAAAAAAAAAAAAATTATTTTATATTTATATTTATTTTTAATATTTTTATAATATTTAAGTATGGCAATACGTATCGGATCGCCACCCAAGTATCGGGATCCGTATCGGATCGGGACAAAAGTGGATCGTCGCAGCCCTCAAAATGATAGTGTTTCTTATTTTAAAGCCAAGGGTGCCCAAAGATTTGCTTCCGATATATTACATATACCGAAAATTATAATTGTAAAATAGCAGTGATCCTTCAGTAGAGAAGGAACTGGTCAGCCCCAAAGTTAAGTTTGTATGCAGTTTCATTTCCTTTTACACACTGCTTAGTCTTCTTGTTGTGTGTTAATTATTGCATCATCATGGCTCAAAGACCCTCGAAAAAGAATTTGGGGAGATGCTGGAAAATGTTTGCTTTTTGCGAAGGTTTAACGGTTAAAGGCAATAAAAGGTATAACACCAACTTGAATTTGGTAATGTGTGGTAACTAAAACAAGAAGCCGTTTTTTAAAAAAAATTCTGATAAGCAGTGCTCCTGCCTGACCGCGACGATATGTATTGAAAAAATTAGCTAGGTAGATCCCAAAAAGAAAAGTCAAGAATTTTTCAGGATTTTTGGGTAGCCAGCAGCTCTGTACTCCACTAGAATAGTTCCACCCGTGCGCTGAGCACATGATATTGATTTGAGATATTTAATCTTGGTAATATTTCAATTTTTGAATGGCGGGCAACGACACACCGTCAGAACACGGTTGTTCGATGGCACAAGGCAAATAAGCAGCATTGAAAAAAACCAAAAGACAAGTGTGTGTGCCCGCATTCAGCAACACAAATACATGTAAACATCGCGAACCCCAAGTGCGATGCAATCTGTCGGCGTGAAAAGAAGAAACACAGCGATACCCGGAGCGTGCCGTACGTACCTTATCTTCCAGACGGATCAGTCGCGCTCCGATTGTCGGGAATTCTTTATCTTCCCCTTTACCTGGCAAACGAAAGAGAAACATTGGTATATAAATATTTTGATAAGCGCAATTTAGCCTCCTGAGACATAGCACGGAATACTGCGACTGCACGTCAGTGATTTACCAATCTACTAAACGCTCTCATCAAATTCCATTCTTTTCAAAACTCACGGCCATGCAAAATTCTAAGATGGTGGCCCGAAAATCCAAGATGTCCGCCCCAAAAATGTGTTCAATATTTAATATCCATCAAGCATAAAATGAATTGAAGAAAAACACAACATAGATACGGCTTTGGGTATGAATATATACAAAATAGACATTTGCAATTATCCGCTCTACTAATTTGTGACATGTTCTAACAAAATTCACATTTTCATGTTGACTGTTAAAAAAAAAAAAGATGTGTGACGCGCGTTGACACTTGTATGGCAGTTGGGTTTTATAAACTTACAATAAAAAAATGTTGAACCATTGTGAAATGCTGTGTACCGTGAGTCCGAAAAAGGAGAAGGAAAAAGTTCAAAAATATTGTTTGTGCGACACGTAAAGAATTGACTAGTTTGGACTCCGAAACAAATAATATCAAATCTACTGGAATTCATAGCAATGAGAGATTCTTTTACGTGAAGCAATTTGCTTTGAAAGACAACCGTGTGCCACCGCGGTTGGAACCTTGCAACGGCTGAGCAAACATTTCATCTTGTTTAGGTTTTAATTCCAAATGTCTTGGTGGGGAGCAGTTCGCACTCTTTTATGACCTTTTAGCGTTAAATAAAAGCACTCTGCAAATGTCATTTCCACACTGAAGCTGCTTCAACATTTGCCAAAGGGGCCGCACAATCGGGAGAAGCAAATATTTGAGAAAACCACCCCACCCCAAAAAATGGGGAGAAAAAAAAGGGGCTCCCGCGTGGCCTCTTCTTGACTACGTTCAGCTTATTCCCCTTTCAGATACCAAGTTAGTGAGTGCAATAAACAAAGTTGGCCTGGGGGAATTCAAGCTATTGCCACAGAGGGGCTGTTAACAACATTGACATTGCGCAATAAAATATCTGAATGGTGGCCACTGTAGTTGGAGCTCGGTGTGTGTGCGCGTGTGTGTGTTGGGGGGTCACCTTTTGGAATAGTTGTATTCGGATGAAGATGTGCGGATGTCAGACGGGCAGGATCGAGTTTTTGAGGTGTTGGGCTAGATCAGGGGTCGGCAACGTTTAACAATCAAAGAGCCATTTCGACCCGGTTTCCACGGAAAAGAAAAAAAACTGGGCGCCGAAAACACTTTTTGACCTCCAAAAAAATGCCAGCTTTTTGGAGTTTCCAGGCGCCGCTAAGTTCAAGTTGTGTAATACCTTATATTGCTATTGCACACTCACGTTCACTTCCCACAATATATATTCCATCGGTAATTTCACACTTGATTGAAGTGTATAACTTGAAGTTTATTATCAAACGAAACATAAAACTAAGAGAATGACACATTCTGCTCGCTTAATACTAACACGATTTTGAAAATGACAGCTTCCTACCAGAGCCTGTCTGCGTCAGGAGAACTCGTCTTAAACTACTTTTAACTTGTTTTTATCAAGCGGTTGCATTAGTGAAAGTGATAAAACAATCGCTATACGACTACATTGATCAATCGCGTGATGTTTCCATCGATCTGCGCATGTCACAAGAGCTCTAAAACGGCAGTTTTGATTGATGTAGTGGCGCGTGTCAATGGCACACCACAAGAGATCACCATCACATGTAAACAGGTGACCGGAGATCTTCATTTGGAATGATTTCAATCGGAATGACCACAAAAGTCTCCATGTAAACGCGGCTTGTGTCAGGTTGTCGGCATCTAAGCTAAGTGTGCAGGTTCATTTTCACCCATTAAAAAAGTGAAAATGCTTTGGAAAAGTAGTCAGACGGCCGTCGCGAGTTTACCGGTCACTTGCTGATAGCGGTTAGCTGCTAACGGCTAATGCTAGTGACTGCTTTTGAAAAGTAGTCAGCCGGCTGTCGCGAGTTTACCGGTCACTTGCTGATAGCGGTTAGCTGCTAACGGCTAATGCTAGTGACTGCTTTTGAAAAGTAGCGAGACTATCGGTCACTTGCCGCTAGCAGCTAGCTGCTAACGCCAGCGACTGGTGTCGTACTGTGCAATTTTAAACAATGACAGTCAAATTAATTCGCGATTTGATTTAGTGTATTGAATTAGCGTTACGACATGATTTCAGGAAGGTGTTGTGCTGATGATGTTGTCAAAAATTAGTAAGTGACAACACCTTAGTTATCCTTTCAGTGATGAAGCCGCAAAGTTGAGCTACGTCACAGTTATTTTTACTAAATCATCATCCAAGTGTAAAAAGAAGCCAAACAGAAAAATGTCTGATAACGGTTATGTAACGTGTACGTGCGCAAGTTTACTAAGACAGAGTGGACTTGAGGAGTGATGGCTGTGTGTTTACCTGGAAGGAACATTCCCGGCTTTCCCAGTGTGCCGTCCAACCTGGGGGGGGGGGGGCGGGGAGGGGAGCCAAAAATAACTGAGTCAAGAGATATACACTTAACCACACGCACACACAACCAGGCACACACACACACACACACACACACACACGCTGGTCTATGCACTGTGGCAATAAAATTAAACATATGGATTTCATCACCCATATATCATAGAACTGAAAAAAATGCACTTAAAAAGAATATCAACCCAAACGTTTTTTTTTTTTTCAAGAATCTGTTCTATGCAGACCCATTAGTTGAAACAAGCACTCAGTTATCTGAGCACTGAGTAGTTGTCATTTTCAGTTGACAGAAGTGACAAAATGGCCGCCCCCTGAGATGGCTAAAAAAAACGAGTGGATTTTGCTGCTGAACTCATATTTGATATGAATCATATTGCCTTGTTTCATCTCGTAGGCCCCCATAGAACATATTCTTGAAAAATATGTTTGTGTTGACTTCCTCTTTAAGGGTCTTAATCCTTCAACAATACTTCTGACAAACATAGCTAAAAAATATTTCTTAACGTCAGAGTCCAATTTTGTCCATCTTTCCTCCTAAATAAAATCAAATTGTGGTCATGTTTAATGTTGTTGACAGAATTTCAATAAAGACGTGCTTTAAGGCGAGTGGGCGGAAATGACTGTCGAATGAAGACTTTGTTTTGAGGTGATGTTTGGGCTTTTTTTCTTTTTAGGAAAGCGGCTTTGTCTAATGAGAGAGTGGAAGCCTGTAAATGTTTTCATTTTTTTAATTGTGGCGTCCGCATCTCATTTAAAAAAAAACAACAACAAAAAAAAACTGTCATTAAAAAAAAAAATAAAAAAAATGAAAGGCCGCATTTCATTGAAAAAAAAAAAAAATTCAATTATAGGCCGCACCTTCTCTGGAGCTCCTTGATGCGCACCATCATGTTGAGATGACCTTGCGAGTACTGCTCGATCACATCCCGGACATCGTACGGCTTACGCGCTTGCTGTGGATCATGTAAACACACACACACACACACAAAAACAAAAATACATTCACACATAGGGAAGGGATACAAAAGGCATTGTCAACACCGCACTAGTGTTCGGTTCCTAAAAAACATGCCCAACCCCCACCAGTGCAAAGGGTTCATTGTTAGCTCAGTATGTGTGCGTGTGTGTGGGGGTGTGCGTGCGTGCGTGCGTGCGTGCGTGTGTGTGTGTGCGCGTGAAGTGACAAGTGCATGGTAATGTAGAAAGCAATCACATTATGGTCCTTTCACATCTTTGTTTGGTGTGACGTGGATACAAGCGCTGTCAGAAAGAACCCGGTGAACTCTTTAGGCTGCAGCTGAGATCACTTATAAGGGCCCTAATTGAAAACACACACACACACACAGGCGCACGCACACACACACACACGCATACACGCACGCTCACCAAACAATACACAAGAAGCTGTACTCATCGCAACTTGTTTGCATGAGCTCATGTGTGTAATACAAGACGATTGTATTTCAACGCTATATTGTGGCGCGTGCAATGACTTCTCTGCTCAGCAATTCGGATAGTCCGCTGGCGAGACTGCTTCAGAGTGCCTCGTTGTCGACCGTGAGTGCGAGCACATCAAGCAGCAGACTAAGTAGGCGGGGGGGGGATTTTTCATTTCAAGTCCCAACTTGACAGCCAGTGTGTGGACCGGAGCTACGAGCCGGCGTGGCCGAGGTAGAGTGCCTCGTTGTCCGCACATGGAAAAGCGGTGGGATGTATTCCAACCCCTGGGGGCTTTACATGGGTTTGGGTTATATGGCGTGTATATATATATATATATATATATATATATATATATATATATATATATATATATATATATATATATATATATATATATATATATATATATACACACACACATACATATATACATATATATATATATATATACACACATATACATATATACATATACATATACATATACACACATATACATATATACATATACATATACATATACACACATATATATATATATATATATATACATATGCATATACACACACATACATATACATATATACACGTGTACATATATGTATATATATATATATATATATATATATATATATGTATATATATATATATATATATATATATATATATATATATATATATATATATATATATATATATATATATATAATTTGCATCTGCCAAGATGGGGTGCTGAGTGTACATTAATTCATTCATCAATTTTGGCATTTTTGTGCTATGGTTCTCATCCCAAAATATGCAGTCTGCAAGACAAACGAAACAAAATAAATGTAGTGATGTTAATATTTTGAATGCTAACAGGTTCCTGTCTGTTTTATTTATCTTAGCAATGTTGTACTGAGCAACCCGGACGATGACACGTGTCCTACTTTTGTAGGTTGTTCCATTTCTGTTCCAATGGTTATCCTCCCCCAAAAAAGGCAAATAAAAATCAAAAACACAATCTCTTAAACGCCCAAATGTATGTCAACAGTACTTAGCTCGGTTTTAGCTATACTGTACTGAGCAGGATAATTCTACACTTCGTGCCACTGCTTTTTGAACACAGGAAACTAATTAAAGATTTTGACTCGTCATTTTTCAAAACAAGTTTAAATTAACGTAAAAAAAAAAAAAACTGCCACAGCAAAGATGTGTGCTACTTTAATACATCCCAATCATCTGAATTTGTTTCTGTAGGAACAAACGCTGATTGCCGTCAGTGAGATTTTTCGTCAACTTGGCACAAAAAACACACATGCAGGTGCAGGGCTTGAGGTATTTAAATATTAATTACAACACACACACACACACACACACACACAGAGCTACATAATGCAAACCAACAGTGCAGCTGATGTATTCTTTCGGGACTCCCCCCATTGCTCTTCCTGTGCAACCGCAAGAAAACATGACACGAAATGTATGCGCTGCTTCTCCCTCTCGCTCTTCGCTTACCTGAAACTTCTTGCGGGCCACAAAGTACTGCATGCGGCGCAGGACTTTGACTGCGGACCTCTGGGCGTGAGACAACCTGTGACACGGACACAGAGAGAAAAGATTTTGTTGAAAATTAGATCAGAATAAGAAGATGAAAACGTGATGAGGTCAAACACCGTATGTCTAAAATCACAAATTGTAACTTGTTTTGTTGTGGCTAGTGCAAAAAAATAAAAAAATAAAAAAGCAGAAGAAAGAGTAAAGACATCTAATTGGGACTAACGTGCAAATATACGTCCATATTTAAAAAAAATGTATGTTTGTGAATAAATCTAAATCAGACAAAATAATTTTCATTCATTTTGTGGCATTTTAATTTGCCGGTGTGCCATGCGATAAAATAAGCACCATGGCTCAGTAAAGGTTGAGGAGCACTGAAATAGTGGGACCCTTCGAAAGTGCTCAACAATGGTTCATTATGTCAGAAAGTCTTTTTCAAGCGGAAGTCAACCCAAACATATTTTTTTTCAAGCATATGTTCCCAGCAGGCCCACTATTTGAAACACGCCATTCTGATTCATTTTGCGTTTGTGGAATATAAGTTAAGCAGCAAAATGCACTCGTTTTTAGACATCTCCGGGGCGGCCATTTTGTCTTCTGTCGACTGAAAATGACATCACAACTGCTCACGACGACCAATCGCGGCTGACCTGTTTTTTGAATCTGAGCCGTGATTGGACGTTTGGTCATTGGTCATTTTCAGTCGACAGAAGACAAAATGGCCGCCCCCAGAGATGGCTAAAAACGGGTGGATTAACTCTTATTCCGCAAACGCAATATTTATCAAAATGCTTTGTTTCAACTAGTGGGCTTACATAGAACATATTCTTGAAAAAAAGATGCTTGCATTGACTTCCACTTTAAGACATGAATAAACTGTTATTAATTTCAGCAATCTCCCTCAGCCCACAATTTGGCAAGAAATTTTCTCGCTCATCTATAATTTACAGCTGTTATGAGGACTTGACATTGTGGTAGCAAGCTAATTCCTAACCATACCCTGATTGCAAAGTGGAACCTGAAGTTGTGTAACGATTTTTTTTTTCTCTCTTTTTTTTTTTTTTTTTTTTTAATGCAACGTCATTGGGAAACAAAACGATCATAAAAAGAAAAGCATATCAACTATTGACAGGGTGCTGTGTAATTTTCCTGCTAAGCGCGGCACCATTTGCTCCCTGTACAAAAAGTCAAGAACCGCAGAATCGCCAGCAACCGTGTCGTGCCTTGACACGCACATTTACATTTTAAATATGACCACTCCCAGATGGATCTGCGGCCTTGCGCAAAGCCAAGCGGTGGAAAAACAGGCCAGCTTTGCATTGAAAGCCTCCCGAAAAGCATGTCCTCTGCTCTCGTAGCAGCACATCTGTGTCAACACAAAGGCAGAAAAAAAAAAAGAAAAAAAAAAAGAAAAAAAAAAAAGCCCACTGGTATGGAGTTAAATGCCGGCGCAGAAACCGCTAGATGCAAACAGTACACACGCGCACGCACGCACATACACGGGTCATCCTCGCATAGTGTCGTTCAAAGTGTAGCATGCACTTATGTGTTTGTTTTCACTTGGAGGCGCATGTCCTTCTGAGCCCGGAGTGTGACAGCTGCATGTTTGCATGATTTGTGCAGCCTGCGAGAGTAAATAGAACGCCGGGATGGAACATTTTGTTGACTGTGTGGCTTTTTCTGCGCTCATCCGAGCCATGAAAGCGCACGGCGCGAGCACACCGAGTACGACACTTCAGATCGCAGCAGTCAAATTTTCTCGTGAAGGTTGAGTGTGTGTGTGTGGGGGGGGGAGTTTACAGTTACAGCTGCGTTATACTTTCATGCAAAATTATCTTTGACACTATTCCCAGCGGGGGGAGACAGAACTTCTTAAACTTCTAAAACAGGGAAGATTGTTTTTCTGGGACCCTCTCATCATCTTAGCACCAATCAAATAGAACGACACTGAAAGAACATGATTGATTTTACTGAATTTTATTTTGTCAAGTTGTTGCACAAAATTATATCATCTGTTTGAGATGCATTTTGTAACTTATTCACTGCCGGACATTTTCTAACCCTCTTTTACCCTAATGTTTGAAAAAAATAGAACAAAAATATAAATAAATTCCTGGGATTGAATGGCTGGTCTGTGAAAAGACAAGTAAATTTGTCAATGGCAGTGAATGAGTTAAATGGGGGAGGTCAACCCAAAAATACAATAATATGCTGCCTCACTAGTCTAAACTTGATATTCTAATTAATATTGTATTCGTGGAATATGAGTTAAGCAGCAAAATCCACCCGTGGTTAGCCACTACGGCGGCGGCCATTTTGTCACTTCTGTCGACTGAAAATGACATCACAGTTGCTCAGGGCTCAGGTAACGACCAATCATGACTCAGCTCCAGAAAATAGGTGAGCCCTGATTGGTCGTTACCTGATTAATATGAAATATGAGTTAAGGAGCAAAATTCACTCGTTTTTAGCTATTTTAGGGGGCGGCCATTTTGTCACTTCTGTCGAATGAACATGACATCAGAGCTCAGATAACCACCAATCACGTCTCACCTGTTGTCTGAAGCTGAGCTACGGATTAGTCGTTACCCGAGCCCTGAGCAACTGTGATGTCATTTTCAATCGACAGAAGTGACAAAATGGCCGCCCCCAGAGTGGCTAACAACGGGTGGATTTTGCCGCTTAACTCATGCTCCACAAAAGCAATATGTGTTTCGACTAGTGAAGGCGCATAGAACAGGTTGACTAAGTAGAAGTGTAGTCTCTAGTTTTTTGTTTTGCATCTTGTACTATTAATAGGTCGGTTGGACTTCTGTGACAAATAAGGGGATAAAAAGTGACTATTTCAATGTTTTCAAGTGTCACGGGAAATGTTAAGATGATAATAGTTTCATAATAGCGACAATGTGGCTTATTTCTTATTTCTATCTCCGTGTCATCTAAACTTTTCACATCAAGTAGCGTAAAATTACTTAGTAGGCGTAAGTGTTGATCAAAAAAGAGGCAGAAGTTTCATTCCTAAAAAGTTCATTATTGACTAACTCTTGGGGGGTTTAGATCAGAGGATGTCGTTAAAATGTGTCAACTGTGGGCCTGTGAGGCGTTTTGAGAGTCTTTTGTGATTAAGGGCTACATAAATAAATGTGACTATTATAAGCCCCTGTAAAATTATGTACAGCTTGAACTTACTGCACTTTTGAAAAGGAAAAAAAAAAAAAAAAAAAAAACGAGATAATGATACTATAAAATTGATTGCACATAAAAGTTTGATTGTCTAAAAACAAGTAGTTCTCGGGGATTAAATGCAAATGTGCCGTACTTAAAAGTTAAACACAACAGACGCGTACTTTAAAAATGCACTGCACTTGACAAGTGGAAAAAAATGGACTGTACAAACAAGTCAAACAAAAGGACTGTATTGATAAAAAAAAAAAAAAAAAAGTTTAGACAGCCTGTATTCATCGCTACATACAATTCTAATATGCACTGAATATATTTGCATTGAATTCAGTGATTCATTTGCATACTGCTAGTGGTACGTTTGCTTAAAAGAAGAGTGCTTTGCACGGTTGAACAGGTCGGTCGATTTAGTTTTCCACTTGTGTGACAAGGACGTAATAAAGCGAGTATTTTCATATTTCCACATTTCACCATTAACAATGGTTAACTTGTTTTTCCACTTGTACGACAGAATGTCATCAAGTCACTTCGGGCCTCGCCTGCACGGCTTGTACAAAAATGTTATGATGGCGACAGTTGAGCTCGGAAGCACTTTGTTTTCATAAGGTCTTACGAGTTCGCTTGTTACGATTTGGAAAGCTTTTGCCCCACATGACTGCTTGAGGCAAAAGCGCGTCAACTAATAGACACAAACTCTTGCCTCGTCCTGTTTTAGCACACAGAAAACGGTATGCTCGTTTGTCTTGAAGTGAGCTTTCCTGGGGACAGGCGACCTTTCGTCCATCTGTTGGCGTCAAAGCGAAGCCAGCGAGTGTTTCTGCGGCGTATCTGCTAAGAGGTTGGATTAACTGAAATGTGATGTCATCACTTTTTGCCCCCTTTCTGGAAACCGCTAACGTAAGTTAGCTTATCCAGGTCCGAGCAGAACCAATATGTTTTTTGCAGCTTCATACAGTTCCACGAAACGCTTCCTGCCCATGTTTGAATGTTATCATTACGATTCAGATATTATTCACTAACAATTTTGGGGGAAAACAAAATAAGAGGTTGTCACATACAGTACAAAACTGTAGATGTACTCTGGAGCAGAATCAACCGCAACAAATGTTACTACCTGTTATTGCTGCCATGTTTACATGTTCACCTAAATAAATTGTGTTAATTTATTCATGTACAGTCGCCATTGTAAATCTGTGCAATAGGCGCATATTTATTCATTTATCAGTTTGAACATTGAAGATCTTGTCTTTGTAGTGCATTCAGTTATCTATAAGTTGAAAAGGATTTGCAAATCATTGTATTGTGGTTTGATTTTCATTCTTTGGTTTTGCACGTCACGGCTTCATTGGATCGGGGTCTGTTAATGGCACCGTTCAAAATGGACAAAAACACTTTATGTCCATTTTTTGGGGGGGGCGTTTTTCTTATTTTTTAGGTGTACGGAGTTTCCGCGTTACCTAAATCGTATTAATGCGAAAATTAAAAAATAAATAAATACAAAAAATTGGACAAACGTGTTTTTTTTACCGGACAGCGACGATATGTATCATTTCATATCCGGTGCGGTTGCCATAAACATTGCTGCCGACTATTGGCGCTGCTGATCACATCATCTATCTATAGTAGGCTTTCTACTTCAGGGATTAGCAACTTAAATGCTGCAGGGGGCCACATTTGTTCATCAGTGCTATTGTGGGGGGCCACACAGGAACATGCCCCCCCCCCCTCCTTAACCGGATGTATGACAAAAATGCTATTTTAAATGTGGACACGATATGTGCATACATGCAAAATATGTGCTCTTAATATATTTCATTTTTGATAATACTTTTGTAAATTAATGTGTATCTTGTAACTCTAAATATTACCATTCAAGGACGACACAAAACTTCTGAACAAGAAACCAACATTAAGTGCATGAACTAACTTTGTACTTGTTTTCACAAAAATAAAACCACTCCAAATGTTAATATCATTGAGGTGCTATGTTTGTCCTGCATATCATTCCCATTATGCAAAAGAAAATTATTAGGCCTACTCACGCAGTTCGGCAACCACAGACTCGCATATAGGCAGATTTTTTTTACCCCAATTTTTTTTTCATATTTAGTATTTTTCCCATTTTTTTTGTCTTCCTCCCGTTGCCGTTTACATCTTCACATGCAGTGTTTATTATTCATGTTCTCCCTTTACACTGCTGCCACTCATCATATCGCGCGGTGTTGTAAACCTGCAGGCTTTTGGACGTTATCATTGTCATTGACTTTTGTCAATGCCAATTTGGAATTTGTCTAATACCGCGTGATTAAAGGCTTATTCCATTCTATTCTATTCTATTCTATTCCACCCCCAAAAAAACGTCTCGCTTCCGAGCAGGAGTTAGCGACGCAAGAGCGCTCAGCGTCACTGCCGTTACACTCCACTTGAGCGGCCCTCAAACAGTAAATGAATGACTCCATTCTTGTGTGCGAGCCGACGCTTTTGTATGTTGCGGGGCGGGGCGGGGTGGGGGAGCTAATCCATGTTGCACTCCAGCTATGTCCCAGCCAAGGCAGGCACACCCACACGCACACGCACGCACACACACACACACACACACACACCCTCCCTCTGCCCAAATACGAGTCTTTGTGGAGTCAACAAGTCGCTCTGAGGTCTTAATTAGGCGGCGGGGCAACAAAAGGACTTGAGAGACAATGCTTTGACATGGGAGCAGAAAACATTAACATCAAAGTATGTGAGCTGCTGCTGCTGCTGTCTTTTTTTTTTTTTTTTTCCTGCCTTGGCTACATAGGAGGAAATGCACACAAACAATAGCAAACATGAAAAGAATGAGGCCCTCTCTACTTATGGGGAAAGAAAATTACACCCCCCCCCCCGAACCCCTCCCCCGCCCCTCTCTTCCACCACCACAACCACCACCGAGAACCTCCTTTGCTCTCCTCGCTGATGTTTTTTTTTTTTTTTTCAGTGGCACAGAGTCTAATTGGGAGAGAAAACACATGTAGGAAGAAGGAATCTTCCTCCTCCTGTTTCCTGCGTTTACGCTGACGCACGCACGTGTTCAGTAGCCCGGAGTGAATACAAGAGAAGAGTGGTTCGCAAACTTTTCACACCTAAGTATCACCTAAAAAAAAAAAAAAAAAAATACTTAGCTCTTCAAGTACCCCAATCGTGACGAACGTTTCAATTCAGTGCCGTAGTAGAATAGTGTTCATCATGTTTTATTCCGCAAAATGAACATTTGATATTACTGTACGCCAGGGGCGGAGCCAGAACGTGGCTAATGGGCGGGGCTTGGAAAAATCAGGGCGGGAATGAATATTTCTCTCACTGAGCACAATCATCCTATCCCGACACATCGTATATTCAAATAAAATGATCAACTGAAAAATATGAACTTCAGATCTTCCTCAGGCAACCACAATTATGCCGTTCTTAATATTCAATAAAATTAAAAAAAACACAAATTCCAAAATAATATAATAATTTACAAAAAATTTAAAAGTATATATTTTTTTTTCATGAATTTCATTGGGTGGACAGTCCGTCAATCCATGGCTCCTGCTGTACGCTCTAAAAAAAAACTTGGGTCAAAAATTGATGGAGCAGCCCAATTTTTTTGTTGTTTTGTGTAAAAAAAAAACTGAAAGTTTGGTCAAATTGAGCCAAGTAGTGAATCGGTCCACTTTTAGACCCAAAATGGAACATTTTTGACCCAACTGTTTTTTGAGCGTAAGCCAATGTAACCTTAAGCACACATTCTGACATGAATACTTTGCTTAAACGTAGGGAAATAAAACACTGTACTTAAAATGGAAATCAACCCAAATAAATTTTTTTCAAGAATAATTTCAAGACCCACTAGTTGAAACACGGCATTCTGATTAATATTGCATTTGTGGAATATGATTTAAGCAGCAAAATCTACCCCGTTTTTAGCCATCTACGGGGGCGGCCATTTTGTCACTTCTGTCGACTGAAAATGACATCACAACTGCTCAGGGCTCAGGTAACGACCAATCATGGCTCGGCTTCAGAACACAGGTAAGCTGTGAGCCGTCTAGTAAGTAAATGCGCCGCATTTAAAGGGAATGACAGCGTCCGCTTTAGATAGGTGGCGGCCATTCAAGTCGGCTGCATTCACAACGGCGCAAACCTCCGTTTTTTTTTTTTTTGTTTTTTTTTTTTGTTTTTTTTGTTTTTTTCGTTTTTTTTGTTTTTTTTTTACAGACAAACGCCCAGTCTAACCTGCCTCCTCCCCAAAAAAATAGAGCCCGGAAGGTGTCCTGCTTGGTCCCCCATTACGACATTACGATGAAAGACGTGGGGCTGTAACACGGCAACAAACCGTGACTTTTAACACACTTCCCTTTTGTCCGCGGCCGTTTGGGCTGCTCCCAGCTGGATGAGCCGTGGATTAAAGGCCACTTCCTTCACTCTTAATCAACTGCAAGTTGTGAGTCAAGAGACGGCCTTGTCCATCAACACACACACACACACACACACACACACACACACACACACACTCACTGGAGCCATGAATACACTGAAGATTGCCACTTTAGAGATGGCACGGTTAAAGTGAAAGGAACTCCCACCTCCCACCATCAAAAGGCGTAGCCCCCATTGGCGGGAGATCATCAAATATCCTGTGCTTCTAATATCTTTGAAGTCAGGCGGCCTTAGACATCAGCGTACTACGAGTAGCAATGCTGCGGTGTGTGTGTGTGTGTGTGTGTGTGTGTGCGCGCGCGCGGAGATAAGCTTTATGGCCTGTGCTTTGCTCATCAAAGACTTGTGCTCTCCTTCTGTTCTGCCCCAAAACAGACATCCCTTTATCACATCTCGCGGGGATAAGATGACTACGCTCTTTCAGGGACGTTTGATCTCAAAAAGCCGCGGCGTGCCAGAAGGCCGGCGTGGTATGAATTATAACAACACGCAGCCGGCGTAGTGATGCCGTAACTGCCGCAAGTTCCCACTGGCGCGCTTCACGGTCATAAGTGTTTCTGGACGCCAAGACCGGGCTGTTTTCTCCGTGCATTTGCTGTACGGTCCCGTGCAAAAGTACTGGAAGGGCAAGGCGAACATTTCTTTGTTTTTGTTGCATGCGGAAAATAATCGGGGTTTTAGATCAAACCATGAATATGAAACAAAAAGCTTGCGGCTTTTATTTGATGGCATTTAGATGTACAAAGTAGATGTGTTCAACAACTCAGGACAAAGCACCTTTTGTGTGAAGCCACCCACTTGCCAAGTGAGCAAAAGTATTGAAGCAGACGTTATTAAAGAGAGAGGCCAACCCCAACATATTTTTCTCAAGAATATGTTCTACGCAGGCCCACTGGTTGAAACAAGGCATTCGGATTAATATTACGTTTGTGGGATATGAGTTAATCCACCTGTTTTTAGCCATCTCAGGGGGCGGCCATTTTGTAACTTCTTTCGACTGAAAATGACGTCGCAAACTGCCTCAGGGCTCAGGTAACAACCAATCACGGCTGACCTGTTTTCCGAAGCTGAGCCGTGATTGGTCGTTACCTGAGCGGTTGTGATGTCATTTTCAGTCGACAAAATGGCCGCCCCCTGAGATGGCTAGAAACGGGTAGACTTTGCTGCTTAACTCATATTCCACAAATACAATATTAGTGAGAATGCTGTGTTTCAACGAGTGGGCCTGCTGGGAACATATTCTTCAAAAAAAAATATGCTTGGGTTGATTTCCACTTTAAACGAATTTCATGTGAATAGCAGTTCATATTTGTGGCCTATTGACTTCACCAGACTGTTGCATTCTTCATTTCAAATACCTTTTCCAGGCCTCCACTGCAGCCTCTTTCAGTTCTTGTTTGTTTCTGGGTGTTTCTCTCATCGGTATCCTCTTCAGGAGCTGATTGACTTGATCAATCCAAGACCTTCCACTTTTTCCCCCCTGATCGATTTTTTTACCGTCCAAATGTTTTTCTTTTCTCCCATAGATAGCTCTCGGGTCTTCATGTTTGCTTCACATCAAATGCACTTTTCACAAATGAAATCCAAAGTCATAAACAAGCACTAATGTTTAAGCAGTCAATCCAAAAGGCAACACCAAACACCCACCAGTCACGCGTTCCATACTTGAAAAGTGAGCGGCTTCTCACAAAAAAAAAAAAAAAAAAATGTCTTCTGTCCTGAGTTGAAGGAAAAAGACGGAATTCAGAACTTTGGTCTCAGACAGTCGCGCACCTCAAACGTTTCATTACGCGCCTCTCTGTGCCGCACTTCTAAAGAATGCCACAAATGAGACATTAAACATGTTGTCGCCCTTCCGGCGCGCCCTGCCTTTGTTCGTGATTGTTTAATGTTTAATGACCACGCTTCATGTCGCAGCCAGTCATTACTGGCAGGGATCCGAGTCAGATTGTTCCCTTGTCGTACCGGTCGGAAATTGCAGAGGAGCGCGCGTCTCGCAAGTCCACTAATGACGACTGAACTCCACTTGGCACCTTTGCAAATACAGTCGAGTCCAAAATATTAGCAACAGACAGCAACTTATCTACCTGGGCTCACAAGTGATAAAAAATTGTTGAGTTTCCAAGATAAAAGCCGTCAATGGGTTGTGAGCAAAAATACACTCGAGCCCTCAAACGAGTGTCGTCAGATGCTCGGAGCAGCCATTTAGTGAGTCACAAATCGGATTCCGTGTCAGGGCTTTGCCGTTCCAGGCCTTGGGCTTGACCGTAACAGGAGGACGTTGGCCGGAGCTTCTGGTTAAAACTGGTCTAATGAGAGACTTGGACGGATTTGGGCTTAATGGCTCCTCTCGGGGTAAACGTTTGGCCTGAGGTATGTCTGTCGTTTGGGAATGCATGTTGGTCATTTAACATAGTGCTTTTCAAACTGTGTGCCGCAGGTGAGAAATGATCTCATTTGTGTGCCTGTGCGGTCTAGCGCCTGGCAGCGTAATCACGTCTTTGCTACATTGTAGTACTCCTCCATACCAGCAGGTGGCAGCAGCAGGGAGCTAATCGTCTTTGTTTAGAGACAAGCGAATTAGTGACGCATGTTTATCCAAACAGGCCCATGTTTCACACCGAGTATCAATACGAAACATTATGAAATACTTTTTTCTTTGTGTTTGTTTAATTCCAATTCAAGACGTTATAGTATAACATCATTCTTCAATGTTAAAAAAAAATGCGTATACAATATGAACAATATAACACTTATATTGTTGAAAAAAGCTTTTTTTTTTTTTCACAATTTCAGCTGCTGGTGTGCCGCAGGATTTTTTTCAATGAAATAAAGGTGCCATGACTCCAAAAAGTTTGAAAAAACACTGATTTAACAGATATGGTCAAACACATCGAGACTATACTATGAAATATAATGTGCTAAAATCGTACGTAGATTTTTCAAGGTGGTATTATTGTTAGATAATACTTTTTACTAGTTTCATGTTTTCATTCTGAATATTCCAGCGACAAAGAATTAGCGCATACTTTGGGAAGCCTGCCGTGCCGGAAGAAAGGTTCAAAATTTGAGCGACCGACAACACTGCAGCTCCACTTAGCTCTGCTCTGACAGTGATAGTCTGAAAAAGAAAAAATAATTGGCTCTTCACCCAGGTAGCTGTCAAATAATGCTTTGAGAACACGGTATGAGGCCTCACAATTTAATTGAGTGCGATTATTGTATCATCCGAACGGTGGCTTAAAGCTGCTTAATTTATATTCCGCAAACGCAATATTAATCAGAATGCCATAGTTCAACTAGTGGGCCTGCATAGAACATATTCTGGAAAAAAAAAACATGTTTGGGTTAACTTCCCTCTTTAAAGGCACATTTTCTGACATATAAGCTCACAAAAACATGACTTCATTTGGTATTTCTCCTTTGATGGTTGGGCAGGCAGAGAACTGAACTATTTGTATACAAGCGGTTTAAAAAAAAAAAAATCTGTTTTCCATAATCCTTTAAACATTTTGAAGCATTAGCGCATCGTATGGCGATGGCTGTGAAAAGCTAGCGTTCTGCTTGTTTGCAGAGGGTTTCAGGATTTATTTATTTTTTTCCTTTTTTTTTTTGCTGAAAGACTTTTTTTGTGCCGAAAAAAAAAAAAAAAAATCTGACATGTGACACACATGACCGACAATATCCTTGCCAAGCCGGCAGCCTAGAAACCTTAGAAGAGCTTAATTGCCCATAATTGGAAGCATCGCTTCATAAGCGGACTTCATGAAGCCAAGAGTAATGCGGCGGACCACACCCGAAAACACGTAGCAAGTGCTCCGCGAACAATGTGGCCACTGTACGCCGGCCAGAAAACAAGAAGTGACACCTGTGCTGCACCGCTTGTAAGATAGACCCCCTTTGTCCGACAGTTGGGCCCGTCTTGGGGCTTCCAGGTCTTCCTGTTATGGAAACTGAGTATCCCACTCCTTGACACGCCGCATTTGCAATGATCCGACATGCAAATGTACTAAAGCCAAGTCGAAGGATCTAATGTGAGGCACTGGTCCACCTCCAATTTGTCCCGCAAGGAAATAATGGAAACAGAAATAATCAGTTCTAAACTGCAGCTGTCATAAAACTGTGATGAACTTTTCCAGGCAATGTTTAAAGTAACGGCTTGGAAGTCTCTCTCAAGTGCAAAAAAGAAGTCAATCGTAGAAACGATTAATCGTGACCTTAAGCTTATAATTGATCGGGGATGTTCTTGTACCAACTTAAAAGAAGTATAAGAAAAAAACTCAAGATGATAATAAGATAATCGACTGATTGTTCATCGATTTTGTACATATGGATAATTGTGTGGTCAACTGAAATTTAAACTGAAATCGATTTTGAAAATGGAAAAAAAAAAAATGAAATGGGAGGGAATACACTTTTGCTGGCCCGAGTTTTGTTGTGTGAATTTACAAATTGACCTGACAGCAATATTCATACCCACAAAATTTCAAACATGACACACACAGCATTTTATCTCAACACGATTAATGTTTAATGCAACTACTGGCTTTGAAACAGAGGTAGTCTACCCAAGCTTGTATGTCCATATGAGGAAAAGTGTTTTTTGAGCCGTAGACCGGTTTCATGGAAAAGCAATATTTTGATGGACCGGCACAGAAACAAAAAATAATTATTGTGTGAACGCTGAACGTATTACTCCACCGTTTTCATCCTTAACTACTTATACATTTCTCAACAGATTCAAACCATTCAAACTTTGCCATATTCCAAAAATTCACACTTTGTGTGCTATTACTTTTCTCATTCCAAACATGGATAGTTTTCTCACAATTCCACATTTTCACCCCTAAATTCCCCATTCATTTCCAATGGGATGTTCAACAATTCATTCCCATTCAAAATTCAAAATGCTCAGCTCAATTCAAATCACCTTGGGATCAACTTTCAACACTCCCCCCCCCCCCGATTCCCACATAGCAAAAATTCCACATTTTTCACCAACAAAATTCCACACTCATTCCCGAGGGTGTGCGTTAGTGCTTGTATTGTTCCTATTCGAAATTCAAAACGTTGACCACATTCAAGTCACCTTGCCATTCAATCTGCTACATTTCAGCAGTGCAAAACCTTTCCACCTGCCACACAATTATACATTTTCACACAGGAATTCCCCCATTCGTTTCCAATGACACATTCAACACCATGATCCACCTTGGAAACGATTTTCAACATTTCTACAATTCCCACATACCAAATATTCCACATTTTTCACCAATATCATTTCACCTAATTCCATGTCATCAAATAGCATTCTATATCATTCCATATCATTACGTATCATTCAATGTCTTTGAATAGCATTCAATAGCATTCCACATCATTCCATGTCTTTCCACAGCAGTCCACTTCCTTCAATATCACTACACGCTTCTATATTGTTTTCATTCAGTATTTCGGTCATTCGTGTGCAATTTCTCCAGAAACTGCTTCATCTAGTTAAAAACACAGCTCTCCGTTATGCCGAATGATGTCGTTGTAATCAGTGGGAGCCCTGCACTTCCTTTTCTTCAACAAGTCGGTCCCGTCTTGGGGTAATGGGAGAAATTAACACCTGAAAAGTGTTACTTCTGTACAGCATTGCAGAAAATACGCTTGACACGGATAGTGGAAGTGGAAACAATGTATTCAGTGCTTTCTTGGCAGTTTTGAAGGCTTCATTGCCTCGGTTGCAAGCCTGTCAAAACATATTAAAGTGAGCGGGCTCAGTGCGTGAGAATCAGTCGGATTGCTGATGGTGTCTCTAGCATCTTTCTTTTTCTTGGAAGTTGTAGGCTCTTCTTTTTCTGTAATCACCTCTTATTTTTCACATCATTTTTGCTAGCTTGTGGGCTTACTTTTTGAGAAAGTGGTGAATTTAAATACGGGTCACCGGACTTATGAGCCATTGCTGGGCTGATTTTTTTTTTTTGCTTTGACTTGCAAGCACAAAATTGAGATGTGAGTAGCATATGGTGGTAGTGACACTACACGCTTCAAGCTGCCACTTTTGGTTAAGTTTAGGGTCAAATTAAACATCAAACAAAGGAGAATTGTGTATTAAAATAAGCATGTAACTTTGCCTTAAATTCTGCTACCACATAATGGGAAACACGACAGCGGGGCTAACGATTAGCATCTAAGTGGCGGTGTTGTAATGGAGTAGGTGGACACAAATGGTGTGGCGACACATGTAGACCGACAAAATAACAATACTCACAGGCCTGCGAAAAAACGACAAATATTACTGCGGCTTATACTGCGTCAGTTGTGAAAGTCTTCTTCATGTGCGTCTCTATGCCCGCATTACACGACCCCCACGCTGCCAAGTCATGCGCGCCAGGCGCCACTGTCCGTTGTCTCACGTGACTGAGATGAGAAGTTTCGACAAGTGTATAAAAATACACATACGAACGTATTTAATTTTGTAAATAAACCATCACGATGAGCAATTCAAAGTTTTTTTCTTGTTCAGTCACTTTATGCAGCCTGGCACCAAATGGCCCGCAGACCAGGCCATGTGATTGGGTGACCGCTTACTAGCGTGTCTGGGTGTGCACGATCATCGGGGAGGAGGAGGAGGGCGATTTGGGTCCTTCTTCTTGCCTCCGTGGGGGAGGAATTGGAAGGATTTATCATTCATGGGCTAATAGGATTTGTTGCTGTTTAGCAGGATTAGGCATGTTAGAGAAAGAATCTATTTATTGCTGCCAGTCAGGGGGGTTCCCCACTCATGGAGAGCATTTTTTTTTTTTTTTTTGTGGGGGGGGTGGTTAGGCCTGTACCTTTTAATTTGCCCCCCTACCCTGCCCAAGTCATTTTCTAGTACAACCCCTGACACGAAGGCCCCACAGCCGCCATTTTTGGATTAAATTGTGCCCGTTTCTCTTTCACAGCGCTCCAGTAATCCAAGCGCATGCTCGGTCATGCCAACGCGCATAGAAGGCCATTGGTGGCGAGGACAACGCCCCGTTGGTCCTCGGGGAGCAGGGGGGGGTCAAGGGCCTGCCGGTGGTGCTGGTCACACATCGGCCCCGTGTTCAAGACCGGTCCAAACGGCTGGACACGGGGGACAAGACAAGAGCAGGACGACTTAGCGTGCCGGCTTTGCTCGGCAAGCCCACAAATGTTTACGTGATGGAACAATGTTTGTTTTAAAGTCAAGCATTTATCTCACATTCATGCGTGACTCGGGCTTGAGCGGGGGGAGGGCAGGCTGACATTTCATTTGGCTCCTTAATTAGGCTTTGCCACAACGGTCAGCCTCTTTGTCCCTGCTCTCCGCTATGGGGGGCCGACATGGCTTATGATTACTGCTTGTCACGTCAAGGCTTAAAAGCAACCAACTAAGGTGATATGACGGTTCTTTCAATGGGCGCCATGAGCACAGGGAGTTGCAAATAAATAAAACACATGAATTTATGGATCGGAATGTGTATATCGATTGATGATTTCTCAGCACTTGGCACCGCTTTAAATGAACCCTTGCATGGTGTTTGTATTTTTTTTTTTTTTTTTTGAAAGTTGATGAGTCTGGTGGACCCGCTTGAGCAGGGTTGCCAAAGTCAATTTTGTCAGGGGCCACGTTGTTGTTGAGGTTTCTCTCAGAGGCCTAGTATGAGTAAGAAACCGTCAAAATGATTAAGCACGCCGTCATATCGTTAAATATGAACAAAAAAAAAAAATGGGTGACTAGTTTTGAAATTAGAAGTCTAGGTTGATAGCTTGCTTGGCTTCAAGTTAAAGTTACTTTGAGAACGGATTGTTTGGTCACAGAACGAAAATGCTTGCAATACTTCAGTTATTATTCATTCCAAATGACAATTTGAAATTCGGCAGAGATTTCAGCAAGCATGTGATTTGCTTTCGCAGGCCACAAAAAAAACGATGTGGCGGGCCAGATCTGGCCCCCCGGGGCCTTGAGTTTGACACCTGTGCGCTAGCGTTTTGGGTTTTCAAAACAACACAGTCAAATAATTTTCTGCTAAAATACTCAACAGATGATTACGACATCCCAATTGCGAGTCATATGAACAGCAAACATTGTTCGTATTTCCCCTTGGCCTTTTTTAGATCACATTTATGAATTCATGTGCCACATTAAACACTACGGCACATTTTGTCGCTTTAATTCAGTGATTTCTTCACTCACCGCTAGAGGCAAAAAAACGGTTATCTAATGTAACCACGGAGGATATCCAGCACATTGCAAACACTGGACTTCCTGGAGTCCCGAATGCAAATGATCTCCGGCTAAAAATAAAATGTATGTTCAGATAAGTGATTTGGTTGAGAGCTCAAGCCAAACACAATCCTGCAACTCCCTTTTGATTTTGACGTTAGTGGGAACTGCTTGGCTAATGAACAAACCTCCCTTATGGCGTGTTGCCCCGCGCTTACGTTTGTTTTGGGATTATTTGCACGCTGCCGAAAGATAAGACCAACGATAAAGCAAGGGGAAAACATTACGAGATAATGAGGAAATGCAGCTAATCCCATAATTGCTTTCATTCCCACAGTGGCGTAATGAAACAGCGCTAAGTAGATAAGATCATAGGCCCCAGTAGCGGCGTAAGCTAACGAGAGCTCAATCGAAAATGCAGGGATAGCTTCAAATTCGGTTCTAGGTTCCTGGGACAAGTTCGTCTTTGAAGCACCCCCGGGGAAATCCACCATTTGACATAAAATGGAGCACCTCTTATATCTTTTCAGACATGGCTTCTTGAGACTCTTTCGGTGGGCCGGTTTCTGATTGACCATCCGAGTCCCGCATGGCCGAGTGAAACTGACTTTTGACAAAGTCAAATATTGACGTTGGAAAAAAATAAGACTGAGAGTGGGAGGAGTGGATAAGCAGAGAATAAGGAGGCGGAGGAGGCGTTGGGGCGACGTCTCCATTTTCGGCAGACGCCTGCGCAAGACTTACCGATCGACGGCGCGGGCCCGCCAATATTTTCACATTGCTTCCTGACAGTTCTGACAGAACGAGAGGGGAAGAGGAAGCCCGCCCACTCAAACCAAAACGCAATCTTCTGGTCAATTCTCTTCCTCGCTGACTTTTACTTACCTCAAGAGCAGCTTTCGAGATGGGATGCAGGAATACTACTCATGCTGCATGAATTGTCATGAAGGGAAAGTACGATTTAAAAACAGCATGAAATGACGGAGAATGGCATTTTTCAACAATAAAATGAGAGGAAGTTGGTCGAAGTTGGTAGATGGAACCGTTAACGGAAGCCCGTTTAAAATGACAGGCGGACCGGCGATTAATATTTTCGCCCGGCCGGACAAAAAGGCTGATAGACGGACGGCGGAAGGCGATAAACGGGCGGGGAAATTTTAGGAAAATGCCCAGCTCTGTTGATTGGCTTGGCTCCACTATGCTACCGGATTATATTTTGTAATTTTTCTTCTTCTGAAGCCTGCAGGAAATAGCTGAAAAATTGTTGAGTAATCAATCGTTTCAAAAGTAAATGCACCACAAACTGTGATGTGACAGCACTTTACTTTGGAGAACTATATACTTGTAGTTCGGCACCTGCGGATTCAATTATTTGCAGATTTTTTTTCCCAATATTTAAGATAAGATAAGATAAGATAAGATAAGAAGGCCTTTATTGATCCCACAGTGGGGAAATTTTCAGTGTTACAGCAGCAAAGATATAGGTCACACAGAGACGGCGGCATAATGTAGCCGTTAATGTATAACAGTAACGGCAACATTCAGAATCAAACCTATGTAAATATACGAAGTAACTATGCGTATATACTCATGTACATACACACCAACATACATCTACACATAAAGTATGAAGAAACACTCATTTTAACCTGTACATAGTACAGAGGGAAAATACTCTAAGTAAGTGACAGTGTTGCAGTGAAATAAACGATATTCTTTAAATATATATTTTTTGTTGAGTTTTTTTTGGGGGGGGGGGGGCAGGCCCCTTTTTTTTTATAGAAAAAGCTTATTGGAAGTTCATTCCCATTTTTTTCAAGAATGTCTTGTAATGGGCGTCAATTTTAAGAAGATTTGCACTATTCGTGGGTCGGCCCAGTCCCTATTTCTTTGACTTAAAAAAATATACATACACATATGATACACAAAACTTAACCTAAGTTCCACCAACAACCCAGGCGAAACTTAGCTCCACCCCGACATACAAAGACGTTCGTTTCTCTGTCAAGATGTATCACTTCAACGGACTTCCTTGACGAAAAACATTACTTTCCTATTAGCCAGGACATTGGCGCCATCTTGAGCCATCTTAGAGCATTACAGAAAGAGCACCAAAAAACGTGAATAGAATAGGTAAGCTCTTCAGCAAATAGCCGAAGATAGGAGGATAGGATATAACAATATTAATAGGTGAATTTATGAATCGGTGGGGGGGGACTGTATGTCCGCTATTTTATGATGGTTGATGCAGTTCAAAGAAGGATCGATCAGTACTATGTACTGTAACA
Organism: Filicampus tigris; assembly: GCF_054856515.1. Lineage (NCBI taxonomy): Eukaryota > Metazoa > Chordata > Actinopteri > Syngnathiformes > Syngnathidae > Filicampus > Filicampus tigris. Next base: position 26,166,580 of record NC_141220.1, on the reverse strand, counting down.
CGGTCTCTATGTGGCGTTTCCGTAGTAACATCACGTACATGGCCGGCTCAAGCGAGGCCCATCTCATCCGTAAAAAAAAACTAAAGCCAAGTCAAACTGAAATGGCAGCGGATGCTAATGGCAGTCCAACAACGGTTGTCCTCTACACGGTTGAGTCATCAACACCAACAGGCACCGCCCGTCTCGTACTTTTGTTCTTTCCAAACTACATGCCTTTTCAACACGTTTAACGGCCTAACCACCATCGACATGAATCACCCGCACAATAACAGCACACGCCCCAGATGTCGCGTTGCACTCTTTCACTTTCACGCAGCACATCTCCTCATAAACACACATATATATATATATATATATATATATATATATATTTATATGTGTGTATACATATATACCATATATACATACAGTATGTACATATATACACACACGTATATATACACACATATACATATACATACACACACATATACTGTACATATATATACACATATGTACATATATACATATATACTGTACGTATACATATATACATACATACATACATACATACATATATATATACACACACATATAATGGACATATATATACATATAAATGTATATACACATACATGTACATATATACATATACTGTATACATGCATATATATATATATATATATATATATATATATATACATATGCATTAGCTATCTATAATAGTGCAACAAGGGCTAGCCTGTGTCTCTTTAATCTCTTTCTAAATGAGGCACAGGTGCTTTTGAGATAAGGTGACGTGGCGCAGTTACGCGTGTGTGCGTGTGGATCACTTGGCCTCTGCGTGCGTGCGTGTATGTGTGTGTGTGTTTGAGTGTGAACTGATGCACAAAGGGGGCCCTCAGTGCACCACTGTGAGTGAGGGCTAATTAAGTGAAAGGCAGATGACAATGAACAAGAGCCTGCCATAGGCCAAGCCATCACTCAGGCCTGCTGTAATGAACACCCCCCCCCCCCCCCCACTACAGGTGTGCCGATGACCATCGCCTGCAAACGCACAAGCACACACACACACACACACACACATTTGCTGTAGGCATGCTGACATGCTGACAGGAAAGGGGTGCACAGTGAACCTCCGTTTGTAGGGGGGGGGGCGGTACAGTCCGGCGATACGCCGAAGATTATCACAAACCTTTCGTCGTAGTCGTTGCTGTCATCCTGAGAACTGTTTTCGAGAAGGTTTGCTATGTTGCAGTGTCCGTTAATAAAACCTCTTATCCCTTTTTTTTTTTTTTACCCCCACAGCCTGGCCTCTGTTTCAGGTTTTCTCTTTAGGGGGAGTTTTTCCTTGCCTCCCTGGCAAGTGCTTGCTAAGTGGGGTTCAGTTGGTTCCCTTACATACATGCACACTATATATCATATAAAATGAGTGTTGGTCTTGACCGGCCCAATGTGTAAAGTGACTTGAGATAACTTCTGATGTGAGTTGACGCATTCTAGTTAGAATTGACTTGCCCTTTACTAAGACAACTGAAAAGAATATTCAACCGAGAAAAAAAAAAAAAAAATGCCCAATATGTATCGCTTTAGTAAATGAGGTAATTTTACAAACCACCAAACCACAAATATAAACATATTGTCAAGTACATGCCATGCTTGTAGAGTGTATTATTTATATTCAGAATTTATCTTTTTATTTTATTTTTTTTTAACTATTGTGAGTCACGAGATTTTGTGTCGTTTTCTTGACCTTAACCCTCGACGTGACCTTTCCGTCACTAACATGCCATGTGGAGCGTTCTTCTGAAAGGTGAAAAGTCTCCTGCAAAGGCAAACTCCAATTTGACCTTTCAACTTTACAAATTAGGACCAGACACTGACTTTGCTTTTTTTTTTTTTTTTTTTTCCCCCACCCATCCCCAAACATTGATTAAATGCCGCTGCTTCAGTTCCGAGTAACGCGCCAGTGACCGCGTCTGGAGCAACGACTGCGGGGCCACATTATATATCCTTAAAAAAAAAATAGAAATCTAGTCTACAGTGGACAGATTATTTCCGACAAGAAAACGCCTGTGTCCTGCTGTATTTCCTGAAGAACAAATTGTGCCCCTCGGCAAAAAAAAAAAAAAAAGCCCAAGCTAACAAGTGTAATGGAAAAGATGTGGAGTGCAGTGTATGCTCGTCCAAGTTTTCCTGTCACGGCAGTAGCCGTCCGTGACGAAAAAAACAAGACTGATCCGTGGTGAGCTCGAAGCTCGCGCGATCCCAAACGGGCGCAATCATGACATCATGACACCTGCGGCCAAAACAAAACCGGCGCGCCACTCTTTCGAATAGGACGACGTCGGGTAATTCGTTTCCACATCCTGACGAGGAAGTGACTCGTTTCCTCTCGGCTACACCTGTCACACACACACACACCCCCGCACACCCCCCCCACACACACACACACACGCGCACATGCTGTATTCAAACACTGCCTGAGCTTATTTACATTGGCTCTGATCGTAATATCATATTTAAATCTTAAAATAGCCCTCCCACATGCTTCAGACACATTCAAACTTATTCTACTTTTCAAACATATTTGAACACGCAAGACTTGTGACCATGAAATGTGTCGAAAATACGTAATATTAAGGGAATAAGAATAAAAACAGCTATTTATTTTATAGTTGAAGCCTTTAAAAAGAAAAACTCCAATACACTGGGAATCGTCCCAGCATATTTCATATTTAATCGACCCACGAGGTCCCGGCCCAGCCAATCGGCGACAGCCAATCGGCGTCGAGAATGTCATTTTTTTTTGTAAAAGACAAAATATCAAACAAAAACAACTGACATACACACACACACGCATGGTGCGGTGAACGGTGAAATAAAAACTATATGGGGCACATGTCATAGCGTCTGTGGGACGTTTTATTTGTTATTGTATCGGTAAAGTCCGTTCTCGACGCCGGTTGGCTGACCGACTGGGACCACGTGGGTCGATTAAATATGCGGGACGGAAACTCGGGAACGCAGGGGTGATGCCCAGCTCTGCACACTTTTTGAACGTATTTAAACACAAAAAGTTAAAAGTTCAACAGAATCATCCATAATAAAGGAAGACTGCAATCACTGGCGGAGCTAGAGGGGGGCCGCAGGGGCACCGGCCACCCCTGAAATATGCTCTGACCTCCCGGATGCCAGATAATCGACTTTTGGGTATTTCTTTCCGGGAATTTCTTTCCAAATTTCCCCCCATTCTCCATACAGTTCATACTGTATAACGAATGTTTATCAGTGTTTTCTGAATATTTTTTTTTATTCTTTTGCGGACCCCTGCAATCATTTGGCCACCCCAAGGAAAAAAATAAGCTCCACCATTGACTGCAATAGGTGAAACCCCGATACAGCGGGGATTACTTAACAGGTGACCATTTATCCTCTTTTGCCAGGATATGTCCTCTTTTTTTTGTGGCTGTGCAACACGCATTCGACTGGATTTTAAACTCAGAACATCAGAAACAAATTGTTCTCTGAATGTTGTGCGACTTATATTCCTCTTGAAATTGGACAAAAAAGAGTAATTACAAAAAAAAATACTGCAGGTTGCACTTAGCTTGCGACATCAAGGTTCAGATTCAAAATACACATGGGCCCGAAAACAATTTGAACTCCGAGCAAATGGAAGAAACGACACGGAGGGAAATAATAGTGCAATAAATCTCAGCTGCTCTGGGGGGGCCGGGGGAGGACAACGAAGAAAACAAGAGGAAGATGGCTGCTCGATCCAGTGGTAATGGTGTGATTAATTCTGCATGTTTATTTGAGTTTGTCACACTGACAAAAAAAAGGGGGGGAGGGAGGGCGGTGGGGGAGGACGGGGAGGCGGCGGGGGGGCTGACAGGTGCAAGAAGCCCGTCCAAGTGCACACGCCGCATGTATGATGGTTTGCAGATGAAGCCCCCCTTCCGTGCAAATGGAGCCCACTTGGCTGAGCTCAGGGAGGAACCGGACTCATTCTTCTTTTTTTTTGTCTTCTTTTTTCAACATTTGAACAGAGTTTAATCCCACTCTTTAAAAACAGGAACAGCTTGTGTCCTGTGTTCTACAGACGCATTTGAGGCTACATCAAAATCTCGCTAGCAGCTTGAAGACGACATACTCCAGCTTTAGCCTCCTACTGTTACATGAATCATTTTTTTAAGCATCATGAATTGAAGTGTTTTAATTGCCAAAACAAGAGTAAAAATATAAATTGAATACAAACGGTTGCCATTTTTTCTGCATTCAAAATATTACATTGCAATGTTAATGTTTTTACACGTTGTGTTGAAATTTGCAATTTACAAATCTGAGCGTAGTCATCTCTACTGTTGGGTTTTTTCATTTCAATCTTCTCACCGTCATAATTTCACATATATAGTATGTCGTCGCTGTCGCCTGAAAAACATTTATCTGCAATTTTGGAAACTTTTTTGAATTTTCACTTTAACCCATTAAGCCCGGGAGCGCATAACCGCGTTTCTGCGCTGTTGCGTCATTCTACCTTTCAAACCGGCACAGCGGATACGTCACTATCCTTTTTTAATCCAATTCTCCGTCTCTTAGCCAACTTAATGCATCAGAATATACAGGTGACGGTGTCGCGAGACCGCGGAGGATGTCGTGGAATTTTTTCGAGCCGTACGTAGGCTAATGGCGGACGCCGTCGATCGCCGGGAGCTCCGATTAAAGTAAGTAAAGTAACGGCAGTGCTATATCGACGACGCGCACGACCAGTGGAACCAGTCGAACGTGATATGATATGGTTTGCAGGCAATGACGATATTGACGTCTTTGTAACAGAATAGAGGATGGTCATCACCGCTCCATTTTTTTTTTTTTTTATTAAAATAGTGCTTCTCTTGCACTGACACGTTATTTTTACATCTTTGATTGAAACAGAAAATAATAACAAATTCTGCCTGTGTGAAAGCCGCATGTCTAAGCTCTTTAAATCTTTGGGAATGATGTTTCTGTCTGCTACAGGGGCTGAGATATTAATCATTTTGTCAGTGATGAATTTCTGGGAGAAGTTCAGGTTTTCAAGGGCAATTCCAAAGGCGACCGACGGTTTTGGGGAGCTGTTGAGACAGGCGCTTTAGGCCTTGATGGGCTAATGCGATGTCTGTAACGTGATTCATGTAAAAATAAGAAAATGAAAAAAAAAGTGGAGATGAGTGTTTTTCACATGACAGCGACGATACATTAGTTTCTTGTAAACTAACAATCTACATATTCCATTCAACACACACAAAAAAAATTTGACCAAAAAAAAAAAAAAAAAAAAAATTTCCACTGGCGTCAAGCGTCTCTGGGAAACTTGAACGCAAAATGGGCATATTTAAACCGAGCAATTATTTTTATTGGAATAAAATTTCAAAATGTGATTTAAAAACTATCAAATATTTTTGAAATGTAAAAAACAAAAGAATGTGAGAGGAATCCACAGTGCCCAGAGAAAACTTTTGAGAGAGAGAGAAAAAAATGCACCCTCCCATCAAACGTCAAATGTGCTAGCCACTAACTATGCTGTTCATCAGAGATGAGGGTCAAACTGTTGCTGACTAGCTAGTCAACAGTTTTATCAAGTCAAGAGGACCTTTCAAAAACAGGCGGAAAGGGAGCCACCGAGTCTCCTTCAACACGAGCCAAGTGCCTCTACAGCGGCTTGTCTGCTTGGTCGTAAAGTTGTCGCCGCCAAGTCAACCTGCTGTCAAGTCTTGGCGACTGAGAGCGGCGGCGGCGGCAGTGTCGCAAGTCCTCCGATTGAATCTCCTAATAGCCGGCTTTAACGTCCAAATGCAAGACATGTGTGGCGTTTTTTTTTTTTTTTTTGCTTTGGTTCACTTTGGTTTGCTCGCACTCCTGTCAGCGCCTTGCGCCAACTCCCAGGGCAGGGGAAGTGAAGCGTTCGTGCCAGTTTCGTTTGACGCTAATCAGCCACGACGGCGTAAGCGGCCATTGGCTTGCGACCGTTAGGGTAAACAGAGGGGGGAAAAAAAAACCCCGAGAGAAACGTGTTTTTCTTTTTCAAGCCTGAAAGTGAATTAGCAAAATGAACGTCGATATTCAAGACGGATTCGATGCAGCGCTGCAATCCGTGCACGCGCGCACAAAATACTCCATCCTGGTGGCGGCGGCGGCGGCTGCGGCGGGCTCGCAGGCTCTCCCACACACGGAGGGCTCCGGCTTCGCCGCAGCGGCAGTAATGCGGCTGAGATCGGAAAAGCGGGGATTTGCCTAAAAGCAACAAGGTCGGCGGAGAGCCGCTTCCCCGCACACAAACGATATGGATCGTCCGCCCCGCCGACCTCTTCGTTTCCCAAACTCAGTTGAGCCAAGGCAGGCATTTTACATTGCAAACATCTCGTGGCACAGACGACTCCAAAATACTCAAGTAATGATGATCACGTCTCAATTTACTTCAAAATTTTACTTAGTCAGCTTAGTTGACCACGAAGCTTTTATTCCGTCGCGTGAAGGCCAACAGGCGGCTACACAGGTTAATCGCATCATTTAGTGGAAAATGAATGAATGGATTTATTCGCACAGCCTATTCACATATGGCCACCCATATACACATTTTCAGTGCAAATAAAAGGTACATACTGTATAGAATGCTGTGGCTGGCCGAGAGGCTTGGGGCCAAAATGCCCTGACACCACTCACAATCCCAATTTCCAAAAACAAAATGTACTTTCCATTTAGCCTCTTTAAATAACACACGCACACACACACACACAAAACATAGTTTTGCCTGTCACTCTATGTCACTAAAAACACATTATTTGTGGTCAATCCAAATTTTCAAACCAACTAAGGGAAATGGGATCATTTATTGACCCCATTTATTGACTTTTGTGTTGGCCTGTTATCTATTTGTTTTCGTTCGAAAAGTTTGCAAAAAAACTCCATCCGAACAATCCATCCATTTTCTATTCTCGAAATCCAGTCGTGCCACGTGGGCTCCCCCCCTACTTTTAAGAATCACTGCCTTCGTACAGTTCTGTTGTAACTCAAGTTCAATGCATTTGCGTTTAATATTTAAAAACATACATTTATTTGGGGGACACACGTTTGATGCAATGCAGTTTAATGAACACATCATTTCGATTTTTCTTTTCTATAGTGGTCACATCTGCTTTTCATTAACATGTGTATTTTAATTTTGGCCATGACGGTGGCACTTGGAGAGCTAAGTATATGATTCGATGATCTCCATGTATGATTTGGCCAGGGTGGTGCATGGAAGAAGCCATTCAAATCTCACCCAAAAGAGCATTAACAATACAAATGACCCCAATATTTTCCATCCAAAATAATAATAACATGCGGTGTGAGCAAGTACCCCATGCGCCCATGCGTCCTTGCCTCTCCTCAACCAGGATTATGCAGTGATAACAATCGGCCGCGGTCGCAGCCGGCGACAATCCCCCCCGACCGCACGGGGTGGTTTTTCACAGCGTGTGACCGGATGGACTCCGTTTTGTCCCCCGACAACAGGAACGGTCAGGCGCGCGGAGAGACAGACAGAGGTATGGGAACCAGGACAGGAAGTGGGGATATGGGGTTCACCGCTTCCACCTGAGCGACTGTGGGAGAGTTGTTGTAGCTGCTAATGTGATAGCACACACTGGAGGAGAACGCATTCGGCCGTTGAAACGACAAAAAGCATTAAAGGCAAAAGAGCCAGCAGAAGTTCAGCCGGAACTCAACCCAAAAATTTTTTTTTTTTAAAGAATATGCTCTATGCAACAAGGAATTTTGATTAATATTGTGTTTGTGGAATATGAGTCAACCCAAACATTTTTTTAAAAAGAATATGCTCTACGCAACAAGGAATTCTGATTAATATTGTGTTTGTGGAATATGAGTCAACTCATTCACTGCCCGACATTTTCAGACCCTCTTTTACCATTAACGTTTGAAAAAAATAGAAAAAAAAATATAAATAAGTTCCTGGGATTGAATGGCTGGACTGTGAAAAGACAAATAAATACGTCAATGGCAGTGAATGAGTTAAGCGGCAAAATGCACCCGTTTTTAGCCATCTCTGGTGGCGGCCATTTTGTCACTTCTGTCGACTGAGAATGACATCACAACTACTCAGGGCTCAGGTAACGACCAATCCATAGCTCAGCTTCAGACAACAGGTGAGACGTCATTGGTCGTTATCTAAGCCCTGATGTCATTTTCAGTCGACAGAAGTGACAAAATGCCCGCCCCCTAAAATAGCTAAAAACGAGTGAATTTTGCTCCTTAACTCATATTTCATATTAATCAGAATGCTTTGTTTCAACTAATTGGACGGCATGGAACATATTCTTGAAAAAAAAAAATGTTTAGATTGACTTCAACTTTCACAAAGACTAGGTGACGAGTTTCACCAATCAGCCATGTTGGCCTGTAATCTGCACGAGCGGCCAGTGACTGCGTGAATAATTTCACCTCCGGGAAATGACAGTAAAGCGTTTTGCAACAAGGTGGGACCGAATGCAAATCACAGTGCCATCCGAGCACAATTTTAAAAAAAACAAACCACACAACAAGACATGATATCATCCTATATAAATGTTTACCTAATGCAATAATGATGCTAATCCTCCCTTTAGCACGTCTTTGTTGAGGCGAGAACCTTCTGGATTAAGATGAACACAACACCGAGTAGGTGATTGACGTATGCGGCCTTTCTTCTGCCTTGAATCGGACGTTCATTAAGGATGTGGTCTCGTGATAAACAGTAGAGGTTAGAAGCGCAGCCAAGAGCCCAACTGCTGCACTTCCTGCCTCCGCACTTGTGTTTTCATTGTTCGCCTTTGGTTTGCACTTTGTGTAAGCCCCCGTGATGCACCGTTGAGGGCTTGAGCGCGTGTGTTTTTTTTTTTGTTTTTTTTTTGTGGCACTGGCTTCACGGAAGGCTGGCGAGGCGCTCTCTTGCTATTGTGTCTGGGTGGAAAGCTTCAACACAATGAGGGGCGGGTGTGGGGGGGGGGGTGCTTAAATTGGCCAGCTTGTACGTTTGCCACAAAGCAACGAGTGTACCTCAGTCAAACACAAGTGGAAAACATATTCGACTGTCAGTCAGTTGGTCACATAATGAATCACTGCTGCTGCATTTAATGGAAATTTGCCAATATTTATATGAAGAAGAAAACTGACCAAGCCTTGATGCTTGATGAAATGACTGAACCAATGTTTGTTTGGAAAATAGGTCACATGACCAACAAATCACTCAACTGCTCATCTGTGCTGCGTCCCTATCTGGGATGTTATCCTTCCGCCTCTTACTGGATGTAAGGCAATGTCAGCTTTAAATCCCTCTAAATAAACATCACAGGCCACCTGGAGGATTCGTAGCCTCGGGCCTGCAGGGAATCAACCGGAGGAAATCTACACAACTACATCTGCTGGTGTGTTTACAATACAATGCGTTTTATTTATTTACTCTTCTTTTGAGACATGCTGCACGCAATAAAGGACAAGGCTGAATAAAAATGTTTTGTTTTTTTAAATCAGCAGTACTGTGAGGAGGAGGGTGTCCCTGAAGCACTGACCTTCTGTACATTTACAAGCTCAATTGGAACATTTGTGCCAAGAAATTGTAGCAATGTATTCCCAAAAGTCTTCAATTAGCATTTAGCAGTACATCTATGTTCAATGGATATAAAAAGTCTACACACCCTTGTTCGAATGCCGGACTGTCGTGATATATATATATATATATTGTCAAACGATTAATTTTTTAAACTAATTAATCGCAGCATTTTCCATAATTAATCACGATTAATCGTATTTTTTTCAACCACAATTTTTTACGAAGCTTGGAACCGTTATTTAATTGAGTAAAATCTTGTGGAAATGTGGGGGAAAAAAATTAAAAGTACATTTTGTTTCAAAGACTGTTCTAATAGCTTTCTTTGATCCTTGAATAAGATTCTTTTTCAGTTAAAATACGACAGTTGAACGATACACCAAAGACGTACAACTAATATGGTACTTGAATTTGGCTGTGCAAAGTTTGCAAATTATTTTGGATCCCTCCAACGAGCCGTCGAGCAACTTTTGAAAGTAAAACTACGTAAAAGTCCGTCTTGTGACTCTCCTCGAAATTTGGCTGCACAGTGAGCAGAGGTCAGCTACAACAGGAAGTAAATAAAACTGAGTTAACTGAGTTAATTTTTTTTTTTTTACCTTTAAGAATCATCCATTTCAACGTTTTACATTTATGTCATGCTATAAGATAAATATCGATTCCGAAGTGCCTCGTATGAGGTCTGCGGCGTGTTGCGCGCTGCTTTTTTTTCCTGTCACACTGACGTTTCTATCTTCTGCAACATGATAGTGGCGTCGGGTAGCGCCGTTAACGCGACGGCAGCTTGGTGGGTGTTGCACAGGCACGACTAGTGGTTAGAATCTGACAAAGGGCCTAATTTGAGTGACTAACACTTTCCCTCCTTCGCAAGGTGCTTCGCCCCACAGCTGCCTGAGCGCAGTTGGAGCCGAATGGCTTAAACTACTGCGGTGGTGCTGGAATGAATAAGGGGAGCACATGTTGCCAGTAAAAGCGCCTTTGGTGCAGATATAAAAAAAAAAAAAAAAATGAAGAACAACACTTTCCTGGGAATTGATGAATCAACCCCGCTATTAAAAGAAAGTTGACTCAATGACGGGCATGACGGCGTGAAAAGAAAAAAATAAATAAATAAAATGGCTCCAATCTGGTCTTAGTTAAGATCCCTTCAGGGTCTTGCGTGCACCGTGTGCCTTGGCAGCGCCCAAAAGCTCTAAAACTTTTTAAGAGCTCTTCTCTTCGCTCATTTTTGGTTGATGAGTTGGCAAATTTGGCTTGGAGTTCGTCCTCATGACTTTTGACAGTTCGCAGTGAGTCTGTGAGTTGAAAAGAGGTTAGCAAAGTACAACGTACCAACCACTTTTGGACAGCTAATCAAAAAGTGCTTTGTTTCTTTTGGACTGAAATAAGAATTGATAGTTCTAACTTCTTCCCAATTGTAAGTTTAAACACAATTAAGTTCACATCAAAACTGGTAAATAAATATAGCAGGGGCGGAGCCAGAACGTGGCAAGTGGGTGGGCCTGGAAAAATCAGGGTGGCCTGAATATTTCTCTCACCCAGCACAATATTCCTGTCCTGTCACATTGTGTATTCAAATAAAATGGCAAACTAAATATAAAGTTCAGATCTTCCTGAGACAACCATAATTATGTCATTCCTAATAGTCAATAAAATAAAAAAAAATAAAAAAAATGAAACACAAATTCAAAAATAATTTAATAATAATTTACAAAAAATATAAAAAAATATATTTTTTCATGAATCTCACTTGGGTGGGCAATTTGTCAATGGCCCCTGAACAATAGTAGAGCGAAACGAGATAAAGTTGAACAAAAATGATGTGTCCAATGATCCGTCAAGTTTTTTTTTTATTCTTATTTTTTTTATTAGTAGTAGTATTGGGTGGAGGTGTAATGGTATAAAGTAGTGCTGTCAAACGATTAAAAACTTTTAACTAATAAACCGCAAAATCTTCCATAATTAATCGCTATTTACAAAGCTTGGAACCGATATTTATTTTATATGAGCAAAATGTTGGAATTAATATGAAAAACAATTAAAAGTATATATTGATTCATAGACTGTTCACATAGCTTTCCTTGATCCTTGAATACGATTATCCTCCTGGAAAATACAACGGTCGAAAAATACACTAAAGTCGTACAACTAACATGGTACTGTATTTGGTTTTGGCTTTGCAAAGTCCGCAAATTACTGTGGATGTCTCCAATGAGGCATCGAGCAAATATTTAAAGTTAAACTACGTAAAAGTCCGTCTTTGCGACAGTGACTCTCCTCTAAGTTTGGCTGCAAAGTGAATAGAGGGAAGCTGCCACAGGAAGTAAATAAAACTGAGTTAACTGAGTTAATTTCTTAAAATGCGTTATAACATTCAAATTAATCTCCGTAGTTAATGTTTTAACTTTGACAGCACTAGTATAGAGGCAATATTAATAATTCCTCAAACAAAAGTGGGGAGAAAAAAAAGTGGATTGAGTGGATTGTGATAAGACAACAGGAATCTATCATATGCATTCTGGAATGGAATGAAAATGGAATAAAATTGTCCCCAATCCATGCGCCAGCCCTTTAAAAGGTTTTGTAGGAACAGGTGCCGTAGGCTCCTCAATATCTGATTCCTGCTGACTAACAAACGGCCACCCAGCAGATGCTGCACCTTTTCTCCGTTTCAAGTTCTTTTATATTTCATACAGATCCAATTACTTCATTATTCCTAATTACTCAGCGCCGGTTTTGCTGCATTTTCTGTGCTGCTTTTTCTGCTTATCACTCCTCCGTCGTACAGCAAACCTGCTTCCTAGCCTCGTGTTGATAATAAACAGGAGCTTTTATGTCAGGTCCACCCGGCCTATTGATTCTTGTTCTAAAAGCTTTTTTCTTGAATGAGCGTAGACGCCAGGCTGCCAGCACAAACAGAACATTTGGTTGACCAGGAACTGTCGCAACCCGAGCCACGATAATCAAGTGGGCTTTGATTTAATATTAATGAGAATCCCGAGTGCCGTGGATCACTATCGCTGCTTTCCAGCTGTTTGTGTTTGTGTTGGTTGCGAGGGCTCACGCTAGCTGGTACGCGCTATTTGCCTCGCTGTTCCCCCCCCCCCCCCCCCCCCTTTCCAAAGGATTAATCACCCAGATGTTTCCTTGTTTTGCCGTTGGCCCTTTCTCACATTACATATCAAGTAGAAACATCTCTCTCGCTCGCCCTTCCCTCGCTCGCTCTCCCGTACGGCAATGTGTTTTTTGTTAATGACCTTAGTGAGCAGCGGCGCAGGCCCAGGAAGAAGTACGATTTGAATTTCACTCGCGCTGATTTCAAGCAGACACGTTTAATTCGATTATTATGTTTTTCCACAGCGCAGCGCGAAAAGACAGTTTGTACTCCTGTGCCGCATGTGCTTTTATTTTGTCAAAGATCACTTCCTGGCATTGAGTCATCACCCAGGACCTCGGCTGCTTATTTACAGGAAATATCTAGCTACCAATCGCAAAGATTCGACCCCCCCCCCCCCATGGTTGCATCGGAGACAATGGAAATGTATTTCATGTAAGACAATCAATGGCTATTAAAAATAAATATATCGTTCTTCAGTCCTGTTAATCATAGACGGGGTCTGGTCTAAATTACCAGATGTTTTTTTTTTTTAATGCTAGCAGTGATACTGACACTTATTCTGCAGTTGCAGTGTAAAAGCGGACAGACTCAACCTTAGCGCGGAATTGTTTTTAAGTGACAGCAGGAGAGTAATGATGATTGTAAGTAGCGTACAAGCTGCCATTTAGTTAGTCTTCATGAAACAATTGCAGTGTAAAACTGACATTTGGAGCTGTTATTTTAAATAAAGAACAACATAAAACAAGACGATGGCAAATGGCGTTTTAGTAATACGACACCCCCCCAAAACTGGAGGTGACATAGGGCGATGTTGACAAAGCGTGGGAACGTCACGTTTTCGAAAACAGCTTCACTTTCTCCAAATTGGCCCGCCACAAAGATAGATGCTCAAACCAGCCAATAACATACACACACAGGTCAAACTCAACCCTGTAACTCGACCCTGACCTCTCGACAGGCGGGGCCGCCCTGTAACGCAATCCGAAAACTATGACAGCGTCACGCACACATTTCCAAAAGACGCACGCGGCATTAGCACGGACCGCTACGGTGACGTCACCGAGACGCTTTTGCTATGCAGCCGCCGGCCATATGGCGGCCAGGGGTAATTGATGGTATCTGTCGATTTGTGCATGAAGGGGGGGGGGGGGGGGGTCGGGGGTCGCTGAGATGGCCCTGACCTAAAACATACAGAGATGCGGCGTTTGTGCGGAGGGGAGGCGGGGGTGAGCGAGATGCTAGTGTTTCAGCCCCCCTTTTGCCTATTCATCCATACAATGAGTTAACTCCCCCAACTCCCACACCACAATTGTGCTTGCGCTGGCCGATAAAGGCCCTTCTCTCACTTTCTACAGGGTGCTTTTCCGACGAAATTCATTGAAAAATCGACCAATTTTCAAGCAGGTTTGGACATTTGAAAGTCAATGGCAAGAACAAAGCATGTCATGTGAAAGTGGGTGGAATCGGTTTAAAATCTAGATCGGTTGATATATGTTCCTGGAATTTTATTTTCAACATGAAGTCTATTTCATTGTATTTGCCTAACACATGCACAATGTATTTTCTCAAATATGTCACCTTCCTAAATTAATCGACAGTTCCAAGATTTTTTTTTGGTCCTCCATTTTTCGAGAAAACACAAAAAACTGAACCAAATACTGATGACCTTATATTTACTAAAAATATAATTTCATGGGTACAATTGAACGATCTGTTTAATGATGTAGACAATTTACTCTCTCTCTCTCTCTCTCTTTTTTTTTTGGTTTGTTTGTTTTTGGTTGTTTTGTTTTTATGACCCTGTAATAAGTTCCAGTACTAGAGTTGGAGTAAAATTTCTGCCTTTAAGAGAAATAATTGTGAAAAACCCCAAAATATTATGCAAGATACAGTACTTCAATATGACTCAGTCCAGTTCTACATGTACAAAGTAGAATAATAAACATATTGTTCAATTAGTACCCCTTTGATAGTGTTAATCAAATCTTAATACCACAGTGAACCTCAGAGTCTCCAGACTCTGCAACATACCGACTGTAAAAAAAAAAAAAAAAAAAAAAAAGAAAACTTTTGGGGGGTTTTATTAGTCCCACACACTTAAAACCAACTTCTAAACACATCGTAAAAGTATTTCAACACACAAACACAAATTCCATGCATAAAATGTTTTGTAAAATACTGTGTTGAGGGAGGCGTGTGACGTGAGCGAGTGTGCGTGTGTGTGTGTGTGTGAGTGCCTGGGCGTGAGCTGTGGTCAACAGCAGTTTCTGCGCAGCCTGGCGTGATTATACATCTGTGATTTATCGTTCTCACTCGTTCTCACTCCGACATATAACAGAGAATTCTACGACAGACACGTTCCAACCCCCCCCCCCCCCCCAAAAAAAAAATCTTAGTTTGAGCCGGAACGATATAGCGGGCGAAGCCGCTTGAGTTAACTACGCCTCGGCGATAGAAGAGTGCGAATTTACACAAACACTACTCCCGGTTCTCAGGGTCTGACGCACATGTGTTTGTGAGTTTTTCCACTGTGGCGCTCCCCGCACGCCACCTCCCCATCACCGGGGGTGAGGCAGAGGTGCACAGGACAGGGTGAGGGTGAAAAGCGTGGGAGAGAGAGACAGAGCCAAGCCAGGCTTATTCCCACAGGCCAGACCATCCGCAACAAAGACGTGCGCGCGGGGCGGGGGGGGGGGGTGGGGGGCGCGGCGCCCCCGCAGGGCGGAGCCCGTGAGCGCGCACATATATGAACAAACATACATATGAATAGACACACACGCACGACAGGGGGGCCAAAGCCACACCCGCAAGATAGATATGTCATATTTGCACAAGAGGACTAATTCGGGGTTTTCGTCTCGTGACAGTTGAGCAGTAGACCACAATAACACGAGCGACCATGAAACGTCTGGGTTTTGTTTTTGGTGATTTATGACCTAATCTCATCGTCAACAAACGCAAAAAAAATAAATAAATAAAAAAATCGGAAGATATACCTGTCGCTTCATATGCGCTGTTGTAACTTTTTGAAGCAGACGACGTGGATCAAGGCTTTCTTCAGAGTTTCTGGTCCATAGTAACATCAAATCAGACAGTGGGGATAGATTGTGAAGTTGAAGTACACCGTAAAGGCGCTCTGTTAGTAATGGAGGAAAATAATATTGTACAAAGGAGTTTGCAATTAAGAAATGACAAAACGTACGTAAAAATACGTCATAGAGTTGATAGTGTTCCGTCTTGGACCTTCCTGTGTTGCCTCTAACTTTTTTCTCCTGGTACCACACCGAACACACCGAAGTTAGAATCGGATAAGTAAACCAATGGATTATGTCGGGCAGATGATGCCAACAGTGAGCCAACAAGTTCAACCGGAACTAAAACCGGGTCAACGCACAAATGCAAATGCCCAGCTAAAATTGATTTGACGCCATATGGTTTTCGTAGACTGCTCCGATTAGGTGTACCGTCCATTTTCTCGTGTCTCACTCAAATGCTGTTTTTGTGTTTGTCATATATATTTTTTTCTTTCTATAGAAAAACAACGCCGCATCCGCCAAGTTCAAACAAAGAATCAAAATTGGGAATCGTTTGTAACCGGAATGGAAACGAGGAACGGGAATCGGGTCCAGAATCGTCCAAATTTTAACGATGCCCAACACTGCTGTGAACACATTTAAGATGACATTTTAACCGTTCCTTTTAAACCCGACAGTAAGTTAGGACCTGTGTTGCCACCTTTACCTTGAATGAGTAACTCACAGGTAGTTCATGATAACTTGACTTAAAAAAAAAAGTGTAAGTAAAAGAAAGTAACTTTACTGATTAGTCTATTTAGTTTTAAAGAAGTCAACGCAGACATATTTTTTTTCAGGCAAATCCCCCAGACTTTTAGCTATCCCAGGGGGCGGCCATTTTGTCAGGTGACTGACTCATTGCAATCCCTCCCTTCAAACCACGTCTATAAGGTAAGATAATCCTAATAATTATAGAGAAGATTATATATAAAAAAAAAAAAAACAGGCAAAGACACCAGGTGGCAAGGCGCGTTGGTCGGATTATAGACGTGGCGATAGTCGCAACAATAGCTTGTCAGAGCCACAGTTTGAACTCAAGTTTGAATCTGCTCAACCTGATGGCACTTTATCAGGGCCCTTGACAACCAGGCGGGTAACATCAGATGACTCCTGTAGGAGGCCAACTCCAAATCGATGCCTGGGGACAACCACTAAGAAGTCTCCTTCTTGGTATCTTTTAAGGTGATCTTAATTTCGTTCAGTGCATCGGGGTGGTTGCCTTCATTCCGTTATTGTTGTACGGGAGCCGCTGTGCGTTCAAAGTCTTGACAGGTCTGGCCTAGCCAAACAACGATAACTCCCGCGAAAAGCTAGCAAGAACGCGAGCTATTTGCTCTTCTAGATGGAGAGAGCAATAAAGAGATGAAGGCGGAGAGGAGAGGAAAGGAGACTCGTCATTTGTGTAAGGTTTCAGGCATCACTCAGGCCTATAGCCTTTTGACAATTGAATGCAATAAAGGGGCGAGGCCTGGCGGGGGCTCAATTAACCACTACTGGGGGCAGGAGGGGTGGCGGCGGGGACATGGACCAGGAACCTGGCCTCTATAGGGAAGGAACAAGAGAGCTGCAGAAAGGGGGAGGTCTGGCAATTTGTTCAGCTGTCTGTCTGTCACAGACTTGGCCGGTTTGTCTCACTGTTGTCCTCGGGGTGACTATTGACTCGAAACGTCACTTAGTGTGTCCATAGAGGAAGAGAAAAACAAGAAAAACATGACCATTAAGTGGCTTCGAGCTAACCGTTATTTCCCTAAAACATCTTCAGCAAGTACTGTCTCTTGTGGTCTGTTTTTTTTTCAAAAAGTGCAGAGAAGTCCCTTACCAAGGCCAAAAAGAAAATCACTGACGGGAAAAAAAATATATATATATATCCAATTCGGTCTAATATGACTTTAGCCAAGCCTGTGTCAATACGGTGCTTATGCTACTGCAAACACACCCTAACCTATGCAGAGCCAAAAAGCCAACTTGGTGCTTCAGCGGGGGGACAAGTTCACCAACCCTGTAGCGCTGCTATCCATTCCCAGTGACAGTCATTTGTGTACCTTACACTCTCAGCACCAGCCAGCTACCACCATTCAAATTCAAATTGAAAAGCCAGCAGGGGGACAATGCTTCGGGATCTGCTAAGAGCAATTAGTAGTGGACTCCTCCAGTGTCTGGCCCAGAGACTTTTAGCCCATCGTACGGAGGCATTGACCCCTTTCAGACGCGCCAAAAGGAGGAAGAGAAAAGATGTGCAGAGAGAGGGGGGGGGGGTAGAGGGCTGCCTAGCGACACTGAAACAAGAGGAGGGAAGTCGACTGGCAGAGTTTGGACAGTGCGTTGGTTTGCCTTTCCCGACTTTACACAAGGAGACAAGAGCTAGAGTGTGATGGAGCGAGTGTATGTGCGCTGAGTCAACAAGGAATGCAAATGAAGTTAAAATTAAGACACGATTAAAAAAAAAAAAAAGAAAAAGACAAAAAAATCGCACTGACAGAGAACTATGAACACCGTTTTTGCCGAAAAGACCGGTAAAAAAGGACATATGAAGGAACGTTTCATTCTAAAGTAGGACAATCCAGAAAACGTTGTTAAAAGGCAACTCGTGCGTGTACTTGAAAGTAAACAGATAGTAAACAACCTGCAACGTTTATAGTTTGTGAGGTTTGTCAGCGGCGGCAGAGCAAGCAGGAAAGGACGCTCAGAGAAGGCCCATTCAGGAAGTAAGTGCAGTCGTCTGCGTTTACATTTCCTCATTGGGTCCGTATTTCCTGAGGTAAACAGACTTTCAAACAGTCTGTTTTAGGGGTTGGAAAATGCTCGACTTGTGGGATGCTACGGTAAAGGTTAGTACAGTACAATACAATACAACTGTATTTATGTAGCGCATTTCATAACAGCTACAGCTGTAACAACGCACCTTACGTTACAATAGCAAAATAGCAATAATATAACAAGTGAAAGCAATAAATGAAAACACAAAATAGTAGTGGGTACGGAAAGTATTCAGACCCCTTGACGTTTTTCATTTTCTGTGTCACTGCAGCCATTTCCCAAAGTCAAAAAAGTTCATTTCTCATTAATCGGCACCCCATCTTGACAGGAAAAAAACTGACATTTCTGCAGTTTTTTTAAAAAAAGAAAAACTGAAATATCATATGTTATAAGTATTCAGACTCTTTTCAGCGACCTTCATATTTAGGAAAGGTCTATATAAGAGCTTACAGCTCACAGTGCATCTCAGAGCAAATGAGAATCATGAGGTCGAAGGAACTGCCCAAGGAGATCAGAGACAGATATTGTGGCAAGGCACAGATCTGGCCAAGGTTACAAAAGAATTTCTGCAGCACTTAAGTGGCCTCCAAAATCCTCAAAGTTTGGATGGAAGAAATTTGGGACGACCACAACCCTTCCACGACCTGACCGTCCAGCCAAACTGAGCAATTGTGGGAGAAGTGCCTTTCTGAGAGGGGTCAGAAGAACCCAAAGATCACTGTGACTGAGCTCCAGATATGCAGTAGGGAGATGGGAGAAAGTTCAAAATTGACCAATCGGGGCTTTACTGCAGAGTGGCCCGACGGAAGCCTGTGGAAGTCTCTGCTCCCAGACTATGAGAAATAAGATTCTCTGGTCTGATGAGACAAAGATTGAACATTTCGATGTTATTTCGAAGCGGTATGTGTGGAGAAAACCAGGCACCGCTCATCACCTGCCCAAGTACTGTAATGAGTAACGTAACCTGCACCAAGCAGCAAGCTGGAACTGACCTCAAACCCTCAAACGGATCAAAAGACATCTTTCCTGCGAGCCCACCCTGACCTAAAGCACAGCGTCTTTTGAAATAACCAACGCACAATCGGACCCATTGTGTCCATGTGAGATTGTGCAGATGTTTGTCTCCTCCAATGTCAGCCCCGAAGACCTCCTCCGTTCGTATCCAGTCCAACCTGATCTCCAGCTGCACTTCGCTACGTTGCTGGTGTTTACTTAACCTCTCTATCTGTCCATCACAGGACATGAGTGCTATAGGGATGGGGGAGGTGGCCGACGTGTGTTTTCCCAGTACCCACAAATAGCGGTCTGTGGAGTGCATGGAAGTCGACGTGTATGTGGTGTGTGGGCGCTGTCTGTCTCCTCTTGAGTGATGATCCAAAAAGAAACACCCGGGGTTTGTATGCATCTCTCCACAGCGCTGACACAGGCCTCTTCAGCTACGTCCCTACTCTTCCGTGAGGTCAAACGCAGGTCGCGGCGATAAAGGCTGAACTTGTGACACTCATCCCGATGCATGAGACGGCTCATTGTGCCGCGACAGATAGCAGACACAATGAGCCCTCGGCCGAGCCCTAGCGTTCGCTGTGTTTCTTTTTCTTGGCTGAGACGGCGTGTAGGGATTCTCTCCTTTATGGTTGGCTAGTGACCCTTTAATCACCCAGTGCTGCTCCCCCTTCATCAGATGTTTGTCCAAATTTCATATCAATGCAAATGAGGTTGGGGAGGACTTCATTCGAGAACACTTTGGCTGATGATTTGTTTTTCAGCAGTGCCTCGGGGAAAAAAGGCTGGCGGACTACAGAATACAGCATGGTGACTCCCCTGCTCTTTCTCACGCCATTTGTTCAAAGAAAGCTCACCTGAAAAGTGCAAAAGCGATTGGTCTGTTGTGTCCACAGGTGTGGATGAATAAAAAAGTGGTCTTTTCAAAAATGTGTCCTCGCCACAAAGCGAGAAGAATATTTTAGGGGCATTGTTATCCCAAATCTTGCTGCCCCGGTTGATTCTGAAAGCTATCCTATTCATGATAGCCGATGAAGCTGAGGTCAACGAACAGTTCAGTACATCTCCTGTGTCACCTTTCTGTCATTTATTATCTGAAACCCATCTTTTAGGGCTTATTGTTCCTGGTAAGAACAACAACACGACATCATACTTGAGATGCTTGAGATAGGCGGTGTAAAATATCAAGGCGTTTTCCTCGTGGGTGTAAAAGGTTTCCTGTCCTTTTAACTCTCCATTTGTTGATGTACAATAACCAAACATACCGTATCTAACCTTGTGACTTTGTCAGGCCCTATCCGACAGCCCTTGGGGAACAAAACGGGGACTGACGTATAAGCGATGTATAAGATCTGTTCTGGCATTGGTTGACTCTATGGAGCTAATGCGAGAGGCGGATTTGGAAAAAAGTTCCCATTAATCAAAAAGGGATTGACCCTGCATTTGTGTCTACGTGTGTCACAGCTGAGTTCCTGCAGCCTTGGACACAGAGGCTCAAATAGAGTCGGAGAAGCAGCAGGTGTACGGCCAACACATGCATCTTCAGACTTATCCCAAGCGCAAACTTAAATTTGCGTCATGAACTTGCTCGCTCGTAATCTCCCGTCGCCTTTTTGCTCATTCATCGAAAAAAAAAAAAAAGACTCCGAGGTCCCCTCGGCAAACCAGGTGGCTAGAAGGAAAGAAAACGTTGTTTGCC
Organism: Filicampus tigris; assembly: GCF_054856515.1. Taxonomy (NCBI): domain Eukaryota; kingdom Metazoa; phylum Chordata; class Actinopteri; order Syngnathiformes; family Syngnathidae; genus Filicampus; species Filicampus tigris. Next base: position 26,145,323 of record NC_141220.1, on the reverse strand, counting down.
CCCACCCCCAACCCCTCCCCCTTGACACACAACAACTCATCACTTTTGCCTCGCACAGCTGTGGCTGTCGACTTTACCATCTAATGCATTTAATAACCATGACCTTCACGCTCAGCCTGTCAAACCTTTATTGGAGCGAGAGGCAGAAAGGCAATAAAAGGCCACAGATGGACGAGGGACAACCCCGCTGACGAGCCCGCAAACAGAGGAGCTTTCCACATGCCATCACGTCTGCCGATGACTTCAATGACTTGGCGTTGGCTGACAGATGTCTGGGCCCTCCGACGTGCATAAATCCAAAACGTCTTGATGGTTTTTTCTTGATGGAAGCGTGTTTGAAAAATCAGAAGGACTCTCAGTCATCCGCATCGCAAGTCAACGCACGCTGAGACTCTGCTGACGGACTAAAAATAATATCTAGGTTACGGGGCCTTGCCAAGCCTCAAACACAACATAGTCTCAGGAAGCGGTCCTTTCAGCGGGTCGCCATAGCGACCGACCACATGCACAAGTCAGACAAGGGTGAGTGGTCAGAGTAGCAGTCAGGCCGTGTTGTCTCCTCGACTATAATAGGTCTAAAACACAGCCTTGGTTTAACTAAGCGCAGATGTGTTGGAGATAGCGGCTTTGCATACACAGGTCAAGCGGCGGGCATCTGATGAGCCAAACTAACCGAGTCATGACATTAGTACCAACGACGGAGAAGAACTTGTTTTTCATACGCTGCCTCCGATGGGCCAGAGTGACCTCGGTGAACCTCGGTGACAGTTTGAACAGCCTCACGCTAAATGCGATCCGCGTGATGAAATCGGGATTGGTTGAAAGGATGAGGATGAACGAATCGCTGTTATGTGTTCCGGTTGTGTGAAGGCGCACTTTGTAACCGATATTTAGGGGGAAAACCACTCCATGTAAAAGCCCGGGACCCTACTGATTTTCAATTACAGCCGAGCCTAGACATCTGTCATAGTTTGTGCCACTTTTCCGTGAATTACCTTTGGTTTTCCACTTCGTAATAGTACCCACGGGAAAGTGTGAAAACGAAACCACGTTGAATGCATCAGTCAGAACGAGACATGCCGACACTCATAAACTCATCACACATAAATGAAGGACAAAGAGGGTTTCCGGCATTTACCTTACAGCAAGGAGACACATTTTACCCGCGAGGAGACTGACAACAACAAGAAATGGACCGCGGAGTGTCATAGTGCAGCTCCTGGAGCTAATATGTGAAAGTAGAGTAACGTTAAAGTAAAGTTAGCATCTGGCATGAACCCATCCATTCATCTGTTTTCTATGCTGCTTATCATTATTAGGACTACGAGTGAGTTGGAGCCTATCCAAAATCAACAAGCTCGGACACACTATTGACTAGGCACTATAAGTAAAACAACGTACGAACTGGTTTTTACCCAGTTTTGCCAATGGAAAAGCTTTAATGACAAGTAGATCCGTGCCAAGTTGTGTAGGTACCATGCAGTGAAAAAGTGGAATAAAACCACTAAACCATCATTTCCGGACGACAAAAGGCACCTAATTAAAAGCTAAATTTAGCTGTAAAAACACATTTGTATACACATTAGCCACTTCTCATTTTTCAACTGTCCTCTCGTTTGTTGCCGGCGATGGTTGGGGTCAGCGATGGTGGGAGTCGGTCGCCAATCAAATAACAGAGACGGTGGTCGCGCTGCAGAGATGGCTGTATTTATGGCACTCGTTCCCAATGTTCATTAAATTCAACTAAAGAGGCATTTTCGCTCAACTACATACAATGTCCCCTATAGTCACTCCTACACAGACGTGTACCGCTACTCACGCACCAAGTTCCGTATTTATCTCTCACAGCCCCCATGCACGCTCCGACCGCAAATGGCCGCTGATTATCCAGTATGAGGGCATGCTCGGACGGTTTCATTGGCCCACTGTGACGTGTTCGGTAATTTCGTTGGTCAGATGTGACAAAACAAAGTGTAAATCTGTTGACGGCTTGAAGCTGGTCAGTAGAAATTCATAAATAAACACCGTCGCATCAGTAGCCGCAGGATTCGAAAAGTGGGGGTAAATTAACGTCTTAAAATCCGGAAAATACGGTGATTTATTACCTTCGGGAGTCTGCAATGTTACTAACTGATGCTCCATCATCATGTGGTTGGCAAGGAACGATTCAGAGGAATTGTCAGCAAACAAGCAGCAAGAAGGTAGCTATTCACCATCAGCATTTTCCATTACAGTCGCAGATAATCCATGTGTGATGAAGAACTTGTACAGGACCAGTACTCATTCATCTGCCCTTCAATCCTGACTTCATTGCTTTCACAGTGGTCTAATGCACTCCAGCTGAATCATTCCATGGCTCGTGGCCACTTGGTGACAGGTTTGAATTGTTGGACGCCTGGGAAACTCTAGCCTTTCCTCAAAATCCATAGTGACGTCACGAGAGGCCGGACCCGAGCGTTACGCTGGCAGGCGTCCAGGTGTGAAAAGGTCCAACTGCGTAAGTGTGAAGCGGAGTGCGGCTGAGTAGGAACATACCTTCTGCAGACGCTCAGGCTGAACAAACAAGCCAGCACTTTATACCTGCTTGAGAAGCGGAGGTGATGGATGCTGACATGTGTAGTGAGTGACACGTCTGAATTCTAAAGCCCAGTCAAATAATACAAACTTCATTGTTCGTGAATTTGCTGCTCCGCAGAGCATTTTGAAAAAGTTTCTCGCATGAAGCGGACAGTTTGTTTACGCAAAACGTCAAACATTGACATTGAATATGTCAACCGCCGAAGGATGAGGGGTCTCGAGAGGAAATGGCCAAGCAAAATAAGGCAGGTAATAGGTTCTTCATTAGTCTATATGTACACAGTGATTGCCATGACGACAGATGCGGAGGATGTAACCTGTGTCGGAAGACCGAGTGTTCGTAGTCAGTGGGAGCAACAAGTCACGGCAACCCTCGCAAAGGTAGTTTATCAATACAAACGTCATGTATCTTAGCAAAAAAAGTATAAAAACAAAAGAAGGCCGTGCCCGTGGGCTGTATTAACAAAAAAACTTCGAACCGAGACAGTTTTCTATGACACCGTTGGCCTTCAAATTTGGCACTCCGATTTGACACAAAGCTATAAAACTTTCTGGCTAGGCTAAATGCAAATTCTGGTAAAGTGAAATTAAACATTGGGGTTTGGTTCGGTCCTGTAAACAGTTCTACTTAGCTGGATTTGGGGCTGTCGGTTTTCCACTTCAAAATAGTATCGCTGGAAACTGCGAAACCCACGCCACACTGAACACATCAGTCGGAAAAAGATACGCTAACAAACCAATCATGGAGGAGACCGAGGGTTTCCTGTATTTACCTGGCAAGTTATACCAAAGAAGACTGAGGGCAGCAAGAAAATAGACACACTGCATAAATGTTGACACTGCAAAGTATAATACTACACAGGCAAGGACACAACAGCAGGGAATGAGTCATGCCTAATTCATTAAATGGTTTCAAAAAAAAAAAAAAATCCAGATGTCAAAATTCCAGGACCTGCACTTTTATTTGGATCCATGCTGATGCTGAATGCGTTGTGCCTCGGCCAAGTCACGTGAAAGCTCGTTATGCAGCTTTTGGTAAGTCCTTTGCACAAACAAACGGTAATAAAAACGTAACCTTCCTGGCGGCGTCCCTAATAGAGACTTGAATATGAAATTTGGCTCGGCTCAGCTAAGTGTCAATGGCCTCGGCCTTGGTAACAGCTCTGTGCTCCAGGTAGCGAGTTGAGCCAAGGTTGAGTTGACTGGAGCAGGTTACAACACATGGTGTCTTTTGAACGGAGCCGTGCAGCTGCGGAGAAAACAGATTCCATTTGGCAACGGCGGGCGCCCCAAAAAATTCCCCATGGCGCATTTACATGGACGCAGAGTTGAAAGCAGACGTCCGCTAAGTATTTCTCTCTTCGCCGCGAGCAGAGAGGGAGAACTGGCTCCACATGAAGCCATACGTTCACTCAAAAATGCGCATAATGGAGCAGCTAGCGTGGAATTAAGGTGTCTTTCCAAGACTCTTCAAAAGGGAGAATTTCAGTGAACCTTTCGCGACGCAAGTGCGCGGTGCGGCTAGTCGACGCTTTGAGTAAGCCGTCCACCAGGCCAGCCGGCCGAAAAGAGAGCCGGGTGGGTTGACGGATCACTGGGAGGGCAGCTCGCCAAGCGAACGGTAAAGCTGTGCTACCGACGGATCGGTGCGACTTCGCCGTGCTATCCGGGTCGATACGTTGTCGGGTACAATGCAACACAACTTCTCCATAGCCTTGAAGCAAACTGAACTGAGCGAATCTGAACGTCATCTCGGTTCAGACTCGCGGCAGATTTCCATTGGTATTGAAATACAGCGCAAAAACAAACATCTAATGCCTAACCGCTCTGAGTTTGTTTGGACGTTTGGTGGGCCCCAAGTGTCAAAACACCCTCAGGCACCTCTAAAGCAAATCCAATTAAGATCCATTTTGAGGTCTCTATCAACAACAACAAGTGGCCCAGAAAGGGAATCGAATTCTTTTTCTGTCGGTTGGTCATATTTGCGACCGCACAAAAAATGTACAATCTGCATTTTCCGCATCACACTCTGCTACTACCCAAGCGTCCTTTTCAACCTCCCCTAAATTCGACACGCGATACTGCCGTTCTTTCATTGAATCTCTCTTCCAAATACTTACTGTTTCTTCCCTTGCCCCCCCACCCCGCCTCCCTCAGAGGTCACCTCTGAGGTCATTTCGTATAAGCCAGCGGCTCGGCAAGCCGCTTCGCACCTGAAGTTGGTCGTCAAGCAGCGGCGAGCGGTCTTGAATGGCGGCATTGTTGTCCCCGCGGGGAGGCTCAGACAGCAGCGCGCCCGCCGACGACCACAATGGGAGCTTTAAGGGCCTGGAATAATTTGACTAAACGCATGGGATTTGCGACTGTGGATTATCACCGTTCAGCCACGCAACCAACTGACCAATCAGCCCCCACCTTCCGAGCCACTAACCCCGCCCCCCCCCCCGTTAGAGTCGCATTGTTTTGGATGAATCAATTCACATTTTTAGGATTCTAAGCTCTCCTGTTCTATTGAATGCCGTGCATGTGACGCCGGTTGATCCAATCCGGCTCAAAGTGTTGTTCCGACACGTTATTTACGACCTGTCCCTTCTCTGCTTCCAATGCCGCTTCTTGAGAGAATCGCTCTCCGGCACCTTTTTGCTGCGGCGATGGAGAAGATAAGGGGTTTATATTCTTAAAAGGGTGATCTTGGAGGGGGTAAAGGGCGCAGCCTGCCTTTAGAAGAGCTTAAAGCCCAGTGTGGCGAATTAAATAGAATACCCAGACAGAATTAGTTCCGAGGCAGACTGGGTCCTAGTCTATGAAACGAAACAATTAGATGGATTAAACGCAATAAGTCCGACTGCACCGCCGCAGCTGGGTTATGGTTTCCACCACACCCGGGAGGCGGCTGCGAGTCATATGCGTCGCGATACAACTAGGGCGAGGGAAAGCATGGTTCGACTCACTTCGCTTTCGGCGGCATTTGGGTCATTTTCAATGTACAGTCTGATACTTGGGTACACTTTAAGAGACAATTATACCCCTCGCGTCACTCGTGCGGCGCTAGCGTGCAAATCAATGCTGTCACTTTCCTCTTTTGTATTTACCGTTAGGTATTTTCTTACATAATAACTCAACTGCAGGCGGCGTCAGGCGTCTATTGGGGGTAAGGCATTTTCACCCGCTCTCTGCTCGCCATGCATACCACCGCCCGCGTTTCTCCATTCCGGCAGTTTTGTTAACCTCTTTGTTCCCCCAAATAACGTTTGATCCATCTTTTCAATGTTCTGCCCCAAACCACTTGAACAGTCTGCAACAAATGATGAAAATCACCTCATCCAATCCCAATATCATCACTTAAAAAGTTAGTGAGGGTTCACTGCATCTGTTTGTTTGCACATTTTGAACCATTTATCCACCATATGCTATAATAATAGTGTAACGTATTGCCTTACCCGGATGAGTAAAGGTTCAACAACATTTGCAGGGAAGGGTGTGGGGGGGGGGGGGGGTATTTAAACTGTACAATGGGCTGTATACATTTCCTCCGTTTATTTGTCTGAAGTGGATGACGTACTTAACTATTAACTCATTCACTGCCATTAATGAATGTACTTGTCTTTTCACAGTCCATCTATTCAATCCCAGGAATTTATTTATATATATTTTTTCACATTTTTTTTTTTTTTTTCAAACGTCAGGGTAAAAGAGGGTCTGAAAATGTCCGGCAGTGAATGAGTTCATTGGTAATTAACTGGGGAACGACATCTATAAGAATGACTAATTGTGGAAATACGGTACGGGGGGGGGGTCTCCTCAGTTCACAAAGGAGTTTCCGTTCTTACGATAACGGGTGGTGCTACACCGGGACACCCGTCAGAACATTTTTATGTATCCCCACTCAAGCCTGAACGAATTTTCTTTGATATTCAAAAATGTATTTATAAATTATTTTCTCAGCCCCCACCCCCTCCCTCTATGTATCATCAGTCATCAGTTTAACCCTGGGACAGAAAAAAATGCGGGCGCCATCCCTGCTTAAGATTGTGACAGCTGTCCAAATTCACAAGTTCAATAGCGGTTAGGTCAAAATTTAACTAAATACTTGTATGAAAACAACTATTTGGCCATAAATACAAAACGTAAAGGTAGAGCCGCAAATGTAACGCAGTGAGTACATCGGTAACCGAGCGATTCTTCTTCAGTTAAGCGGCCATAACGCCCCCTGTAAATCCTCATATACCCTCTTAGTGTCGTGATGTCACACTAATCAACACTAGCATCGCAATCCCAGCAAAACACCCTGTGACGGATATTTGACTCCTCATATCTACCGCGGCGAAACAAACCGTACAGCTCGGTGGAAACAGAATGCAATTTATCACATCATGGGAGTGGGGCAAACATTCACAAGTTGCATTTTCCATAAAGACCAACTGCCAACTGCTGTCGGGGGAGCAACTAAACCGAGACCGGTGAGATTCCACTTCTACTAGGGGATGATCACTATCAGTGGTCCGAGATGTTCCAGGATTTGGGTGATGATGGTGACGACGGTGGGGCATTTTCAGGAAATCCAGACAGACACCCGCGGACAATTTCTTTCGGCATTTCGTTTGAGCAACAGTGGAACAAATTGTCAAACGCCAGCAGTCCAAATAATCCCCAATGCTGGCATTTCTGCTTGTCTGACTGGCAGCTTGACTGATGAATTTACTGACGGGCCGGTTGGCTTTTTGAGCTACCCGCTCAGCCAACAACAGTGCCCCCCACCCCCCCGCCGCTCCTTATCCACCTGCAGTAAAAAAGGCCCTTTTGTCAGCGGGGCCTAATTTGATCTGACGCACACCCTACACATGTGGAACAGCTCAGCCGCCGCACACTTTTTTTGTCATGACGTGTCAAGAAGAGGCAAGGCGAGACGGACGCGGGAGGAGGCGAAGAGCATGGAGAAGAAAGCGCGAAAGCGACAGTCCGTCGCGCAAAAATGCAGACCTTCCACGCGTGTTTTATTTCCTCCCGCCACTGCAGAAGAAAATGCAATTCTCGGGCTACACTTGGCATTAAAAACATAGCCTTTTGGCCGAGGATCATTTTGCAAGAGATCAAGCGATACGTTTATTATTGCCGCAGATAACCACACCGCACTGTAGGATAAAGGATTCTACCTTGCACAGGTCTACCTGCAATTCTGTGCCCTATGACAGTGAAACAAAATGAATAAAAGTCTTCTAAATTTGACGCATTACAGAGAAGAGTGTTGTTACACTGCCAAAAACGTTTTTATACGTCTTTTCACAGTCCAGCCATTCAATGCCAGGAACTTATTTATATTTTTTTTCTTTTTTTTTTTTTTTTTCCAAACATAAGGGTAAAAGAGGGTCTGAAAATGTCTGGTAGTTAATGAGTTAAGAAGCCTGACAAATTTGAATGACTGAAGAAATCGCAGAGTGCATGAATCAAGGATTCAAAATCATGAAGAATCAAGCCGTTCTCTCCGCTCTCAAATGGGCGGCCATTTTGTCGGGTTTCTGTCGACCGAAAATGACATCACAACCACTCGAGGCTCAGGTAATGACCAATCACGGCTCAGCTTCAGTAAACAGGTTAGCCGTGACTGGTCGTTACGTGAGCCCTGAGCAACTGTGATGTCATTTTCAGTCGACAGAACTGACAAAATGGCCGCCCCCAGAGATGGCTAAAAACAGGTGGATTAACTCTTATTCCACAAACGCACTATTGATCAGAATGCCGTGTTTCAACGAGTGGGCCTGCTGGGAACACATTCTTGAAAAAAATATGTTTGGGTTGATTTCCGCTTTAATGCCAAAACACGTGATTGCCGATTAAGCGACTTCAAGCAATAATGGTCAAGCGCAGCGGTCACGTTGACGTGTTGACTTATCAGATCAACCCCTTCAATTTCTCAACATACTCTGCCCCCTGCTGCACTGGAATGCAAAATTCATCAGCACCGCCATCGGCTGACGCTTTGCACCAGTTTATCTTTCTTTATTTAAATTGTCAACACTCATTCATCCGCGCAACTCGAGATTGGATCCAAGTGTTGCTTTGGAGGGAAAACAAAACGGCATTTTCTTTTCATTTCCTTTTTTTTTTCTTTTCTTTTTTAGATCGCCGAGAATTAGCGGCGGGCTGTTTCTCTTTCCTCCATTTAACTCACTGGCTACAAAAGCGCCTCTTAGCCGCCCGTCTCCCGGCCACTCAGCCCCCTCACGGGTCAGGCCGACTGCGGCCCTCTCTTGCCTATTTTGAGTAATTGCTCGTGGCAGTCAAGGTGTCCGCATAAGGGCCTGTCATAAGCAATCCGCTGGCATGAGTAGAGGCCTTGTGCATGAACCTAATCCAGTCAAAATGGAATGACAGAGGGGATTAAGAAGTTACTCAACAGCTCAAATAAAAGTCGGTTGGGTGGTCTTTTGGAGCTCGAAAAGTAACAAAACAATGAAGATGACTTTTTTTTTTTTATGTACCTAGGCAGAAAAGCACTCGTTTTCATTGCGGTAGATAAGTTCCAGACCAACACGGTTTTGGCACAGAGAGATTTTTTTGAAAAATATAGTGACATACTTTAAACACATTTGAAATGATTAAAACGCACTTTTTAAACACATTTGAACTCAAACTGGAAGTATAAAATGTGTCGAAGATAGCGTACACTTTTGTAATGTCTGTGTGTTAGCTATGTTCCTTTATTTATTTGGATTTTATTGAATATTTATGGATCCCTGTAAGGCAAGTGGGAACATATTGTCATTTGCAATGCCGACCGATGCAATCCAATGCCGCGGACAGCGGACTAAAACAAAGCAAAATAAAAGCAAATATAAATATAGTGTCGACTAGGGCTGCTCGATTAGGAAAAAAATATGAATCACGGTTATTTTAGTAATAATTGAAATCACGATTATTTAAACGATCATTTATATTAAAACAAGAAAATGTTTAATGTAACACGTAAAAAACATAAAGACAAATACATGTCTGTGACACACTATAATTATGTAATTTCCTTTTGGGACCAACCAAAATTTATAAAATGAGTTATTATAAAATAAAAAAAAAGTTCAAATGTACAAATTCAAGGATGATTTTCTTGCGTAAACAAACATAGTTCGTTGGATATAAATGCATTTTAATAATCATTGTTTACGATGATGCCAATTATTAAATCGTGGAGTGTAATAATCGAAATTGTAATTGAATTTCGATTAATTGCACAGCCCTAATGTAGACACCAAAATGTGCTGTGTGGAAAACTGCCGAATACATTATATGATGGTGAATACCAGGTTATAAACGGTTCAAAAACAGGTGCAGCGATCAAACGTTGCAAAGATAATCGACCAGTGGTAGCGCGGGTGGTGGTACGCATGGTGAGCAGTGAGCAAAGACAGGGTGGCGATTTGCCCGTGAGTGTTTGATACGGGGTGTGTACATGAAGCCTTTTTATTCCGATCAGTCTTTTCATCCCAATAAATGTGTCCATGTAAACGTCGCCATTGATATTATTATTATTATTATTATCGTGTCGTGCTTTTTTACTCAATTCAAGTGTACTCTATTTGACTGTATTTGTGTTTACTATGTAGCCGATACACAGCAAGCACTGGAATGCATACACACGCACCCAACACGCACACTTGCTAAGAGGACAATAACAAAGCAGGCATCACGTCACATCATCATCCATCCACACATCCCCGACTGCAGGTATGCTTCCCGTAAGCGCGGGCTTAAAACACGCGCACACGCACCCGCACACACGCACACACACACACTGCCCCAGAGGCTCACTTCCCAACACAGCATTTCCTGAAAATGACGACCACTAGAATGCGTGCTGTGGCCAGACCCAAGGTGAGAGAGACAATATAATACAAAAAAAAAAAAAAAAGAAAAAAAACGGATAAAAGATCCCGCGCGCACTTTGTTCCAAGCGAGATTGTTGTAGATTAAAAGAAAACATATCACGTTGCTGTAGCCGGGTGTTTCGGAGAGGACCGCAACTTTTTGTTCGACGCCCGCCGCAAAGGCTGCGAAGGCTTTGGCGCCGAGCACAAAGAAAAACACAGCTTTGATAGAGAGGAAAAAATGTGGTTTTCCTTGATTATTTTCTTTTTCTGCTTTCCCTGCACGGCAGGATGGAAAAGCGGGGCTAGAAATATGACAATGAGCAGGGCCACGTCGCTCGGTAATGGTTGGTGTGAGATGGACTCGCCGCCAAGACACGCCTGACACCAAAACTCGGGGAGGAAATTCAAATAAAAACCTCGACAAGGACATTTCCACTTAATCCAAACACTGCACTTAACATTATCCTTCTTGCTCGGGGTGGAAATGAGAGCAGAAATGATGGCATCTTGACTTTGGGGGGAGGGGGGGAAAGCCACAGAACAAAGGGTTAAGTGAGGAGTAGAGGAGGTAGAGGAGTGATGTTGCAACAGTGCATCCTGCTGGTCGTGAAAGGAAGTGGGCACCCTCCACTCTCCCCATCCATCCTCTGGCTATCATGCTTGTTCTCGTTAGGGTCACGCATGAGTTGGAGCCTGTCCCAGTTGACGGTGGGAAAGAGGCGGGCTACACTCTGCGTTGGTTCGGAGAAAAAAAAATGCAAACTGTGCACAGGAAGTCCAGAAACGAACCGTGAGGTGTATATATGTATATATATGTGTATGTATATATATATATATATATATATATATATATATATATATATATATATATATATTTGTGTTTTTTTTTTTTTTAATTGTATAATGTAATGGTAAAAACACAATGTACTGTATTTTAAAGCCAAAGATATTTAATAACAGAATATGTATTTGACTTGCTAAAGTGCTAATTACATCAAGAAAATCTACTAAAACCAAGCACACTATTTGTTAACGGGTCTTAAAATCAGATCAACCATATATGTATGAAAACATGTAAGAAAAATTGTATAAATTAGATTGCAATTTGCGTTTTTTTTTTTTTTTTTTTACTATTGATTGACAAAGGAGGTATTTAATGTTCCAAACTGTATTATTTTACAACTGAATTTATTTGTACTTAAATGTGTCTTTGCACCGCGCCTTCCATTTGTTGCCCGGAAATATTTAGTAAGCCTATATTTAAAAGTCATTTTTAAAATGTTGCTAATTATAATATACCTTTTATAATGTATTTATTTATTTTGAGTGTGTGTCCACAATAGACTCTGATCTTATAGAATTAAAGAAAAAAGAAAAAAAAAAGAAAGAACACGATCACTGTTTGAAATTTTAGGCTGCATCATGAGAATTGATGCATTTATTTTTTTTATTAGTTTACTGCGGAACCTCTTTGACATGGGGGCTCTCGCCACATCTGCTTTTGATAAAAATGGACTAGCAGTGAGTGTTGAAAATGACAATCGTACTAAGAATCTGACATTTACAGCACGTACACACTTGCGGTATATAAGGTGTGTGGCCTTTCAGCACCAGAGAGAATTTATCGGCGGGGGGGGATTATTAGTCCCATTTACTGCCATGGCCCACCCAGGGGGGCTCTCTTACTATAAACTGTGCTCTATATGGCTCCAATTAACAGCAGTGGAACATTACAGCAGCCAGCAAGGTGACAGACATGTGAGGGGTTCAGCTAAAAAAATAAAATAAAATAAAAAAAAAATGTTTTTTTTAAATCCATCAGTGGCAGAAAGTAAGTGCAAATATCTAAATCGATTTTTCTGTCGACTGAAAATGACATCACACACCCTCAGGGCTCAGATAACGACCAATCGCGGCCCCCTTGTTTTCTGAAGCCGAGCTATGATTGGTCGTTATCTGAGCCCTGAGGGTGTGTGATGTCATTTTCAGTCGACAGAAGTGACAAAATGGCCGCTCCCTTAGCTGGCTAAAAATGGGTGGATTAACTATTATTCCACAAATGCAATATTTATCAGAATGCCTTGTTTCAACGAGTGGGCCTGCATAGGACATATTCTTGAAAAAATATATGTTTGGGTTGACTTCTACTTATTACTAAGTACAGAATGTGATTACTTTTACCACCTCTGGTCATGTCTTCAAGACAAAATATGTCAAAACAGGAATCTTAATTCGTAATCACAAAGTACTTGATCCGAGATGGCTAAGGTAGCTTGCCTCAAATTTTCAAGCAAAATTTTCAATTGACCTTCTTCAAAGTTTCAGCTATTGTTTTCCATTGAAGGAGTGAGAAACTCATTGATTTTGACATTCTTTGACAAAAGGAGGCTGAGGTAGCTACCCTGGGCCAAATGTCACTTTTTAGGCTACGTGTTTCTTTGCCAAAATTTCCAAGCGCTTTTCTTCAACGTTTCAGGTATTGTTTCCCATCCACAGAGCAAGACTCATTTTGATTGGCTTTGGACACAAGGAGACTAATGCGTTGAATAAGATCCGTCACAAAATTTGAGTTTTCCTAATTGTTAGCTACAGGCTTCTTGTCAACTGACTTTCAGGAATTAGCACAACAAGAATCCTATTTTGGAGATTCTAAAAATCTTTGACTTTTCCAATTGTCTTCAAACGTTTAACTCCTCTCCCACATGTCATATATCCCCATTTTTGACATTTGCAAGGGGAGTGGGCGTGGCCCTCCAATCACAGGCCCCCACGGACGAGCTCTGTCAACAGGCCTTCCATTCATCTCCGGGGCCGGAACGACAGAGGCGGCTTTCTGACGGAGCTTCGCCACCTGGCCGCCGATGGACGCGACATCAGAGGTCGGGTGGCGGCGGCACTGGTCGCCACACCTGAATAAATCCTCCTCCTCCTTGTACTCACACCCGCCCCCACACACCCCAACCTCTCCAACCACCAAGTCTCGAAATCCACATCAAATGGCGTGAAATCCTGCGAGCACAAGAGGCCAGCCAAAAGCAATGCGGAGGAAGCCTTCATCGGCCTGTACAAACAGGCCACTCAGGTGCCGCCGCACACTGCACTTTTCATCCACGGGGAGGGCCAGGCGAGAAGATGGAGTGTATTTATCCAGGTGTCGGCGCTAATGTCAGATCAGAGAGAGGGGGGGGCGGGGGGGGCACCTCACAGGGACAGGGTAGCATCTATACCGAGTTTGGGACTCTTCCAAGTAAAAACTGGGTTGGGGTTTAATATGACTTGCATTCTGCAGTTGTCAGCGTAATGACATGCCGTTAAATGCACCTTACATATGACAGGAAATTACTTTTTTTTTTTTTTTTTTTCAATTAAAGTGGAAGTCAACCCAAATATAGATTTTTTTAAAAATATGTTCTATGCCCGCGACCCTTGTGAGGATAAGCGGTGTCGATAACGGATGGATGGATATGTTCTATGCAGGCCCACTAGTTGAAACACAGCATTCTGATTAATATTGCGTTTGTGGAATGTGAGTTAATGCGAAAGTCAACGCAAACATATTTCTTTCAAGAATATGTTCTATGCAAGCCCACTAGTTGAAACAGGGCATTCTGATAAATATTGCGTTTGTGGAATAAGTGTTAATCCACTCGTTTTTAGCCATCTCCGGGGGCGGCCATTTTGTCTTCTGTCGACTGAAAATGACATTTGACCTGTTTTCTGAATCTGAGCCGTGATTGGTCGTTATGAGCAGTTGTGATGTCATTTTCAGTCTACAGAAGACAAAATGGCCGCCCCCAGAGATGGCTAAAAACGAGTGCATTTGGCTGCTTAACTTATATGCAAAATTAATCAGAATGCCGTGTTTCAACTTGTGGGCCTGTTGGGAACATATTCTTGACAAAAACATGTTTGAGTTGACTTCCGCTTTAAGCAACAAAATCAGCCCATTTTTAGCCATCTCTGGGGGCAGCCATTTTGTTACTTCCGTCGACTGAAAATGACATCACAGTCGCTCAGGGCGCAGATAACGACCAATCATAGCTCAGCTTCAGAAAACAGGTGAGCCGTGATTGGTCGTTACCTGAGCAGTTGTGATGTCATTTTCAGTCGACAGAAGTGACAAAATGGCCACCCACTTAGATGGCTGAAAACGGATGCATTTTGCTACTTCACTCATATTTCATATTAATCATTTTCAACTATTCGGCCTGCATAGAACATATTCTTCAAAAAAATGCTTTGGGTTGACTTCACTTTAAGGTGTGGGTGACAAAAAAAGTATAGCTATTGCATATTTCTGTCTATCTTTGTTCAACATCCAAGACAATGGACTAATCCGAAACTATTTGCGAGGGATGAGACCAGAGCCCTGCTGCGAAAACGAAAAAAAAAACAGCAACCAACATTCACACATGAAGGATTTCCAGTCTTCACTTAACCCACTATGCATTTTTGGGGGGGGGAACACATCAAACTCCACACAGGAAAGCCGGAGCCGAGATTCAAACCCCGAACCTCAGTACGTACTGATCACTAAAACACGGAGCAAACCGCAAGTGGTTAACATAGGTTATTATTGATTTATTTTTTCCTTCTACAATTTCTTATCAAAAGCACGAAGAATATAGTCGAACAAACAGTAGATGCTTGTCACATCCCAAACATTTGTCAAAGGAGACACCGTGCACGGTTTGAAAGGGCTCCTGCGCACACATTGTGCCCCGAACGGAACGCGTATGCTGGCACCGCCCCCGCCGTGCTGCGGCTATCACAGTACAGTGTACAAGACAAGCATACAGAGGCCACACAGACAAAAAGTCAATTTGTTCACGGCAACGGCCGCACAAAAGGCGCCAGTTGCTCGGCAGAGAGGGCCCCCCACTTAAAGAGGCCGGGGGCCGTCATGCATGCGTCCAGTGACTCCCGTGGCGCTGCTGCGCTGCCTTTTCATTATTTATCTCCGGCCAGTTCGGGAGAGGGGGGAACTAATTAAGGGCTGCCCGCAGGTGGGCCGTGCAGGCTTTTACAGGTCCGGGGATGAAGACAGAAGGACTGACCGCCTCAGGTTACGGGACGATTTTATATTTAACGTTCTGTTCTGTTTTCAGGTGCGGTGGAGCCATGCCGTTCACGCCCACAGAGAATTCATTTTGCGTCTTGGAATATGCTCGCACGCAGTCACCCGAGACTGCGCAGCGTGCCTTCAATGTAAAATTTGAAAAACTTGACCGACTGGAAAAGGAATTTGGACTTGAAATGGGTACCAGAATAAATGTACGATCTTCAACACCTAAATTGTTCAAGTTCATTGAGCTAGACTTAGAAGTTTTCAAAAGAATTGCTTTTTTTTTTTTTAAATTAATTAATTTATTTTGAAAAGAAAAAAAACATAGTAATTGAAAATTATGGTGGGGGAAATAATTCGAACACCCTGTATATAGATAGTTAATACAGTACAAAAGTTCTACTGGACATGTCATGGGCTGATTTAAAGCAAAAAAGAAATAAATAAATGACTTTTTCCATTTGTTAATTAACAGTAGAGAAAGATTAAAAAAATAGAATAAAATAAAAAAAAGGAAGACATTTATAATTCATACATTGTACAAAAGGCCACTTGAATTCATCTTGAGTTCATATAAAGCAGAAAAGAAGAGTCCATTATTATCATTGCTATTGTTACTTTACTACCTCTAGTAGTAAAAAAAACAGTAAAAACATAACAATAAGAAGAAGACAAAAACTATGAAAAGTACAAAAATAAAAATAAAAAAATAATTTTAAAAAATCTAAATGAAACAGATTGAATATGCTGTTATAAAAACATAGAAATAAAAAAGAAAACACGGTTTTCATGAACTAGATATATTTTTTAAATTGTTGGCTAAGAAACATTGAGGAATTTGTGTGTTTCAACGGCTCGAAAATGCATGTAAATTAAACCACGATGACTCTGCAGTAGTAGTAGTAGTAGTCATACTAGAAGCACAAAAGAGTCACAAGGCCAAAGTGGGTATGTTGACTCTAGATGTGCGTAATCCTGTTCACACCCACACACTGAAAACACACACACTTCCTTGGTGGTGGCAGTCGAGTCTTTAAAGCTTTGTGCAAGTTTTTTTTTGGGGGGGGGGTGGGGGGGATTGCACGCATACGCTAGCCTACACAACTTCCTCTTCGGAGGCCCGGTGATGACTATGCTGACGCTTCTCACACATATAAAAGAAAAAAAAAAAAAAAAATCCTCCCACGCAGCCGCAAAGTAACAGTCTCATTTCGGAGACGGTCTTCTGCAACAAATCCAAACAAACAGCGGAACTCTCCAACTTGGGCTACAGCAGTCAAGTGGCAGAGGGAAAAAGTTTGCGTGCGTGATTGGTAGTCGACGCGCCCTCGGGCGGTTCAGGGTGGAGGTCCTCATGCGGAGGCCAAAATGACAGCGCTGTCCCCGATGGCGTGACACCAGGGCCGGAGCGAGGCAGCTGTTTTGGGAGTGCCCCGCGCGCCATTAAAGCTGACTTACGAGCACGCCGGCGTTGCACGCCACACAAGCGCGCACTGTCTCTGAACGCCCACTTGAAACGCGGCGGGGCCGGCACTCTAGCACGCATCCGCAAATCATGTCACAGTGGAGGTGCCGCGTTTTAAGTTTGGAAAATACCGTTGGAATTAAAAAGTTGCTTTAGAGCAATTTGACTTTTTCAAGACCTTCATCAAATTGTGTTCAATGATTTATATACAGGAAGAGAATAAACTCCGTCCTTTTACCAGGATTAAACAAAACTTGATGCTGCCTTTTTTCGTTCTTTTATAATCAGCGGTAAAACAAAAGTCGGTTTAACGAAGGGCAGCCGATTCTCCCAGTGGACTCACAAACCGGGCTGATCTCATACTGAGCATCGCTGCCATCTACTTGTGGTTGTGCGTCAGTTAAATTGAAATTTACAGTTTCAGAAAACAGGAGAGTGTTGTATCACAGAAGAGAACAGTTAATAGAACCCGACGCAAAACGTCAGTCGGTACTTAACCCGGGTTAGGAACGATTACAGGGACGGACAAAAACCCATTTCCGTCCTTTGTCCGCCCCCTCCTTTTTAAAAAAAAATCTTTAGGACACACGGACAAGCCGTTCCGTCCCTGGGACGAAAAGCCCCATCTCTGATTAAAACACACCTGCATTTGCATCATACATTTGTTGAACTGCAGTTGTTGTTGCTACATCTATTCTAGTATGATGCCACGCCAACCTTTTCATCAACAATTTGACAAAGACTGCACGGATTGGTTCATTTGGCACACGCCACAAATTTTGATAGTGTAAACACACAGCTACCGAGAAAGTATAAATGTATCAAAATTAACAATAGTGATTGGTGGAATGGGTGCTGATAGAACAACACTTTTATAAGGATAAATGCTACCAAATGCTACTGGAATGAGAAATGTCCCAAACAAAACAAAACAAAACAAAACTGGGGCTTTAAGTTGAGACCATTAACCTTCCCATGGCATGCTCTGAGCTGGAAGGCAGGGCAAAGGGTGGAAGGTGGAGGGAGGTAAGGAAGGAAGGAAGCAAGAAGGAAGGAAGGAGGAGGCAGAGTGGTAAAGAAAAGGAGAAGAAGAAAAGCATGAGAGCCAGTACAGTACCTTGTGGAATTCAAGTGGTGTGTGGAGAAAGAGTCCTGGACCGATGCCACAAACGGGCAGGTCAAAAGACTGCAAAGAGAAACAAGCATTCTGACACTCAGAACTCCCCTCTTGATGCATTTTCAGCATTGATTTGATCCTCTTTTATGGGGGGGGGGTGGGGCGGTTAAAACACTGGATGGTTCTTGTGAGCGGAGAACACGGGAGATATGAATAATTTGTGTAAACCAGATGAAGTTAATAATGAAGCGCTCTTATTGCTAGATTTGGCAACTTTTCAGATTACCCAGTAACTTTTTTTCTCCAAAAAGCACCTGGCAACAAATGTTGCTACTTTAGGCCTACTTTGGAAACGTTTAGAGACGTATTCACTTACTTGTGAGTCAACATTAGTTGTAAAGATGTACAATAGATGCATTATTTTAGTGGCTCAGACAAATATGAACAAAACAAAACTATTATGTGTTGTGTTCACAGATAAGCAAGTAAGATAGATCGCTAGCTAAGCAGATCGTTAGCTAGCTAGCTAACCGGATAGTTTACCAGATAGCTAGCTAGATTGATAGATAGCTAGATTGCTAGCTAGATCGCTAGAAAGATAGATAGACTGCAACTGTTATGAAATGCGCTATATAAATAAAGTTGTATTGTGGTAGCTAGGTAGGTAGGTAGCTAGCTAGCTGGCTAGCTAGATAGCCAGATAGATAGCACAAAAGCAAAGCTGGATGCCGCATTACCAATATATGAAATCATCACAAAGGGGCAATGTAGTTTTCATTTTTATCAACAAATAGATCCACCAAAAGCAACGTGCCGTGAAAATGTGTTGGCAACACTGTATGTCATGCCAGGGACCCTCTAAAGTCGAGGCCAGACAGCATGTGACTTGAGACTTGATGGCGATGGTTGTTATATCAGGATCAGATTAAAAGTGGAGTAATGGTGACTAGAAAGGGGGGGGGGATCGTAATTGCACTGGAATGACTCACTGAGTGTTGTCCGTCACCACAGAGAGGGGAATATCCTCACACATGCAGTCCAGCTCGTCAGTCAGGCTGCTAGCGCGGGTGATGTCCATGGACATGCTGTTGCCGTGGGTCATCTTCACTAGAAATATTAAAAAGATCACCGTTGGGGTTGGGATGCCTTTTGTTCACAAATACAAGTACCAGTATTGAAAAATTCACCTGTTAGCATTTTTTCCGATGAAACTAACACTTAGCCATTCACTGAAAAACTCACCGATTTGTGTTTTGTGCGTACTTTCTATGCACGAGATGGTGCCAAAGTAGGAAAGTAGTAATTGTGCAATTTTTTTTTAACATCTTTGTTTGTCAGAGAGGAGCAAACTTTACACTGATTGCTAGTGAAAGTTACAGATTTAGCAAAGCCTGTTAGCTTGGCATTTGGAGGAACAAACAAACTTTTTTTTTTTTCTTCTAATTCTGTATCTAATTTTATTTGGACAATGTATGGGAATGTGTGTGTGTTTTTCTTTTAAAAAATAGCACATACAAGAAAAAGAAAGTGAAAGATACCTGGAGAGGAAGGGCAGCTCAGAGTGAAAGAAGACCAAGAATGATGACGAGGGCCTGGGTGTCATTCGATGCAAAAGACAATTAAAGGAAAAAGACACCGGATTGAACACAGCAATTATACATTCAGTACTGCAAAAGACTGCCACAATTCTGTTTTTTCCATCAACATGTTTTGATTGGTGGAGTCATGACAGCCAGACAATGAGCAGTTTGTGATCCATACCGATCACGATTTGCCAGGTCAAGACATGACTACAGTTTGCTTGGCACTGTTTGTGTCCACTTGGGGACAAAGGGGATGCCAGCCTGCACGTCGAACTAAAACAACGTCTGGCTGTCATGAAAGAAGCAGGCCTGCGAATGATACACCCAGAAAAACAAGACGAAGAACTCGAAGAAGAAAACGATAAAGGTAAAGCCATCGCCCTCGCTGCATATTTCAACTGTTAAATGTTGTTAATGGCAGTCAAGTTAAGCAAACTCACCTGTTTGTTTGAACATTCGGGTGAGTCCTGTGGAGAGAGAGTGCATAATGTCTTTAGGGACCGCATACGACCAGTCACATATCATCGCTGTCCTGTGAAAAACACGTATGTCCAATTTTGGGGGAAAAAAAGAATTTTCACGTTAAGGCGGAAAGACCATTCATGTAAAAATAAGAACATTGAAAAAAAAAAAATGGACATCAGTGTTTTTCACAGGACAGTGATGATGCAATTATGGTTTCTGCAACATACTAAAACGGTTGTTATATATTCATGACGCTTCAAACCGAGTTTGAATGAGTTGATAAATATAGCTGCTTTTATATGATTATTCTTTAAACGGGAAGTCAACCCAAAAATGGCATTTACACTTATATGTTGTCTGCGCCCTCACTAGTCTAAATTGCGTTTGTGACATATGAGTGAAGAAGCAAAATCCACCCATTTTTATCCATCTCAGGGGGGCGGCCATTTTGGCACTTGCTGTCAACCGAAAACGACATCACAGTTGCTCAGGGCTCAAGTAACAACCAATCACGGTTCACCTTTCTGAAGCCGACAGGTGGATTTTGATGCTTCATTCGTATTCCACAAACACAACATTAACTCATTCACTGCCGCCGACGTATTTATTTGTCTTTTCACAGTTCAGCGATTCAATCCCAGGAACGTATTTAGATTTTTCTCCATTTATTTCAAACGTTAGTGTAAAAGTGACTCTGAAAATGTCTGGCAGTGAATGAGTTCATCAAGTTTAGACTAGTCATATATTTGAAATAAAACAATCGACATGTAACGGAACAAAATATTTCTTGTTATATATAGATATACACAAATATATATACATATACATATAATAGATATCATATTAAGAAGTTACAGACATTAGAATGTGAAAGCTACATACAGTACGTTGTACAGGTTCTTGTTAGTATTTAGACCGTTTTTAATACGTGATGAAAATCAATTTCCAGAAATTCAGTCATGGCCTAAATATATTTTGTAATATTTTCCCACTTGTTACTATACTAAGCGGAATATATTTTACAGGCTGGGATCCATTCAATAGTTTCAAATACGTCACTGCTTTTTTTTTTCCCCCCGGTCGCACACTTTGACAGGAAAGGGTCACAAAGCATGTGCATTAACTTGCCGTCCGGGGTCAATTTGTGTGCCTTTTAATAACAGGAAGTTTACGCACCACCCACTCCGCTAACTAACCTGTCGTAAACACTGTATTAGTTGGCGTCACGTGTGCCAACAATACACGTACTGCAGGGGGAATTCACGACACGCATGGACACGTATCAGTCAACAGCCCTGACCTCTTGGAGACGCTAATGGCGTCCAGGTGTCCCACCAGAGACACCTGGCAGCCATCTTGGCATAGAGTGACTGCTAATGGTGTCAGAAAACAAGAGCAAGAATGAGCAAAACCCTCCTAATTGTACATTCTCTCTTTATATAGTCGTTGAAGTCGTTTAAAGAAGTCAACCGAAAAACGTTCTTTACAATAATACGTTCTATGCGCCACCACTAGTCGAAACAGGACGTTCCGATTTATGTTGTGTTTGTGGAATATGAGTTCAAGCGGAAGTCAACCCAAACATTTTTTTTTTTCAATTGTATATAGTGTTTTATGTTAATTTACTGGTCAACACTTGTGTAATGGCCTTTTTATTGGTCATTATTATCATTATTATTATTTACTGTTTGTAAAGTCGTTACAGCTCCAGCCGTTATGAAATGCGCTATATAAATAAAATTGTATTGTATTGTAAGAATATGTTCCCAGAAGGCCCACTGGTTGAAACACGGCATTCTGATCAATTTTGCATTAGCAGCAAAATGCACTCGTTTTTAGCCATGTCCGGGGGCGGCCATTTTGTGTCTTCTGTCGACTGAAAATGACATCACAACTCCTCGCAACGACCAATCACGGCTGACCTCTTTTCTGAATCTGAGCCGTGTTTGGTCGTTGTGAGCACTTGTGATGTCATTTTCAGTCGACAGAAGACAAAATGGCCGCCCCCAGAAATGGCTAAAAACGACTGGTTTAAGACTTATTCCACAAACGTAATATTTATCAGAATGCCCTGTTTCAACTAGTGGGCTTGCATAGAACATATTCTTGAAAAAAAACTTTAACCACTTTAAGCATTAAAATCCACCCGTTTTTTTAGCCGTCTGAGGGGACGGCCATTTTGCCACTTGTTGTCGACTCAAAATGACATCACAGTAGCTCAGGGCTCAGATAACAACCAATCATGGCTCAGCTTCAGGAATAAGGCGAGCCGTGATTGGTCATTACCTGAGCTCAGCAACTGTGATGTCATTTTCAGTCGGCAGCAAGTGACAAAATGGCTTGTGCGTGTTTCCCTATTCAATGGGGGACAGTTTGCCGTACCTTCCACGGTGCTACTCGGCTCCTCCGTGAAGAAGGAGACGTCCTTCTTCTCCACGGAGTCGTCAATGTGATCGTAGGTGATTTGAGGGATGGACACGGCCCGCTCCGACGACACCGTCACGGAGCCGTTACCTCGCATTGACTTCCGCCTCCTCTTGGGGCCCTTTTTCTGAAACACACAACAAACATCCCAGCTCGGAAAGGATACAGTAAATTTGTAACTACTGGCTTTCCATTTACCAATTGAATACTCCAACGGATAAACAATTAAAAAAAAAATAACACACAAAAATGTCAAATTACAAAAATGATTAGGAAAATAGCACTCTATATTGCACCTTTTAAAAACATATGGTAATGACATAATTAAAAGGAGTGTAAAATAAATGTGGGGTTTTTTTGCCACATTTTTTGCTTTAAATTCATTGACATTGTGCTGCTCCTTCTGGTGTACGTGCCTTGGCTACTTGGCGGCAGTAAGTCAAATTAATCATTCTTAATGGAGAATAAAAAAAATACATGCCTGTGAGTGTCGTCATTCTTTTCTGTCAAGTCTGTCAACTTGTATTGCTGCACCGTTTATGTTCAAATATCCATCGCTTAAAGAGTTATCTAATATTGCAAC
Source organism: Filicampus tigris (assembly GCF_054856515.1). NCBI lineage: Eukaryota > Metazoa > Chordata > Actinopteri > Syngnathiformes > Syngnathidae > Filicampus > Filicampus tigris. Next base: position 26,122,182 of record NC_141220.1, on the reverse strand, counting down.
ACCGATGCTACCCATTAGCCCACCTATGCTATTTCCAACTGTTTGTTAGCATTAAGCTAACTTTTCTGAAGCAAAGCGGTTCTTTTAAATTCATAACGTGTTATGAATCCAATTTAATTTAAATTCATAACGTGTTATGTTCAGTTTGACAATAAAAGTTAACCGGCGGTTAAAATAAACACCTTGAAGCCTCTTTTTTGAAGACTTTTTTTTCATCTGCCAAACGGCCGCTCGTTATAAAATGAGTTGTCGAGTTGAGTTCACTGCCGCCACATAACGCTCGCATCTCACTTTTTGCTACTTAATTCTTGTGAAAGTTCTTTCGGCCAGTGCGTGACTCAATGACTTTCCGCGCATCCCAGTTCACAGAACCCAAAAAAAAAAAAGTGCCTGACGGACGCCAACGCCGTACGCACACAAGCTCAAATTTTCAGTGGCAGGCGGTGCGGTCCGAAAAGCAAATGAGGTTGACTGAGCCATTCAAAAGGGAGTCGGTGACGGTGGAGGTGGAGAATTTAATAGGACGGAAAGGATGGAGGGAATACGAAAAGGAGAAGAGAGCGATAAACCAATTATGCAAAGAGGGAAGATGGGGGGGGGGGGGGCGAGCGAGGACGGCAAATATGGAAGAGAGACAAAAGGTGTCGGAGGAAAGTCACATGTGGCGACAGAAAAGAGCGGAAGCCGCCTCATCCCCCCCACCCACCCTTTTTAGGTGCGGGTTCAATGCTACACAAAGATTGTTTTGTTGTTGTTCTGCTAGACAAAGGTTTAGTCCCATGAGAAAGGCGGCGGTGACATCATCTCAACTGACTGAGTCTTTGTGCGCACCAGACAAAGGCATCGAGTCATCCTGGTGGAGTCAGGAGGAGGGGGACCGCGTGTGTGTGTGTGTGTGTGCGTGCGTGTGTGCGTGTGTGTGTTTGTGGGAACTTCACTTGCCCTTTCATGCTGCTCGGCCGAGGTGCAACACAGCTAATATTGTTGTGAAAGGTGAAGGAACGGCGCTAGCAGACAATGCACTGCAGGCTAGACATGCAAATGTGCCACGGCTATCACATGTGGAGTTCTTGCCGATTAATCGGAAGTGGAAATTGAAATTGAAAGAGCCCAAAAAAAGCGCCTGGATCTTTTAGGTAGCAATAAAGTTCATTTTGCGGGTGTGGATCTGCAATGCATCCCATGACCCCTTTCTACCACATGTTTGCCTCTTTAGGTTTTTAGCGGCAAATCCAGGAAGTGATATGGTCGTCTCACCTATATTGAGCCAAAGCACGTTTTTCACGTGAGAAAAATCTCACCAAATAACAACGTTGTAAAAAGTGAGCACAAAGGTTCATTTGGTACCTTCTGCCATCTTACGTAGAATTGTTTCTGCATGACACTTTATGGCATTAACGACATCTGTAGTACATGAATCATGAATTTCAGTGATGCTTTTTTTTGTTTGTTTGTTTGTTTGTTTGTTTTTTGTGGGGGTTGGGATTTGGAAAACCTCACCAGATCTGAGTTAAGCCGAGACGGAATTGCCAAGTGGTAAAATTAGCACTATGCTGAGAAGTTTTGTTTCGCTTATCTTATATCTATATTTTAACTACAGTACTGTATATGCGGGCCCATATTGTTTTTTTAATATTTTGGTTGCCCAAAATGATCAAAATGTAGCGGTAGTTGGTCACAGTTTGTAGTCGGAAAACACTAACAGAAGCCCGTTTAAAATCATACGCGCACCGGCCCGTCGCCGGGTATTATTTTTTCCGGCCGGACAAAATGCCGAAAGGATACCCCGGCTATAGACGGAAGCTGATAAACGAACCACAAAATTTTGAGTAAAATGCCCAGCCCTGCCAATACAGATCAACAGACATCTAGCAACAACACTCCAAGTTTGTGTAAACATGTTTATGCATCTCATTAAATGCAGTGTGTGTCATCTTCATTTCAGATTAATTAAGATACAAAATTGTTAGCCCCACAAGTGTCAATCCATTTTCTCCGTTACGTTTCAACCGCGGGTAAACCGCCAACGTTGTCCATTCATCTCCTCCTGAGCGAGTCAACATAAAAAGGAATTCTTACCGATATGTTCAGCTTCCTGACAGTGGGGCTGGAGTTGTCCGATTCCATTGCGCTGATGGCCTCTGGACTCAGGACGTACATTTTCCACGTGGCCGCACAGCCGTTGGGTTTCTCCGCTGCGTAGCAGCGCCAAAGTGTCTGAGGGACATATATGGAATTAGACTCAAATAGGTCTACAATTTTTTTTGGGGGGGGGATGCGGTTTACGAAGTTGAAGTGGGTGACACTAACGGGAGTTCACCGTATTATGTCGGAGAAAATCGGCTGTGCTGTCAATTCCTAATTTTGCCAAGGCTTATTCTCTACGTACGCTTAGCTAGCAAGTTGTGACCTAAAAAAAATAAAATAAACAAAGTGGTTACCTGGATGAGGGAGGCTGCGGCAGGGATTTGTCTATTGAAGTGCTTTTGTCTCTGCTTCTGCTGGACCTTCAGGGCGAACCCTGATCCCAGGATACCCTGAGCCGGGAAGATCAGGTTGCACTCGCATCACGGCAGGCGGCGGAACAATGTCGAGGGGAACAATTAGTGACACTTACAGCCGGCAGAGCAAAGAAGGAGATGGCAAAGACGCTGAAACAGGAGGCGATGGCCTTGCCGATCCACGTTTGAGGAATCTTGTCCCCATAGCCGATTGTGGTCACAGTCACCTCGGGAGAGAAGAGAGACAAGGAGGTTCGACTTACATTTTAGAAGCAGCATATAATGTTTTTGTTTTTTTTACAGCAGATGTTGGTAAGATTTTGCCACCAGGACTTTGGGTGTGAGTTTCCATAGAACCGTCACATGAAAAACTGTAAATGCCATGCAAACTAATTCATTGCGCCCCATTTGTAACATCGTATGTCGGTGCAGTCTTAAATCAAGGGCCACGTGGAATATTCACTGAAATGTATTTTATGTACTGTATTTATCTTTTGTGTAGTATATTTTTCAATAAAAGAAAAACAAATCTGTGGTTATGTAAGCAGACTGGCCTTAAACGGTTTAAAACAGCCTAAAATACAGTTGGTATTTTTGCTCTATGACGGGTGTAACAAAAAAAAACAAAAAAACTTGAATGGGAAAAATCAGTTTTGATTTGACAAGCGGAATCAAATCGAGCTTTAATTGAATTTGCCACATCCTTGAATCGTATCGCGCCCCATGTATCGAGTTACGTATCAAATTGTCTTTTTTATGAGAGCTGTACACTAGTAAATCGTTTTGAGGTTTCTGATGATTTGTTGCTTCTTTGGATATTTGAACTGAATCGCAATTCTATTCAATCGAACCAAATCGAATTATTACGTTTTAAAATCTTTACATCCTTGAATCCTATTGTACCGCATGTATTGAGAGTCGTGCGCAATCGGTGGAGGTATGCAGAAGCCTAATATCTATAATTAAAGTGGGGAAATATTCATATATAATCGTTTCAGAACATTGATATAATTCTTCCCTGTCGTCTTTTGTGACAATGACAATTTGTGTAAGTGTGGACAAATGAGTGAAGATATTTACAGGATGGCTATCAGTTAACGATGCTAAAATGAGACTTAAATCATTCCGGGTACTGTGTATAAAATTATAAAAATGATAACAACCCACTCCGTTTGTGGGCACCTCTCAGGGCACTTCAGGTCATCTTACTGAGAAATTGCGCAATCGAGTGATCGCGGAAGTGACTTGAGTCGATGAGGAGCTGCATGGCTGAGATCTTTACAGCCAAGGGAGGACAAACAGTGAGTTGTATAACCTCTGGAACCGATTCATTCGATTTCCATTGTTCCTTATTGGGGGAAATTCATTGAAAACCCGAGCAAATGGAAATCGGAACTCCCCCCTTATAATGAAGCAGGGCCCTGGCGGGAGGACGACAAAGTTGGGGGTCGGGGGGGGGGGGGGGGGGGGGGGGGTGATTGCAAGTGAGAGAAAGTGAGGGAATGTGATCCAATCCTGGCATGGGCTTGCTCTCCAGCTGTGTCCCGCACCTGCACGTGGGGGTGCGGGGGGAATTGTGGGGGGGGGGGGGGACTGTGCCAAAGCTCAGTGCACTGACATTCTTGTCAGCACACACACACACAAAGTCTCAACTCATTCTACCCGAACAGAAGATCATTGCTCTCAAGTTTACAGTCTCAGCAAAACAAAAAAAAAAAAAAGTTGCAAATCCCCCCCGTCGTTGTGATTCTTCTTAGAGCATTGTGAGCGGAGCCGCTCATAGGAGAGCTTGCTCAGGCGCACCGAGCGCCACGACCCCTCCGAGCCTCGTTACATAAAGGCCGTAATCCCGCAATTAAAGTTTTAATTAAGGGAAGCGACACTTTATATTGCGGCTCTAAAAAGTTCCGTGAGCCAAAGAGCCCCAAGGTGAATGGTTGATTACCTTTCCCTTTGTTGCAGCCCGGTCCCCTGCACAACACCGCCATAGGTTTCTCATTACGGCCCTCTTTCGATTCAAATGTTTAATTAACTGCTCGCTCGGGAAACTGGAGCCCTCGCGCCCGGGCGAAGCGGGGCATCACAACACGCCACGCAAAGGGCGGGAAGAAAAACACAAAGAGGGTCAATAACTGCTCACACCCGGGTGGTCAGACATCGACACCGCACCTCCGCCCGCCCCCACACTTGAAAGAGCCTTGTACAGATCATTTGTTGCAGCCGTTCGGTGCAAGAATCTTCTTTTTTCTTTTTCCACGTGCATGTGATGTGGCTGCTCAAGTATGTTAGGAAGCCCTAAGTAGCTCTCTCGAAGAATCCCAGCCAGAGATTCATTGCAAACAAACTATTAAGCATAGCTGGGCGTTTTACTAAAAATTCACCTTCCGCCTACAGCCGGGCTACCTTTCCGCCATCCGTCTATCCGACATTTTACCCGGCTGGACCAAATAGCAATAGTCTACAGGCCGGTCCGACTATCAGTTTAAACGGGCTTCCGTTAGTGTTTCCGATTACCGACTTTTAAGAAAAAAAATAATAAAAATACCGCCAAAATGGGCGTCCATCATAGGCAGACCGGTCCGTCACATAGAGGCGGTATGCCCTGCTCTACTATTTAGTACACAAGGAGGATCAGAGCAAAACTGTATATTCAAGAACGGAACGCATGTGCTCTGCTACAAAAAAAAAAAAAAAAAGGTTTTGAATCTAAAAACATATCTTTTGAGCTAGCTATATAGCTAGCTAAATTGTTGGGTATCAATCAACACTATTGAGCTAGCTTGATAGATATTTAGCTAGCTAGGTATCAACAGTATTGAGCTGAAGCTAGCTAGCTAGATATCGATCAACTGTATTAAGCTAGCTATCTAGCTAGCTAGGTATCAATCAACAGTATTGACCTAGCTACGTAGATATTTAGTGAGCGAGGTATCTTTCAACAGTATTGAGCTGAAGCTAGCTGGCTAGCTAGGTATCTATCAACAGTATAGAGCTAGCGAGCTAACTGTGCGGCCCAGTACCTCCGTGGACTGGTGGTTAAGGACCACTGGCCTAAATGCTAAATGTCCCCTGCAAGAATAAGCAGTATCCAAAATGGCTGGATGATGCTGCCTCGCTTTATAGTGGCATGGCCGCTTACCACACCCCACCATAGGGCATCAGCATAGCTGGAGAAGCCCGTCTTGCCCTCCTCGTCCACAGCGTCCTTCTCGGCCAAGTAGACAAAGTAGGATGAGAAGATCAGGCCCAGGAAGCCAATGTATAGCGTGGTGATCAGCTCCTAACAAAAAAAGTATACATACAGTGTGTACGAAATGGAAGCATATTTCAAATGACAGGCATCTTTTGACTGACTTTTCGCAACAAAAGTCAGTTGTACGCAAAGGGAATTGGAGCAGATCAGAAAGATAGGTATTGCAATTTTTGGTGCCAAAGGAGGTAAGCTACGAATCCCTTCATCGCAGAAGACAACTGGTCAAAGTCTGACCTTATTTATGAGAGTTTCATGTATTTATAATCATGCTCTGCCCACATGGAATAATTTGCCAAAAGAAGTGAAGTCAGCCTTGAATCTAAATGCTTTTAATTCTAGGTTAAATCTATGATAATACCTGTGATTAAGATCTTTGAAAGCACTTTCACAATTTTTTTTCAAAAATTGTTCTTGTACTGCATGTTCTTTTAGTAATTTTCGTATGCTACTGTTTCTTTACTTTGCTTTGCATCCTAGGCATTCATGTTCTAACGTCTCCGACGCTCCAATTTTGTGGAACCTCATCTGTTTTTATCCCATTATCAACCTCATCCACCAAGTTTGTAGAACACTGAAAGCCATGTTTTCTTCTGCTGGGATTATAGATTACGAAAACTAACAAAATAAATAAAATGGGGGAAAAAAAATGTTAATGAAATCAAATAAAAACAAAAAAGTTGAAAAAAAAAATACTAAAACGTGTTCTAAGATATTGCTAAATGTAATTGAATTTAAAGAAAAAATCAAATTCAAAATGAAATAAAAAACAACTATAATTAAAAAAAATCCCCAAATCTATTAAAACCCTGCTAGCAACCCGCGCTGGGGAAAAAAAATGCATCAACCACTTCCGCTAGGCTGAGCGCATCATTTCATAAAAGGATCATCCGACAAAAGGCGGGATGGCGACGGTACATCTTAACGCACCATCTCGACTCGCTCTTGTGGCGCATCAAAGAGAGATGAACGTCGGGTCTGATCGCGGCGTTCAGCCATCGGCCCGTGAAAAAGAGAGGACCAGCTTGACTCGATCTGTTTCCTGCTCTGCTTTATCCTTATAAAGCCTGCACTGCTGTGGCTTATTTGTGCACGTGCGCACGTATCTGGATTAGTTGCCGTCTAGTGAAGGTTTAAGCAGTTTGACGTTAGCAACAAGCGGGCAAAGCGCTGCTCATCGGTCGAAAGCAGCGAGGGATAAAAACTGAAATGGAATAAAATGAGGGAATAAAATGTTTTGAGCTAGTACTTAAAGGTGAAATCCCCTATTCTCCATCTTTTTACTCCAAATAACACCTCAAAAAAAATACATTGCGCAAAAGTACAATTAATATTATTGCAATCCACTGCAACATTATGGACAGTGTCAGCGCTACACTTAATTATAAAGGGGAAAAAAATTACTTAAATAATGACTCAATCTTTATTATGTATTAAACCAGTTAAATAAAAACTGTACCTAAATAAATGTTTGAAAAAAGAGAGGCAATCAATGAATCAACAACTACTTAATTATCAAATTAATCGACAACTATTTTGATGATTAATTAATCGTTTGGATACACTTGTGTAAGTTAAAATAGTCACAATTCTTGGAATTTCGGCCTCTTAACAGCAAATATTCTCAGATTTCGATAGTCCTCCATGAAAGCACAGAGTTCAATCAGAATAAGACAAAAAACCATTTGATTGTACTTTGGAAAACAATGATCAATATTTTTGCCTATTTTCTGACATGTCATGGCTCAAACCTGAAATTGAATCATAAACATTATTATTATTTACGTTTGTGTATTCTTTTTCTTTTTTAATACAGGGATGGGGAGTACAAAATGTTTTTGTTTATCCAATAAATAGATCAATCAACAACAACAAAAACAAATCGACATATTAACTGATTATTTAAATAACCGTTAGTCACAACCCTATAAAAGATTAAATACAAACGAACGTATAAAAGTTAAATACAACTGAACTGTGCAAATGAATTGTACTGCCTTTCTCTTTTTGGTTTTTTTTATTTGCGAAAGCGTTTGTTCCCTCTGCCCTCTGAAAAAAAAAATGGAGTCACAATACACATTAGTTTGACTTCTTTTTATTGTTTTATTTTTGTTCTTATTCATCGACAAATAACTTGGCATAAATGTCTGACAGGCAAACTTTCAAACGCGACACTGTTGCGTGGCTTCGGACGCACCTGCCGATGGATGAAGACCACAGATCCCAGCAGCCTCCACGTTCCACCCTGTCGATCCACGTGGAGCATGCGCAGGATTTGCAGGAAACGGATGCCTCTGTCAAACACACACATCTCAGCGTTATGGCTCACCAGCGAGCAGTGATGAAAATCAGCTCTACCTGATGGCGGACGTGGCGAAAACTTGGCCGTTGGAGCCCACGGCGAGAACAATGATGGAGGCGATGACCACAATCAAGTCTGTGACAAGAGAATGATTACATCTTTGCGTTGGCTTTAACTCATTCACTGACGGACGTTTTCAGACCTCTCTTTTATCCTAACGTTTGAAAAAAATATGGAAAAAAAATATAAGTCAATTCCTGGGTTCGAACGGCTGGGCTGTGAAAAGACAAATAAATTCACCTTTGGCAGTGAATGAGTTAAATGAGCTCGATGTGAATCGGCAGGCCGCGTTCATTCTATCCAATAGGAAGAGGTGGCAAAAGTGATCGTACTCTGTATACGTATTGGGAGTGGAAGTACAGATACATCTTGAGTACAAAAATAAATAAATAAATAAAGGCCATTTCAAGTAGAAGCACCGATTTAACTCCTGTACTTAAAACGGAAGTCAACCCAAACATATTTTTTTCAAGAATATGTTCCCAGCAGGGCCACTAGTTGAAACAGGGCATTCTGATTAATTTTGCGTTTGTGCAATATAAGTTGAGCAGCAAAATGCACTCATTTTTAGCCATCTCTGGGGGCGGCCATTTTGTCTTCTGTCGACTGAAAATGACATCACAACTGCTCACAACGACCAATCACGGCGGACCTGTTTTCTGAATCGGACCCGTGATTGGTCGTTGTGAGCAGTTGTGATGTCATTTTCAGTCGACAGAAGACAAAATGGCCGCCCCCAGGGATGGCCAAAAACGAGCGGATTAACACTTATTCCACAAACGCAATATTTATCAGAATGCCCTGTTTCAAGGAGTGGGCTTGCATAGAACATATTGTTGAAAAAAAATATGTTTGCGTTGACTTCCGCTTTAAGTAAAAGCAGAACAGTACTTTTCTGAAGAATAAAAAAAAAAAAGTAACAAGCCCATTTTCATATAAGTAAGGAGTGGTGAATGAAAATCAACAAAATAACTAAAACTAAAATTGAAAACAAAAATTCGTTCGAAAGATAAAAATGCAAACCAACTGGAACTACATCTTACGTTTATCAAACTAACTTAAACGAGCTATAATTGGAGCGGAAATTTCCTTCATTTTTGTCTTTGTCAATTAATATAATACATGAGCTTTCAGGACTTTTAAAAAAAAAAAAAGTATTCATTCCAAACCCTCATTCAAACTAACTGAATTTAAAAAACAAACGTCAAAACGAAATAAAAAAATAACTCTAATGACAAATCCCGAACTATTATAACCCTGGTACAGATCTGTTTTCGAAAGCGGGGAGTAAAAAAAAAAATTCCCAGAAAATGATAAACCCAACTAAAGCCACAAACGCCTCTGTACTTTGCTACTTCCTGCCTACTGTCAATGGCAACCAAAGAAGAAAAGACCAGGTGCACCTATGATTGATATGGGCTTCCTGATGAAGCGGAGGCGTCCTTTGATGCCGGCGTATTTGCTGCGGCAGCCGGCCGACCACAGACGCACCACATACTCGCTGCCGAAGAACAGCACCAGCACGATTTCCTGCGGGACACAAAGCCACATGATTCCATTAGCGTCAAGGTAAGGGGTCGCCGATACAAGACGACAGGATGCGCGGCTAGATAAGGCAACGTCAAACTTACGCCGCCGTGTCATCCATCAGCGCCATATGAGCAGGTAGCGGACAAGTGTACGAGACACTGAAACGCAACGGCGGGCCCGCGTAGACCAGCTAGGAGGAAGGACAGCTAGCGGTGAAAGCTCACACTGAGAAGTGCTGGAATTTATCTTATGAAAAGCTACTTTTGAACTCTCGCTGCATCATTGGAAGAAGTCACTTTGGCCGTTATGTGCTGTAGTTCGAAGCAAACATGGTGCATCAGAACTTGGCTGTAATGCTACACACAAACGGAATAAGATGCTAACATTACTGAAGTTAGCTTCAAATGTTGGTGCTTTTAAATTTAGGTTAAAAACTGTTTTTTTTTTCCCATACTTAAAATCTTTCTGTAATAGATTTTTCAAAAATCATGTCCTTGCGCTGTACAGTGTAAAATGTTTTAGTAAACTACTTTATATTTCTCTAATTTGCTTTTAACTCATTCAGTGCCAGGGAATAAAATGTTTTTTTTTAAGTATAAATGAGTTCCTGGGATTGAATGGCTGGACCGTGAAAAGACAAATAAATACGTCAATGGCAGTGAATGAGTAAAATGTCTTAAATTCTTGAGTTTTTTTGTTTTTTTTAATATTCAAATTATTTTTGCTTTAAATGTTGTTTTGTAACTACATGAAGCACATTGAGTTACCTTGTTTGAAATGTGCTTTATAAATAAAGTTGCCTCGCTTAGGTGTTAACGTGAATGCGAAACGTTGTCTAGCCAATGGATTTTTTTTTTAAAAATGTTTATGATTAATCCGCTCCAGAAAGACAAATTAAAACTGAATCGTATGAAATCCAAAGCAGTATTTCCTACAGGAAATAAAAGTCCTTCTAATTCATCCATTTCAGACACACACAAATATGAACCAAAAATAGATTTTATAGACCTATTGCTTTACATACATAAACAGAGTTAAATAAATGCAGCATGAATGACAAAGTGGATAAATGAACATTTAACATATTTTTCCAGGTTTCCCGCTTTCTTTTATCACATGGCTCGCACTTGAAACTTGTACAGAGGACCAGCGCATACCTGCGAATTTTGATTTTTAAAAATATATTTTTCTCAATATTTGAGGATATTTTTTTTCAAACTTAATTTGGGGGGTGGGGGTACCCCATTTTTGGTCACCTCACAGATGAGAAGGAGGGCTGCGCCGCTGTGGGAGTGGCCTCAGCCGCGACTTCAATCACAGCAGCTCTTTTCATTCCGTTTAACCGCGATGCGCTAGCACTAGCATCCGACAGCACATCTGCACCGTGACGTGGCCACTTGGAGACGGACCCCAATGGCGCACATACGCTATCTGCCAAAATAGAGCCCCGTGGTGTCATGTACGACAAGGAGTCATTTGAAGATCACCAAATCAGTTTCAATTCTGAGCTCTTATTATCCCCCTTTCGTTGCTTCTTTTTACTTTGGCACGTTTCCCACGAACGTTCCACGCCGGCCGCGGCATGTTTTTGAAAATACATGACGTGTGAATTAATGAAGTCAGCCCGACAGGGATGGTGTTGGTGCCCGCCAAGTATGCATAATATTTAGCCACCGTCCTGCCATTTGGGGCGTGTGGGTGGCCGCCGGTAGAGGGCCACCCCTCGCATGAAACCCGATCCTCGCGGCCCTGCTGCAATAACACGGCACCGTGGAGCCCCAAAACAATGACCTGTCAATCAGAGCCGGCAATATTTGGACTGGAGCAACGTTGCTTTTTTTCCCCCCGCCCCCATCAGCAGAAAAATGTATAATAAGGAAGTACTGCGATACTACTTCAAGTTTGTGCCATGTTGTGTCAATAAGCCACAGGGTGCAGTTTAGGATTAATTGTGAGGTGGCCATTTTGGGATATAGAAACTAACACAGTAGTCACAATTGTGCTTTTTTTCAGCTGTAATTCTATTGTGTTATTATAGCGCTGAATTGAAATGGTCAATATAGTTCAAATACGCAGGGACAAATTTGCGATGTTTTTGCATGAAAACAATCCTCCAAAGAAACTCTTCCACATCATGGCATTGAGCAGGAGTTCAGAACATTCAGTAAGAGTCTTCCATCCTGTAAAAAGGTTTTCTAATCATTTGTTTTAATAAATCTTCCATTTTGGGGGGAAAAGAAATTTTAACAATAAATGTACTAGGAATAAATGACCTCTATCACCTTGATCAGGAGAGCGCAGCAATTTTATTTATTTTTTTTAAATCTATTTTTATATGCAGTATTTAAAATTATTACTGATTTGTATTACATTTTGCCTATTAATGCAAAATTCATATTATTGTTGTTATTGTTATTAGTTTTTTGGGGTTTTTGTGTACATAAACCACTAATGAATTTAAATTTAATGACAAATATCAAAACAATTAGAACGAAAACTTCATTTAAGGCATTTCCTTTTTTTTTGTGGACTAAGAAACTGTGAATGTTAAAATGGCAACAATGCAATTTCTCATGGTTGATATACAGTATTTTTATCATTAGTCTAACGATTCTAAAATAATTAGCTAAATATTAAAAGATGCTTTTTGCTTTGCTTTTTTTTTTTGTTTTTTTTTTTGTTTTTTTTTTGAAAAAACAATAGGCCCCAAAAATATTACTCCATCTCCCTTCCAGTACATTCGATTTCAACATCTGGATAATATTTGCGGGTCAAGGGTATACAGTACGCCGCAAATTCGGAAAAAATGTGAGCGGGGATTAAAGTCATAATTCGATAAAATGGGTCACCCAGATGTTGGGCCCATATGCGTGTTGGATACGTGGAAGCTATATGATGTTTACGGAAAACAGCAGTAATCTGCCACGGCGGGGGGAAAATACAGATTAGAAGAAAAAAAATGATTCAAGAGGAGATTCATACAAGTTAGTCTGAAGTGTTCTTAAACAAAACAAAAAAAGCATTTTTATGGCACTTTCTAGTCTTGTTGTGCACCATTAATGTGTGGACATGAGCAAATGTTGACTAGTCCACCAAAGACACAGAAGATGCGCTACTTCATTAGACCGTGGATGTGTGTGCACTCTAAAAACAGTTGGGCTAAAAAAATAACACAATTTTGTGTCAAAAATGGACCCATCCACTACTTGAGTCAATTTGACCCAATTTTCCGGGTTATTTTTGCAGAAAACAATACAAAACAACGCCCCAAAAAAATTGGGCTGTTTTGTACAAAACAAAGCAAGAATGTGGGTCAAATTGACCCAATTAGTGGATGGGTCCATTTTTGGCCCCAAATTGTGCTATTTTTAACCCAACTGTTTTCAGAGAGTATGTGTGTGTGTGTGTGTGTGTGTGTGTGCGCCTCCTGTCCATGGCTGCCTTTGCTTTACTTTGGCAGCTGCGCCCAAGGCCAAACATCCTCAAGGACCAATGACCCCCCCCCCCCCCGTTCCCCCCTCCCTCCCCCCGCCAGCTCTTCTGTGCCATCCAAAACAAGCAGCCTTGTGATTCATGTATGACAGCAGACCCTGAACTTTCTAAGTTTAGCCACCGCCGCCAATCATCGCCGCCGTAACACTTGCCCCTCCCCTTTATACACACAGTATAAATAAGTCATTTATCTTATCGTCATTTTTATATTGCGACATGATGGGGAAAAATAAAAATACTCAGTAGTTGTTTTTACGACTTGGAACATGAAGTGACAAATGGCATGTTCCTCATTAAAAAAAATCGGATGACACCAAACTAAATTGTCACAAAAAGTATATACAGGGGAAAAAAATCATGTCTTAATTTACAAAAGCATAGGTTACTTTTGTACTGTTTGACAAATCTTTACTGGGGAGAAGACTCATGGTGGTCATGATTAAGGAATTTTATCAACTTGAGTGTATTTGTTAAAATGACTTTTCTATTATTATTATTTTAGCATCTTCTAGGTCAAAGCATGTCGCTGCTAATGTGCACGGCTTGCACCCACAACATGGCTGCAAGAGTAGTGGAGCTAGTTTATAAAAGCGCAGTTAGTGTATCTCACATTGTGAAATAAAAAAGGAGAGAACAAAAAATGTTGTGTGTGTGTGTGCGTGCGCGTGTGCGTGTGCGTACACAATACTTTGCTTTATTTGGCTCTTCTTGGCTCTAAATAAATGAATAACCACGAGAGAAGGTCCTCAAAGGGCACTGGCCAAAAGTTGACAGAACACGGCGTTCACTCCTGTCCTCTGGCTGGCCCCGTCAACTCGGGAGGTGGTACATAAGATGTGGGGGGGGGGGGGGCAGTAGCTACGTGTGTATTTACACTTTATATTCCCAGTGTGCTGGTAAGAAAGAGGGATGATGCAAGCTCTTTGAAGAGTTTCCAAACCAGCAACCATCACGTCATCCACCTGTTGTAAGAGCCTGATTTATTGCATCACTAAGCAGCCTTAATGGGCCCCCTGGTAGGCCTTAAAAAAAAAAAAAAAAAAAGAGACGGTGTCAAACTCATTTTTTTTGCGAGCCACATCCGTTACGGTTTACCGTTATGAAGATGAAAACCAATTAGAGAAAATGTAATCACCTCATCATAATACAACAATAAAACCGTCCACACCATAATCACACTTCATTTGCTTTGTAAATGTGTGCTGGCTCCGCCCCTTCATTTTGACATTTTGACCACTGTAACAGCAGGGACAAAATGCCCCCCGCCCCCAAAAAAAAGAAAAAAAATTGAGTTTGCCATGGGGCCTGCATATTATTACGTAACACGGTATTAGAGGCTATTATTTGCTCTCCAGGTATCATCCGGAGAGTCACTCACCACTCAACACCACTTCAGATCTTCTATTGCCACCGTGTGGCTGTGAGCCGGTACTACATGTCACGTTCACAATCACTTCCTGCTTTTAACCATTATGCTGTTTGCCTCTCGATATGCGTGTGGACATGATTTGTCAAAAGCGCTTTTCCTCATTTGAATAGTGGGTGAGATGGAGAATACACCATTTCACATTCATATCCACACCTGTGGACAATTTCAAAACACACTTAACATCCCGCAATCACATGAGGACGCAGCATTTTCATGACCTCTACGTCAGCGCTTACATAGAGATGAGATGACGGGAGGTTTTTATGTTTCTAGACCTGCATTGCTTATTTTTACTCACCATCCAGAACAAGGATCCGGAAGCAAAGTCTGCATATTGCTCGATTGTAGACAGGACACTGAAGATGAGACACACCAAGACCATGAGGAAGCTGTGGGTAGGAACACAGCACGACGTTAGCACAAATTGACCAAATAACAGGTCAAACACAATACAAATAAATAGTACAGCTAAAAAAAATATATATATATAAAAAAAAAAAAAAAGGGCACCGCATGCTTGGTCCGTTTGGGTTCTTCCTTCTCAATTATTTTAACAGGGATGATCTCACCTCCGACATTAATTTCTTACGCATGTACTAATTCATTTGTTTTGATTGGACTCTTATAGGGGCCTTGGGCAGCGGCAGCGCTAGACTTCTCTTTTTTTTGGGGGGGGGGGCGGCCAAGGCTATTTCAGGGGGTCCGCAAAACAAAAACTCGGATCAATCATCATTTATATTGAATAAAATTTGCACACACGCACGCACATCAAAACACCGGTTACAAATATACAGACACAACATTTGTCAATAGCTACAAAGTAAATAATAATAATATTAATAATAATGATAATAAAATTCTTTCTTTAGAAACCACTCATATATCTTTCCCCCAGCCCCCATCTTTTAATTTTCTACGCCCCCTATTTGAAAAAGATAAGACAGTAGTTTATTGTTACTTCTAGGCTGACATCACTTTCAGTCACATAATCTTATAAAATCTCCACTTTTGGCCTAAAAATGTCAGGAAAAATAGACCATATTCAATATTTTCAGCTAGTTGACACACTATGGGAGTAGATAGACCAGGGATGGGCAACCGGCGGTGGTCCGCGGGCTGCACTTTGAGTGGCCCCTTGATTAATTTAAATTAAAAAATAATAATAATAATTTACAAGCCCAAAAATTCATTTCATGTTCATTATTCATTTATTCATTATATGTTCCCTACAGAGGCCAGGGGGAAATGTGGGGGAAAAAAATCCCGGACACAATGGAAAATACCCAAAAGTTAATTATCTGGGGTCACCTGGGGCTCAAGCATATTTCAGGGAGAGGTGAGTACCCCTCCGCCCCCACCCTCTAGCTATGCCAGTGACCAAGGGGTGAAAGTGGAGGTGGTGCGTGGGGGGGGGGTGTTGGTTGGCCTTGCAGCTTTGCCAGGTCTCTTTCCAAAACCCGGGGGATTAAGATCAGAATATTTGTGTTTTTTTAACGGTCCTAGAAATAATCCTTTGGACACGTCTTTGGAACGCTTTAGCATGACATGACAGCCATTTTTGCATGAACCATCATCGTGATCGGGCTCGCTTTAACACACACACACACACACACCTACACACCCCCACCCACACACACACACACACACACACACCAATAGCAGAGGGTGCGTTGTGTTTCTGTGTGCTACAAACTGGATTACATGCCATATGCTGAAAAAGGGGTTATGTAAGTGTCTGTTTTTTTTTTTTATCATTCATGTTTAAGCACATAAAGTAAACACAAATGCAACAAGGTTGCTGTCGTTTAAATCGGCGGTGCCCAACCTGCGAACCGGGACCGGCTCGTTAAAGTCAGCAGGGCTCCCACAAATTACAGCAACGACCAATCACAGATGATCTCTGTTTTCTGAATCTGAGCCGTGATTGGTCCTTGTGAGCAGTTGTGATGTCATTTTCAGTCGACAGAAGACAAAATGGCCGCCCCCAGAGATGGCTAAAAACGAGTGGATTAACACTTATTCCACAAACGCAATATTTATCTGAATGCTTTGTTTCAACTAGTGGGCTTGCATGGAACATATTCTTGTTCTATGTTAAGGACTTGTTACTTACTGTACTTGACTTTAACTAGCTATTCATGAGTCTCGACTTGAACAACATGACTTGACAAATCGCGCCTGTTTACCATGAAAATCGACATTTTCAAAATAGTGTGCCATTTGTTTTGTCTGCCATTCATTTAGCATGGTGGCGTATGCCTCCGTCAATGTTTACATATGTGGTCCTGAAACCGACTGGACAGCCCTCATTAGAGAGGCGAGCCGCAGCGTGAAAAGTGCCAAGTGGGGTGATGCGAGGGAACGACTCCCGACTTAAAAGTCGCTGACACATTGGGCAGATGGGACTGTGATTTTACGGGCTGAGGATTACTTGACCTCTCACACGCACAGATGCCACGCTCCCCTCCCCGAACACACGCGATTCCGTCAAACGAAAAGCCCAAACGCATGCTGAAATGCTGGAGTCGCGGGTTCTCAATGGACCCGAGCGTCTCTGCTTCACGAGGGACGATGGCACAGGCGAGGGCTTAAAAAGAGATGCATCATGGGTAGCCTTCGGTCCCATCATGCTGCTCCCGGCACATGCCCCTTGGTACCGTGTCCTTGACATATGGCGCCGCAGCATTTCACAACAAAAAAATAACCGTGGTTCTTTATCGCGCCGTCGCTTACTTCAAAGCTATAAAAATAAGGTCAGTAAAAAATGCCAGGATGCGTTTGACACAAAATGGCCGCAGCTGGGCTGGCTAGAAATCACCGCTTTGTGTCCACTCATGGTTTCATTGAGTGAGTGGGCATTTGCCAAAGTTTACTGCAGCGCTATCAAGGGCGAATTTTTTTGCAGCAGACGACAGGACGTAAGAGAACAGGACGGGGTCACTCCAAAAACCTGATTAAAACAAAGCAGCTGGGGCTTTAGCGAGAATTAACTGACAATATTCAAAATCCCGGGCTGCAGCTTCATTCAAAAATAAGCACAAACAGGGTTCAAAAATGAAATTAAAAATATATTGGAGTGAGCGACATGCATGCGTTGATGATATTGATAAGCCTATTAACTGAAAAGACTAATAAATACGTGAATGGCAGTGAATGAGTTAACTTTGGGCCATTTCTTTAAATCAGCTTCTGGCTTTGTGGCTGGGGTAACTATGACGATTTTAGGCCGTGTTATGGACTTAGATTCCTCCCATTTTGCCCTGCTGTTTCATTGGGCTTATTTAATGTAAACGCACCATAGTATAGCCTTCACAAATATTCAAAAGGAAAAGTACAACAATTACAAAATATGGTGAGGTTTGTCACAACACACTACACAAGCATGGTGAACATTTCATGGACTTGCTGCTCAAAATAAATGTTATATGTTGCCAAGATAAACGCCTGAATGTCAAAGCGGGCAATATTCGTTTCTAAAGATAAATTGATGAAGTAACACGAGTACTACTGCAAACAATAGCAACAACAACTCCACCAAAAATGCTGCAGACAGCACTGCATTACATTTATTTATTCATCTATGTATTTATTTATTTCCAAAATGCTTCTGCTATGTCTGAATGTGCGCACAATGCAGCACTTTTGTCACACATTCCAATTCAAAAGTGGACACCCAATGCCTACGATGCTCAAAATTCATACAATACATTTTATACTTTGTCTCAGAAAAAGCTAATTTTGTCATCATGTCCAAAAAAAAAATGTAAACCTACCAAAGTCCTTAATTTGTTTGCTTTTATATAAACACTAATAATAACGACTTTATTTTTAGTTTTGCCATCAAGAATTAGGATGTCAGTAAATTGTATTTATCTTAGGGGAAAATTGCTCATTGTCCCAAAAAAACTATGTTTTAATATTCATTTATACTCGGCTCTTCAAAATTGACAGACATCTTAAAAACATATTTTGGCCACAATTTATGTTCAAAAGATAGGGTCAGATTAATTTACACAAATATTAATTCATCTTTGTATGAGTGTTTGCTTTAAACTAATTAAATCAAACTAATCAAAGGCCATTACTTTTTGGGCCCAAATACCACTGAATATTAGCATGCTAAAAAAAAAAAAGTATACTGTATCAAACAAAAGAGAGTACACCAATCACATTTTTGTATTTATTTGATTATATCTTTTCAATATAAACGGCACTGGATAATTTGAAGTTTGTATAACAGTGTCAGTTTACTGCCCCCTCGATTTAACTCAACACACAGCCATTCATCTCCAAATCCCTGTCAACAAAAGTGAGTACACCCTGAAGCGAAAACGGGCCCCTTCGCGATGTGACTCATTAGCGTTACGAGGTCTCAAGTGTGAATGGGCAGCAGGTGTGTTCATTTTTGCATCATTGCTTTGACGCTCTCCCCCAAACTGGTCGGTGGATACGTCATAGCAAAGAACTCTCGGAGGATCTGAAAACAAAAAACTGCTCTCCATCGGTATGCTAACTACTTTACAATGTAGCCAAGTGCTATTTTGTTGTCCCATGAAACGATATGCTGTAAATATTACATCAGAACCTGTTAGGGGGATGTACTCTCTTAGATATTATGTTGAGAACTGACTGACTGATAACTGTTTAGTCCACAGTTATCAACGTCCAAAAAGACTATTACATCATAACAAAAAGTAGCGTTGTCTAACATGGAGCTAAACGAGCATGAATGAGCACGCAAATTGCCCTGGCCATGACTGTTAAGCAAGCATGTCGGGGACAGAGCAGTCCTCCGTGACCCCGCCCCCTCCCCGTTCGCGGCTCAGCCCTCAACATCCCATCCAAGGGAGGAGCTTAAAGATGGATTACAGCACATCAGCCTGCAGCCAGAAGCACGGATATTCCATCCTGGTTTAGCCATCATCTTACTCTCCCAATAGTTGGGAAATAAAACGGAAATCTTCTTGGAGTGGAGTGAACAAGCGGACCGAGGGCTCACCTGTTTTCTGAAGATGAGCTATGATTGGTCGTTATCTGAGCCCTGAGAGTGTGTGATGTCATTTTCTGTCAGCAGAAGTGACAAAATGGCCGCCCCCTGAGATGGCTAAAAAAAGGGTGGATTAACCCTTATTCCACAAACGCAATATTAATCCAAATGCTGTATTTGAAATAGTGGGCCTGTATAGAACATATTTTTAAAGTGGAAATCAACCCAAACATTTTTTTTTTCAAGAATATGTTCCCAGCAGGCCCACTAGTTGAAACATGGCATTCTGATTAATGTTGCGTTTGTGGGATATGAGTTAATCAGCAAAATCCACCCCTTTTTTGCCATCTGGGGGGGCGGCCCCATTTTGTCACTTCTGTCGACTGAAAATGACATCACAGTGTCTCAGGGCTCAGGTAACGACCAATCACGGCTCAGCTCTTATTCGACAAAAGCAATATTAATCAGAATGCCTTGTTTCAACTAGTGGGCTTGCATAGAACATATTCTTGAAAAAATATGTCTGGGTTGACTTCCGCTTTAAGGCAGCTGATCTGGTGCACTTGATAAATCACCAAGATAGTTCTGATGATGACAGTCTGGACTCGTTTTTTTTTTGTATAGCCGAAGAACCTCTAGAACATAAATGCTGATGGTATTTATGTAAACTGAACCATAGACTTAAAGAGGAAGTCAACGCAAACATTTTTTTTCAAGAATATGTTCTATGCAAGCCCACTAGTTGAAACAGGGATAAATATATTCGGATAAATATTGCATTGGTCGCTGTCAACAAGACAAAATGGCCGCCCCCGTGCTTAAATCATATCCCACAAACGCAAAATGAATCACAATGCCGTGTTTCAACTAGTGGGCCTGCTGGGAACATATTCTTGAAAAATAAAAATGTTACATACGACATAACCGTAATTTTCGGCGTACAAGTTCACCCCTACCGTGTTGCGGTGAATACGTAAGAGCAACTCAAAACAGATCCCACAACCTGCTACCAAGAAATGGAAGTGACCCCACACAGACGGTAATCGCTCATAAGCAGATATCCAATATATAGGTTTAGTTGCCCATACGTGCAAACGTACATATAGGAGGAGCGCAAAGCCAGGAGGCTGATTTCACTAATCTGCCGGGTTATAAATACACAAAGCAAGTATCGCAGACAACATCTGGACGTCTGCGTTTCCACCAGGATGGGCAGGTGCGAGGGCTACTACTTGACCTTTGACGGCGTCGTTGTCTACAACTGACCTTTGTACTTATAAAAAGACGAACGATTGGCACCGCAAATGTGTTCACGACGGCAAAAATTGCTTTCGCGGCCTCTCCGCCTCACATCAATACTGCAGAATAAGAAAGCCGGGCGGTGGAGCGACGGAGACGTCCGAGTGCGTTCAGGGGTTGGATTACGCTTTCAGTTGGAGGGCATTTAGGAATCATAACCGCACAGTTTGTTCCATCCGGTTATGTAAAAGACTCAAAAGGGAGTGTCCAAAATGTGATCGCTGGCCCAGGTTGTCGAAAGGCGTTTGGGCGCAATCTCTTAAAACTCGGATACAACGTGTGCAAGATTAAAACCGACAGTAACTAAAATACTAGAAATGATGTGATGCGGTTATGGATGGGGAAAAGGGGTCTAAAATGTCCGGAAACTTTGGGGATTTTTAACTCATTCACTGCCAGACATTTTCAGACCCTCTTTTAACCTATGAAAAAAAACAGAAAAAAAAATAGAAATAAATTCCAGGGATTGAATGGCTGGACTGTGAAAGGACAAGTAAATTCGTCAATGGCAGTGAATGAGTTAAGTGAGGAAAAATTGCACGTTCGGAATTAACTCCTTCACTGCTGGCTATTTTCAAAGCCGAGTTCCTCATATTGCCCCGTCTTCCTCTTATAATTCCTGTTTTTGAGAGTTTTGTCTGATCTAGGAAGACCCACAGAATATTGTGTTCATTGACGATGTAAGCATGCGTGGCTTTTTTACACGGCGTTCGCCATTCACTCCACAAACTGCGTCATCTTATCTCACAATTATGACACTCACTTTCTTCTAACTATTGCGTCACATCCTCTCACTTTGTTGAATAACCACAAGATATTTTTGTCAGTGGCAGTACACGTTTGGATACCAGCTGACAAATATGTATTAAATCTAAACTAATATGCGGTCAAATTAGGGCTGTCAAAGTTAAAGCGTTAACGGTGGAGGTTAATTAAAATTTCATAACGCATTAAAAAAAATGAACTCAATCAACTCCGTTTTATTTACTTGCTGTGGCAGCTTCCCTCTGCTCACTTTGCAGCCAAACTTAGAGGAGAGTCACTGTCACAAAGACGGACTTTTTCGTAGTTTTACTTGCTCGATGGCTCATTGGAGAAATCCAAAATAATTTGCGCACTTTGCCAAATTCCTAAACTCAAATACCATATTAGCTGTACATCTTTGGTGTATCTTGTTGTATTTTACAGGAAAAGAATCGTATTCAAGGATCAAAGAATGCTATTAGAACAGTCTTTGAGTGAAAACATACTTGACATTTTTTCCCATGTTAATTTCAAGATTTGACTCAAGTAAATATGGGTTCCAAGCTTTGTAAAAAAAATATTGTTGAAAAATAGGATTAATCGCGATTAATTGTGGAAAATTTCGCGATGAGTTAAAGAATTGTAATCGTTTGACAGAACTAGTTCAAATACAAGGTTGAAATGGCAACTCCGGGGCAAATTCATCTAGTGATGTAGTAATCTGCTACAATGGCGGCGCATGGTGACAAAAATTGACTATAAAAAAAACTGTATGCAGTACTACCTTATGCGATTTGCAGAAATTTCTGTTGCTGAACATTTTCCAGTTCCAAATGGAATACGGGTTGTAGCTTGACTCACTAGTGCCCCAATTTAGGAGTTTTTTTTGAGTTACGAGCCATTTTTTATTTTATTTTATTTTATTTTTTTTTTTTTTTGCTCGAAATTATGATTGAGCTTTGAAAATGAATGAATGAAGTAAAACAAAAAGGAGAGCGGCAGTCACCGATGCGCTTTCAACCGTGCGGTGTATTCTCGACTGTGCGTTGCCAAGAGTGGAAAATTCAGCTGATCCGTGCTTGGGTTACGCATGCGTGTCGGCCTATCGAGGGCTGTCATAAGTGGCACATTGGTCCCTTAATGAGCCATCTCATGCAGACTGCCAATCATGAAAGAAACCCGGTGAATACACGCCCCGCCCCCGACCCCCGCCGATTACCATCGGCAAGCGATAGTTACCTTAAAAGAGGGCCATCATTTTAAATGACGGGCGGGTTCGGGTTCTTACTCCTTTGTTAAGGTGAGACATTTGAGCCTCAATTATTGCTGGGGGGGATTCATCAGTAATGCAGCACGCATTCGACGCACTCACAATGGAGAGGAGAGGTGGCCCAGTGTTTCCATTAAGTGTTTGACCAGTAAGGGATAATATTTGAATAGCTTGGACTAATTCCTCCCTCCTCACTACGGGCTCGGTTTTACACACACAAGCATTTCATTTCACTTGCTTGCATTTTGTTGACATGGTGAATAAGACAAGGGTAGTACTTTTTTTACGGTCACTTCTTAAAGCGGAAGTCAACCCAAACTTTTTTTTTTTTCGAGAATATGTCCTATGCAGGTGCACTAGTTGAAACAAGGCATTCTGATAAATATTGCGTTTGTGGAATAAGTGTTAATCCACTCGTTTTTAGCCATCTCTGGCGGCGGCCATTTTGTCTTCTGTCGACTGACAACGACATCACAACTGCTCACAACGAGCAATCAGGGCTCAGATTCAGAAAACAGGTCAGCCGTGATTGGTCGTCGTGAGCAGTTGTGATGTCATAGTCAGTCGACAGAAGTGACAAAATGGCCGCCCCCAGAGATGGCTAAAAACGAGTGCATTTTGCTGCTTAATTTATATTCCACAAGCGCAAAATTAATCAGAATGCCGCGTTTCAATTAGTGGGCCTGCTGGAAACATATTCTTGAAAAAAACATGTTTGGGTTGACTTCCGCTGTAAGATAAACATTCACAAAATATCAGCAGAAAAGGAGCCATTTTCACGTCAGCGTTTTCTTGCGTCAGAATGCGAGTAAAAATAAAATGAACGAATTTTGTGTTAAAAGTCTTTTTGAATCCAGTGTACCATAATATTCTGTCCATTTTGAAAGCAATGGTTTACTATGGATTATGAAGATGGATGGATGGACTGAAGGATTAAGCGTCATTTTTAAGCACACTTAAAGCCTTAATCTTAGGGACATCAATGATCCGCAGACCATGGATTTTCTGTTGTGGCAATTTTTTTTTTTTTTCTTGAACTATGTATTTTCTACATTCCTGTACTAAAAACCGGGAGTCAGAGTTGTCTTTTGAGTCTGTGCCACACGGTCTCTAGGACCCTAACTAGAGATAGACCAATATGTTTTTTCGCAGGTCCGATGCAGATTATTAGTAGCCAAGGAGGCCGATAACCGATATTTGGAGCCGTTATTCATTTTCAGTAAAAAGGAAAATATTGGCATCAATTTTTTTTTTAAAAAACGAAAAAAAAGAAAACTCACTCTTAACTTTGTTGAAACACCTTCAAGCATATTATTTACTGAACAATGTTCCAGATTTGCGTCATGTTTTTAAAAAATTATTATTACTATACATTTTTGAAAATATACATCTCAAAATTCTAACAAAAACTTCAGTGAAAGTGAAATGATAACTTCAACAATAGCTCCATATAGTTTTCTACAGTAAACAAAGTCCTCCAAAACTTCAAAATGACAGAAATGTTCCACTTTCACATATCTTAGTATTGATTTCAACACAGTTTTAACTTGATTTATTATCGGCCATCAAATTGTTAAAAAAAGACAGATGCCGATATTCGTCAAAATGGCAAATATCGGCTCCGATCATCGACCCGGCTACTTAGTAAAGATCTGATCATATAAATAATACTCTTACGCCAAAACATAACCCTCACATTACCAGAAAGTGCAAACATACTTGAATTTGTCCAAACATGTCATTTGGCTATTTTGTTGAAAATGACCATTTTGTGAACTGCTTTTTTTCCCCCCCTTGCCAAGGTCACATCCAAGCAGCAAACGGTCAGTGGGCCTATTCCCAGTTCAGCGTACATGTGGAGCAACAGCACCACTAATCCACCCGCATCCTGTTAAAGTGAGACACCAGCGGCCAGGTCTGCATCACGCTACGTGCAAACTCGATACTGGCCGGGATAAAAGACATTACCCTCCACAGACGCAATGTGGACATCCAAAACATTTGCCACATTCATGCTTGGATGGGGGTTTTTTTCCCCCTTAACAGTGGTACTGGATTTGGTTTAAACACACCTTACTAGACCAAAAAAAAAAAGTGGCTGGCCAGTATGTAAGCAGGTCCTCATGTTTCACGCATGAGGCCGCCCATTTGTTGACAGCGGGCCGGAGCAGAGCAAGACAGCAGACGCCGGGCCGGGCCCGAGTTACTGTATATGGCGGACCAGATCGCACCGACCTGCCCCTCGTTGGCGCTTTCAACAAGCGCACCACACACACACACACACACACACACACACACTACTTCTGTTTCCGAGAGACAGAACCTAATACTGTACAAGATGTAATTAACAAGAGAGGGACTGCAGATGACAAAGATCAACCGCAACACTTTGTCCACCTACACAGTCCATTGAGATCCACAGTCAGGCAGTTTTTGATTCAGCCCTCAATCAATTCTAAGCGTTTTTTTGTTTTTTTTAGGGGGTAAAGGCTACATTAGTTTGATACAGTTCTTATTAAAACCATGACAGTCTCTGTGTTATACCAATTGGCCATTGATCTTAGAGTGTCACAATGCCATGGGCAGGTTGCATCAGAGATAAAGAGGGACTGGAAGGGTAACAGAAAGGCACATAAAATTATGTCTTTTACTGGAGAAAGGCACGTTGCACAAACCGTACTGAAATACGGAAGAGTCGGATGTGCATTCAAATTAAGTTCACCTGTAAACGTTGTAGTGCAAGCAGATTGATCCCGAAATTTCACCTGAAATTCCAATCCCAATTTTTGTTCCATCTTTTTTTTTTTTTTATCTTAGGCAGTTGGCTAAATAAAGCAAAGCCGCTCCCTTCACAACAGCACTTAGAAACAGTAATCCATGTCTTTGTTACATCTCGGCTGGATTACTGTAATGCACTATTTTGGAGTCGTCCAGTCCTCCCTCCCGTCAAGCGTTTCCAGTTGCTCCAAAATGCTGCCGCTCGCCTCCTAGCTGGAGCTCGTAGGAGGGAGCATACAACTCCAATCCTGGCCTCCTTTCATTGGCTCCCTGTGCATTTTAAGAGTTCATTTTAAGATTCTTGATTGGCTTTCAAATCTTGAAATGGTCTCGCCCCACCTTACCTCTCTGAGGCACCCGCCCGGTGCCTCAGGTCAGTGGGCCAGACCATGGCTTACAATCTACCACCAGGTGTATCCACCTCTTGCCATTCATACAACAAAAAAATGGCTCATTCCACACAAAGTACATTTGTCACTAAATTGAGATGGAATCGTCATTATTTCAGTATTTTGGTGGTTTGCCTTTACCCTGAGAGGTTCCTAAGGTCAAATATGGGCCAGGGCTGAACAAAGGTTATAAAACGCTGGCGTCCAAATATGCCCACAGATGTACTTTAAAGTGGTACTTACACGAGGAAGTGGTAGAGGAAACATTTCAGTCCAGCAGGTCTCTCGAGGAAGTTGTAAACATCGCCCTGCATGCTGGTCTTGGCGTACGGCCGCTGGAACTCCTTTTGGTGGCGATGCAGCCAGCTGGAACGCGGCAGAGGCGGGAGCGGCGCCGAGGCGGCGGGGAGCTGGCCGTGCGCGATCTGCAGGGCCGGGTCCTTCGCCGCCGGACAGCCGGGGACGCCTGATCCATTATTCGCCTCCGCCGGGTCCAGTTCCAGTGAAACAGGAGAGTAGCGGCCCGCGTCGGGCGCGGGCGCCTCGATCTCGCCGGCCACGGGTGGAGAACCGTCAGCGTCCGTCTCCTGGTCCAGGCTGAGGCTGAGGCTGGTGCCGGCGTAGCCGTTGGGGCTGTAACGGGCGAAGGGGCCCCTCAGCCTGCTGCCATAGTCCCGCTGCAGGCGGCACGTCACGTGTAAGGAACGCGCCCGTCTCTCCCCCATGTTGGTTCCAAATTTCAGAGATGGAGCTGATGGAGTGTCCACGAGGGGCTGGGCGCACTTGGGGGAGGTCATGAAGACTACCTTGGCGAGCTCCCTGATGCGGCTGAGCGCTCACTCGGCGGGCCGCCGGCATGTGTGTCCATACCTGGAGCGGAACACGTGATGTGGGATGTGAGGGATAATGTGTCTGAAAGGAAGCGCTGCCCTCCATTATTCGGGGGACGCCGCATGGGCGCATGGACAATAGCAACCATATGATTCTGCGCTAATGAATTTATTCGAATGAATAAAACGCCGTAACGTATTGGGCTACAGTTGTCGTACTCAAATGAAGAATGTAGCAGTTGTCAGATAGGGGTTAGGTATTTGTTAGAAGGACAGGGCTTTTTTTGTACATTCATTCATTTATTCAGGAAACCACGCAAAACTGTGAATAAATGACACAAACACAAATTTTTGTGCTTCCATAGTCTTTGAAAAAAATCAAACTTTTCGTTTGAAAAACATTTCTAAGAGACCCTAAATACGTGAACAGAAGTGCATCAATAAGGACAAAACAGTAGATCAGTGTTCTGTGATCCTGAAAAGGCATTGAGCCGATAGAAGTATAAACAGTATGTGTGTGCGATGGGAGCAATTTGAAAGGGTGTCATGGAAAAAAAAAGGAAACAAAAAGAGTCACATCTCTGTCTTCGGCTATAGAGGCATCCGTGACAAGGACCACATGCACTGCTGTCATCGTTTGGATTGAGTTTCAAGCTCTGTCAAGTGTGTCACATTGACAGGTCGCCGTCTAAATTATCATCGCCATCAAGGTTGGAATACAGGCAGAGTAGACGTACAATATAAACCTACACAGCTGATATAGAAAGTCTACACACCCCTGTTCGAACGCCAGGTTTTTGTGATCTAAAAACGGAAGCAAGATAAACCATTTCAAAACTTTGTATACCATTACTGTGACCTACAACGTGTTCAACTTGAGCTTTAAGAGAAGCTACCTCATTGCTAAAGCACTCAGGGACTGTTGTAACAAACTGGCCTGGGAGAAGTTGTAACATTTATAAAACAATACAATTTACCACAGGCTACATATATATACATATATACACATATATACATATACATATATATACATATATACATATACATATATACATATACATATATATATATATATACATATATATATATATATACATATACATATATATACATATACATATATATACATATACATATATATACATATACATATACACATATACTTTTTTTTTTAAGCCGTTAAGAAAATAGATAAATATTCAAGTGAAGTAGACACCTAACATCTACTCATAATGTTTGTATGCTGACCATTAGGTGAACTGGCTTACCTTCAAACGTGCAGACGTGCGGCGTCAGCGGCAGATGAAATCATGAATATATCCTCAGCTGTGACATAAGTTCGGCTTGTAAAAATCAAATTCTGTTGAAAAGTAAATCCAAATATGACTCGCCGAGTTATATGAAGAATAAATTGTAATGAAACGGTCAATGTCTGCGTTGAAAATAATAATAGTGAAATAAATAAACACACAGAACGCACAAGCGTTGAGTAGGAGTCCGTTTGCGGGACTTTGAAGTGCATCACTGGCAGCTAGACTCTGAGCGTTATGCCGAGTTCAAGGATACTCGAGACTTTTCAGATCCATACAAATCCTCCGCGCGTTTGCTTTTTGTGTGCGTGTAAAACAAGAAAAATCGACCGTCACTTGTATTTGTATCCGTATCAAACGTGACTTGCTTGCTGGGCAACTTACAGGAATGAGTTTTTCAGCAAGACGGCCGGTGGCAGAGTGACTTTACGAGGGCAAATGAACGCCTCACGTTTTAGCCAGAAGGCAACAGCTGGATGCGAGCTCACAAAAATATAAACTGCTTATGTATATATTATATTATTCAAACACATTTTTACAATAAGTTCCGATCGACACTATTCGAAGTTTTCTCCCGCTCCCATTTAATAACTGTATGCGACAGTAAAGATGAACACATATTATCACTGGTAACTTCACACATTTACATTCGACGTTTCGCGAATGAGTGTTTTGTCGTTTGTCGACATCCGTAGTGACTGAGAAAACATGGCTGCCCACACAAGCAAGATTATGCTGCTATCTTTCAGTCGATTAAACGTCGTCGGCGTTGGACTACCGAATTTGTCAAGCAGGCTGACGTACACGACGGCATTGCCTATAACCTCGGGTGGAAATAAAAGTGAGAATAGCATACGCCTATGCTGTAGTTCACGCTGAATCGGTGCGATAGCTTCGTGCTAAGTGTTGCGCTATAGCGAGGTCACTACAAATATGATACGCGTAAAGTCATTTTTTTGTTCAGGCGACATTCTTTTTCGATTTGACAGTGTGTAAATTAAAGGGTGAGCGGGTGTATCACTAACAACGTCTCGAATACATGTCAATTTCAGGGGTTACGTGAGACGTCTTCCTCGGCACGCATTGATGACGTAATGGGCGTGTCGCCGTACTTTTGCGCCGCTCAATTAAATGTGGACATTATTTTACCTCCAGTGAATAATTGCAGCACCATACAGTACTTCAAATGTATTTTAATATATCGTTTATCTGTATAGAACATTATTTGGCAGTAGAGAAATCACGGTCCTTTTGTGTTTGGCATCCATATTAAATTGACATGCTGTAGTGTGCATATATATATATTTTTTTCTTAAGTTGTCCCGTTATCATTAATTTCAGTGCTTCCTGAGCGAGGCGGTAGAGGAACTTTCACCAAAAGGCCCCGCAGACATGTAAGTTAGATATTACTTAATGAGCCCTGTGTGAGAGCAGAGAACATGGGGATGTTGCTAACTTGTTCTCTTTGTGTGTGGGTCGGGCTTTCAGGCGGGACCACCAAGGACGGACAAAATGGCAGAGGACCAGGACTGGACGGCTGTCTACCCGGCAGCAGCCCCCTACAGAGCCGACTCTGTTCCCCTCCCTGTGAGGATGGGCTACCCTGTGAAAGGAGGGGTCCCTCCGGCAAAGAAGGGCAACCTGGAGCTGATCAAGGTTAGACACTGTTATTGATCCTTTCTGTGGAACAGCATAGATGCTCTTCAACAACTTCAACTTCAGTCAGTACTTACTGTAAAATTTTCAACGCAAACAAATAACCAGCATGCATGCTTTGCCGTGTTGTCTCATTCAACAGGTTCCCAACTTTCTCCACTTGACTCCGGCGGCCATCAAGAAACACTGTGACGCTCTCAAACGTACGGATGCCTTTTTTTTTTTTTTTCTTTTCTAACTTACCGAGAATGTTAGAACTAATGATGACTACAACCGTTGACCTTGTGTCGCCAGCGTTCTGCAGCGCGTGGCCGCCCGCGCTGGACACCGCCAAGTGTGAGCGGCACTTCCCCATCCAGGTGGAGAGCAGCGACTACGTGTCGGCGGGCCTGTCTGTACGAAACCCAGCTGCTCGCGTCGTTCATCTCAGAGTGAGTTTGACTTGCTTTTTTCTCTTAAACTTTTGATTTCATCAGTAAAACTGACATGAACGGAATCCAACACAAGAGCTGTGTATGTCACAAATGAGGCGTTTAAATAAAAAAAAAAAAATGAAAAAAAAACCCACACAAAGGAAATTGACTTAGAAAATGTGGTGGTAAGTTTTTATTGAGTTATGATTATTTTATTCATTAGAATGTTACATGATTACTATATATCATAATATGTAATTTCATCTTTAGTTGTCTTTCTTTTCTTTTTTTCTTCGCCTTTTTAAACCAATGGCTGCTGCAGCCGCACGTTTACCGCTTGATTCTATCAGGTGGGACTTACCGCTACAAGGTAATGAAATCGTTCACTGAAGGGGAAAGTCTCACCAACAGCACAAAGATCTTCACGCATTAAAATGACTGGAAATCCTATCAATCCTTTCCATTCCCACAAAAAGTCAACATTTTTTGTTAAGTTGTTTTTTTTAATAATGGGGCATGGGGGAGCACTCGCTACAGTATTGTACTTGATTAAAAAAACCAACAAAAATTCAACAGGTAGTGCATCATGATTTCCTACTTCAAAGCCAGTTGACATTGTGCTTTCCGCGTGCACGCTGTGGCCACCAGGGGGCGGTACAATACATGCAGACATACTGTATTGCGCGTCCATTTGATGAATCAGGGTTCCCAGCGATCTTTTTAAGGATGGTGGGAACCCTGAAAAAGTAGTCAAAGGCATTGAATCCATACACATAAAAACAAGGCCGTCATTGGCATTAAAGTATCTTAAATCCATCTTTCAAAAGTCTTCATTCGGATACGGAAAAAAACATTGTTAGATTGCAACTTTTTATCTGGGGGGGGCAGTCAGTCTGCTTTTTCTAAAATAAATTTCAGCTTTTGTTCTAAAAAAAAAAAATAAAAAATAAACCCACAACTTTTTAATCAGTATAAAAATACGGGTAATTACAATGCATTTATTCCGATATCTAGTCGCACTTTTTTTTTGTTTTCTTCCTGCATGGCCCTAATGCTCTTCCCCCCCCCCCCCCCTTCCTTTCCATCTGTGTATTGTTTGTTTTTGCAGGTGAAGCTGTCCAGTTTGAACCTGGACGACCACGCCCGGAAGAAAATGCTCAAACTGCTCGGGGAGCGATACTGCAAACGCACGGACGTCCTCACCATCACGACTGACAGGTGAGCGCTCGCGCTCCTTTTGGTGGGGCTATTCAGTAACTTCACTTTTTCTTCACATCACTTAGCTGCCCACTGAGACAGCAGAATTACGACTACGCCATGTACCTGCTGACCGTCCTTTACCACGAGTCCTGGGTGAGTGCAAATACAGCAAACCTTTTGAGGAAAAAAAAAAAAAAAGACTCGCTCGCTCGTCCTGCGCATCCTGTTTTTCGCCATCATGTACTTGGCAGGAAGTAGAAAAGCGTCTGCTGACCTTTAGCGCAAACAATGAGCGGCACAGTACTTGTGCAAGTTTCTGGATGTTTTTTTTTTTTTTTTTTTTGGTAACGCTAGCCCTCAAAGAGTGGGCTTGTTAGCTGCCACAAACGAGGCGAGTGTACACCTCCACTTGAGCATATGACGCTGAAATCCAGCGCCCAGTCTTTCCTGTAGGTAAGCGGCACCGCTTCATGGGAACGAAAGGCTCGGTGTTTCGTCTCATTGTAAGCCACTTGTGCACTGTTTGAACGTAAACGCTGTGCTTTATGTTATCAGTACAAAACAAGATGAAATAAAGAATAATTGAAATAAAATGCATTGTACATAAAATTTCATTAAAAAAAAAAAATCCTAAATAAAAGCTTTAAAACAAACTGTTTTTTAAGAATAAAATGCAAATGTATTTCAAATTAAGGTTACCGTAAATGCAACTGAACTCTACCTAGCGATTCTTTAGCCTACCACTGGAGGGAGTAATTTAGATTGATTTCAAAATGGTTTTGGCTTTATTTTAATGTACAGGTATTTTGATTTTTTTTTTATACATTGTTTTTATTCAATTCAAAATACATTAAGATGTTTGTAATATATATATATATATATATATATATATATATATATATATATATATATATATATATATATATACACTGAAACGGTATGAAGCTGTCAAATATAACAGTGTGCTGAGAAAACAAGAGCATCACCAAGCCACCCGCCCTCAAAAGAAATAATCCTGACTTGAAGTCTAATAGCTACTAACAACTTTTGCTATCTTCAGAAAACCGAGGCATGGGAGGCCGACAAGACGGTAGCAGACATGGAGGAGTATTCGTGGGAGGATAGCCCGTCCCAGAAGAACATCTTGGACACGCTGTTGCGCGGGCCGGACGGCGGCGAGGAAGAACGCCAGCGTCTGCTGGGAAGAAGCGAAGTGCAAGAGTACAAGGACTCGGTCAGCAGACTGAAGAACCAAGGCGACAGCGAGGGCGCAATGCTGCAGTACAAAGAGGCCGTCAAGAACGTGCTCAAGATCTGACAAGTTGCACCAGAGAAGGAACGTCGCCAATACCGTCTTGATGTGTTTATGTACTTTTTCGTCCTTTCGTCAAAATAAAAACATGAAACCGTCTTGGATTTGTGACTAAAGATAACAAACAGACCCGCAAGGCTCAAAATTTCAAAAATGTCATCACAAGATGTCATTAGTGTGCCTCGATAGCGCAATTAAATTTGTAATTTCTCTACCAAAAAGTGGTTTAGGTTTTTTTTTTTTCTTTCAAAAAAAGAAATAAATTCCACTTCATTCTTAACTAATGAATTCCTGTAACATAACCTTTGCTTACGGATAAGTTTTCTCTCTCAAAAAAAAAAAAAAAAAACATTCATAAATGACTTGCAAATAACTATCCTCATATCAAAATTTGGCTATTGTGATTTGTTTTTTTTCCTCAGAAAAATACAACTGAGCTACAAAAAAGACTTCTCATGATTCCAACTTTTTTTTTTTTTATCAAGAAAGTTATTGCCACCCCCTCTCCCAAAAAAAAAAAAAAAAAAAAAAAAGTCTTGATTCTCGAATTGTGAATGTAAATGTTTGTCTATGTGCCCGGGTGGCAACCAATTCAGGGTGTACCCTACCTCATTGCCCAAAGTCATCTGAGATCTGCTTCAGCTCATGGATGGATGGTAGTTGAACTTGCATTTGGATTACGAGCGGTGGTCCTTGGGAAAAATGTCAAAAGTTTAAAAAAAAAAAAAAAAAAAACGCCTGCTACAAACCATTTCATTCAAGATCAGAACCCTCATCCGAACCTTCAGTCAGCCGTCGCCCTCCGTGACCAGATGGTACTTGATCAGACGCGTGGCCTCTCTTCTCCCGGACGTACGGCGGCATTCCATCCGCCTCCTCTTCGCCCTCCGGCTAGCAAGCAGCCAGACAAAACAGCCCAGCAATACGACCACACACGTGACCAGCGCCGCCGGCAGGCCGTGATACCCGGCAGCCAAATCCACCAAGGTCTCCCCCCCGACCGGAGTTGAACCTCGCCCTTTCACTGACGTCTGGCTGTTTGGTTCATTGGTGTCCGGGTGCTCGTTTGACCACGTTTGAGTGCTCGGATCGTTTGCGTCTTGGCTGCTTGGTTCGCCGGTGTGCGGGTGTTGAAATGACATCGGGGTGCTTGGGTTATCGGTGTCTTGCACTCGAAGTGAGGTCCGGGTGCTTGCTTTGCTAGTTTCTCGCCCTTCAACCGACGTCCAGGTGCTTGAATCGCCGGTGCCTCGCTTCGTAAACGACGAACGGGTGCTTGGTTCTTCGGCGTCTGGCGCAAATGACTTCCGGGTGCTCGGATCGTCGCTGCCTTGACCTTTAAGCAACTTTTGGGTGGTCGGATCACTGGTGTCTCGCTCTTTAAACCACATTTGGGTGCTCGGATCATTCTTTTCTTGCTCTTGAATCAATGTTTGGGTGCTTGAGTCATTGGTATCTCGCCCTTTAACGGATGACAGGATGCTGTCGCTGGTGTCTGGCTCTGAAAACACTGATTTGGCACTTGGTTCATGGGTGTCGGGCGTTTGAAATGGCATCCGGGTGCTCGGTTTGTTGGCGTTTTTGGTGTCTCGCTCTTCAAACCACTTTTGGGTGCCCGCCCCATTGCTGTCTTGCTGTTCAAACCGTGTTTGGGTGCTCGGGTCGTCGGTTTCTCGCTCTTTAACCGATGTTTGGGAGCTTGAATCGTCTCGACCTTTAACAGGCAGCAGGGTGCTCAGGTCGTTGTTGTCTCGCTCTTCAGATGACGATTTGGTGCTCCGATAACTGCCGTCACGCTCTTTAATCCATGTTTGGGTGCTGGGCTTGTTCATGTCTTGTTTTTTAACCAACATTTGGGTGCTCCGATCATTGGTGTTGACGCCGACTGTGGACGCGGAGGAGGTGAAAGGACGTGTGGTGGTGGTGGTTGTGGAGAGCAAAGTAGGAGGGGGCGGGGCATGGTAAGGAACCATGGTGGTGGATGACGAAGGTGCGCTTGTCGGGAATGTGGTGACGGGTGACCAAAGAGGTTTCGGAGTGACTGTTGGGGGTCTCCCGGTGGTTTTCAGGGTGCTGGTGGTGGTTGGTTTAAGGGTGGCAACGGGTGGCGGCGGATGTAAAAACTGTCGCTTGTCCAAGGGAAGCAGCTCAGAGGCGTTGACGCGACCCACGCGGACGTTGGACGTGAGGTGTTTGCCAAACACCAACAGATCAGGATCCACACCTGAACAAGTCATTCGACACTTTTAGGTCTTTACACCAACCAGTCTTACATGTTTGATAGACTGTCAAGAATACTGACTTACAATTCGCCACTATATTGCGCGATTTAAAAAAAAAAAGGCATCTCCAAATTTCACAAAGCTCCAGATTTTGTATTCCACTAAACAATAGAAAATATATACTGTATATCCAAATCCTGTGACTTTATTGTCTGGTTATCACTGGAAACATTCATGTGTGCAAATCAGTCGGAGAGCTACGAGAGATTGGGTGGACCAAACCATTTTAGATAAAAAGGGGGCATTGCCGTAATTTTGTTGTTAAAACAACCTATTATTCCACCTAAATACTGTATTTTAACACACTTCTTTAGCTTGTTTAAAAAATGACATACAAATAATAATAATAATATCTTAAGTTTTCCGGGTGCTGAGACTCAATTTAGTGGTGCTTTAACACCCCGAAAAATGGGCTAGAAACGCCCACGACACGTACCCTTGGTGACGTTGTAGAGGATAGCATCCGTGCTGTGGCTGACAACGCAGCTCTCCAAAGTTGGACAGTGCAGGTGGCAACAGTTGTCTTGCGTGGCGTCATAGTGAAACACCGCCACGTTACAGTAGGCTCAAAGAAAGAAAAAAAAAAACACAAGCTTGGTTACCATGCATGAAAACGCACTTTGAACGCAGCACGGCTGATATGCAACTCACCATTCGGCGTCACGCAGCAAGTGCGGCCGCATCTCAGCGCGCTCTCCTCCCGGTAAGTCCTCAGCAGCCGCGCCCCTCGCCTCTCGGATGCCTCAGAGTCCACGACGATTCCCGGGAAGCTCCGAATCCAACAGTTTTTGTAGTAAGACGTGGGCGAGCAGCGTGGGCGAGCAGCCCGCCACGCCACGAGCAAAACCGTAAGCGTCAGCAAGCCGCGTGCGACGTTCATAGTACCCCCGGCGTCATTGGAAATCAGAGCATCTTAGACGGGGGAATGCTTTTACACACGCACACCCACGCACACGCACCTCCAGGTGGGTCATTGATACGCACCTGGAGGAGGAGACCCAGCCGTGGGTAAAAGCAACCTACTACTGCCTCTCACAATGAATGCATAATCAATGATTCGACATTATTCATTTTTCGGTAATAATAATTGCACTGGTCAACAAATGTGGATCCATTTCTTTTAAATCAGAGATGCAAGTCAACTTTTCAAGATCATTTTTTTTCACTCATTCCTTCCTTTTTCTCTTGTTTCCATAATAATAATAACAATAATAATAATAATAATAATAATAATAATAATAATGAGTAATATACATAGTGTTAGGTTCAACAATAGGTGACATTTTTTTTCCTGAAAACTCAAATTACAACACATAATAAAATCCGGATTTGCGCAAGCTTTTATATAGGTCAGAAAATATCTATAAAACCTTATGTGATAGGAAAAAAAAGTAAAGTATTTTTTTTTAAATCAGTCAAATGCATTTATAGGCACAAAAAGCCATCTCTGATTAAAATTAACTGTTGACCAGTGTTACCAGTGATCAAGCAATTCAATAAATAAATAAACGATTGCACAGCCTAAAAATATGTCTACTTTTACTAACCTACACAAGTAATATGGAAGATGCCACACAAGCATATTAAATACAATAAAATCAACCTAATGGTGGTGCAATGGATTTGTGTGATGAAATATACATTAACATAAAATATATGTAAATGAATATAACGTGATGTTGACACGGATTTGGTTGCGAAAAAAAAATAAAAAACATAGTACTTATCATTACATTAAACATGGATGTTTAATACACTAACAAAAAATACTACTTGATTTACACAATACTGATCATTTAACATTGTGCAAATCAATTGCATGTTATTCTTTTCATTTAAAAAAAAAATCATGTGTCAAATGTTTATGTTTGATGTAGTAGTCATAACAATTGCAGTTAAGTAAACATTAAATAAAACAATTTGACTGTGTTATTTGCATGAATGCAATAACCCATTAAAAATGAATACAATCAAAATTCAATCATGAAAGAACAATGGTGGCAATGAAAACCTTACGGTCCATTGTTGTAAAAGCCTTTTGCTAGCATCCGGGCCAAAACCTCATGTCCAAAATGGATCAATATCATAAATTGAAAGCGTCTTGCTTGAAGAGTTTACGATTTTGGAGATGTGAGGATTCCGCCCGACGCCAGCACTTTCCAGTTACAATTTGCATAATTAAACAAACCAACAAATGCACCACAAGTATGTTTTTTGTAAGAAACATTTATATTTTCATCCGACACTTCAGGGCAACGAGACAGTCCACGACTTCTGCAATCCACATAAAGATCCAACTGTGCCGTGCTTCAAGGTAGCAGTGTTATATCACCATTACTATTATTATCATTATGTGCCTTTGTTGTTGTTGGGAGTCTTAAGACGACGCAGGAGACATTAAAACAGCAAACACACAAACACTAAGTGAACACAAGTGATCACGTCTTCGGCCTCCCTCGTATCTTCGCACGTGCGGCAGGTTTACAATATCGTCATTCAAATGGCACACGTGTGATTGGCACTGGGACGAAACAAAACTGGTTGTGCAATTTACTGCCTACATTTTCAGTTTGGTGGTGTGTGCCATTCATCTTTCAGTCAGTAGGTGGCACCCTGAGTCAGCCAAACTCCTGCACATGCATGACACAATCAAAGCAAAAAACAAGCTCTAGTAGAATCATGTTTTAAAAAAAAAAAAAAAAAAAAAAGAAGAAAACACCAACGACAATGTTCTCATGCAGGTCTTTTTCGAGGCCAGGCTTTGGTATGAAGACCCCAGTGCATCACAGGGGCGGAGCCATGCGTGGGCCTGGGTCTGCGCAGGCCCACCCAGATTGACAGACTGGGATTCATGAAAAAAAATTTTTTTAAATGGTTAGTAAATTATTATTGAATTGTTTTTGAATTAGTATTTCGTTGCGTTTTTTTATTTTATTGAATATTGAAAATCATAATTGAAATATCATAATTGTGGTTGTCTAAGGCAGTGTTTTTCAAACTCTTTTGAGTCAAGGCACATTTATTTCATTGAAAAAAATCCCGCGGCACACCACCAGCTGAAATTGTGAAAAAAAAAAAAAAGCTTATTTTAACAATATAAGTGTTATATTGTTTATGTAAGCATTTTTTAACATTGATAAACGACGTCATATTATAACGTCTTGGATATGAATTAAATAAACACAAAGAAAAAAGTATTTCATAATGTTTCATATTGATACTTAGTGTGAAACATGGGCCTGTTTGGATAAACGTGTCACTAATTCGCTTGTCTCTAAACAAAGACGATTAGCTACCCGATGCTGCTGCTGCCACCTGCTGGTATGGAAGAGTACTACAACGTAGTAAAGCCATGACTACGCTGCCAGGCGCTAGACCGCACAGGCACACAAACGAGATCATTTCCCACGGCACACCTGACAATATCTTGCGGGCACACCAGCGTGGCGCGGCACAGAGTTTGAAAAACACCGTCTGCGTCGGGACAGGAGGATTGTGCTCAGTGAGAGAAATATAACAGATTTTTTTCCAGGCCGACCCATTAGCTACGTTCTGGCTCCGCCCCTGGTGCATCATGGTCCTTTTCCGTCGCTGTCAACACACCGAGCCCGGTTCCTGGTCTTCGCAATCCTCAGTAGTGTCGTCCCTGGGAAACGTTGGCACTCCTCGAGCCCGAAGCTCGGCGAGGAGCGCGCGCGTCTTTGTGCAGAGGAGCGGCGACGTCGCCGCGGTGGGGTCAGTCCTTGACGA
This sequence comes from Filicampus tigris, assembly GCF_054856515.1. Lineage (NCBI taxonomy): Eukaryota > Metazoa > Chordata > Actinopteri > Syngnathiformes > Syngnathidae > Filicampus > Filicampus tigris. The sequence continues at coordinate 26,083,398 of NC_141220.1, read as the reverse complement.
GCCGGTAGATGTGATGCTGGGCGCCGTGCTCGCTCGTGGACACCTCGAAGACGTAGGCCACGCACAGCAGCGTCTCCAGGGTGTCCCTGTTGGACACCACCTGAGCGGGAAAGGAACAAGAAGGAGTGTAACACTTTCGCATTCTTTCCTCCAATGTACTAAACATGAAATTAATAAATAATAATAATAATAATAATAATAATAGCAATAATAATTATTTATAAAGGAAATGACGTGTTTAACCTAACCGTGCCTTACAAAAGCTTATTAGCTAAATATTAACACATAATGGGGAAACGCCACAGACGGGCTAACAAATAGCACAGGTTGATGGGTTAGGAAATTTGAACACAAACAGTGGAGCAAATGCATGTAGATGGAAAATATGACAATACTCACAGGCATATACTGTTTTCTTTATCCTCTGCAAAGAACGACTAATATTACTGCCGCACTGAGGAGCTGAGACTGTCTCCATGTGCACTATATCCGTTTGTCTGTATTATACTGCCCCCAGGTGGTCGGAAGGAGCGGCACAAAGTCCAATGAAGCCAAAAATGTGTCGAAAACAGATTCATTTTCTTATATTCTATATAATCACACCATTATTTCCACTCACAGGACAACATTTGGGGGGTACAAAATTTCATATAATAGAGGACAAATACATACGGTAGTAGAAAAATGAGGGCTTTTCAAAAAAAGAAAAAACATGTAGCAGTACAAATAAAACTGATGGTGGTCAGCCTGTGAGGGGAAAATGCGTTGGAGGGGGCACGCCTTTCATAGGGTTGAAAAACTTAAAGGGGGGGGGGGGTCTGTCGTAGAATTCTCCTCTCACCCTCTTAAAAATTTCATTTAAGAGTCCATGATCACATGGCCACACGCGGCAATGAGGTTTTTGTAGATGAATATCAAAATGGCGCGCGTACCTCAGAGGTCAAAGTGATGCCCGGTTGCAAGAAACAAACGCAATGCGAGCCCAAATCGGCCTTCACTTGCACATCACTGAACGAGCAATAACGACGGTGGCTCGGAAGGACCACATAGTCAGACTGTATGCGCCCGCCGACACCGCAGCATAAAACAAGCGCACGCTTTGTTAGTCCGCTATGCGCCAATTGTCTGACGCTGAAAACACAGCTTGTTGTATTGCTGATGCATTGTGTGTGTGTGTGTGTGTGTGTGTGTGCGTGCGTGCGTACGCGTGTGTTTCACAGTCAATAGGAAGTAAATCAGTCCATTGAGATGCCTGATGACATGCTGTCATGTCGTCGGCCGCGTGGGCTCAATATGGCCTTTGTCCCCCTGCCAGGAGGAATGCGGCCGCAAGTGTCTTTGAGGCCTGCGTCCACCATTTTGAGTCCCCCCCCAGACCTCCAAGAACTTAGTCCAAGTGTAATCAGATCGGGTTAATAAAGCCCCCCCCACACACACACACACACAGCACCGGCCAATAACCAGCTCTTAACGACCCTGTTACCACGCGACCATCAGCAAAGTGAGTACTTGATCACTCCACAGCGCTAACAAATCAAATTGCACGGCGCGTAATTGTTGCATTGCAGATTAGGTCGCGTTTCCCGAGTCATGGAGCGTGATTAAGATGTGGGGCGGAGCTAGTAAAGGCCGATCAATAAAAGCAGCCATTGATTGACTTGCAAGTGGCTTTATTCTGGAAACTCCAATTCTCTACGGTCTGTAAACAACAGGAGTTTAGAAGTCGTATAATTTGGAATTGGACTAAGTAGTTAGCACATCTGCATCACAGTTCTGGGGTTGAAAATTTGAATCCGATGGGTTGGTTTCACCCAGATCAAGTTTTTGGGACCCAAAAAGGCATAAAACAAGATTTGGGTGAAAAGATATATTTTATGCACATTTTATGATAATATGTTTACTTAAGTGACACCTCACAGTTCTTTCCTCCTATAAAATACCAACCACAACAATGAAAATGTGCTTTTGATGCCAAAATAATGTATCGACATCAATAATGTATTCCCCAGTCCAACAATATTACATTTGACAAACTTTACAAGCTATTTGCATGCTATTTTGTAGTAGTAGTATTCAGTAGTGTGTGCGGGTGTATGCACATTACATCATCGCTTCTACTTCTAAATGTAAATAATCTCCATCACCCTTTCTCACTTTTTTGACACCCTCTTTGTAGTAGATTGAACGTGACAAACACTTTGATCAACCACAAGCTGCTCGTAACAGTCAAATTTCCAGGTTTGCCTCGTTCACAAGCGTCCAGCATTGTTTTGAGGTCATCCAAAAGAGGCCCAATGTTGCCATTACTGGCCATAGCTAATGTTTTTTTTTTTTTTTGTTTTTTTTACTTTGTCACCTTAACACATTCATTGCCAGACATTATCAGACACTCTTTAACCCTAACAATTGAAAAAAAAATAGAAAAAAAAAATCCAAAATAAATTCCTAGGATTGAATGGCTGGACTGTGAAAAGACAAATTCAATTCATCAATGGCAGCGAATGAGTTAATGGTCAAACCAGAGTCGGCAAAGTCTGTTCTCCACCCATTCCCATAAAAATGCGGAGTTGGTATTATTATGATCAGTACAGTAAATTCAAATTCCAACGTAAACGTGTGTGTACCTGAAGGATGGTGAAGTTCTCCAGGACACTGTTCATCATGTACTTCTCGGGCAGGTGTTTGAGCTTGTGGATGAAGTTGATCATGTATTCGCATAGCGGGGAGCGGTGGATCCGGAACATGTAGCGGCCGTTCTCGAAGCGGCCGTACTCGGTCTGAGCAAGCCAAACAAACAAACCAACATGTCACGCAAATCATCTGCGAGAATATATTTACCAATTTCAAAGGTGACTAGAGAAGGAATACATTTTGCAGTAAAAGAAAAAAAAAAAAAAGGGTGATATATATCCGAGCGTCCGCGCGGTGAAATGTAATGCAATGAGCTGTATTTAATGTAGCATGTAGCGCGCTGGACGTGACAATAAGCATAATTCTCGTGACAAGACAAATCGAATCATGACGCCATTAAGTGTCATCGTGAGGTGGACTGAGGCCTCAACCCAAGGCTGCGTGTGTGTGTGTGTTTATATTGTGTATTACATAATATAATCAGACACAGGTGGGGGCAGGGCCTCCATTGTGTCCACTTAACGGGAAGCATAAGCGTGAGTCATCACGGGATTTTTTTTTTTTTTTTTTTTCCTCAGGTCAACTTGCTGACCGCAGCAGATCAGTGCTTGTTGACAGGAATCCGCCACGGATTCTTACACCACGTGCACTCACTCTCTTTGAATGATTCAAGATTTCTCCGAATAAGAAAGTAAGGAGCAACCTGTAGCGAGTCTCTCCAGAACTTTCTGCCGGATTGAAACCGGAATACACGGGGACAAGGGCCTATTGTCTCCAGTGGAAAGAAACACCCTTTAAGCGCATTAGACCAGCAACTGCAATTTGGCTGCAAACAACGGGATTGAGTTAACTATAACGCTTGCCCATGTAGCATTTTTTTTTTTTTTTTGTTGGCTCTCACTTCGGGATATACTGTAAGAAGCTCAGTCGTGGAATTACACGGGACCCTTGAAACTGAACACAAACCACTCGGGGAGACGGTTTGACCTTCTTTTGTTCTGATTTCAAATGCATTTTCCCCCCAAAAGAAAATAGGGAAATATAACTGATCCATTCCAGGAGTCAAACGTTAGTATGACACAGGTAATGTTTTTAGCACAGTGCGGAAAAAAAAACAAAAAACATATTGACGGAAAACAGTTACCGGTAAAAGTAATGAAATGTGTAGACTCAAATCAAACATTTTTGTAATGTGTTTTTTGATGAGGAAAATAGCACTCTATAAGATTGTACGTTAGAAGAACATACAGTCATAAGTAAGTAGAATTAAAAAATGTAACAATTTGGGCATCATTATTAATTTATTGAAGCTGAGGTGACAGTATGGGGCAGTATCATATATGCAGATACAATCTAAGAGGACTTTCACAACTACTGTAAATGTCCCTTCAAGAATCAGTAATATGTTGGGGTTTTTTTCCACACAAGATTTAAAAAAATAAAATAAAAAAAAAACATTTGCTAGCATTATGCTAAGCAGACTTAAGGCAAAGTTAGGTCATTGTTTTAAATACATATTGTAACGTGCTATTCTCTTTGTTTTATGTTTAGTTGGACAGTAAAGTACTCTTCAACTGGGAGTGGCAATAAACATCTCGAAGCCTCTTTTTTGAAGAATCGCTCACGGTCACCCAAACTACTGTTCGTTTTGAAGTGAATTGATCGAGTTGCCGCCATCCAGCGATTGTATCTCAACTCGTGATGCCTCTTATCAAGTGCGCACGGTCGCACGTTCCGCGATGCGAAGCTCCATGTCCTCTGTGAATGTTTCTACTCAACCAATAAAGCCAACATTGGCGCTAGGCCCTGTTTTTTAACACGCGTTTTCAACAATAGACAGTCCTCGGCAAACTGCCCTTTCGACTTCTCCTTACCTCCACTTTCTCCACCACCTGCTTGCCAAAGGAGCAGACTTTGGTGGACGAGGTGATGATCATGTTCTCAGAGCTCTCGTACTGGCTGGAAACACCGTAGAAGAAGCTGCTGTCGTCCTGCAGGTTCTCACTCAGGTCCGCCTACATGGGGGGAAAACAAAAAACGATTTGAGGCTTTCATTCGGAGGTTTTGTGAGGGAAAAACCCTGACACGCATGTTCCTCTGGATATATGAGGGGAAAAAAAGACGAAAATTTTTTTTTAAAAACACTCCCAACATCTTGCAGAAAGCGTTCCAAGAATAGCACTTACCGGTGACATCCACCGGGTGGCGCGAGTCGGTTTGACAAAGAATCTTAGAGCTCAGTCAAGCTCGGGAGTCAAATTCTCTGCAAAGCCACGAGGCATCCAAAGTGCCGATCCCGGCTGACCTTGGATAAGGCTGCCAAAGCAGCCTCAAGATTCCAAAGATGCTGCGTGTCTCCTTGTGAGTTCCACGTCTTCACAGGTTGGATTAACTGGTAGCAACGCTTCGGACCTCTTGATGGTGCAATTTTGACGATGAAATGCACTTGAGAAACCAACAGATGTGGTCCCGCAGATCCGAACTGATGGGCGTTCATGTTTTAGAGTTCAGTAAATTCAGAGGTGGGCATTGTGCCAGAGTGACGCCCGTTTAGCTGACGATTGACGGGACACTTTTTAAAAAGGACGGACTAAGCACTGACGGGAGTGAATTTTTGTCCGTCAAAGTAATCGTCACTAAACGCGTCCATCAGTGACAGAACTCTCAGTCAATGACATCCATCACCAACGGATGCCCATTTTCCTGAAGGTCTTTTATTTATTTTTTTTTAACGTTGGGTGTACCGACTGACTTAACTGACGTACTGAGCAATTGACGATTACGATTCGATTCGCCTTGAAAAATGACGGACGTGTTCCCAGTCCGCTGACGTATGGCGGAGCAGCAAAATGTTGTAAAAAGCCGACTTCTGGGTAAATTTGAGTGATTAAACAAAAATAATAAACCATACATATATGAAAAACAATGATCACAAAACATTATAAAATACTTTGATTCGTTCTAAAATCATCTCAACCTGATATTAGAACATTCAGTCATCAGTCAAGATGTTGCACCTAAACAATACTTCCTTGACACCAATTACTACTTTCCCATTGGTCAGGGCTTTAAAACACCATCTTGTGGCAACTTGGGCGTTACAGAAAGAGCACCGAAATACACGAATAAGTAAGTTTATAAGCAAATATCTGAGCATTTGGTGCCACGAAAAAAAAAAATCACAAATAGTGAACAGTGAATAGTTGGGACTTGACTGTATGGCGCTTTTCTACCTTCAGCACCATCTCCTCATTGTGTCACCTCTTTCTGACACGGCCAGGAGCAAGTATCTTGCTCAACGCTTTGACATGAACATGGCTACAGGGGAGACGACCGATCGGCCACCTGCGCCAAGCCGTTCCCATTTCACATCTCATATCGGTGCTTAAGATGATATGCAGCTGTAATGGAAGAAAAACGGTCCAAGGCACATGAACCCAAACCAATTGAATGCCAAATGTGTAAACTATAAATGTTCAAAAGGAGCTTTCTTAAGTTCACTTTGAGCCTTAAGTGCATGCAGATGCACCAAATGGCTCATGTCGGAGTTGACGAGCGTAATCCGATTTTGGGCCCGACCGAGGTGCGCTCTCACTTTGACAGCTGGCCCGTTTTTACCCTCGCCGCCACCCCGTCGCCTCCTAATGGGCCATTGAGACACTGCTCAGCCTCCTCATCTCTTCATCGCCCCGTTCGTCTTCATCTGGGCCTCGTGTAATTCTTCTATTTGTCTTCATCCCCGAGGCCCGGCCACCCCTCGCCGAAGCGCCATCGCCCGCCTTACGGCCTGCGAGGGAATTCATCCAATTACAATCAGCGGCATACAATTGGCTGATTAGATCACGCCGGGCCGGCCGGCTGTGCAACAATTTAGCAGAGGCAGCTCAAATCAGATTCCCTGGGCACTTCAAAAGCGTGCGACAATCTGTTAGGACAGAGCTACGGGCGCTAAAGGAAAAGGGGGGGCGGGGGGGGGGAGATCTAGGGGGCGCAGGGCGTCAGGCCAGCCAGTGGCTGACAGGGGCCTTTGCTGCAAATTCAATTTAGAACGCCATAGTTTTGGTGGTGGGTCATCTGCCTGTCACCGTCGCCATGGCAACCTGTACCTCGGCACACACCCTGGGGTCACCGCCTCGTGCCCTGCCTACTCTTTACGAGGGTGAAGAGAAGGTCTTTTTCGATCGCTGGCACGGATACGTTTTTTTTTTTTTTGTTTGTTTTCATTTAAAGACGCTTTGTAAGATCTCTGTTAAGGAATGATGCCCAGAGATTTTCTTTTTTTTTCATTTATACCACGCAAAACCGCTCCATTTTTTTTTTTTTTTTAGCAGTTCAGCATGCAAAGGTGCCCAAAATATCCAACCGTTTGGGTTTCAGCGCGCTTTGGTTGGTATAACGAAAGTCGTACAGCAGGGGTTAAACCAACTAGTCGACGCATCAACTTCACATTTCTGCAATGACGGCTTGAGGCCGATTAATCGGCGATCTCGTGTTTCGGCACCAACACGGACGCATGCGTCGCTGAATTCAATATCGGTGCCTGGAGCTGTAGCTTTGAAAAGTAAAACTGAGATCGTTGGCAAGGCCACTCCCTCAAATATACCAAAAGCACAAGCGCTACGTACGCACTTTTGAAAAGGCATCCGCGAAACGCTAGCTGACCTAAATCGCCATGTCAGCTGTCAGCAAATTCACCAAACGCCCTCCTAAATAATCAACAATGTCATCGATTAGCCCAAGTCGACATCACCTTAGAGTCGACTAAAAAAAAAACAAATAAAAAATAGTTCTCCAATAGTACGGTACAATTTGTTTGTGTTGTCCGTTTCGTCATCGATTAGCCCAAGTCGACATCACCTTAGAGTCGACTAAAAAAAAACAAAAAACAAAATTAGAGTTCTCCAATAGTACGGTACAATTTGTTTGTGTTGTCCGTTTATTGTTTTTTTTTTTTTTTTGGGGCATGACATTTTTTGTTTATTTAACTCAAAGCTTTTTTTTCAGATCTGTTTTACAATGTCGACTTGAGAAAGCCCCCTCTCCACCAAGCAGAGCCATTCAGTTCAGCGCAGTGCTGCTTTTTTTTTTTTTAACATTTCAGCATGTAAAGGGTAAAAAAAAAAAATACCGTGTGTTCAGTTCAGCACACGTTCGTTGGCATACCAGTAGCAGTAGCACGGTATAGTTCCCTAGTGTAGGGTGGAGCAAGGCTGCTCTCTAATTGGTCGAGAGAAATGTCACTCATGTGCAATGAAAGAAGAATGGAATAAAACGGGGAAAAAAAAAAGCGCTTTTTAAAAATGACTGTGACTCACGGCAGAGAGGGAATTTTACGGTATTTGTGTCGCTTGATAATGACAACATTACAGTCTGCTCCACATATATATCTTCTTTATTGAATTCATGACGCAGCGACACAATTTCTCGCTGCTGTAATGTCTACCATCCCAAGGGTGAATACCGATCCCAATTGTCCCGATGGCGAACCAAACTGGAACTTGGTGAAAACGTGGCTTAGGACGAACCCGCCGGGAGGCTACCGAGCCTGCGCTGACTTAATATTTCATTGACTGACTGATCTCTTTCTCTGGTTCACACTACAAGTCTCCATTTCGATCTCCTCACTTTTATTACAGTCTCGCTCCCCCCTTTTTTTTTTCCGATGATATATAGATGACAGGTCTCTTCTTGCCCTCATTCGAATGCCACCCGGGAATCCGACCAGCTGCCCTTCCCCAAAGGCCCGCCTAAGACCACTTCCAAAACGGTGTCACTCACAAATGTCCTTTATCCCGCCGCGATAAATAATGCGGAAGTCCACCATGTGAGAAGGATAACCCCGTATACACAAAAGCCATCTGGCAGGCGCGAAAAGGCGAGGCGGTACTTTCAACTTGACGTTCGCAGTCGCTTGCAATGCAAAGGGCCCTCTGTATATTTTACAATTAGCCTCGACGGCCTCGCTCAATGCATCCGTCCGTTCTTTTCCCAACACGTCTCCTGTTATGGGTCCCCCCCCCCCCCGGTGAGCTGGAGTCTATCCCAGCTGACTTTTGGACAGGTCGCCGCTCAATCACAAAGCACATGCAGACAAAACGAATCCATTGGCACTCACATTAGCACCCGCAGACGAGTTGGAGACTCGAAAAATAAATAGTGCACGCACGTCCCCAGTTCATTTCAAGGCCCTGTGAAGTGAAACTAAACGTGTCTTCTGAATTTGAAACGCCACGGACAAGAGTGTTGTGAGCAAATAGATCCTCGCCAGGACAATGAGGCGCTCTACAGTGGCCATGCCAGGGGACGGTCCAGAGGAAAGACGCATTTTCCTGGATGTAGGTAAAGCTAACTATCTAGCTAACTATCACGCTAGCTAGCTAAAACTGTTTCAATACAGTCTCTTCATATTTGAATACTACATAGTTCTCCGTCTTTGGAGATTTTCCGCAATTATCTTCAAACACGTAATGTCCTGAGAAACAAATCTCTGAATTCACTTTACAAGGTTTTTAATCACTCATTTAGCCACAGTATATCGCCTCTGTCCTGTGAAAAACACTTATGTCCGTTTTTTTTTCAATTTTCTTATTTTTACATCAATGGTGTTTCCGTGTTACAAACATCGCATTGGTGTGACAATTAACTCATTCTCTGCCATTGACATATTTGTCTTTTCGCAGCCGTACCATTCAATCCCGGGAATGTATTCATATTTTTTTTTCTATTTTTTTCAAACTTTAATGTAATAGAGGGTCTGAATATGTCTGGCAGTGAATGAGTTAAAAAAAAAAAATCCCAAATTGGACATACCGGTAAGTGTTTTTTCACAGGACAGCGACGATATGGGGAATGTTTCTTTTTCTTGTTTCTTTCATTTGCTGTTCATTTGAAATGCCGTTGTTGAAAACATTACACTGTATTATCTAATGTTGCACAGTAACAGCCAGGAAAAGCAATCGACGGTTGACAGAGCGGACATGGGGTTGTCGGGCACTTAATGTCCTGCCGCTGATCTCTCAGGTCTTTATCGATATCAAAAATAGGTTTATAAGAAACAAACAAGGTAGGCTGACAAATTGGCTCTCTGAGCACCGTCTCATGGCGTGCCCTCCCCTTCTTGCCATGCTGTGCACATGATAATCTGTTAATTCCTTGTCACTGCAGTGCCTTGAAGCTTGTCTAGGACAGTTTATGGTCACCTGACAATAATAGTTATACACACCCGTAGTACATATTGGTAGCTGAACTGCATCCATCGCTGAATTTATGCAAATCTTCAACGTGGTCTTTAAAGGGGAAGTCAACCCTAATGTATTTTTTTCCAAGAATATGTTCTATGCAGGCCCACTAGTTGAAACGAGGCATTCGGATTAATATTGCGTTTGGGGGAATAGGAGAATTCCACCCGTTTTTAGTCATGTCAGGGGGCGGCCATTTTGCCACTTCTGTCGACTGACGTCACAGTTGCTCAGGGCTCAGTGTAACAATCAATCACAGCTCACCTGTTTTTTGAAGGTGAGCCATGATTGGTAAAAAATGGCCACCTCCTGAGATTGCTAAAAGCGGGTGCGTTTTGCTGCTTAAACTCTTTCAGTGCCAAGGGCACATTTATTTGTCTTTTCACAGTCCAGCCATTCAATCCCAGGAATTTATTTAGATATTTTTCAATATTTTTCAAACGTTAGGGTAAAAGAGGGTTTGAAAATGTCTGGCACTGAATGAGTTAACTCATATTCCACAAACACAATATTAATCACAATGCCTTGTTTCAACTAGCGGGCCTGCATAGAAAATATTCAGGAAAAAAAAAACGCTGTGGTTGACTTCCTCGTTAAGTACACAATTCGACTTAAAGCAAAGTGTTATGTTTTAGAGGCCGTTACGTGGACGACGTGACTTCACGACTTTACAATTCCGAAAAGTCTCATCCGTCATCTGTCTTAAGTTGACTTCGGACATCACGCTTTGCTCTCCGGCGGTTCTATCATACGAGTGTGTTTTGGGGTGGAGCAGCTCTATAAATAAGTACGTCGGGAGGAGGGGGCGGCAAAAGTGTCGGACTCGGTGTAATCGCGCAGGGACAGGTGCCCGGGCTCACATTTCCTCTGGTGAAGTTCAGAGCTGCCAGTCTCCCAAAGGCTGCCGTCACACACTCAACATCCTCGTGGGAGGGGCCGGGGGGTGGGGGGGGGGGGTGGTGGGGATACTGTACACATGTTGCAGAAGCGAGCTCTGCATCGATGCCACTTTTTTATTTTTGGGGTGGGGGTGCGTGTGGTCCTGAGTATTGTGCTAAGTGTCTGAATTGTCCTTCGTGTCCTTTTGACTGCAATACGTAAGCTCCCGCAACACAGTTAACACGGCAGGACCATTAACAGACAACAGGTGCAAGAAAACATTAACAGGAGTACGCATTGTACTTCACCCTCATGACTTTGGGAGGAGCCGTCGGCTCTGATGATGTCTCCAATTTACCAGAACGGATTAACTACACCATTTGAACTCTTTTGCACTGGCTACGTTCACGCGGACAACATTTCTTTAATCCGATCGGAGTTCGGTTTAAAATTATGATCGGATGCACTGTTCGTGGACTCTATAAAATATTGATCCAATTAGGATTCGCGTGTTCGTGCCTCACACTTTCGAGGGGAGCAAATTGTTTTAACAGGCGCGGATTGAGCAAATATACCGGAAGTAGTAGCAGAAGAAGATGCCGTAGTGACGTTCCGTGTCAACGAAACATCGCTACATTCATTTCCTCTTTAAACGTTAGCGTTACCGCACATATTTTTCCCACTATGTCGATCGAGTTAACACTTCTTAGTGGAGCTGCGGATGTACCACTTCAGTTTTGCGCCCTCCGCTCACTCTGCTTTCTACAATTCTTCCCGGAATAACAGAAACGCGTAGCCCGACGTCACAGACGAGCGCGGTAAAGACGGTTTGTTCCGAAACTTCAGAATAAGTGTTTTCATGCGTATTATCAATGGACATAAACCACCCCTCTCGTTCCGAATGAAATCCGGATCGGAATGGGCTTGATCGCATCAGCATAGTGTGTCCGTGAAGCCTTTTTATTCCGATCAGGCTTTCAATCCGAAATAAATGTCTCCATGTAAACGTAGCTACATGATCGCAAATCGAAAGTTGTTTTACCCAGAATTTGACGAGGAAGAACGCATTGTGCGGCCCCTTGTCAAACAGCTCCTTCAAGCCTCCTTTCTTCTCGGGGAACTTGTCGTAGATCTGCCTGACGTCCACCGACTCCAGGTAGGGGTCGCTGTAGCTGGGGTTGGACTGACCAATGTGCACGAATAGATGTTTGTTGAACTGGGGAGACAAAAAAAAAAAGTGAGTTATTCATGTTAAGTTACAATTCCTTCACTGATGTTCCAAATCAAATCAACTTGATAGAGTCCAGAGTTCTAGAGTCCACTGATGATGTTCAAGAAAGGAATTGCATGGCTGCGTGTGGTAAAAGCATACATCCTCTCAATGTTTATGAAAGTAAGTCAAGACGTTTGCGCATCCGGTGTGATACCTTTACTCATCTGCACAGTACCAGAATCGCAGACATGCAACGGGAAAAACCTTCAGGAAGGAATTAATTGAGACCGTAAAACCAGTAATAATAATAATATATTTATCCAAACATCTTCTACGGCACTTTAGCAATTAGCATCCTGGGTGAGCACCGGCTCTCTCTGAGAAAAAGCAGTACAGAAAATGTGGGGACGGACAACTGATATCGAAAAGATAAGACATCAGTTTAATACCATTACAATCATTTTACAAAAAAAAAATCTTTTTCTTAAAAGAAAATCTGTCCTTTGTCCACAATCTCAAACACTATTTCGAAAAAAATAAAAAAATCTTCTCTAAAAATGTTGACCTTTTTTCTCCCCCGTATTATGACTTTTCTTTCTGGGAATTGAGAAGGCTGAAATCCAAAGAATAAACTACAATGGGGAATAATAAAAAACAATTCTGTTGAGTTAGATTTTTTTTTTTTTAAGATGATTCAAACCAAAAGTGGCATGCTGATTCCAAAAGTGCATTCCGTTTTTTTTCTAGCACGTCAAGTTTTTTTCTTCACAGTTTACCAGATGAGCCAAATGATTTCCTGTGGATTTGCCAATTCATCACGACTGGACTCATCTACAGCTATGCGGCAACTTGTTTGTGCGGTCACAATTGAGAGTGGTGAGAGGTGTGTGCAGCTCCCAATAGGTCAGTACTATCAGCAACCGCAAACAGAAAGCTAGCATAGCATAGTGTTTGTCTCTTACCGTTGCAAGCGTGGTCATACCGTTGTAACTTCTGTTTTGTTTTATGCTGTTTAGTTACTTTTCACAGCTTGTAACTATTCCTTCTTAATGTTTTATTCACGTTCAAGCACATTTAAGAAAACATGGATCGCACGGCTCAAAAATTGGACGTGATAAAGAAAAACTGAGATCACTTTTGGATTTTGCACCTAAAAAAATGTGTTTAAAAACAGCTGTCAGACCTCACTCAACAAAAATTGTATTGCCCAGTGTTATTTTGCACCGATCAAGGAAGAACTTATAAAGACTTTTGCGTGGAAACATTAACGTTAGTCCACTTACAGTCTCTGGGTCCTGAGGTTGCTCCAGGAAGGCGGAGAACTCCAGCATTCGCAACTTGGAGCTGGCGATACACCTTCCCTGCCAAGGGGGGGCACCAGGTGACATGGACAGCCCCGCAGTGCTTTCATAACCTGGCAAGTGGGGTGGTGCTTGTCAGTTTGAGTGCAAAAACACGCAAAGATCAACGCAGTGTCTTTATCCTCATCACATTCTCGTATCATTTGGCCTGCGCCATGGCGCTCTGTCAACGCGGCAGGAGTGAGGGAGGGAGAGAGAGAGAGAGAGAGAGAGAGAGAGAGAGAGAGCGCACCCACCTGTTATGGGGGCCGGGCCGGACGCTTGCATGGCGTAACTCTGTTGGGAGAAGGGCTTAATGCTGAGGGTGGGGAGGGAAAGAGAGAGGCATGTTAGGAACCATCGCTGCCTTGTGACCCCATCTCATATACTAATTGGAGCGCCTGACCTCTAAAGGCGCAAGGGGGCACGGCGGCATGCCTGACGTCTGACAGCTGACTTTATCATTTACACGGACACGCTCTAATTTGTCCACCCCAACCGAAATGCATCCGATGCGCATTCGGCGGATCGGATGAGACGCGAACGATACGGTCGTGAACGCGGCGAGCGGCTCACTCACTCTTCGTGGCCTCCTGGCTGTCCTGGAAGGGCCCCGTGCCAAAACTGGAATAAATGGACACAAGAGCGAGATTAGCGCCATTAAACAAGGCTTGCCACATGTTGGGATCATAACATAATCCAAATATAACTGTGAACAGTGTGAAAACTACAAAAAAAACACAAGTGGGGGAGGGGGGATAGGGCGAAACAGCTTTTCCTAGTTGCGTTGAATGTTATGACCAACGTGAACAAGATCAACTTCTTTAAAAGAGGGACTAAACGCTTATCGACTCCTTTTTGAGTGACTCACCCCACCGGTCGTGGGGTAAGCCGGCCTGGAGAGCCCCTGGAGCGCCATTTTGTTCTGGAAGGCCGTGGGCGAGATGATCTGGGCCGAGGACATGGTGGCCATGCTCTGTAGCGCCTTGTCTTTGGCCGCCTGGTCCTATAGGAGGAGGACAGAGAGGGGGACACAGTAACGCAAACGGGGTGTGCTCATAGCCCCCCCCCCCCCCCCGCTTGGCAGGTAACCCAAGCGGAGCTCCTAAAGTGGAGCGGCAGGGCCTGAGGCCAGCTTGGAGCACAGATAAGCGAAGATAAGGTGATATTCCAGTCAAGAGTTTGGTTTATTGCTTTGGCGGGGCGATGACAAGCAGCTTTTCTGCTAGAGGACAAATCAGGTCAGAAAGGCGAGGTGATCGCCAGCGTCGAAAAAAAAAAAAAAACGGCAAAGCGCGAATGCCACCAAAAAGAGAAAAAAACCAACATAGTCAGCTGCTCGTCAACTGTCTGTCCTGCGCTTTGCGGCAACGTGATACGCCTGCGTCTAAATCCACAGTGGTTTTCCCGAAAGCGCGGCGGACTTTGACGGCAAGGCCGCCCGGCGCATTCTTCATGCCGGGGCTGGATGACACAAGGGCATCGCTGAAATATGGGAGTGGGGGGCTGTCAGTGGGCTGGATCTCAGTTACAGCAAAGTAGCATTTAAAAAGCGTCCCTTCATCATGCAGGCCAGGGGAACCGTGTGACTGCTGCAAGGGCACAGCCAGCTGAAGTCTCACTGCCGGCTGCTAACGCGGCAATGTGAGGAAGAAATGCAAACTGAGAAAGGACTGGAGGGAGTGGGATGACACTGGAACACTTTTGAGGGTTTATACCTTTAGGGGAAAATCACACGGGGATTCATTTGGTCCCTGACAATTGCGTTTTGTTTGGCGCGCTCATAAATTTGTGCATAGTAAAGCCTCTGGGCTTCTTGAAATAAGTTTCCTGAAACATCACATTGAAAAACGTCAATTAGAGGTTGTAATTTAAATTGGACAATTGGAATGTGAGTACATGACATTCTCCATTAGGACTAAAAACAATCCCCCGTTTCGCTAGCAAGTGCAGGACAAAATATTGCAGTGGTGATATGAGTGACTCGATTTTTCGAAGTTTTTGGAGATTAAGTGCCACTCTTGGGCCGATTTTTTTTTTTTGCTTTGACTTGCGAATAAAAATGTGAATTACCAAGGGCAATAAATTCAGCTGAACAATCATGAAAAAAGCCTCAAGCTGTTTTTTTTTTTTTTTTTTACCCCTCCTAGTTAGTTTTCTGTCAAACTGAACATAAAGACAAAAAAAATTATACCTAGATTGTGTTTTTCAAACAATCACATTGCTTTGCCTTAATAAAGGTCGCTTAGCTTACAGACATTGCAAAACACCGTAAACAGGCTAACAAATATAATCAGTGTTGCGAATCGCAATGTTACATCCTTTTCGAGCAACGGATATTTGAAAACAAACGGTGGGGCAAAACATGTATACAAACAAGATAACAATACTCACATGCCAACTGTATGTTCTATGTACTTTGCAAGAATGACTAATGTTACTGCAACTTACCGAGTCAGTTGTAATACTCTTAGTGTGTGTATGTCTGTGCTACACTGCCCTCAGGTAGCCAACACGTGTACAACGGAAGAAGCAGCACAATATCCATTAAATTGAAGCAAAATATGTGACAAAAAAAATTTCATTATTTACATTCTATTTAATTATGCAATTACTGTATGTTTTTGTAAAGTATAATCTTACAGAGTTCCATTTTTTTAATTAAAAAAAAAATTCACATTTTTTCTGGGGGGGGGGGGGGTTCCTGGGAGAGACGGTAACAGATTAATGGCATTTCCATTCATTTCAGTTGGGAAGCATGGTGACAAATTAAACTTTCATCCCAAGGCACCACTGCATTCTACAACATCTCGCCACTTGCCATTTAAAAAGAAATCATAAAAAAGGAAGAAAAAAAAGGTTGACTCACGTAGCGTACCTTCAGCTTCACCTGGATCTCACGGGCCTTCCGTCGTGCTAGGACCTGGATGTGACTGGACACCTGGAGGACGCGCAAAAAAAAAAAAAAAGTTGGGTATTCTGTTAACTGTATCCATTATTTACCTGATGGAGAATATAATAATAAATGTGTCAAATGCAAACAAGCAGCTAATTAAAATCAAACCAGAGACCACTGGAACCTTTTTTTTTTTTTTTTTTTTTTAAGACTTCAACTATGGAACATACAAATTAAACATTACAGTCGACGTTCAAAATCAAACGATTCAGCTGGAGCAAACCTGGGAAATGTAAACTAAATATGACCAATCACGGCTCACCTGTTTTCTGAAGCGTGTACTATGATTGGCCGTTATCTGCGCACCGAGGGTGTGTGACATCATTTTCAGTCGACAGGAGTGACAAAATGGCCGCTCCCGGAGATGACTAAAAACGGGTTGATTTTGTTGCTTAACTCATACTCCACAATATTAATCAGAATGTTGTGTTTCAACTAGTGGGCCTGCATGGAACATATTCTTGGAAAAAAAAATGTTTGGGTTGACTTCCGCTTTAAGTCCTTGTTGAGGCCGATGTGCGTTTGTTGGACCTGGAAGCTGCAAATTCATTGCCCACACTGGGATCAATAAAGTTGTCTGAACCTGAATCTGTCCCACAGTCCGTCTCCGGTCCCTCGCCGCCTCTCTCATCACCACTCCCACAGTGACTGTGCCAGATGACTTAGCAGGGTCTCTCTCGCTCTCTCTATGCACATCCATCATCGCCACCCCTACATCAGTCCCTGCGTATCAGATGCCACGCTTGAGGATAGCCTCGCAAATCCCTCGCCCTATCCGCATGCGCCATATTCCCCGGCCTCTCGCCGCTTCTAACGAGCAAATGTGTCCACGAGGCGCAAAAAAAAAAAAAAAGAAAGCGTGCCAACGCACGATCCCGTTGCATCCGTAGGCCGGCCGGCTGGCCCCGAATCAGTCGTCGGGACGGCGGTTCGGGGAACGCTACCCGGGGGAGTCGGGGGCATCACTCAGCAGGGGCGGACTTGCTGAAGGGCTTCAAAAATAGTGGCGTTTGGCCGCGCTGGACTCACCTGCTTCCTGGTGCGCGTTTTCCCAGTGCGGAGTTTGATGTAGCGTGCGATCAGCTCGTTACGTCCTGTAATGAAAACAACATCATTTGGAGATGTGTCTTTGCTTTCATTTTGTTCATAAAAAAAAAAAAAAAAAAAATCGGAATAACTCAGTGACACTTGGAGGCGCTTATGCGATTCGGTAAAGGAACGGTATGAAAAATTCACCCCTGCATAACTAGAACTGCATGGTCATTACAACCACAGTTCTGTATGTTATACAAATATAGAGGAATGACATAATTGAATACTTTTGAAGTATTAAATGTTTTTTTTTGTCAGACGGCATCAATTGAATGGTGTGCCACTCTTGGCCAGCTGGGTAGTATAAGACAGACAGATACCGTTTAGTGAGACATCTCAGCTCCTCTTAGCTCATCAGTACAGTACTACTATTGGTCATTCTTCGCAGAGGATGAAGAATATATGACTGTGAGTACTGCTGTATTGTCTTTCTACATGTGTTGCTGGATTGTTTGTGTTCAATGCGTTGCTTGAAGTGTGATAGCACCACAACACGGATGCTAATTAACATTACGCTAGCGGACTGAAAGGCTAAAATGTATTGTTGTTTCAAATACACAATTCTCTTTGCTTTATGTTTAGTTTTACAGTAAATCTCAACTGGGAGTGGCAATTAACAGCCTGAAGCCCTTTTTTTGAAGAATCGCCCGCTATTTGCCAACGTGCTCCTTATTGTGACGTGAGTTGAGGATGTGTTCACTGCCACCTGACAGCACTTGTGTCTCACGTTTTTGCTTGCATGTCAAAGAAAACACACAAGTCGAGTAACTTGTATCCCAAGGCCTGTTTGTACGCGTGTGGACAAAATTGTTGGTACCCCTCTATGATGAAAGAATACATTTTTAATCACGGATCACCCGTTTTCTGAAGCTGAGCCATGATTGGTCATTATCTGAGCCCTGAGCAACGTCGATGTCATCTTC
This sequence comes from Filicampus tigris, assembly GCF_054856515.1. NCBI lineage: Eukaryota > Metazoa > Chordata > Actinopteri > Syngnathiformes > Syngnathidae > Filicampus > Filicampus tigris. The sequence goes on along the minus strand of NC_141220.1, from coordinate 26,065,126 downwards.
AGTCGACAGGAGTGACAAAATGGCCGCCCCCACCACCGTGCTAGCTAAAAACAGGTGGATTTCTCATATTCCTCAAACGCATTACTCCGAATGCCGTGTTTGGAGTAGTGGGCCTGCACAGAAGAACATATTCTGGAAAACATGTTTGGGTTGACTTCCTGTTTCATAAAAGTCAAAGAATTCCAAAGATTTTTCTGTACGCGGCGGTCTGAGGCAAAAGTCTGGACACCCCCGTGTAAGGCTATACATACGTGCAGTACACGTGTCTGTGTGAAGGCCGGCGTCGGTGTGAGAGAGTGACCGTCCACACTTGTACTTACACAACGAGTGTGGATCAGTGCACATCCACTAATGACAGACAGCCCACGCTGGCGAAGCAGGTGGCGACCGCGGCAGGAATCAGATCCTCGGGACCCAACCCGGGACAGACAGCGCAGGCCACCGCACCAAAAGGGGGCCCAGTCTAGTGACACTGCCAGGCAGCTGGTGTGTGTGTCAATGTTTATGGAATATGCCTTTACGCCCACAGTAAATCTTGGCCTTGTTCCCCTCGCCACAGTCACCCTCACCCAGCCTCTCGCCCGTTGAGGGGGCTCCGGTTACGCCGGGGAGGGGGGGGGGGGGGGGGCCGGGGGCAACGGCCACGCGCTTTCCTTCGGCTTTGTCATCCTCGCACGCAAGGTCCAAGTTTTAAAATCAGGAATATGATTCACGAGAGCATATATCTCAGCTATCAGTGGAACCTCAAAAGTCGAGTGCCCCAAAAGAGGTATAATTTGGACTTCAAGCAAAACATAAACTCCCTCGTTCATCAAGTCATGCGAGATGTCATATTTTGTTTTGTGTTTTGTTCAGTTCATTTAATGTTCCTGTTCGAAGAACTCCAAAGTCTACCACCGTCAGGGAACAGATAGTGTTTGACTTTGGATGTTCAGATCCATATCATTTCTTACAAAATTGTTTCCATTAGGGGTTGTGGTTAACTAGAGTCGATCCCAGCTGACTTTTGATAAGGCGGGGTCTAACCTGGACTGGTTGCCAGGCAATTGCAGGACATATATGGACAATCAACCATTCACACGCACATTCCCACCTATGGATAATTTCAAGTCTGTAACTAACCCGCCAAAGCTCGGGATGAACATGTAAACACTGCTCAATGAATATCGTAAAATATACACATAGAAAAATGGTTGTAAATTCTGTGATGAAGTATCGTCGACAAACAGTTCGTTTCAATTATATGTCGACATTTCGCATGATCCTTCAGGTAAGGAGTAAAACTCGCACTGGTGTTTTCAGCAAAAGCGGAACAGGGTTTGTCGGTAACCGTGGCAACGCAAGATGGCTGCCATCTGACTTCAGCCGCGAGAGGCCTCTCTGTGAGTCCAGGTTATTTTTAGACGCTAATATACGGTAACTCCTGTGAGCCATAAGATGCAACTTCATCGTGTTCTGACAAACTTTGAAATTAAAATCAACTTAAATTACTGGAAAAGTCGACATCCCGTCTCAACCTTACTGTGCAAACAAGTGTGGAATTACTACAACTGTATCCCAAAATTATGCTTTTCTGATGATTGTTTCAAGAAAGACTGCAATACAAAACTGGGGACCAGTTCAATTTTTTTGTAAAGAAGAAAGAAATAGGCAAATAGGAAAACGACTTAAAGCAATGACTTTGTTCTCGTAACCGATGCTCCGCCGCTCCTTGAGCAAATGCTTAGGGAAGGTCCCATTAAAAATACTTTCCAACACACCCACGGGGATCAGAGGCGAGTCATTCACTCAGTGTTGAGATCATGCAGTGAGAATTAGCCAGACAGAGCACCTTGTGCCAACCGAGGCTGCAGTGCGACGCGGGGGAGGTTTCGCAAGGGCGCGCATAAAATTGGAGCAAGTCACACATTTGAAGACTTCCACTCCAATCCTGTAGGTGGCGGTAATGCACATTACAGAATGGCCGCTAACCGCCACGCACTGCACGTTCTTTTCCATCACAGCTCCGACGGCTCGCCGTTGCCGCCCAGTGCAAGCAGACCAACGAAAAAAACTAATCGACGAACCAAAAAAAAAATAATAAATTCTCGATTCGACTCTCACTAGACAGACCTCTCTACCAAGGCCAAACAATCCTTTGGGCTCAACACCAAATTGTGCATGCGCCGCTATTCCAGTTAAGAATTAGTAGGTAATGTCAAAACGTTCTTGTATTTCAATAAAAGACAAAAAAAAAAAAAAAGGACCAAACAGAATGGGACTGCATGCCTGAACTCTCTACAAAGGTTTGTCAACTTTGGCTAGCTACTTTGCATAATCCTGCTACCTTTCAAAAAAACAAAAAAAAATGCAAATAAAATACAACCATATGTCCATTGCAAGTGTCGGTAGCACACAAAAGAAGAGAGACTTCCCCCAAAAGACCTCAATTAAAACCAAGCGCATTATTGAATATGTTTTTGACTTGAAAATGATCAACATTCAATGTGGTGCAACACCGTGAATATGAATGTCACAAAAACTTGGCATTTGAACCGGGGTGCTATACCCATTGTATATTGGTGTCTCTGGGGTGAACGGGGTCCAAAAGAACCAGTCGGTCATTCTTTTTGGCGTAGGTGACAGGCTAAGTCGATGGGGCTAGTAAGGGCACACCCTGGTGTCCCCCCCCTCCAGAGTCAATCCTTGGACCAGCAGGTCATAAATCAGCATCAATGGCCCAGTGTGATCACTCCCGCTCAGTACATTCCTCACATTCCTACACACTGACACCGGCATCTGCATCTGCCGCTCCGACATTGCCCCGCAGGTCCATGTCCTGTTTGCGCGCAATAACAAAAAACCTTTATGGATTGATCAGGGGAAACTGTATAGCACGCACCTGTTTATAATTTTGTACCATCAGATCTCATGCAAGCACAATCTACCGCGCGGCACGTCCGCATAACATGAAAATATGCTAGGTGCCATTTTCTCTCGGCAGCCATCCGTTTTCCTTCCACCGCTCACGCTGTGTCTGCTCAGGAAGAGCGCATTAAGGCTGACGGAATGTCTTGGTTGGGTGTTACGCCCCCCCCCCCCCCCCCCCCCGTTATAGTTTGCTCGCCTAAGTGTTCTCCGAAAGGCCGCGTCATATATCGATGCTAGCAATGAGTCGAGTACAAGTGGCGATGATGCAAGAATCTTCCATCGATTACGTTACATTTGTGATAAACCGGGTGATGTTGATATTGATATGTGCACGACAACAAAGTGCACCAAAGGATCAGTAACTGACTTATTTGACACTGATTTACAATCGTGACTGAACATGGCTACTTTCACTTTATGAATAACGGTCTAGTGACAAACTTCACAAGTGGTTCTAGACAGCTACCCAGCAGAACTCCACGAGATGCGTGCCAATGTATTTCAGAAGAGCACAAATATGAAACAAGAGATGGTCCTTGTTCAGTCATATTTTACAAAGATTGCTAGTTGCTAATATTTCACAAATCTTGCCAGGGAATGAAAACTTTGTTTGCACCAAATCACAGCCTGTGGTTATTTTTTTGATTATTCAAACCCTTTGTTGTTGTAGGCTGGATCTTTTACACATGCATTGGGCATGAAATAGATCATTGTTGTCCTGTGAAAAACACGTATGTCCAATCTTTTAATTTTTTTTTTTTTTTTTTACATTTTCACATTAATGGGATGTCTTTAACACGCAAACTAGAAATAAAAACAATGAAAAATGGACATAAGTGTTTTTCACAGGACAGCGACGATATTAAGATGCAGTGAAAACACGCGCATTTTGTCCATATTTAAAATGACATTTAGCCATACATCTGGTTAGGGAGTGCGCCCCCCCCTCCCCCCAATAATGACTTTCCTCCACATTTTTGGGCCGCAAATGTTCCTCAATTGCAATCCTTTTTTGACATAATTGCACGCTACCCTCCCTGCTGCCCTCGCCGGAGAGGCACCACCAAAAAGTGCGCACGTCAAGGCTGACGTTGAATCTCTCGCTTGACTGGCAAAGTTTACACCCGGGCGAGAGGACTCCCTGCTGCTTTCCACTGACCTTTATATCACATTTTTAATGAGAATCCCTTGAGAGCCATATAACATATTTATATCACCACACAAAAAGACAACAATAGGTCGACAGGCTGCGCGAGCAAAGCTTAGTGGTATAATGTTTCGGCGTGCGCATATTCTTTGTTTGCGAAACTGTGCGAAAATCCTGTCAGCATTCAGGGAAGCTTTGTTGACTTTATTCACAACAGCAATGAAAGCCTCCTCTTCCACCCCCCCCCCCGCCCCCCCCCGCATGAACAGAACCATCAAAATCCGGGATAAGAGCTGCTCTCGCAGCTGTTAGCGCATCAAGTGTGACGAAACCAAACAGCTGCATCAAACAGGATGTGGTAACGCTGTGAGTAAGTAACGCACATTGAACAGAGGTACGCAAATTGCCTTATATGGGGAGATCATTTCATTATCAACGCCACATTCCACACTGGTCTGCACTGTACTACAAGAAACGGTTTGTTGTTGTTTTTTTTTTTGTTTTTTTTACCCCATTTTTCCAGCATGAGGCCTACGGTCAGAGTGCAGGGCATGTCTCTTGCCGAGAGCCACACAAGGCAGGAAATGTTTTCCTTGGCAGACTCATGCCGAATTACCGCGGGCGCGCAGGCCGCCACAATATCCTCGACACCGTCCCTAATAAGCCGGCTAATGGCCCGCTGAGTAATGAGCTCAAGGGCCGGGGAAAAAAAAAATGCGAGAAATATATACGGGCTGAAAACATTCCGTTCAATTACGGAATCCACAATGGGTAGAAGCAGGCATTCCTTCAACGCTGCCGCCTGGAGACTCAATGTCATAGCTGCGCCAAAGAATGGCATTCATTCCTCGGCCGGGAATTTGAGGTGAAATTCAGAAAATGTCGCATTCAGCCGGCAGACGCGTTGTTATTCTGCTGTTTTGTCTTTTGAGTCCATATTCCGGCTCGTGGAAGGCCACAAAAATAACCTTTACGGGAGAATCAACTGGTTGCCAAGTCGACATTTAATTTGGCCACCCGAGAGACGACGAGCGCTCGGCGCCGGAAGACAAGGTGATCAACGCTAAAGAGCGACAAAGTGGCTTTGTATTGATTGCGGCTGCTCGAATGACTTGAGTTGCTGGCCACCGGTGACTTGAGACGGCGATTCAGTAGACATCTGTGGAGCCGCAGGGGCGACAAACTATGAAGCATCTGGGCTGCTTCAAAGTCGGACAAAAAAAAGTAGCCTTCTGAATCTTGCAACGGTGTTGGGTTAATGGGCAGGCACAGGTGCCTTTCTATTTCTAATTCCCAACCAAGGATGCATAGATTGCATCTTTTTCAGGCAATAAGACCAGCGCTTAGATTCACGACATGACTTGCATGTCAATTGAATGGAACGCTTATTTTCATTATTTATAAATGGTGTTTTATGTTTGATCTTTGTTATGTACAGCACTTTCTAACAGCGGCTGTGTTTTTAACTGATAAAATGGGGTCAACTAAATGACTTTGAATTCAATGAATAAAACCGAGTCGAGTTGTGCTCTGTTCTTATACACGCGGAGTAGTCGCGGCGTAACATTTGACCGGGATGTACATGTGCCGTCGTGCGCGCGGGTTCAAAAAAAAAAGAAGAGAGCGGCGACTGAGCTACTGAGTAGGAAGTATTTATTCCTCTGATCATTCTGTAAACTGGATGTTGCTGCACCATTTCGGTTTGAATATATCTATTTGTATTTTTTTTTTATTGTTTAACTGCAATACCTACAGTATGCTAACATGTGTTAGCATTACGCTAGCGGAGACAAAGCTATGCATTTGTCAAACTAAGTATTGGTTTGCTTAACTCATATTTATTGCTAATATTTTACGGGGGGGTTGATTTCCCCCTTTGAAAATGTTGGGGCCATTTTGAATAATATTGTGTTTGTGGAATATGAGTTAAGCAGCCAAGATCCACACACGCACGCTTTCTCTAACCCTAACCCACAACTAGCCCTAACCATCTTAAAAAAAAAAAAAAAAAAAAAAAACAACATATTGTCAGTGAACTAAAATGAATTTTTGTGCGTGTGACAAAAAAGGTCAGCATTCCGTATCATACCGGGAAAATCCAAGTTCACCGGTAATCGCCCGCTTTGACTTCACTGCGGAGGTAAGCGGAGATGGCCCATTCAAGAGAGGGAGAATGATTTTCAAACAGAAGAGGTGAGGACGAGGTAAATCCCTGAAATAGCGCTTGTGCACTGAGGGGACAGGTGTGAGAGAGCTGTATTGGGACCCCCGAGGCCACGCAAGACACCACTGTCCACCTTGGTGTTTATTTGCAACCACGCCTACCCCGCCCCCGAACCCCCAATCCGCCCCCCCTCTCTCCAGGCGCTCAAAGGGTAAACGTCTATTCTGGTTTAGGGTTACAGCTGAGCTGCCTTGAACCCCCGGACTACCAAGAGCACATGCCATTCCTGGCAGGCCAGCGCGCTCCCTGGTGCACATCACAAACCTCCCCCAGGACCCCCCCCCCTCCAAGCGGGTCTAATTTTTTTGCCGCCTTTTCAACACACTTTTCACCATGAAACCCTTCAGTCCTGTGACAAAGAAAGACCCCCCCAAAGCCCCATCAACCTTGCGTGGCTTTTATTAAGTGTCAACCGGAGGCAGGCGACAACGGCAAACGGTGACAATGCTAACGGTTCAAGTAGCGGTTTGGCACGGGCGCAACACAGGGCGATGACAGAGCTGGTCTGATAGCGCCGATACTTCTGTCCAACGTTGTTTTCCGACAACCGGATCCGTCCAAGACAGCACAGAACAACGCCGTGCCAAAGCCCTGTGCTAGCAAACATCTTTCAGCGACGTGTCATGGAGGAAGGCCAGCTTACCTTTTGCAGACGCCTGCTTGGCAGCGGCACCGCTCAGAGTCTTTATGGTTGAAAGAAAAGTTATCCTGATTCTTTCTTTTTGCAGGGCTTTTAGCTCAATTTGCTTATTTTAGCTGGGGAGGAAGTGCACCTGTTTGAGGTGGATTTGTGTCAACAATTGGGCTTCATTGTCTTTCTTTACGGATGGTGATCATGAATCATTTTGTTAATGGAAAAAAAAACAAAAAAAAAACGTTGATCATCTGGGATTTGGTCACGTTAGTATTCACAACAACAAGGTGAAGTAGTGTAGTTGCCGTTTTTTTTTTGTTTTGTTTTTTCATTATTTGAACGTGATAAGTAGGTACTCTACCGAAGTGTAGAGTTTTCACGTTTGATGCGACGTCTGTAGCGCGGAAACACCATTCACGTAAAAATACGAAAATTAAAAAAAAAAAATGGAGATAAGTGTTTTTCACAGGACAGTGACGATATATATTAAAAAAAAAAAAAATCAATTCTATAGTGTCTATTATAGTTCGTAGTCGAAAGGCTTTAATTAATTGGAGAATATAAGAAAATACTGCGAGTAGTTTGCAGTTCTTATTTCTTATGTTTCAATTCTACAAAATCTATTCCGTATACACCAAACACGAGCCGGTTTATGTTATGCATTTTGCCCCCTTCCTGTAACAAACGTAAACAACCCACCAACTGAAAAGGGTAGTCCATCCCAAAAATGTTCTTGACAATAATATGTTCTGTGCAGCCCCACTAGTCTAAACATGGCATTCTGATTGATGTTGTGTTTGTGGAACATGAGTTAAGTAATAAAATCCACCCGTGTTTGTCCATCTCAAAGGGCGGCCATTTTGTCACTTCTGTCGACTGAAAATGACATCACGGTTGCTCAGCTTCAGAAAACAGGGGAGCCCCTACCTGTTACCTGATCTCATTTTCAGTCAACAGCTAGTGACAAAATGGCCGCCCCCTGATGTTAGCGAAAAAAAACGGGTGGATGTTGCTGCTCATATTCCACAAATGGAATATTAATCAGAACGCCATGTTTAGACTAGTGGAGGCGCATCGAGCATATTATTGTAAAGAAAATTTTGGGGTTGACTTCCACTAAATAGCTACCGGCACGTTGTCAAAACTGCAAGCCTTAGCGACAAAAACGATAATCGAGGTTGCCCGGGCTGGTGAAAAAAAGTGCGTCTGTGCATTGTTGCAAGCGCTCATTAACTGTCACAAGTTGATGGCTGGAATTACTTTAATTTGCTATGTTGGCTACGCTGCCTTTCTCATTAATAAGACAGTTCATGTGGAAGGAAAAAAAAAACGGTCAGAATTTGAATTATTCAAGAAAAAAAAAATTGGATGCGTAATTTTCTCAGCCAGGGAAATAAATGTCTACGAATACCCATCTTGACATACGAGCCTCATCTTTCATCTATCCACCATTTTCCGTTGCGCTTATCATGTTCGGGGTCACAAGGGGAGCTGGAACCCGGCCCGGCTGACTTGGAGCCAAATGGGAGCTACGCCCCTGGACTGGTGCAACTCGACGGCAGCTGCATGAAAGTCAGCTATGCGAAGCACTACACTAAAAGCCCGCCTTACAATTCATCGGTTTGGAACAAATCATTTCGAAACACACTCGCAATAGGCGTCACTAGATTCCGCAAATTAAAAGGTGAAAGTCAACCCAAACATATTTTTTTCAAGAATATGTTCCAAGCAGGCCCGCTAGTTGAAACACGGCATTCTGATTAATTTTGCGTTTGTGGGATATGAGTTAAGCAGCAAAATCCACCCGTTTTCAGCCGTCTCAGGGGTCGGCCATTTTGTCACTTCCGTCGACTGGAAATGACATCACACACCCTCGGGGCTCAGTGCACCTGCTTTCTGAAGCTGAGCCCTGAGCAACTGTGATGTCATTTTCAGTCGACAGAAGTGACAAAATGGCCGACCCCCCCTTAGACGGCTAAAAACGGGTGGATTTTATTGCTTAACTCATATTCTCAAAACCCAATATCGATCAGAATGCCTCGTTTCAACTAGAGCACAGAACATATTCTTAAAAAAAATATGTTTGCGTTGACTTCCCCTTCAAACAAGGATTCTCATGTAAAGACCGAACATCTGTCGGTGAGGTTTTGGCCGACAACGTGTTGCGTCGAGGGACCGAGTGGAAGTGACAGCTGTGCAGGCAACAGAAGAAGGCGAAAAGAGTGTGTGTGTGCGCGCGCGCGCGCTCGTGTGTGTGAAATACTCTTTGTCATATATCTGAAAGTGAAAGCGATAGAGGGCTGGGGCGTACCGTACATCTTGCCCTCGTCAGAGAGGATGATCTTCCTGCGGCCACAAGGCGGGTAGATGGCCAGGGCCTCTTGGAAGCTCTGCTCGATGTCGGGGCTCCACACACCCTCCGCATCGTTCTCCAAGGGCTTGTCTAGCGGGTCCCCCAGCTCCTCGCTCCCGGCCCTGGGGGAGGGAGCCGGCACCCACTCCGTAGACGTGGTGGGAAGAGGGGAAGGGGAGCGCGCAGCGAGGGGTGGATGCTCGGGGCCCGGGAGGCGTTTCAGGGCAGGCGAGGGTGGAAAAGAGAGAGCTCCTGCTCCTGTGCAATCCACCAATGTGATGTTGTTGCCAGGGGAGCCCTAGAAAAAAAAAAAAAAGGCGAGAAAAGGACTCAAATGCAAAGAGCATTTTTTTTTTTTTTTTTTTTTCCAATTACAGCTGTAATGGCGAATTGAACAACTCCAAAAATGTCAATACAAACAAAAATCAAAGCAAGCTTCACCGGGTTGACTGTTCCTGCAGATTCACCTGCCGCCGTGTACAAATAAGTGCATAAAGTGTCGTAAAAGGCAGAGAATATCCAAAGTTTGTGATCGTCAAACCCGCAGTCACCAAGAAAAGGTCAACATATTTCGCTCATTTAATACAGCCGCGGCCGATGGTGCGCTTTCAGTCACTTTATTGGACAAACGGCAACAAATCAAAACAACGTCGTAAACATTCAAGCACGATGGCCGCGAGTGGCGCCCAGAGTGGGCTCACGGCTAGCCAATTAGCAGCGAGCCCAGCCAGATGCTAACTGGAGCTCACGACAGTCAACTCGACTTTCAGTCGACCACACCCACGTCACTCACCAGGTCGGGCCTTTTAAAGCCGTACACACTCAAAGTCAGAGATGATGCAACGTGACAAAGGCGACGCAAATTGGACAATACAATTATGCAACTTTTGTTGCTTAAAGTGGAAGTCAACGCAAATATTTTTTTGGGGGGAGGGGAAGAATATGTTCTATGCAAGCCCACTAGTTGAAAAATATTGCGTTTGTGGAGTTAATCCAACCCGCTTTTATCACCATCTCGGTGGGCGGCCATTTTGTCACTACTGTCAACTGAAAATGACGTCACAGTTACTCAGGCAAAGACCAATCACGGCGCACCTGTTTTCTGAAGCCGAGCCGTGATTGGTCGTTCCCTGAGCATTTGTGATGTCATTTTCAGTCGACAGAAGTGACAAAATGGCCGCCCCCATAGTAACTCTTATTCAGAATACCATATTTCAACTAGTGGGCCTGCATAGAACATATTCTTTAAAAAAATATATATGTTTGAGTTGATTTTTTCACCTTTAATAAGGCAAAATGAATTTTTATCCGGACCCGGCGTAAAAAACAATTGGCCCATTAGTCGGAAAGTCTCCTTCTCCTCCTACCCGTTGACTGAATGACTGTTGCGTAATAAATCTAAGACACACCAGGTCCTTTGATATTCCCATCAAAGTCACGCCTAGCCCACAGCTGCGTATGGCAACGTGTAAAAAAAAAAAAAAAAAAAAAGTGACTTTGATTCACTTAAATGCCGGCGAGAAAACAAACAAAGCGGCGCCCGCTGTGAAGATGAGCTGGAAGGGGGAAGGAGGGGAGTGCCGGAGGGGCCCCAAAGTCAATACGCGAGGAGCCGCGTTAAAGGCCGATCACACGCGTGCGCGCAACACACGCCAAACGGACCGTAACAGCTTATTAAGCGTTTTGTCATCTTCACTGTGGCGGTCTGCAATCATAGTTGAGGAGGACTTTCTATCAATGCAGAAGCTTGCGGCCGATTAATGAGGCGAATCGAGCTTTGACGTTCCATTGAACTCGGCGAGATACGCACGCAGGCATCGGGGGGCGGAAGCCCAGAGATGTCTCGCGACAGATGGGCATCCTGTTTGCTCTCGACACAATGTTGTTTAGGATGTGCGTGGAAAATGGAAGCGGGCCAAGACGGAAGCTCCTTCTGGAGAAGCAGCTCATGAGTCAGGACAATCGGAGCTTTGTCCGTCGCGTACGGACTACCCAGCCTGGCCGTTTAGGGCGAGAAAAGGGCAGGGAGGGAGGGAGGGAGGGCTAGTGACGTCATTCATACGCCCAAAGCGTGAGTTGCGTGTGGATGAAGGACGACGGTTTGATTATGTCGAGGAGCGGGCGTAATCGGCCGGCGGCGGTGGGTGTCGAGTGCGAGGGAATCGAGCAGCGTTACTCGTCCTGTGAACATCAAAAACGTTCCAACGCCCTTTTCCTGAGGTGTACTTACGTTTATGCATAAGGGGTGTGACGATTCACCCAAGCCCCGGTTCAATTCGATTTTGGATTTTCAGTTGCCGATTTTCGATTCCATTCGATTTTTTTTAAATTGCTACCATGCCTGTCTCCGTGCGCTAGTTTGGTTCTTCAGCCATCCACGAACGCATTTGATCTACACGTTCAAAATGTGGTGTGCATCTGGAATGGAAAAAAACGTTAACGATTATGAGGAACATCATTTTTAAGCACTCCAAATTTTTATATTCTAATGACCCAGGTATGCTATGTCTTTTGTTAGGTGTTGCTGTTTAGGGCTTGTGAGTGCTGAGAGTTCATCAACGCAACACTCGATGCGACTCGGCTTGATTATTCAATTAATCGATTTTTTTTTTTTTTTTAGATTGATGCATATTTTAAGCAGCTTGAATCGATTTTAAATCGATTTTCGATTAATCGTTACATCTCTATTACACAGTGCAGTAAATCTAAGTAATTCATCAGGTCCCACAGTTAAAATGCTAGTGTAAATGCAAAGTGGACAGGATCAAAATCTGAACCGAATTGTTCCGAAGGGTGTGCATCTCTTCACAAAAGACGATTGGATACGATTCTCCATACAAGGGCTATGATAGGATTCACGCATGTAACAATTTCAAAACGATTCGGTTGGATTCAGTGGGATTACGATTTCATATGGTACAGCTGTAGCATTTGTCATGCTTATTAATATGCAACAACATGTTAAAATGTAACGATTGAATTCAGTTGGACAAATCGAAACCGAATTTCTGATTCAAGTTGTTTTTGTGACACCCCTAACCGCACCTTATGTATCGGGATGAGAGATGGGCACCAGGTATAAATCGGTTTGATGTTGCTGAATATTTCTTTAATTAACTTGAATAGTTTGGCCTTTGGAGAGCTCGTACGTGTAACAAGCGTAATAAAAGCTACATCCGTACCATATCGAAACGAATCATAATCCCACTAAAATCGAGCAAAATCGTTCCACTTGAAAATGTGCCGCTCTTCGATCGTATCGCACACCACACATCGAGACACGTACGATCAGATCGTCTTTCATTGGAGGGATCCTCACCCCTAATAACTCAATCCATCAGTGTGACAACTTTTGAAAAACAAAAACAAAAAATGCACAAAAACAAGCGAAATCTGAAACTTGAGACCATAAAAATAACCCACATGCTTCATCCAGATATAATCTGCATTACAAATACACATTTTCAAACCGGCTCCGCAACAGGGTTCACCATCGGTCAACCAGGACTTCATAATAAACTATTAGTGTGCTGCTTGGCGCTCACAAAGTCAAACTGTCCGGCGGTTTCATTAACCAAAAGCCCCTGCTCTCCACTCACGCACACACACACACACACACACACGCTCGCTCCAAGCGTGGTCCGACAATCACCCCCAACGAGGCCCCTCTTGCCTGGATCCGCTCAACGGGATAATCCCCCCAGCTGGTGCCGCGGTAACACAACTGCTTACCCAGTCGAAACAAACAAAGTTATAGTGACCCCCCAAAATTTTTAAATCCATAGAAAAAAAAAAAAAAAAAATCTCCCAAAATATCCCCCAAAAAGATTCTGAAAAGCATCGCTGGGAAAGCAAATGCATTTGAGAGACCAAGACTCCAGCCAATTTCCTTTGAGTTACGGGACACTTTGTTGTGATTGTTGGGTTATTTGTTTGTCTCCGCTGGTTGCAACCTGCCCTAATCATCTGGGGAATGTAAATGTAACTACGGCAACGGTGCGAGGTGAGAGTCCTTGAAATGACGATGCACATTTTGTTGAAAAGACAACACAATGTCGTCATCTTTCTGATGGCCTTGTTCTCACTTTTTTTTTTTTTTTTTTGTAATTTTTTTTATCCTGGTTCACTCCCAGGTTTCCAATTGGTGTTGCCGTCTTTTGTTTTGCGTTTTGTTCTCTCTTCTCCATTGCTACTGTTGTTCTCCTCGGCCATTTCATTCGCTCATTTCCCCCCTGCCATTGTACCGCCCTGTTTCACCACAAAAAAAACAACAACTTTCCTAATAAACAAAAGACAACAGGATGCGTACTCTAGACCAGGGATTCTCAGCAGGTGGATCGGGACCCAAAAGTGGGTCACGGACTAATTTTGGGTGGGTTGTGGAGAGCGAGTCCCCAAAAAAAAAAAAAAAAAAATCATTGTATTCTTGTTTTTCCGCTTCAGCACCGAGACATGTTCCCACATGGATCGTATTATGTAAGCAACGGTGAGGATGAGCAAAAAAGCGCTACCGGCTATCGTATCGGGCCGATACTTGCCTGGAAATCTGACCGATTAAGTCCTCCTCGCCAGTAGTTGGCGCTAGACGCAGCGACGAATCATCATCGGCATCGGAAAGGAAGGCCCTCGGTTCATAAATTCTGTTCGTTGTGTTAGGCGAAATGTCGCATCTCAAAAACTATTAGAGGTATCGGAACTCAGTATCGGTGCGTACTCAAAAGTGTCAAGGCTCACCCTGGTATCGGTCGGAAAAAAAGCGGGAGGTAAAAAGTTTCAGGAGCGCCGCGCTAAACTCACCTGTTGCGCAGCTAATCAATTCTGGCACAATAAGACACGCATTGCTAAGCTTCCGAAGACAACCGGGTGAAGAAAACAAAAACAATTCCCGCATTTCATTTTTTTGCCAGCCTAACACGCACAAGCGCGCCAACGCGGCAATGAAAGGGCCTTACGGAGTCTTTGTTGTACAAGGCTCACATGCGAGGCATTATTCTTCATTCTCATGCGAGCCGAGGAGGAATGATCGCTATGTGGGATGAGCGCGGTGGCGTCTCGGAGCGACTCCTTTTTTTTTTTTTTTTTTTTTTTTTACACCCACACACCCATCACACACAGACACTAACAAAGCAGAGTCGGTACGTCACTGTAAATAAAAAAAATAATAATAATAAAAAAAATTGCCAACAAAAAAAAAAAAGTTTGGTGCAAAAGAAAAACAATTCCCATTCCTCAAGCGGCTTGACAGCTGCATTCTTTACCACGCGTCACCCAGCGCCGGTCCACCTGTCGCGCCCAACTGCAACACGCACTCCCGTCAGCTGCCCTGCGGGACGCCATCGCGCGCGCTCATTTGCCCGCTCCAATCTTGACTGGCGATACTCACGCTCGACCTTTCGGCTCCAGCAGCTGTACCGACTGCAATGTTCCGCGTAACTTGAGGTTGATCACACAGGCTCGCATTGTACACACTGTCTATGTGTGTTTTGGGTGTGCGTGTGCCCATATTCACTTGATTATAAAGTGGAATACTGCTTCAGTGGAACAATTTACAGTTTAACCTTAATAATGAATTAATAATTTGTGTGGGGGGGGAAGATCCCCCATCAAATTCAGACAAATCTCGAAAAGAGGAAAAATGTGATGTCATAATTTGAATAAATAGCGTGCTGGTGAATATCGTTATATTGTCTGTCTACTTGTGTTGCTGCGCCGTTTGTGTTGAAATATATGTTGCTAAGAGTTCAAACTACCGCAACGCCGATGCTAGTTTTGTTGGCCCGTCCATACGTCGCATGTTAGCATTGAGCTAGCAGACTTCTGAATGGTTTTACTCAACAACGGATACTTTTCTGTGTTTTATGTTTAAATTTGAAGAATTGCTCACGAGTTACTGCTTGTTGTGAGCTTTGCCGCCACTTAGTGCTAGTAACTGCAATTTTTGCCCGCTACTCCAAAAAAAATGGGATGAGCAATGACTTGTATCTCAAAAAGCTGACTTGTAAATCCAGGTATTACGAAGTAGCAGAATGTATAATGGCTAATGAAGAGTATGGAAATGACCACGGATGCTTTCCAACAAATGCAACATTTTTACTGGCTGTCGGGCCTTTTCAAACTTCGTATTAGTTTTATTTAGCAGTTAATACATCTTTTACACTCTTGTGACACACACAACACAGTTCGCTGGCTCAACTATATTAATATAATTATTGTTGCAACAGTCATCTTTACTCGAATTAATCATTTCAGAAAAAAAAAATGCTTAAATGCCCAAAGGATAACTTGCCTGAGTAGTCGTTGCTGCTTTAAGTAACATTTGCTATATTTATTTATACCAGTGTATCGTATTTTAGGACTAGCGTAGTTGTGTGTTTTTCTTTGTTTGTTTATTAATTGCAACCGCATTTGTTAGACGCATTCAGCATGGACTGAGGTGCACTAATCTGTTCATTTTTTCTTTAATGCTTGTTCTCATCTATCCATGCTGACTTCGGGAGTTGGACAGTGTACACCCTGGATTGGTAGCCAATCAATAGCAGAGCACATAGAGACAAACAATCAGTTCCCCTTACATTCACACAATGAACAAGTATTCAACTAACTCATCATGTATTTTTTTTTTAGAATGTGTGAGGAAGCCAGAGTACCCCGTAGGAAGCATGGGGTAAACATGCAAACCCCGCAAACTAAACCCCTGCACAATACATATTTAGTCCAAATTAAATGCACATCATTCACACACAACCAAGTTATAAAATATGATACATTCTTGTAAATAAATACAGCAAACAAGGTTGAACATTCAAGCACGACTTGGCTAATGAAAGTAGCACATTCCACATCCATACAGGGGGAAAAAAAAGCCGATAGAAGAGCTGAAAATTTAACTAGAAAAAAAAACAAAAGAAAAACTTTTTAACCAGTTAAAATTAGCCCTGAGTATTTAGAATGATGACATTTCTAGCCTTGAACCAAGAGTTGTGAGACAGGCGTCCTAACCACTTAACCACCACGCACCCATCTATTATCGTATGCTGGAACCTATCACAAAGGCAGACTACACCCTGGACTGGTCGCCAGTCAATAATTACAAGGTATATGCAGTATAGAGACAGACATTCACACAATCACAGAGGGGGAACTGAACCCACCCACACTATCCGAACCCAAGTCGGGCCAATGTACCACCACGCCATAAGTGTGTGGTAAATCCCTGTAATTTACACCAATGGAGCTAATTTTAAAATTGCTTGTGTTTGTTGTTGTTTTTTAAGCACAACATGGAGTTTGTTAGAAGTTAAAAATGTTTTTAGGTTTGCTTTAATCTGACCACTACAATAAAAATGATAGACTACATAGCAAATATTTATTTTATAAAAATCCTTAACAACAAAACTGAGTATATGCTTTTTTTCAATCAACTAATATTATAATTATGTTCTCTGAGTATTTTTTTTTAATCAAAATATATACATATATATTGGCTTGATTATATTTGTATTTATTTTTTATTCTGCCATTTTGGACGCCATTAACTGTTTCACCAAACTTTATTGAGGAAAAAAATAACATCGGTAACACACAAAATGCAGACGTTGCAGTGATGGTGTGAGTACTCACTCCAAGTACAGTTACTTATTGACAAAATAAACTTGTAACGGAGTAGTTAGGTAAATTAAATGGTCAAATTGAAGCTCACGAGAGGTAACTTTTTTTAAAACTACTATTTCCGCCTGACTCGTCATGACTTCATCCGCCATTGGGGCAGCCGCAGGTGTTTTAATTAACTACGTCACGTCAAGCGCCGCAGCGAGAATGCAATGAATTCTGGGAATTGTACGCAACATAAAAAACGGCCGCCCCAATTAGTTTCCCTCCTCAAAAAGTTGACACGGCTAATACTGAACCACAAAAGAAATGACGCGAGCCCGTTAGAAAGTAGCCCAAATAGTTCCCGCCGAGTCACAGCCAGTCAACTATCAACGGGGACTTCCAAATGTGTAAAATTCCATCTTAAAATTTGGAGTACTCTTGGAATGTTGTCCCCGACAGTCACTTGGAATCACCCTTAGTGTGAAAATAAGTTCAAACAGTTGCTTCCCGTCGCATTTGAGAAATTTCACCCAGGTCAAGATAAGTGTGTCAAAAACGCTATTGAGATCTTACCTGCTGGGAGTCCTCGCAGGTGGAGCAACAGTTAGCTAACTTCTCCTCTTCTTTTCTTTTGTTTTCGGTTATTGTTGTGCCGCCCCGAGCCTCCTTCCCGGTGGCGCTTGTTTGACGCGAGAGCAGGGCAGGAATTTGCGGAATTAGCCGTGGTATGACATGAAGCCCGGAAAAAAAGCCGCAGAAAAGACCGCGGGAGGGGAGGCACGTCTGACCCGTCACCGCGTCATCGTGGAGGGGGTGAGGAAGAGGGAGGGGTCGGGAGGGGAGGCAGGCGGCCAGTTTCATTGTATCAATGGTGAGAGTCAAACATTCGCACTAATGTGGCCAAAATATGGTTCGTGATATTATGCGCTTATTATTGAGTCAATGTGGATGCCAGCGTTTATACCCTCTTAAAAAAAAAAACCATACAAACATATTAGTAATGTGAATAATTGACTCTTAGAATGAACACAACGCTGAAAGTCAAGCATTCAAACATGCAGTGACTCAAAATTGTGTGCTATGCTATTGACCGTTTTAATTTTTGTTAGGATAAAAAGTCAATACATCAACATGCATTGCGTTAATGCTGAGTCAACCATTCATGCTAATATTACGTCTGCTATTATTGTGTGAACGCTGCCATCCACTATGTCAAAAATAGTTATTGTGAGAATGCTGGGAGATATTCATGGCTGCTGATGATTGTTTATGTACATTGTTGTTAATTGTGTTGCAGATTCACAACAACTAACTGCTAATCCCCTAATTAATACATTCATATTATATGAGCCTTTTTTTTTTACTCAGAAGTACTACCAAACTATTACTAAAACTTAAACTGAGCCTGAGAGGGTTAATGGTGAGTCAACCATTCAAACTAATACTATTTTATTGTTTTGTGAATGAAGACACTCAAGAATTGTCAGCGATGTTGAATGCCAAAAGTCAAGCATTAAAATTACTCATAAGATGTGTCAAAACGTTTAAGTTCGTTTACCATGTGAAAAACTATGAGCATTAACGTTGACACGGTGTAAAAAAATATACAGTATTCATTTGGATTCATCTTGAAAGTCAAGCATTCACATAAATATAAATAAACATATAAACAGTGTTGGACAAATTTATGTCAATACTGAGTCGCGATTTTCATACAAGTAGTATGATTTCTTTTCCAGACAACCTTAACTTTAGAAGAAAAAAATATTTCAATGGGCTTTCGATGCATTTCAGGCACTGATTTTTTTTCTCTAAAAATCCACTCCCTTTTGTTTCTTAAGCATAATTTCCCATATTACTATTTTTAAACATACTCTATGTATTAAGTATACTTTTCCCTCACAGGACATGCGTGTGCAAATTGCGTGAACTACTGAGACCTCCTAGTGGCGATAGTAGGAACTACTGCCCTGCGCTCCAAAAGTATACAGAGTCGATCATCTGGGTCATTGAGATCACTGATCTGAGATCAGGACGTCCAGCAGATTTAAATGATGTTACATCATGTACGCAGATGTGTAATCCCGCTTTAAGATCAGTATGGAAACCACGTCATGTGTCGAATAGAGGATTTGTTGACAGTTATTGAAAGCTGAGGCAAACAACCAAAACGAATGTCTGTTTTAAGTCTGCATTCTGAATCACTGATAGAAAAAGTCGACACACCCCTGGTTCAAATGCCAGGTTTTTGTGATAATGAAAAATTGACCAAGATAAATCATTTCAAAACTTTTACAATGAATAACATGTACAACCCAATGGAATTAAAATTCCATTTGTGAATGTCAACAGTGACATTAACATGAGCTGGACGTCAATCTAAGCGAAAACAAAAGTCAGGAAAAGGCCTTCTAGCACATCTGAAATTTATTTGGGGTTCATCGGAGGCACTTTAAATGTATTTTCCCCCCCTTGTCTTGTGTTGTCTCACAGTGTAAAAATCAGAACGTGTGTACCCTGCTTCAAACGTAATAACACTGCAGACCAAATCAAAGTGTTATCCATCAAATACAAATTCACAACTTTATTTATAAAGTTCCATTCTCAAAAGGTTAAGGCAAACCTATAGATACTGATTGACCTCCCACACAACCGCGCGTCATCCTCACACCTTACTCCATCAAACCTTTTGACACTCGACAGACGCGTTCACATTCATTTTCTGCTCGTTTTCACATTTTCCACCTCTGCCTTTCATTTGGTGCTCATCCCTACTCTGATGATAAACGTACAAAACTGTTCATTTACTCCCAAAGAGTGGTACTGTACGTACACCCAACAAACCGAGTCTAGATCTTGTTAAATAAAGCCTATGAACAAACTACAGGAGATTCATTTACACACACATACACACACAAAGGAGATTACATTTACTTAAAAAAACAACAACAAAGAATATAAATTAACCTGAAGCCTCCTGTTGAAGAAGAAGTTGTAGTCGCGTCAAAACTTCTATCGGAAATAGTTGGAATGCATGAGTTGTCCGGAAGGTTCCTGAAGTATTTACACTGTGCTTTGCTTTACACTGAAAGCGCATCTGGGGTCGGAGTTCACACGCAACTTGCGATGAGTTGATTCAACTTTCCTTTCATTCGAAAGCTACTCATTTTATCTTCCTTCTTTCATCATCACGTTTGCAAGCGTCACTTCTTGGAGAGGAATTTCATCTTGTTCCCTTAAAAAAAAAAAAAAAAAAAAAAACAATAAATGGAATATGAGGGAAAAAAAGTGCAACAATATAACAGAGCTTCTCAAAGCTTTCGGGTCCAGAGGAGACGTTTTATATACCGTATATAATCTTTTTTTTTATGATGCGATATTGCAGACTATTTTGTGGAACCCCAAGCCACAGCTCACGGAGCCCGGGGGTGACCCCATTTTGAAGGAGTACAAATCTCACCTAAGCCTTTTAAGAACTTGTTGACTCCTCGCTGTTCACTGCCAGGTAATGAATCAAGATACTCCTGCGCTCGCACCTCAAACAAACCTGAAGGAAGGGAAGGACACAACTGATCAGGTTTTGCGTCAAGAAAAGACTTAGAAAACTAACCCGAGGCTCAGAGCTAAACACATTCACAAGCTAACTAACACAATAAACTATCTGATTCTTATCTACAAATATGAGCATTGCAAAATCGCAGGGATACACAGCAGGACTGCCGCAAAAACTTTAAAGCCTTGGGAACCACACTCCATTCTGTCCATCTCGTCTGTTTCGGTATTAGGATTATTACAACACGTTGTCAGAAACGGATTTTACAGGGCAGAATTCCTTGACCTTTATTTCAAGCAAAGATTCAATTCTGCCACCAAACTAGCTAAAAAACAAAGTGGGCCTTTTCCTTGTTGACGAACACAAGCATACCAAAAATGACGGGGAAAGCAGTAGTATTGGTGCTCTAAATTTGCCATCCTAGGGAACCTCATTCCATTCCATCAGTCTGTGAAAAGTTTACAATATACGGATTCCTTTTTTGACAAAGATGTGCATTCCTAAACTGAGTTGATGCAGAAGTACTAACACACTAATTTCATCATCCTAGGGAACCTAACTCCATCTTGTCAGTCTGTTATCAGTATAATTTATGCATTGGATAGTATATATATATATATATATTTTTTTTTTTTTCTAAATATTAACTTTACAGGGAAGAATCCCAGGAATCTTATTCTAAAAGGAGATTACATTCTACCACTAACTTTTGAGCTAAACATCTTCACATTAAAATGCATAAGCTAACACTAAAGCTATGCTAACTTTGCCAATCTAGGGAACCTGGTTCCATTCCACTAGTCAGTGTTGATAAGTTGGCATTCATTTTTTTTTTTTTTTTTTTTTACAGTACCTCTAAGGCCCTGTCTGCGCAGCTCCCTCTCCTGGATGAAACCTGTAAACATCTGTGTCTCCATGAACACCTCCAGGAACCTCCTCAAACTCTTGGAGGTGACCGCCTTGCGAAAGGCCTCCCGTTGAAAAGATGCGGCGCAGGAGGATGAGGAGGGACTTGGCGAAATGGGAGACGAGAAGGACGACTCGTCATCACGCTCCGACCCGCCCATGAAGAGCGAATAATGGCCGACCATTTCCACGAAGAAGCGCACAAATGCCTCCGACGCCACTGTGCTGAGGGAGCTGGAGTCTGCCAAAAGGGAAAAGAGCTCAATTGGAAAGTGGAATATGCGGAAGAAAAGAGTGCTAACTTTGGCAGCCTATGTAACCTCATTCTACCTGTCAGTTTGTATTAGGTATGATTCTTCCATCCAAAAACAGACATAGATATATTTTCATTTTCAGTGGGCAGAATTTTCACAAACCTTCTTCCAAAAAGAAATGAAATACTTCCACCTCTTGAAGTTCAGATCTTCACATTCACATGCAAACGCTAAGTGTAACACCGAGTAAGTCCAGCCTAGAGAAATGTCAGCATACTAAAATTACAGGAGGTTTTGCAGTGCTAACTTTGTCAGCCTAGGCTTCCTCATTCCACCACTCTTTTGGAATTAGCGATGACTTTTTTCACACAAATATTTCATATGGTTTTTAGAGGGCAGAATGTCAATTAAGTTTCTTCCCAAAAGATGAAATCCTGCCATCGCTTGAGGTTCAGAGCTAAACAGCTACACATTCACAAGATAACTAACGCACCCTACTGATTGCTGTCGAGAAATATGACCATGCCAAAATGATGGGGATGAATATGGATGGAAACGCTAACTTTCGCTAACTTTAACTTTAGTGGAAGCTCATTCCACCCATGTGCTAATGTTAGATATGACTCAAGAATGTTATATCATTTTCAGAAGGCAGAATTTCATGAAGCTTCTTCTTCTTAAAAAAAAAAATAATAATAATTCCACCACCTGAGGCTCAGAGCTAAACTTTTTCCACATTTGCATGCACAAGCAAAGTAACACAATTAGCAAAAGTATGGGGATGTAGAAGAATCGAAGCGCTAACTTGACCAGCCTTGGGAACCTCATTCCACCAGTCTAGGTTAGCGATGACCTTTTTTCATACAGTATCAGTATTTTCATTATATCAAATTCAGTGGGTAGAATTCCATGAAGAATAAATCCTACCTGCACCTGAGGCTCAGAGCTAAATCTCTTCACATGCACAAACAAACTGTAACACAATAAATTAAGTCCAGGCTACTGATTCCGATTCATATGAGCATAGCAAAAGTATGGGGATGCAGAATTACTCAAGCGTCAACTTTGCTAGCTTTGGGAACCTTACTCCACACTTCACCCGCCACCATTTTAACCGTTCCGTACTGAAGAAGATGAAGGATAAATGGTCACCACTGAGCAGGTCTCCTTTGTCCGAGGCCAGCTCCCTCCTCTTCTCCAGTACATGTTCCAGAGCTGCCTGCAGCTTGTGGGGGAGAATGGAGTCCTCGTCGTCCATCTGTGAGGGAGAAAAAATGAACACCAAATGCAATTTAGAAGAAGAAAAAAAAAAACCTGCTCCAACCAGTTATGAACACAATCAGGCCGCTGTGTCTTTATGTACGCTACCTGTCGTAGGAAGCGGCTGTTGCCGAGGTCCACCACCAGGACCTGAGAAAAATAGGTTAGTGGTTATTATACCTTTTACACCATCTACCACCTAAATGCTGTCCGAGTACCACCATCATGACCACCATTAAAAGTGCTACTCTTACAAAGGGTTTGTATTATTATTATTATTATTATTATTATTATTATTATCATTATTATTATTATTATTATTATAATAAGCCACTACAACATTATGCACAATTGGAATATCAACACTGACAATAATCATCACATTAAAATGTATACATTTAAGCTGAGTAAAAATGGAACCAAAATAAATGTTTTAAAACATTACCTGCAAATGTATTGTACCTTAAAGTTAAACACAACTGAAGTGTACTAAACAAATGTCCTGTACTAGTTAAAAGAGTGGAGCTTGAATTCAGTGATCATTCTTGTACCACTAGAGGAAGCCATCGAACCACTTTCACTGATACAAGTGATGCTATTTTCTGTAGCTAATGGCGAAACTAAAATAAATAAAGAAATAAATGAAAAAATACCTCCGTGTTCTCTGTTCTTACCTCCTCTATTGGAAGCTCTTTTAGTCGAGACAGC
Source organism: Filicampus tigris (assembly GCF_054856515.1). Lineage (NCBI taxonomy): Eukaryota > Metazoa > Chordata > Actinopteri > Syngnathiformes > Syngnathidae > Filicampus > Filicampus tigris. The sequence continues at coordinate 26,041,584 of NC_141220.1, read as the reverse complement.
GAGCTGGAGAGCAGCCCGACGATGAAAGGGGTCGGGGTGCACACGATGTCCAACATGGAAGGCGGCAGCACGGGAATATACGTGTGTTGCCAGGTGAACGGGTAGAGGAGAGCCACCACAGCGTGGCAACACTGTGACAAGGTGCTGCCAAGACACAACAGGGAACCATATAAATGCTATGTCACATATATGATAGTAAACACGGCCGTGACACGATATCATTCAGGATATTATCAATTTATGGTGTGTTTTCCAAAGTTACAGTTGCACATGTATTTATTTATGTTTTGTATGCCATTGTGTGCTAAAAGAAGCTTTTAATTTTAATCCGGATAATGAATGACAAGCGTGGATGGATGGACAAAAGACCAGCGCAATTGCACGATTCTGCCACTAGATAGCACTAGACTACCTTGGGTGAGTGCACTCTCGCCGTGGAGGTAAAAAAAAAAAAAAAAGTGTGGAAATATGCACTGTTAGCATGAGTGGAATGCTGCACTGGAAAAAAAAAAAGGCCCAACAGCACAGAGCTCGCTTCATCTGCTCACATTTAATTCATTAAAAAAAAAAAATCGATCGATGAGACCAAGTTTCCACTCGCTAGTTGATGAAAATATGCACCGGCACTGATACACAGAGAAAAGTCAGAATCTAAGGAGAACTAAGTCATCTTTTTTCAGTCAAAAGTGATATTTGGTGCAAGATCAAAATAAGTTGGAATCTTGTGAGAAGAACTTTTTTTTTTGTTGGAATTTACCAGATTAACGAGAAATGTTATTAAGTGAACCATTAAAACATCGATTCAGTATTGGATTATTTTTAAACCTTGTAAAATAAGCCTTTTACCTCTTGAAAAAAATGTATTCTCAGAAGGTATTTCTTTCTTCTAAGAATAATATTTTTTGTACATAAAAACCTTGTTCTTTATATTTGGAACACTTTTTTTTTCTATATGTTCAGATGATCCCAACATTTTTCTTGGAAAAATATAATATATAAACTTTTTGTCATACAATAATATCTTTTCTCAAGAAAAGAAAAACTGCTTAATTCGAAAAAAAATACAATTTATATCTCATAAGATTTCTCAAATGTTCTTTTGTCCTAAAATATGCCATTATTGTTTTAAGATTATGACTTTTCCCTCAAGAAAAAAAAATACAATTCAATCACCCAAAACATTTTCTTTCTGGAAAAATGAAAATAATTGGAAGACATGTCACCCCCCCCCCAAAAAACAAAAAAGGACTAAAGGCTTCTAAAAGTAACAACAAAACCAAATAAAAGTAATTCTACACAATATGCAGCTCTTTTTAAGGAACATCCTCCCCTATATTATTTTCGTATACTAAATTGTATATTTTGCATTCCTATGTGGCCCTAATCCTCCTCTCCAGAGGCTTGATATTACAAGACTGCTATTTATCAATGTGCGTTCATCAAAGCTCAAGCACGGGGCACATGTTGTTGTCATTAAATCCTGATTCAATGGCTGCTGCCACTGAAGCTGAACCAGGTGTGGCACAGCTTGGGGCCACTGTGCTAATATAATGGCGGCAGACTTTTAAAAGCTTTAGCGAGTTGTGTGGCCGCGAGACTCTTTCTGCTCTGGCAGCCATGACAGTTTTCCAAAGGAGACGCCGTTGTTCCCCAGGCGACCGCATAACACAGCGGCGTTCCTTCCTCTCACACTTTTTACTTTCTTTAGGATTTGTTTGTCTGCTTGTGAAGAATCTAGCGCCGTTCTTCAGTAAAACAGATACGCTAACACGGGGATCTCAAACATTTTTGGGATCCTGCCGTCCCTTTCCCTATACATTGTTGGCGCCCTCTGTTGCCCATCCATCACTGGTAGGTATGCTTTTTTTTTTTTTTTTTTTAAATAATGACATCATTCATTTGCGAATGCCCAAGTTATGGCTAATGCTAAAGCATGGCCGCTAGGTATTAAAGAACTGAGGCCAACCTGAGCTTGTCTGCAGTAAATATGACCCGGCGCTCAAGAAGCAGGGAGGCGAACACTCGCAGGAGCAGGCGCAGACTCAACGAGGAGAAGAGACACTCAAAGTCGACATGTTCCAGACGAGAATCGGACGGCCGACACAGCTCGATCACCTGCGGCCGTGGTGACAGGGGGAGGTGAAAAGTGGATGTGAAGATGGTGGCGAAAAAATAAAATAAAAAATAAAACGCCAACTGACTGCATTTCACCTCTGTCCCAGAGCCAGGGAGGAAGTTTTTGACACTGATGGTCCTTCCCGGAGCAGGAAAAGGAGCCTCCATGATGCCTCTCATGAAGGGCTGCACCAGCGCAGGCGAGATGGCTCTCCTCTTCTCCACCTCGTCCAGGATCTGACAACATGCATTTACAGTGCGTATTTGTGTTCGCAAAGATCATCCGTTTTCTATGCAGCGTCTCCAATTCACGGTCACGGCGGCGCCTGGAACCTACGTAATGGTTGTTATTTTCAGAAAAAAAAAAAAAAAAGTTGGGACAATGTAATTGAACAAGATTGAAAGTGAAAAGTCAACCCAAACATTTTTTTTCAAGAATATGTTTCCAGCAGGCCCACTCGTTGAAACACGGCATTCTGATTCATATTGCAAAATGCACCCCGTTTTGTCACTTCTGTCGACTGAAAATGACATCACAATGAATGAATTAAAGCATGAAATCATGATGCACCAGCGGCGTTTTTTTTTTTTTTTTGTGCAGCCGCCCTGGGTGGCATTCTCCAAGGGGGGGGCACAGTGCCCATTCTCACCTGAAGGCGCCAAGCTAAATTATGACTAATAAAAAGGCACCGTCACTGGACAAGACTCAAACCGATGACCTTTATTTATTTATTGTAAAATGATTTAATAAATGTTTGTTGCCGTTTCTGGAAAAGATTAATGGCATTTCCATTTAGTTCAATGAAGTGCCTTGTCACACTTTCCAAATGACATTTGCAATGGTTAACAGCACAATTAAATGTGATATCATAAGCCGTATTCATCATTAAGTGGTCGCGGTAGTTTCAACAAAGCTGAGGGCAAAGGAGGACCACTTCAAGGACGTATTTGCTCGCCTCTTTAATTCAGCAATGGTGTGCGTAAACCCACATTTTGAAGTGGAAATGCCTGTAAATCTTTCATTTGCACTGCAGTAACCACAGCAGCTGAACACACACACACACACACACACACACATGTGCGTCTCAATGATGGAGCCGGAGCTACAAGGCTAGCCAGGGAACAAGACCGCACACGGGGGTGGGTGTGGCTCTGTGGGCGCAGAAGGTGGTCATGCTGGTTCTCTTTTACCATCGCCGCTTGTATGTTAAAGCATTTTGGGGTTTTCTTATGTGCGCTGCCCTAACCCTCGGACTGTACCTTAGAGAAGAGGTCGAAGCAGCCCAACCGGCTGACGATGCAGTAGACCTCGGGGAGCCGCCGGCCTTTACCGCTGGGCTGTAGAGAAAAAGGAGGGAGACTGTTAGCAAAAATAAAACAAAATAGAGCCATTTATGTTTCCGATTGAACTCATTCGCTGCCAGACTTTTTCAGACCCTCTTTTACCCGATAAATAATTTGACAAAAAAAATATAAATAAATTCCTGGGATTGAATGACTGGACTGTGAAAAGACATATAAATTCGTCTTTGGCATCATTTCAGACTACTTCCGAATTGAACTTTTATTCCTTAATAGTCTAATTTTAGGGAAAGAAAATCTTAGCCTGCTAGTGCGGAGTAGTCAAATTGTGTATCAATTGGACAAAGTTAGCGAGATAATTTTAGTACGTACCAGTAATCTTCTGCAGTAGCCAAATCGACGACTTCCATCCTCGCCGGTCAGCACAAATGAAAATGTCTCACTTTAGATATGGAAAAAAAAACAAAACAACACATTTTATAGGACTTATTTAAAGCATTTTTTAACACATACATTTTGTGTACTGGTACTATCCTGACAAGTGTTCGTTCTCAGATGACCTAATCTGTTGCTTTGTGGATCTGTGTGACCTCTTCACCCATGTATCATTTACTTCCAGCTAATTATTAGCCACGGCCGTCTGGGCCTGTCTCGGGACAATGTGAGCCTTGAGCATTGTGAATTGTAACCTCCCAGAAAGAAAACGTGTTGTTCCAAATTCATTATCCCCCTTTGTAATCATTTGAAAACTTTTCAGAGCTTCAACCTTTAAACAAGGTGCAGGTCATTTCCAGATTGTATTTTAACCAGTTGCTATTAGCGTCCACGCTAACAGCGCACAATGCTGCACGCCATGACCGACCTGGGGAAGTTGTCGACAGGTGCCCAGTCTTTGGCGTCGGGGAAGCAGAACTGAGGGATGACCTTCAGCTGGTCCTCTGTCTCCCGCATGAATTTGAAGCTTCGTTCAAGCTGGATTGGAAAACACAACAACGTTATCATTATATTTTCTCCAAGAGCGCTAGTAAAAGCATCAGTCTTTTTTGATAAGCGGTTTCACTGCCAATGCAAGTTACTGCACCAAACGGTTGCGGTTCAGCATTTTTTTTTTTCCCCCATAGAAAAATATCTGCCAGGTGTCATAAACTGGCAGGTGTGGGTCAAATTATTCAAAGGATATAAGAACAAATCATTATTATTTGTAAATGTTTTTTATAGAACTTTTGAGGGAGCTTCAGCAAATTGTTTGATGTTCAGTATAGCATTTTTATTCTTTGTCCTTTTTTAATATAAAACATTTTTTTGAAATCACTTTAAAAGTAAAAAAAATGTTTTCATATTAGTAACATTTGTAGGAATATTTTTTTTTAATTTTTGTAACACTTTTTACCATTAGTAATAGTAGTAGTTATTCAGTCAGCACTGAGTTGCATTTTTATTTGTGAAAAGTGCTATATAAATAAAATTTGATTTGATTTGATTGTAGTAGTATGTTTTCATAAACCAGTGTTACTGAATAACAAAATTACAAGCAAGTAAATAATTTTTCCATGTTCAGGAATATTATAAATAGTATATATAAATATATATATATATACTGTATATATATATCAGAATCTACAACAAATGGGTTTGTCTCAAATCTAAGAGCAGACATTGAAAATACATGCTAGTGGTTACTTTACAAAAATCGTTTTAGGCGTCTAAATGGCTAAAATTACGCTTGTATGTTTGGTTTAAGAAAATAATGTCTGTTTACTTTGAGAGGGAACTGCTGCGTGACTTCCGGCAGATAAGGAACTCCAGCTTTGGTTTTGTGGAGGGCCACCACAATGAAATACTCAAAGAGTTTTCTGTCCTCCATCAGGTCCCTGTCCAAGGTCCGGTACCGCCCCGTCTGTCTCAGCATGGACTGGACTGACACCAGCCTCTGGCTATGAGCTACAGGACAGCAAAAAACACATGAGATACAAAAGACGTCCATGTCTTTTCCGCACTAACATAGGAGTGTTACGTCTCACCTTTTAGTTTTTCCTCTGTGTCGCTTTCTGACTCGCTGTTCTCGTCGGTCACTACATCAATAACAGATAACATGAAATGGCTCCCCCACAAAAAAAACCTTTTAAAGTGAACTCAACTCAAACATATTTCTTTCAAGAATATGTTCCATGCAGGTCCGCTTGTTGAAACACGGCATTCTGATTAATATTGCGTTTGTGGAATATGAGTTGAGCAGCAAAATCCACCTGTTTATGTCCATCTCAGAGGGCGGCCGTTTTGTCACTTCTGTCGACTGAAAATGACATCACAGTTGCTCAGGGCTCAGATAACGACCAATCGTGGCTCAGAGAGCAGATGAGCGGACAAAATGGCCGGCCTCTGAGATGGCAAAAAACGGGTGGATTTCTCATTTTCCACAAACGCAATATGAATCAGAAAGCCTCGCTTCAACTAGTGGGTCAGCATAGAACATACTGTTGAAAAAAAATATGTTTGGGCTGACTTCCTCTTTCAGTAATGCCTCACCTCTCCCTGAACTGGACTCCGTGGACTGCGACACCTTCTTCATGCGCTTTTTCCCTCTCCGAGCCTCGAAGATACCATTGATTTTCATCACCATCTGGAGGAGGTAAATAAAATGAACCTTTTGACTACTTGATCTAATAAACAAAAGTCTCTCAGGCGCCAACTCATGATTTCAATTAAGACTCCAAGGCAGGGATTCCAAAACTGTATTGGGAATCTGACATACAAATGTTATTATTCGAGCTTTACACATAATAACAGTGCAAAATACGCATGCGAGGTGCAGGTATGATTTTTGAGGGACACCATCCTCACGTTCTACACTTTAGGTTCTGTGACTTTGAATGTATATGACTTTAAAGGGCGGGGTCTGGTTTGTGTTTATCTTTGATAACCTATGGAGGGATTACAATTCATTCTCGCTAACTGATATGCCATGTTAAAATACCTCACAGTGTTTAGATTACTGTAGACATGCAGTTGTGTACGACAGTTCTGCTTTGCAGAACTTAAGCATGAAATGTTCCCAAACTTTGGTCATTTTCTGGCTCTTACGCATTCTTTCCTCCTGGCTTGCGCTTGTTGCTGCAGTAGCAGTTTTGTGTGGAAAGACGATGACCGCAAAATCCTGAGGCATTGGCAAAATCTGCAATATGAAATTATACAGTGATACTGCGATATGGCGAGGGACAATTGTACACTTTAAGACCACCAACAGCCCCCCCAGCAGGGCAGCAGGCCGCCAAACTGTGACAATTTGGTCTAAGACCCAGAGGAGGCGCTGCAGGAGTTTGGTTTGGAAGATTTTAATTTTACAAAAAACTTAAGATCTGTTTTTGAGGCTGCGTACAGAAGAAGAAATGGCAAATCTTCTCTGTCGGGCTGTAGGAGGGACTTCAAAAGTTTGCGAAAAGCCGGATTAAAAATTCAGAGCATGGGGCGATACCTTGGGGATTTTCCTCCGCCGCCGGTTGTACGGGTCCCCGGAGAGACAGGGGGTGTCATCGGGGCTGCTGGGCGTGGAAGGCGGGCTGGCACGTGACGGTGTGGACACCCCAGCGTCCCTGTTGGTCTTGCGTAACTCCAAGAGTTTGAAACTCCGTCGTTCCGAGGTCTGCCTGAAGAAGCCAGGTTTGGAGCACAGCTGTTGGCACACAGACAGTACAAACTTCTACTTGATATGCTATCAATTGAACCGCTTTAGCAGTAAGTATTCGCAGGGCAGCTTGCATGAGCTTTGTTCTGGTGCTCCAGCTTCCAAAGAAATGCATGTTAGTCTAAATGAAGACTCCAGACCATTAGTGTGAATGTGTGCGTGTAAACTGTTGTTTGTCTATGTGGTCCCTGCAATTGGCTGGTGACCAGGTCAGAATGTATCCAGATGTGAAAGAAATTCTCACACTCTGTACTTAGAGGAGGTTACAATAATTTAAAAAAAAAAAAAAAAAAAAAAAAAAAAAAAAGTACAACTTGACATCAGTACAGCCTTGGGCTGGCACGTTACCTTGTTACCCTAGAAAACAGTAAATACTATCAATTTGAAATATTTTTTACACAACCGCAGGGGTGTTAAAAGTCACAGCTTATGTCTCTGATTGGTTGTCTTTCCTCTGACGCTGTGTTTTCTTATAAACCAAATTAGAGGCACAAGATGGGGCCAGAATTTTTTTTCCGGAGATCATACTTATGAATATGAACTTTATGAATTGCTAACTCGCCTTTAAGGTCGTATCTCACCGAGAAGCAAAATGGCCGCCCCTTGAGGTGGACCAAAACGGGGGGATTTTGCTGCTTAACTCATATTGCACAAACGCGATATTAATAAGAATTTAGACATCACAACTGCTCACAAGGACCAATCACGGCTCAGATTCAGAAAACAGGTCAGCTATGATTGGTCGTTGTGAGCCGTTGTGATGTCACTTTCAGTCGACAGAAGACAAAATGGCCGCCCCCCCAGAGATGGCTAAAAACGAGTGCATTTTGCTGCTTATATTCCACAAACGCAAAATTAACCAGAATGCTGTGTTTCAACTAGTGGGCCTGCTGGGAACATATTCTTGAAAAAATGATGCTTGGGTTGGCTTCCGCTTTAATGTTCATACTGAGAAGAAAAATCACGTCACGTCACAAGAGCCAGATGGAGTTGGCTCACCTTTTATGCAATAAAAAAATGGGTTCCGATGGCTTTACTATTGTTTTGAATTGACTTACAAAAAATGCTAAATCACCAGATTCCTTTATTTGTGTCGCTGCCATCCCAGTTTCTTCCATCTTTTAATACCCCAACATCTCAATAAATCAATGAAGGTCTCACTCACGGTTCACTTTACCACACCATTTTCACATGCAGCCATTTGTGGAGGTTGAAAAAAAAAAAACAAGATTACTTTGACAAAGTAAGGACCAGAAAGTAAAGATATGTTTACAATAAAGAAAATGGATGTATTCCCAAGTCTTTTTATACCTTAGTTGGAGTGTCGGGAATGGGCGAAGACGAGGCAGGTGTTACACATTTGCTCCCAAGGCAACTTCTCTCCAGCTCGATGTCTTCGTAGGGATTCTCCTTGGATGGGGGGTCTTTAGGAAAATAAAAACAGAAGCACACAGATTATGAAATAGCCTCTTATAAAACGGCCACCCCCAAAATCTTTCCAGATCAGCCAGGCGATTCCAACTCCAGATGTGCAAAGAGCAAGCAGACATAGCGGCGTGCTTACTCAGCTCATTGCCGCAACGCGGAGACTCAAAACAGCCACGCGAAAGCCAACAAAAGTAGCATTTTCCTTCTGATTTTTATTGCCTCATATTTTAACTACCCGTAATAGAATAACCAGCTCTCATTGGATTAGCACTCCAAAGACAGAATGTCCGTCTCATTCAGGGACGGGCGAGTTATTACTTTGCTTAGACCAAACAGTTATTGGAAGTGAGACGTTTATGCGAGAGTCAGTTGAAAGGAAAGCAAAGATGGGGGAAATGATGTGGCGATGGTATCATCCAAGAATATTGAATCACTTGCAGCACATAGATGATGTCATACCTACTGTATACAGCTCATAGCTCACTGCATTGGGAAAGCTGCAGAGTATTAAGAGGCATGAATTTGTCCCCTAATTTATTGTCAAATATCAAATCGCTGCTGTCCTGTGAAAAACACCTATGTCCAATTTTGTCTTTTTTTTTTTGTCTTTTTTAATTTTCATGTTCATGGGATGTCTGTAACGCGTACATCCCCTTAACGTAAAAAAAAATAATAATAATTAAATGGACATAAGTGTTTTTCACAGCGCCAAAATATATAACATTTACACTGAAAAAGTCATTTGTTGACTTAACTCGTCAAGTGGTTGCACGAAATAAAATCATCTGGCTCTAGATCCATTTTTTTTGGAGTGGACTATATCGCTACTTAAAAAATGTATTTGAATAAAATAAATAAAATGGAATAAATTCAACTATTTTTTTTTTCAGGGTACTTGGCCTGAAGCTGCTTTATTTTGATCTTCAGATATCCAATTAAATGGTTTTTTTTTTTGTTTTTTTTAAATGCTTATTTGTGGTAATGTGACGTTCATCCAAAACATCGGAGACAAAGTATCGGTATCAGATCGGTATCTCGGACACCAGCTTGACTTTTACTCCGAATCGGACCAGAAAGGAAGTTGTGGCATCGAGCATTATGACAAGTGCAAAAATAAGTTAACCACCGCTCGTTGAAAAAAACTATGAAGCAAGTCTTAAAAGACAAATTACAAAGGCGTAATGCACTTTTTCTTATTGGCGTTGAAATGTAAGAAGTAAAGCACGGTTTAACAATAAAAATGACAAGTCGGGCTATTAAAACTCATTCTATCCCAGTGACATTTATCGGTCATTTCGCAATAGGTCTGAAAAAGTCTGGTAATGAATGAGTAAACATTGACAACCAGGGACGACGTATATTCTTCTCTACTGGCATTCCAGTAGCCAAAGAAAAAGCCAGAAGGCGCAGTTATACCTTTGAATCACGACATGCACTCACGTCCGACATTTTGGTGCGACTTTTGAAGTGCCTTTTTTTCCTGTCCTTTCCTTTCTAAAAGGAGAAAAGCCTGCTATTTTTCAGCAGCGTAATAATCTCTCGAGTGTTTTTGCGTGCGCGCTGCGCGCATGTGGCTTTGCATCAGTCTCCCAGGAATGTGTCAGGATACGCATACTGATGACACTTGCTTTCCACTCCATCTGGAAACACTGACAGACATGAAGACATTACAAGTAGGGCCTCCTGAAGAAAGCTGCGTCCGTCCGCATCGTCTACCTGCACATTACAATCAAGTGCAACGCTGGAGCCTCCTCAAAAATTCCACCGAAAGCTCGTTTCTCGCTGAGCGGCGAACGTCGCAAATTTGGGCTTTCGCCCGGGGTTCCTAAAAGGTTGCAAAAAAACGTTCACAAACAGTTTTACTTCTCATAATAATTTGTAAAAGGTCATGAGGTGTGTTGCCACAGTTTTTTTTATTCGCCAAATGCGACCATGCTTCCAACATGGCGAGGGTTACAATAGTTTGGGATTTTTCATTCTAGTTTTTGGAATTCAATTTGCTTTCATTCGTTTTTAGAGTGCAGTAGTTGTTTTTTTTGGTTTGTTTTATTGAACACAACATTTAGGCCACTTCCTGCAGGTTCAAGGTGCCATTTTGATTCCCAGTTGGACTGTTGTATAAACGCCACACAAAAGCAACCATTCTTTTGTGATTTTCCAAGCAATGGCAATCATCTTTTTGCTCAACACATGCCTGGAGGAGGTCACAATTGTCCTATGAGGTGAGAGAACATCATCATCAGCATCATCATCACTCAAAACTAATTCAACTCAAGTGATTCTACTTCATTTCCAACCAGCAGTAATTACTGTTCATGCCAACTCTAAGGGGAACGACAATGACGTACTTCCAGTAATGTGCCGTGGCTCTCGCGCCAATCAAATGCCTCCTGCCGGCTATCCCAGCGGTCAACTTTGACCATACGACAGCACCATTATATGTTATGATATTAAACAGGCTCGAGGTGGGGTTGGGATAACACCGCAGACAATAAGGCAGGAATGTAGGTCGGGTTTTGGCATCTCATTTTTAATAAAAGCAGAGCGGCGTGGCTCGAAATTAAAACCAGAGCAAACACGGCTGCTCCGCTTCATCCCCCCTCTGTGACACACATGCAAGAGAAACACATTTAATATGCATCACACATTTTTTTTGTTTGTTTGTTTTTGGGTTTTTTTACCAATGATGTCCTCGTAGACATTCTCCTCCGATAAAGTGCGTGCGAGGCCCAGCCGGGACTGAGCGTACCAGTCAACTCTGCAGCTGTCTGAGGACGACTGGATCAGGTCCTCAAATTCGTAAGACTTCCTGAAAAGGAGACAGGAAGCATGATTATTTTTATGAAAAACACCAAATGAATTATTATAATAACACTGGGGAACAATTGGAAAAAAAAAAAAAAAATCAGTTGAGTTAGGTTTTTATGCTGATTAAAATTGGCAGTTTTTTCTGGCACGTCAAGTTTTTTTTTCTCCGCAGCTTACCCTGCAGATAAGCACAATTTCGCTGATTAGCTGTAATAGGACTGCAGTAAGAAGATCTGATTACGACTGGGCTCATCTACAGCAAACTTTGTTTGTGCAGTCGCAGTTTGAGACCGTGCGGTGAGAGGTGTGTGCGGCTCCCAATGGGTCAGTTATTTACATACACATTTATTTCATATTTTCAAAGAAAATGGCTCAAAACTTGACGTGATAAGAGAAAAACTGAAATCACCTTTGGATTGCGCACCCAAAAATGAGGTAAAAACAGCTGCGAGACCTAACTCAACAAAAGTTGTGTTCCAAGGGTACAATGCAACAACAGTATGGGCTAGTGGTTAGCACGCAGTAGTGACACTAAATTGTGTTTGATGTTGAAAAATAAATGTTATCCATCACTTCTGAAGTTATTTCGTTTGACTGGATCATGGCTGATTTATTTCTTTTGTGTGTGAATAGATTGTGTCGCCACACAAGCGCTTGAATGTAGGATTTTTCAAGATTTCTCTAAAGGCTACTTCAAATTGAAGCCCTTTCATTCACAAAATCCATCACAAAAGATCGTTTTCAGTCTTTTTTTTTTTTAATATGATCTTTATCAGGAATTGCCAAACCGCGGTGTGCCAAATTCCCAATTTGGGTCTCAAGCTGCAAACATTTGGGAAAGCAAACAAAAGACTCAAGAGAGAACACTTGAAGCGAGTGCAGCCTCCACATACGGCGAGGAATGTAACCCATCCAAGCCAAGCTTCAAGTGCACAAGAATCCAGGTCATTGAGGGGGAGGGCTTTTGCATACACAATTTCGTATTGTGCAAAATCAATTCTGGGTAACATATGTGCAATGTGGAAAAAGGCCTTACATATGAACTTTTCTCGCCAAGGCTTTTTTTTTTTTTTTTCTTTTTTAAGAAGCGAGGGGCCTCTCTTTGACATGGCTCACACTGCTACATCTTCCCATTTAAGCGTTAAAAGATGGAATGAGTTATGTGTGCATTCCTCACATCCAACCAGTGAGCTAATTCTGCGGGATCGACAAACTGAGTGACGTCACCGCCTTGGTGCTTGTGATTTTCCCAGCAGATGTTAGGAGATGTTATTGTCGTTGTTTATTTGGGTCGCACAGGTGATCTAAACATCCAATTTCGCCTTTGAACCAAGAGCGGGATTGTGCAACTCGTGTATTTCATTACTAATACCGGTGGCGAATGGAAGTCATTTGCATTGTTTAACAGACAACAAGGGGAATGATGATTACTGCTTTCCTGGAAATGACAGAAGTGAGGGAATAAATATGAATGAATGCATGCATTTCTGTAGTAAAAAGTATTTTTTAGTCCTTCAGAAGCTAAAAAAAAAATAGTCGTCTTTCACAATGTTGATTTGAGCAGTATCCTCATACCGGTGGTCCTGTTAATCCAATGCCACCTCTATGTGCATGGTTGAGTTTGAAAGGGGAAGTCACGCCAAAAATGTTCCTTACAATAATGTGTTCTATGCAGCCCCACTAGTCTAAACACAACATTCTGATTGATATTGTGTTTGTGGAATATGATTAAAGTTGTGAAATCAACCCCTTTTTGTCCATCCCAGGGGGCGGCCATTTTGTCGCTTGCTGTCGACTGAAAATGACATCACAGTTGCTCAGGGATCAGGTAACAACCAATCATGGCTCGGCTTCAGAAAACAGGTGAGCATCCTTGTCAGTTAGTTCACAACAATAGCAAAGCCGTCGGAACCCTTTTTTTTTTTTTTTTTTTTCATAAAAGTTGAGCCAACTCCATCTAGCTCTTGTGACATGATTTTTCTTCTCAGTATAAAAACTGTGTAAGTTAATAAAAGAAGGAAAATATTTTACAAAAGTATTCTATACATTTTGCCGGTGGGTACTATATACAGTAAAATAAAATGCATTTTTACCTTGTACTTGTACATTCCAGAGTCTGTACTTTTTTGGCTCATTGGCTGAGCTTCAGAAAGCGGGTGAGCCGTGATTGGTCGTTACCTGAGCCCTGAGGAACTATGATGTCATTTTCAGTAGACAAAAAGTGACAAAATGGCAGTCGGCTGAGATGGCTAAAAACGGGAAGATTTGGCTGCTTAACTCCACAAATGCAATATTAATCAAAATGTTGTGTTTGGACTAGTGGAGGACATAAAAATTGCAAAGAACATTTTTGGGTTGACTTCCCTTTTTTCATCTATGTTATGGGCTTCAATCCCGACACTTAATTGGTGTCCAAAATACTCAGTTCTCCATCCCGTCTTACCTGTTGTTGCTGTTGTGGGATCTGTCCGTCCATGGTCTCCTGCAAACTCCGGGAGGTGGGCAGGTGGGCAGAGGTGGAGGGGGAATGGAGGGCAAAGGAGGCAAGGTCCTCTTGCCCTTGCAGATGCCGGGCCCTGAAACTGGGGTAGCAGGCGGTGTGTGGTGCTGGAAGGTTCTCTGTGGTTTTGGCAAAGGGTTAATAGACGGAGCGCCTGGCTCGCTGTACACATTCTCCGGATCCCCCTCTTTCCTCCACCTCGAGCCAACGGGCCGAGACATGTTGAAAGTCCCAAAAATTGGTTCATGAGCACGCTTTTCAGTTTCTTCCAGCTCCTCTTTTGACGGTGGGCAGAAGTAATTCCCTGGAAAAGCCAGCGATGTTCCACTCTGAACCTCTTTTGTTGCCTTTTCCAGTTTCTTAATGTGAGTTAAAACTGTTTTCTTGTCTTGGGGTTGTTCCGTTGCCATAGTAGCCCGCAGTCCTCGCTCTAGAATGACTTCTTTGCCCTTGTTTGTTGGGCCTTCGGGAGATTTAGTCCTCACATCCCCAAGCTTTCCGGCATTTTCCTTTCCTGAGTCTTGCCTGTCCCAGCTTACAAACCTCTTGCTGTTCGTCCGTTGGACCTCCGGCGGTTTGAATTCCTTTTTTCGAACTGACTCAATTTCCTTCTGTGTTGTGCTAAGCAGACAAGTGTCCATAGGAATTCCTTGGCTAGGCTCTTTTTTGCCCTCCCATTGGGAGATTTTATCGCGGATACTTGCAGCCTTGACTCCAGCTTGGCCTTTATTCAGCTTGCCGCACTGTCCGTTCTCCACGCTGGGAGTTCTCGGATCACTGGTGCTGGCGGCTCTCCTGTGAGTCAGCATGCTGCCAGGGGGGCCCGGATCGTCCCTCAGGCCGTTTGGCGGGGAGATGGGACGAATGACGTGCACAGTTGTGTCCCTCTTGTGTCTGGCCCCTGGTAGCCCGCACACCTCTTGGCGCTGGGGCACCACAGACGACGGAGTCTCCCCAATTTTCAAGCCGCAGCACTGGAGTCTGGAAAAGCAACAGAAATATACGTGAACGTCATTGAGGCCTGGGTGTCCTGTCGTATAATGAACGTACATCCAGGATTTGGTGTCGGTGTTAAAGCCCTGAAAAGGTGATTTAGTTACCGAAATATTAATAAAAGTAGACATTTCAATACAGCCCTAGGTATCCCATGCCCGAGTTTGTCGTCGCTCAAATTTAGGAGCAATCAGAAAAAATTCTCTTGGATGAGTGGACTTCTGGAAATGGTCAGAATTACAGGAAAATTAAAATTAGTTGGCCTTCCTGTATATTTTTGGCCAGGGCTTGATATATTTTTCCCCCCACCACCCACCATTTCGACCAGGAGGAACAAGCCTGCAAAATTCGGGCTGTTTCTGAGTCGTTGACAGCCCTCGTGTTAGTGCGGTTTGCTACAAGTCCTGACTTATGCACATTTACTGTATTTTATCCAGTTTGCTAGTAATCCACTTGAGAGCCATTCATGTTTTGGAAGGTGACTTTAGTCACAAACAGACAATAAACATACAGTAAGAGAAGCGTGTGTCTGCGCGGCTCAGCACTGCCCGACTGCGCCTTTCTTCCCCCGCCAACGCCCCAAGATGAAAGCCCCTTCCTTGACACGATACGCAATCACACAAAGGAAGTGCAACAATGACGTAACCGACATAAACAGTGACATAGCTCTTAGCTCTTGACCCATACACCTCAGAATGTCCATTTGTCTGACTTAAGAATAATAACGACAAAGAAACAAAGCAATTCCAAGAGGGCGGTCACAACGTGTACACGAGCCCTGCTTGGATTCACACTTTTAGGCCTAAAACATTCCAGACCAGGCGGTTATGTTTGTTTGTCTGTCTGTCAATAAGATAATACAAACTACCCGGGTATTTTTTTATTTTTTTTTTTTAAAGAAGGGTAAGGCTGTTGTGAAAAATGGTGCAAAAAAGTATTTGAATTTTGCATCTATAATTTTATTTGTTTGAAACTTTGTCAAACCCACGCTAGCTTTGACAAATGGCAGTGTCATTTGGTGCCACAGACTTGGTTGAACGTTATTACGGCAAACAAGAATTCTAGTTAAAAAGGCAAAAAAGCGCAGACATCTGGTGCCTGTGAGTCAGTCCAAAAAAGATTACTAGGTCATGACTCTTTGAACCCTTTGCTAGAAGGCCAAAGTTTACAAGCTCGACACAGAGCTAAGTCTGTCGATGAGAGAGGAGACAAAAACGATACAAAAGAAGTGGGCGAGGTGTACATCATTTCTACGGCAGGCCAACCGAGTTTTCAACCCAAATCCCAAAGCCCATTCTTAGAATGACTGAATTTCAAACAAACAGAGGAAACATAGCCTTGAATTGGATGACGTTTGAGCTATCTAGAAGAAATCTCTTGGGCAAAATGACTGATTCTCTAAAAGAAACTATGCCCAACAAATACATGGAGCCAAGTAATCCTAGTCCAAATTACATTTGGTTTTATTAGTTTGGCTCACTCTCCTTCTTTCCTGTGCCCAGTTTTCGCTCCCCTCCATGTGCCTCAGTTGAAACAGCAGTTTTTAAAAAGGGCCAAGCAACAGAGGGGGGAAAAGAAGGTCAAACAGAAAACTCAAGGAAAAACATAGTAGCTTGCGGGGGGTTGAATAAAGGTAAATTTGTTTATGATTAGGCAAGCAACTTTAAGGCCTAGATAGACCACTTCGACGTTGGCCGACTAGGACCGACGCTTACCCCCAGTGGCGTCGGGCCGACCGTCCGCACGTCGCGCTGGAAAAATTCGCCGCAACGAAAACACAGCGACGCTGACCATTAAAGTAGCTCGTGTGCATGCGTCAGATGTAATACCCCTCCATACCATTAGCGGCGGTAGTCACTATTCCTCATGGTTAGAAAAAGACAACCGCAACGCTATTGGCCGTGGGCGGATTATAAAAAATGTAAACAATGCGTTCAGCTATGCTTTTCGCTCACGATCAACTCGCAAACCCTCACGCTCTTGACACAGTATTGTGAAATGTTTACATTGTCAACCCTCGCTCTTGTACTTGGAAGAAGACTAAGACAAAGGCAAAAGGCGCGCTCACTGTTTATCCGCATTTGCCACTTCCTGTCACTGCCCCGTGCGCTGATTCGCTAGCTAAGAGCCAATCGGAAGCCAAATGTCACGACGCCAAGTCAACATGCTCAAACGCCCACCAGACACTTCCTGGCGATGTTACGGCGGTGTTCGCTACATCGATCAGACGGCGCAAATCCGACGCTAGGCCATTAATTGTTAAAACTGGCAATATGCGATACTTGTCAGAAGGATTGCGATGAGGGTCATCAAGGGCAAAGGGAGGGAAGACGAAAGAAGGACGCAAAGGAGCAGCTGAGCTAACACTCAACGAGTGGAGGAAAAGACTTCTGATTGTTGGAAGAAAGAAAGCAGAATGCTTAGATCCACTGACACGCCTCAAGAGAGAAAAGCATGCTCAAATCTGAAAACATTTAACTCTTCCTCCAGACATTCCCTACTGTCAACACAAAATCGGTTCATTGTAATCCAAACAGCACTAATGGGCATTCAAAAGATGACATATGGCAAGAGGCCATTAAGACAGTGACAGGATGGGGACAGGAACAGTAACCAGATGGCCAACTGCCCAGCTCTTGTCCTCAGCCCGATTGAGATTTTGAGGTATGCGACTGTTCTGCATCCAGTGGATCAAGTGTCTCCACCCCGAACACCGACCTCAAATGATCATCATAAAACTATCGAACAGAGGGTGTAAATTCCTGAGTACACAGCGCTCATACGATTGCTGCTGAAAATGACTTGAGAGACCTACCCGTTGACTGATTGGTAGATACTGTTGTCAGTGTTTGAACAGAGCAGCAGCGCCCTCCCTCCAGTCATTGTGCTAGCAGCTGGCATCCTGCATCGGCAGACAAGAGGAGGAAAACAGTTGATAAACACACAGCGTTTGTTAACCAGGCGTCAAATCACAGTCAAAATTGAATTGAGTTGAATCCATTACAAGCAGGGAAGACAAAAGTATATGATCGGCAGGCATTCAAACGGACAAAGTACGGTTTGAAGTTTTTTTTGTTGTTAAACCTCCCATGGATGTACAAAATAAGTTAATCTGTTTCAGGAATATGCGATTGCCTGCGTACTTTATTGTGGATGTGAGCTGCCAAGACAAGTGCGAGTGGGAGTGCTTTGCCAGTTTGAAATTATTATTCGGTCCATTTGTCAGAGCATGATGAAACCAGAGCCTGTTGGGAGAGCAGTAAAAGATCTTCCACATGGATCATCAAATTTGCGGCTGGTGCTGCACCGGCATCGGACTCTGGCGTTAAGTCTGACAAAAAATGTCAACAAAGCCCAAGAAAATACCGGTACATGTAGGTCAGGCTTTAAATGCGACAACATTGCTTTGCTTGACAGGGCTTTCATATTACAAACACCCCTGCCTAGACCTACACTCCATACTCCTCTCGGACCAAAGGTTTTCCAGTTAAATTGTTTGTGTCCAAGGCAGGATTCACTCTAGTCATTCAGTACTCTCGTCCACACCAAAATAAGAAAAAGAAAGAACGGTGTCTGTGATCATTTTACCAGCCCTACCTGCAATCATTTCCAGAGCTGGGCATACCGCCTGTGTGACGGACGCCCATTTTGTAGGCGCTAAACGATAATAGACGGGAAATTTTAGAAATAGGCGGACTAAGCATAGTCGGAAGCCCGTTTTTTTCCGTCTATGTAATCGTCAATTTTCCCGGTGAGTTTCAGTCTATTTGATTGGTGAAGACGCAGGTATGAATGATAGCATTTTGAACAAATGGGACCGCAACAATGAATAAACCGCACTTCAGTTTGTTTTGACGAAACGTTTGAACACGCCATAATGATGACATCAGGAATGGATGCTATGTACAGTTGAATTCCATAAATTGCGCCTCCAAATAGTCCAGATGGTAACTTGGCGCAATGCCTCTGTTTTAGAACTAGGTCAAAATAGTAGATGCTATCACTAAAGCACATCACAGCTCATTTGGCCTAAGGCTCAACTAAGACCTCTTCACTGCGTTGTCAGAGCCCTCAGCTCAAGCACCCCCACCTCACCCTACACACACACACACACACACACACACACACACACACACACACACACACACACACAGACCAGGACAAGGGTTTGCGTCAGCCATCCACTGGCTGGCCTGCAGGCCCAAATCATTTTCAGATGTAAGCTGGGCAGAGGTCACATGTTTGAAGGGAAACATAAGACTTGATTTTCACTCCCCTTCTCCGTCTTAAATGACATCAATAACGTAAATAATGTACTGGGACACACAGGGGGGGGGGGGGGGGGGCCTAAAGAATGCATAAAGAGCCTTGGAGGTTTTTTTTTTATGATCATATGGACAATTGAAAGATGGGGAGAAACTGAAAATTGGAGCGGGGGCGACTAGGGTTGTCAAAACTGAAGAGGAAAGAAGATATTGCAAAGAATAATACAAGTATAATGTTGCACTACAAAAACAGGACACACTTACAGTCTGTCCTGAGCCCAAAGGGAAACAGAAAAAGCACATTTCAATAGATTCAAGCATTAAAGTGGAAATCAACCCAAACCCAATATTTTTTTCAAGAATATGTTCCCAGCAGGCCCACTAGTTGAAACACGGCATTCTGATTAATATTGATTTTGTGGAATATGAGTTAAGCAGCAAAACGCACCCCTTTTTAGCCATCTCAGGGGGCGGCCATTTTGTCACTTCTGTCGACTGAAAATGACATCACAACTGCTCAGGTAACGACCAATCACGGCTCACCCGTTTTCTGAAGCTGAGCGACGATTGGTCGTTATCTGAACCCTGAGCAACCTCGATGTCATCTTCAGTTGAGAGAAGTGACAAAATGGCCGCCCCCTGAGCTAGCTAAAAACCAGTGGATTCCTCATATTGCACAAACGCAATGTTAATCCGGATGCTGTATAGAAAATATTGTGGAAAAAAATATGTTTGGGTCGACTTCCCTTTAAAATGTTTTTTTTTTTTTTTTTTTTTTTTTTAATGCACTTGACAATAAATACAATCAAGTTTGAACAAGTTTCAGACTTGACTCATTCGCTCTGCATGGCGCTTCGCGGTACTTGCTCGAACCTGTCAAGGAGTGCCTCCAGATTTATCCGACTGGCCAGTTTTACAGCTTTCGGTTGCTCAGGAAACGGCAGCGAATGCTCGGCGTCCTGTGGCTATCTATGGTGACCCCCCTCTTACCCTCCAGAAAGATGGCCGCCATAACAATGCAGAGAGGGGTTAGGGAAGCCATCTGCTGAGGCCAATAAAAACTTCACAGGAAACAGCAACCCAAAAGACCTCGACACGATCCAGCCCCTTCATCCTGATAGTCCTGTGAGGTGGAACTGGCAGCCGAGATTAGACTGGCATTATTTCTACTGGCTAGTCTGGAAAATAGCCAGTAAAGTGACGCTGACAAAAGACCTATTGTTATCCTACAAAGTCATAACTTTTAAAGTCATCGGGTTATCTTAATATTCACTATTCAGCACAGCATCATTTCATGAAAAATGGTTCCAGCCCTGTTACAGTTCTGATACTATTTCTGAAGGTGGAAAATTGAAGGGCTGACTTCTCACCCATGTTTTGGAGTTTTTATAGAACAGTGAAACCCCTAAAAGGTGCAAAAATGCAATCTTTTACATTGCGGATCCTTTCTAGAAATAGTTGATGCTGTTTATTGACCGTCGGCATCGGTGGCCTTGAGGCAAAGCTCGTTTTACAAATCAAACGACTGCATCACAAAACTCGGTCAAGGACGAACAGTCCCTACTTGGACCAACAACAAAAGCCTCGTTTCCACCGACGGTATCTACCCTACCCTACTCTACGGCGTAAAATCTCAGTCTCCACCGACAAATATACCCGTCTCTACCCGCTTTTTTTGGGGGGACGTACTCCTTTGTGGGTCCAAAAAAAGTAGGCCGGTTCTAAAACGTGACGTAAATATTTTGCAGGCCGATGATTGGTCCAAGACAATCGTCATCAATGTGCAGCTGCGCAAAATGGCACCCCGGGAAAAGAGCCGCCATCAACGAGAAACGACGAGTAGCGGCAGTGGCACTGGAGACGCGCTGTTTTTCGGTGTAGAGTCGAGCCGAGTAGATACCCTCAGTGGAAACAAGGCTAAACTGTGCACCTCCTTATATGGTTTCTTGTACATATACCTGATTACTGTCATCAAGGTCATGTCAAGTAAATGTAAGTTCAGAACATTTAAAAACTATATTTTAACTCAGTCACTGCCAGACATTTTCAGACCCTCTTTTACCCTAACATTTGAAAAAAAATTGAAAAAAATATATATATAAATAAATTCCGAGGATTGAATGGCTGGACTGTGAAAAGACAAGTAAATTCGTCAATGGCAGTGAATGACTTAAAAATACAGATTAATCAGTGACATGAATGTCAATTATGACATGCTTGTCATGTGATTAATATCTAGTATTGGCTAATTTATGTGATCTTGAAATTACCTTTCTGACCACCAAAGGAAATTATTTTCCTTATCTAATGGTTTGTGCACTTGTGATGCGTCACGACCATGTCCACATCTTTGCCCGTGTTTAATTTTTTTTTGCTCGGGCAGATACAGGAGGGTACACGTCACCGATCCGAGAATTTCGATGGAAGTCAGGCTCGCATTGATGGGGCGAGCGCCAATCTTTCACGTTTACGCCGCAGTGGCATATCTGATTTTCATTGGCATTTGCAAGCCGACCCCATTCAAATCGAGATTTCATCCTGGTTTGGAACGATCGCATGCGATTAGGTTGAGCAACCAAAAGGAAAAGTCCCATGTGCGCTCTTTCCCCCGCGCCGCGCTGCTTCACTTCACTGACACTCACCGGGCGATCACCTGAGAGTGAGATTACACTCCCTGACAGATTCCACATGCTCCATTGGCGGTAAAAGCTGCTGACAAAAAGGAGGGCAAGAGGCGACTCGTGCCAATGTGATGCGCGCATGCACACATTCGAGTCAGTCTGGCGCGTCTTGGGTTTGAACCGCCACAAGGCGCTCTGTTGGTGTTCATGTTTGGCGATAACGCGACAAGGTTTGGCTGTTGAAGGAGCTCTCGTCGTCTCACAATGCGCTTCATAGCCGGGCCGGCTTTATCGGGCTTCGAGGGTTGTTGTCGGCGATTTGACGCTCTCTCCAACAGCTGCTTCTCATAAAGATCCAAAGCTCCATCGCACCATCCAGCCCTGCATAAACAGCTAAACGTGACTTCATCGTCCTGCGCTTCCTCGCCCCCCTCGCCCCCCCCCCATTCCCTCCCTCCACAGCCAAACTGCACGGCCGCGCTCTTGTCCCTGCTTTCTACATGCCTAAAAAGGACAAAAGTCGCTGGCTGTATTTCGCGCACAGGGCGCCGACTTGCGCGTGGAAAGTGAAAAAGTGTGGTTTTACAAAAAAAAAAAAAAAAGAAAAAAAGTGGGGCAACACGATATGCCATAATTGGATTCATATAATGTAAAAGGGCGGAAAGGTTTATTTTTCTTTACTTTCTTCCTGCACCCACATTGAATAGAGAAACCGATCCTGTAAAAGATTTGGTCCACTTTGGCCTGGGCCGGATCCTTGTCTGCTATCAATTTAATACAACTCTGAATGTTTGTCTAACGGTCTCTTCTCGTCTTCCTTTGCGCGGCGTTTTGCTCCGGCTTCCTGAAGAAGGAGCAAAGCGAGGCTTGATGGCGAAGGAAGCGACGTATGGAGGGGAAGGAGGGAGCCGGGCAAATAAACAATGGAATTTTATCTGGGCTCGGCAGTCTCCTTCACTCTTTTACGCTCTCTGTTTGGGTCTCTGTCCTGCTCGGGGGGGGGGGGGGGCCCGCCGCTTTCCCAAGCTGATTTCATAGCAAGACTTTGTCCATGAGCCAAACAGGCCAACTCTGTCACCGTGTGTACCTCTTGCATGCGTGCGCAATCGGAATCGGGACATTTATCTGTACCGCGCTGGATGTATTCCATCCATCGATGCGGCCTGCAGGCCAAGGCCCAGTCCAAAACAATTAATAGCCCTTGCGTCCCACTGCGATGCGCGCCCTCAGTCTAACTCCAGTAGAAGAGGATGGACGTCGTTAGAACACTGAAACTCGGTTGGCCGTACAGAAACGGACAGAATTGAAAATCTACAAAACAATTGCTGCGTTTCTGGGCTCTGCCGATTCCAGTGGGATTTTTAAGAACGGGCTAGATGATTACCTCGGGGAAGGCGTAAACAAAACACCAAATTATACTTCAGAGCCTCTAATCCAACCAAGGGCCACACCAAATGCATGATTGCCGCATAATGAATGGTTATTTTCTTGTTTGTCTTTCAACCAGCAAACAGAAAAGACGTGTTTTGTGTCTTGCAGGAAATGGAAGTAAGCTCAAGACAAAGAGAGGGAATAAAAAAAAAAAAAAAAGAAAAATGCCGCTTAAAAATTGATTCTTTGAACCTTTTGCGAACCTCCAATTCATACAAACTGGTTACCAAAAGGTAAAAATGACGACAGAACGAAAAGGAAAGCGTGGGAAAAAAAAAAATCTCCCGAGGAGCTTTTGCACCTGTCAGACTTTACAAATGGTCGCCTCGTAACAGTCTAACCACAGGCCTTTAATGGCTAAGTCTCGTGTTCTATTTGGAGTCCTGAGCTTCTATTCCAAAGTCCACCGAGTGCAATCGGTGCGGCTTGCTGACTAACGATGCACTTTGAAGAGATAAGCACAGATGGGGAAAAAGAACAACTAACACGCAGAGTTTGTAAAAGCTTACAAATACAAGTGCTTGGGCCAATTACCAAAAAAAAAAAAATGCTCATTTCGAGATCAGACGCGTCATTAAAAACAAGAACACGATGTGGATAGAAAGAGAGTTAGATGAGGGGGACAAATTTATTAGGCAGAACAAACAAATCTCTTCCTGCCCCTCTATCTTGGAGATCGGATTACATCTCCTCATAGATGGGGAGTCGGCTCCTCCTCCCCACTGTCAGAAAAGATCCCATCGGCTGAGCCCTTAACTCATCCCCGGTCTGCTCCCAATTATCCCACTGGCTCCACAAACTAGGGGCCCATGCCAACGGTTTTTCAGGCCCTCCTCTAAACCGCTCTCACTTGGGCCCGTTTAACCTCATCCAGAGCGCTGTCTGTGTCGGATTAAAAAACTCACGTCTTGAGACATACGCAGGCAAAAAAGATTGAGCCGATGAGGCTTCGACAGAGAAATGCATTCAAGAACCTGGAAACCGTACCTCAAGGTTTGACCACAATCCACGCCGAGACACTTCCAATTTGGAACAAAAATTCCAACTAAGATCAAGTAGCCATTAGCCGAACCACTTATCGTCACGAGCGTTGAGATATTTGAATCTAATACGAATCTGTTGAAAACAAGAAGTATTGTTCAAACACAATCTTCACGTTGATACTATTGAATCGGCCGCGAGCGTAATGTAAAATGTTGAAACACCAAAAATACTGTACTGATTGATCGTAAGCGACAGGCAAATGGCTAGTCGGCCAGTAGCTAGCTAGACATGCTAGCTAGGCAGTTTACAAAACAGGAAGAAGAAAACTACCAAGATAAAATCAGCAGAGGTGGGCATTCCGTCTCAATGACGGACGCCCATTTTGCTGACGATTGACGGGACACCTTTTAAACCAGACAGGCTGACAAATGGCGGAAGTGGGTTTTCATCCGGGAATCTAATCGGCAATGACCACATCCGTCACTTGCGGACACCCGTTTTTCGGACGTTTTTGGGGCGGGGGACCGACCGACGGAACAACAGACTTCTGACGGGCTTAAACGACGGACTGACTATTACAATTCAATTCGTCACCCTGGCCTCTGACGGATGACGAATGACGGACCGCCAAAATTTTGTAAAATGCCCACCTTTGAAAATAAATAACAGTGCCAAATTCACTTAAAACTTCATTCCGGACTGAAGCACTGGGACATCTCCACAGTCTACTTGCTTCGCAATAACATCAGGTGATTATTCTTCTCTTACCATAAGTATCATTTTAGAAATAGTGTTGCAAAAAAGTCTAAAAACGCAATTTCTTTCATGTTGCCTAACATAGGGTCTTACTGAGGTGCGCCGATCCGTGGCTATTCCGCGACTTTAGCTGATCCCTGCATGTATCGGCCGTTGCAGAGTAAGCAGGCCCACTGACAGGAAATCTTGCCAAACAAAAGAACATGCCGCTTGAGGTGATTGAGATTCCTATTTGTCTAAACAGTTTCAGGGGTCGGAATGTAACACCCAGGTGAGAAATGCATCACTTATCAGGAACCATATCAAGCTAGCTAACGTTAGCTTATATTGACACTTTTGAATCCTGGACCGAGAAATGGTCAAATTCTTCTTCATAGCAACAGTGGACGTAGGCCTGAAAAGTAGACCTCCAGAACTTTTCAACAACCTCGCTGCTTGCTAACATTATCCTCTGGACTCCGGAGCAAATTTCTCCTCCAAGCCACAGTCTCTTTAACTGAGCTGCAAAGCCAAACTGCTCTCCATCTAACTTCCTGCATCGCTCTGCTTCTCTTTCGAACAGCTTCCTCGTTGCAAATTCCCACCAGAGCTCCCACAACAGTCCCGTTGCTGCTCATGCCGGAGCCCTGGCAGGGATTTTTGTCATTCCCGCCCAGCGTCCCGGGGGAGCTCGATGAGGCGAGAGCTTGGGAAAGTGCACTTCCGGAGTGTAAACTCCAGAGTCAGAGGCGACGTTTTTGACCTCCACACACCCGGTGACCGAAATCCGGGCCAAGAAAGTGGACTGAGACGAATGGAGATGGGTGTTGAGTATACGGTTAGCATGCCTCTGGGTTTCTCTGGGAATGCCGCGGTTTACAACAGTGAATGGCGAGTCAACGCATCGCATTTGTCTACATTCACTACCAAGTGATTACCTCATGTAAAACACATCCGAGCTTGCATTCCTGTACCGAAAAAAAAATACTGTTGAATATTTCCCGTGTTACTGCCCGATTCAACCAAATGCACGGCATGTAGAAGTTAATGTCTGCTGAATGTGACTCAGTATTACAGGTGAACCGATTGATCGATTAATGGACAGCGACTCACGTATCAAAATTAATCCACAACTATTTGAACCGATTCCTCATTTTAGAGACATTGAAGTTAAAATTGTTGAAATCCTCGGAATTTTAGCATCTCAACAGTGCTAAATATTCGAATATTTCGGTAGTCTTCCGTAAAAGGAAGAAATGAAAACAAGACATTTGCAAACAACTGCTGTTACTTTGGAAAACAAAGTTCAATATTTTTCTCCATAAAGACACAACGGTCTTCATCTGCTTCATCATAACGGTCTATACTCGAGCAACTGATTCTAAGCATTCAGTCCTCAAAAGAGTGCGTCTGGAACTACTTAAGCGACGTACAGTATTTCCATATCAAACACGTGTGGTGTACGTAACGCTGCAAAGCCGAAGTAGCAAAGCGCGCGTTAACCTTTTCCCATTTTGTTTCGAATGCTCTCCACAATATGGCGAAGCGGGACGAAATCAAAGAGCTCTGCGGCCACTTTTGAGGTCCATTCTGAACCCAGATGGCCGCATTCCTTTCCAGATGGCGAGCTTCTTCTCCACAACCAGGACTGGGCTGCTCAGAGAAGGCTAAATGTGCATTCGCTATCCTATTTCTCTCCTCCAAGTTGCATACGCGTGTTTAATGGAGTGTGGTTGCCGCCACATTGGGTCACACAGTGCAAATTGCAAACTAGTATTTTCAGTGGCTGCGATCGTCATCGTGTGTGAGTGATAGTTCTGGCAAACACTGAAATTCCTGCCGGCGTATTATCGGCGACGTTGCTTTCGCGTCGCTGTTCAAGCATTTGTGCTGACCCGCATCTGATCGTAACGGTGGAACCACCAAAAAATTGCACACACCCCGAGGTTGTATACTTGGGAATTCCCCAGAAATTGCAGTTGCGAAACGCTCGGAATTCACGTCAAACGACCTCGGTTAAAGGGTTAAACTCTGTATTTTTTGTGCTTTGCTTTTTCTTCCGCTCTATGTATACCAAAAAAAAAATAAGAGCATTACCAAAAGCAATATACCAGGAAGATTTGTCTCACATGCAAAACTGCAAGGCTCCTGTCTGACCATATACAGTCCATTGGTAAGATAAGCTGGATTCTTACATTGTTTATACGGTTTATATTTTCCCAACTTTTTCCTTATTTGGGGTTGCTGTTCTAGATAAAGTTTTGGCATTGGTCTTATAGGTGGATGGATGCACATACTGACACCAACTCTCCCTATTACAGTGCCTGGGACTAATACTGAGTTGAACTGGCTTGCCCCTGAATTGATTTTCATTATGTTTTAGAAGTGAAAAGCATCTTGAGCACAGTGGTCACTACACCGGACAGCTAATCTAAATTAAAAAAAAACATTTTAACCCTTTCATGCATTAATTATGATTTGATGTAATTATTCAAAATATATTTTTTATATTACTAAATATTAATTATGATTTGATGTAATTATTTAAAATATAAATATCTTTTTTAGATTACTAAATATAGGCGAAAGCAACTTTTAAATAGCTGTCCACTGTCGTGACCGCTGCGCACGAAAGGGTTAAAGATCGGAAAGTTTACAACCGGTTGTCTGTGTATGTATGCACGTGTGTGTACGTGTGGAGTGTATCTGCTGCCAAAATGAACGCCATGAACACCTCCACGAGCATGATTACGGTACATCAATGCATCTGTGGTGGCTGGAATCAGACATGGTTATGTATGTAATATGGTGCGCGTTATCCATGCCAGCGTGCGCGCGTGTGCACGTGTGAGTGCGGGGGAAGGGGTTCGGGGTGTTTTTGATCATGACCTCAACTTATGGCCATCTGCCAAGATGGCAGACAAGACAATTCCCCCACCAAGGCGGATTCTTTCGCCGTCACCGCAGGACACGTTCTTTTCAGAGTGTCGCCGTGGCAACAGCAGCACGACCTAGCACACGGGATGGAGGGCCGTCCCGCTGAGTGCCTGTCAAAGAGCAGTTCCTGTAAGGGAAGGAAGGGGTGCAAGGGGTCGGAACGTCCCCCGGACCTTCTGTCACTGTTTTTGATTGAAAAGAATAGAAAAACAAACGGGTCGCGCCCACTAACAAACGCATATAGACAAAAGTGTGGGGATATATGGACATTCCAGTGGTGTAAATGGAAGAAAATGTGGAGTCGGGCCCAACAATCTTTGATGGGGTTGAGGTCAGGGCTCTCTCAAGTTCTTCTTTGCACTGTGGAAAAGAGCCTCCTTCAAATTACTCCCACAAAGTAGGAAGTATATACACTAGTTGTCCAAAATTGTCCAAATACAGTGGTGCCTTGAGACGCGAGCGCTCATTTCATTAAAAAAATAAAAAATAAGAGGCTAGCTATTTAATGCCACTCACGCTTGAAATTTACGTTCAAACTAAGCACATAACGAAGAGAATGACATGTTGTGAATTTAAAACAGCCACATAGTTTTGCCTTAGCTTAGCTTAATGCTATAAAGCAATGCAAAACGCCATTGACGTGCTAGCATCAGTAGTCGTGTGGTTTTAGAAGTGACGGTTATTTGAACGCAAACAACGGAGCAACACATGTAGACAGATAGTATAATGATACTCACTTTGAAATATGAGTAATATGACACCATCTTCATTGAGACACTTAGAGCAGGAGCAGAAGAAGGAGCAGCACAATGAAATGGATCGCAGCATCAAATCACGACGCATAAACTGTTATTCGCATTCTATTTATGTGATTGTTACTCTTTGCTTTTACAAAGCACAATATTATAGAGGGCTACTTTTCCTTATTAAAAACATTATGGGGAGGGGAGTCTACAATGGATTAATGGCATTTACATGGGCAAAAAAATGATTTGAGATATGAACTTTTGTCCATATGTCATTTTAAACCATAGAGCGCGAATCTAGCTGTGAAAATCACAATCTTAATATGTTTTACATGACAATAATAAGACCCACTGAGAGATTTCCTGATGACTGTGTAGTCCTGTGACTCATCAACAAAATCCATTGATCCACTTCCTCCCAAAAAAAACAAACATCTGGCATCATTCTTGTAAATCCCTCTTGCGAAGCATGCGCATACTGTCAATGTATGACGCATGTACGGTATATGCTCAAAATCTTAACTCATTGAGAGTGAAAAAAGCGCAAGAATGCCATGAGGAACATACAACAATTTGTAAACACTGCAGCCAGGTTAGCCAGTGCCCCCGTGTTGAACGTAAACAACAGACCCCCTCTGACACCCAATGGCTCCACTTCAGCTAGCCATGACAAGATTTTTAGCCTCTTTATTACAATCCCGCAGACAGTCTCCTGCTCTTTATCTCCACCTCTCTCCAGAGAAAACTTCCAACCTAAAGTGAGCGGCCACACTGGTGTGCTGCGCAAGCCACACTTTTCTTGGCTTTCAACTCGCATTCGAAGGGAGTACAAATGTGTGTCCCTAAATCAAAGAGCTCCTTAGCTGCTGACACATGGCAGTAGTAAATCTAATGTCCCGCTCCTGCTCTCGGTAGTTAAAAAAAAAAAAAATCACACAAAATGAGCCAAAGAAATGGATTATGTTGGCTGAGTGATAAGAATCTGGTCTGGGTCACGACTTATAGGACATAGCAGACATTCCTGTTAGCTAGCTAACAGGGAACACAACGTCCCTTAACGCTCACAAAGATGGACGCTGGATGCGCAGCTGTTTCGAGGTTTATCATGTTGCGTTTGTCCACCAAAATACAACATATAAAATGGGAAAAAAACCTCGAATATTTGTCTGTGTTGCTGGCTGATGTGTGAATCCTTAGCGTCTCCATTCATCATGAAATGCTACTGCAAATGTAGATGATGTTGTCATTCGTTTAGGTTGTTTTGTGGGCTATTTATTGGAGCGGAGTAGGCTGCTAATGGCTAACATATTACACCACACGCATAAATATATCTCCAGTCTCATAGCGCAGTGTTTTGACCACACACGCGAGGACGAAGATTTGTCGGTGGCGGACGTTTTTCCGATGAGATCGGGGGGAGCAAACATCACTCGAAACACACCACGGTATAATCGGTCAGGATAATCTTTCAGAGGCCTCCGAGAGCCGGGCCTTTGCTTACTGATTGGAAAGGGGGAGGTATTGATGACTGGTATTGCGGTGAAAAACAAGCTCGCCATTAATGTGCATTGACGACTATCAAGAGTTAAAATACAAAATGAATGAAAATGATAACCACATTTTTTGGGGAGTTGGAAAGGAGACCACATTAGCAAAAAAAAAAAAAAAAAAAAGGTACACATGGACGGCATTAATTTCTTGCGCTACAGCAGTTGACGTGCTGGTTCGTTGAAGCAGATTCTGTGTCCATTCAACAAAGCTGTCACTAGAGTTGATGTTGACCACAGATGCTGAGCAAAGCCCTAAATGCAAAATATGCATCACTTCCTGTGCAGTGGCAGCCAGATGTCACAGAGTGACATTTGCGTGAGTCACAGCGCTTCATCAGTCAGCAAGTTGGACTTTTTCCATATGTGCGCTTTACTCAAATATCGGCCGGATGGACTATGCATGCGTACTTTGAAGTAAAGCCTCTGTTTGTACAAATAAGCAGAGGTGGGTATTTTGCTAAATGGTCCGTCATCCGTAGTCTGTCATTTTTCATGATGAACGAAATTGAAATCATCAGTCTGTCAGTTGTTCTGTCAGAAATCTGTTGGTGCGTCTGTCGGTCCCCTTAAAAAACGTCAGAAAAACTGGATTTTTTTTTTTTTTTTGCTGTACTAGAATAAAGTGTAATTGCACATCCACTACAATAGGTGGCAGTGGGCTCTCATTAGTATGTTAATAAAGTTATTCAGCAGATTTATCATTCTTTTTTTCTTCAATGTTAATAAGGATGCATTGTTAAGCAAAGGAGTACTTATAACAATTTTCATACACAAAAGATTCGATAACAAATTTGCGGCAGAGAGTTTGGGGGGGCGTGAAATATTTTCATCTTCCTCGGGGCGCAGCGTTCTCCATCATATAACATGTCCAGCGGTGAGTAGTTTTACTTCTATAACATTAGTTAACTTCTCTTTGCGCTTTTATGGCAGTTAAAATGTCTGTACAGTTAAGAGTAAAATGAACAATTTTACACACGCATTCAACAAGTGCACTTGTTTTATTAAATAACTGGTAAATTAATGTCATTCTTGCGGAGAAAAAAAAACGGGAGTCACTTCTTTGTGGACAACGCGCCTGGTGGTTAACTGAGACACGACATCGATTAAATCACGTCACCTCTTTTTCAACCACAGTTTCCCCGCCATCTACGAGGGCAACAAAGCAGGCGCAGGGGCCCCGCTGGAAGAGCTGCTTTTGTTCACTGTGAAGAATGCTCGTCCCTGCTTAACACCCCCCCCCACCCACCACCACCACCACTCCCCCCCTCCCCCTCTTTAACCTGCCAATTTGTGACGGCTTCAGCATATGCGCTCTGACTTTCATCCAAATGTTTTCATTTACAGTAAGCGGCCAACCATTGAGAGGATGGGATGAGGGGTGGGGGTGGGCAGGGGGTGTCGGTTGGGTCGAGGGATCGCGCGCACAAAGTCGCCAGAGTGAGCGTGCCTTGTTCATCTCACCTGGTTCGCATTCCCATTCATCTCAGAACACAAAATCCAAGACGCGGTCGCCTTACCTTTGCGAGCTGGCCGAGCCCCGATGAAGCGCTCCCGCGGTTCTCCCTCATTTTGCGTAAGCTGACCCGGCAGAAGGCAGCATCCACGTTTTGCATGGCTCCCCTCACCCCGTCTGCCGCTGTCCCCGGCGTCTCTCGGCAGGCATTCCGAGCGCCTGTCCCTCCGGGCTTTTGAGGAAAAAGACACAAAAAGTAAAGAAAATCCCTCCTTCCGACCGGAGTGCGGCCTCAGATGTTGACAGCTTTTTTCATTTCCCTTCCACTTTGTCTCACTATTTCTCTCAATGGTGACGGCTCACTCTCTCCCTATCTCTTTCTCGCTCTCTTGCTTTTCAAAGTTTTCCCAGTGCTGCGTTCCTCAGGCCGCCACCCCCCCCTCCCCTTCTCCCTCTCTCTCCTCCCGCTCTATTTTCCATCATCACCCACCTACTCCTCCCACCAAAAACCAAAAACCCCCCACCGCTGAACTAATCTGCAGCTGGACAGGGGATTGGAGCACGGGTTGTCAAGGAAACCAAAGTGTCCTGTTCCCCCCCCAAAAAAAGAGTAGGAATGGAGATCAGGAAGAGGCACGACTAGATGCCTAAATAACCTCCTCCTATGGGAGCCAATCCAAAAAGTTGCCCTTCCTACTGTATTTCCTACTGAGGGGACGGCATGTTTGTCTTATTTACTTGGACCGGTCGACAACAACAGTGACAAGTGCTGGTGAATGCTGAGCGGGGGGACAGAAAACAGAGCGCCGTGTCGAACTGCAGCGGGCGCGGCTAAGATTCCTTGCTGATTCAGCTTTCCTAACGCAGAAAAAAAAAGGAAAGAAATGTGTGTTAGGTGGATTATTTATTTGTTGTGACAACGCTTTTTGTCGATACATTTTACACATTGGGCAAGCTATCTTATTTCCCATTTGAATGGGACCGCATTTGAAAGGAACATGCATTTGCGGGACGAGCAGTAGAGCTGAGCATTTTGGTTAAATCTGTTGTATATATATGTAATATGTTTGCTGTATTTTCACAAATTTAGACTATTGGTCAGTCCCCGTGTGGTTTTGTTACTTTTTAAAATTATTCACCAATATGCCGTGTTGAAAATGGCTCTCTGAATATGAAATGCTCCCCCGCAACCCTACTGAGGATAAGCGGTGTAAATAAAATGTGACTTGACTGTTTCTTTTTGACAGCTGCGAATCGCATAAAGCAAAACAAATACCAATTTCTAAAATCTTGATTGACTTTTATACATATTTTTTAATTGACACTAAAAGGCCAACCATTGACTTTTCCTGGTCGCCGGGCTTTGATTTTCTACCATTTTTTGTGCAGCTGTATCGGATCATGGTAGTAAATGAATTGGATGCTGTACAGTATTGACATCTGCATCTGGGTCATATTCCACCAAGCCTTCATGCCTCATGTCAGACATAGCATCTCTGTACGTGTTAGTGGGTCTTAATGAGCCGCTTCATAAAGTCTCCATTCCTGCTGAACCCTGAGTCCGAACCACCGACCCTTCCTTTGAAATGCGAGCGAGCTCTAAATAAGCCTGGCGTGTCCATCAATAGCTGTTGTGGGAAGAGGGAAAGAATAAGAGTAAAGAGGAGGGGGTGGTGGGAGTAACATCTGTTTGGCGTTTATCCCACCTTATTGTGTTGCAGTGTCCTACACCGGGCCTACAGCTGGGATTCCAGGCGTGCACTGTCCAAGGGAATGACCCGTGACTGGGAAGACGGTGGGACCAGGTTCCCATCCCTCCTTGTAGGTTACATGCAAAAGCTCCTGTAAAAGCAGAGGAGACAATAGAATCAACATTTGGGCCCTGCCTCTTCATTTCCTGTCTTCAATGACCACGAAGCATTTGCAATACTGCTTTGATACACCAAAGTCATTTCACAGGGAATTATACTCAGGAAAAAGGAGGATCCTCTCAGGAAGTTGTGCTACTTCCACTCGTATCCACAACATATGGAACTACAAAGGGTCTGCTCTTTTATGACCAATATACACCTACACTCGTTTGGACCGTAATTGTCCTGTTAAAACACATTGGGACCACCACAGAGTTATATGTCTACCGCTAATTTTTATTTGCCACCATGAATTTAGGATTTATACACAAGTAAGAAGAGTCATTGTTCCCATATGTCTGTAGCTCACTTTCTTCCAATCCCAAGGATCAAGAACTATATCAGGTATATTTTTACTAAACGACCCCACTACCCCTTTCCGTCCCGCACCAAGTCACTGCAACACACTACGTAGACAACTTATATCATCTCAACATTATTAACATCTCTGCTTGCCTTTTGGCTTTGGTGTGCTTGTGATTCCCTCAAAGAACCCAAGTGGTTCTTTCGGTCTGGAACTTCAGACAGCTTAGCTTCCAAGTCATTGCAGGTGAAACGAATCGGTCGGGGTGGTGATGTTGTCTACCGAGCATTGCTCACAGACCCATTGTATACAAACATTAAAAGGTATTTTTTTCCCTCCATAATATGTTCCCTCTAAAACGAACGTGGAGTGAAAAAAAACGTGAAACAAAGACTTTGAATTCAAATTACAAACAGTAGACGTAAAAAAAAACAAAATACATACATGTACAAATGCGCTGCATACTTTAATTGACTTTGAAGTGCAAGGACGTTCCGGCCGGGTACTACGTCGCTATCTGTCGGACATTCGACGTCATTGCAGTTTAAAGTCGTTTACTGTCAACAAAGTTCGAATGAATTAAACCCTGTGTGCTTATTTGACTTACCTTCGAGTGAAAAGGGACGTCAACAGTCCATCCATGGCTCTCCACGGCGTCACTACTTGTCGTGTTGACCAAATTAAGATAGCGAGCTTAATATTTTTTTAATTAAACATTTTACCTTTAGCGTGTCCACATAATGAATATCAATCAATAATAATGAATAATTCTCTTCGACGAATGAGCAACAGTAACACGCGTATAAACGAATCAGACGAAATACAAATTGATTTTTGTCGTCGTTTTTAAGGCGCTATCCCTTTAAAGACAAACCACGTGATCGTGATATTCTGGCGTCATACCCGGAAGTATAGCCGCTGTCACTTTTTTGGATTCATTGGTGGAGTTTGGTAACTGTGACGATGGCGATATCAAAACAATCTTGACATTAAGTAAACGTTTAACAGCGGACACACGCGGGTAATTAAAAAAAGATGGTCCTATTTTTTCTTGTAGATCGATGTTATTTTGGATGTCAACGGTATAGCTAATGTAGTCCTGGCGCACTATGGAATGACGGCGGCGATATGGCTAATATTTTATGTTAGTTACTCATTAAAAGACGTTTTCGCCGCACAATAGCGGCACGTTACGTACAATGGCAGTGGCGGTACTAGGAGCGAGAGCGGTTCTTCTCAATCTAAGATCCAGCCTCCAAAGAGCGAGCCTTTATGGTCGAACCCGACTCATCCAGACGTCCAAGTTATGTCTGGTCAAGAGGAGGCACGTTCTGACCAACATCCCCAAGGTTGCATTGCTTTGTTGGGGCACAGCCAGTGCATCCTCAGCCAAATGTCAACAAGCCTCTATGCAAGCCCAAATCACGCACAGGAAGTCACTTGCCAAGGTTCAAGTGCACAAACTGATCTTTCTCCTCCGCCTGGGCCTGCGTGCACTAGTGCTGTTCCTGAAATTCTCCCCCATCTTGCTTCTGTACCCCTTGGTTCTGGTCTCCGCTCGCTGGTCCTCATGCTGGTTGGACGCCCTGCTGTGGGTAACCGAAAGCTCTGGCCCGGCCTTCATTAAGCTGGGACAATGGGCCAGCACCAGGCGGGACATCTTCCCTCAGGAATTCTGCGACCGCTTCTCTAGGCTTCACGTAAAGGTGCGTCCTCATTCCTGGGCCCACACCAAGCAGTGTCTGAAGAGAGCTTTCGGGGACGGCTGGAAGAAAGTGCTGGTGTTTGAGGGCAAGGAACCGGTGGGCTCGGGGTGTGTGGCGCAGGTTTATCGCGGCTGGGCCAACAAAGATCAAGTGGAGGACCCGGACTTCCAGACACTGGTGGACCAGCTGGAGAGCGAGGATCTTCTGGAAGCGTGGGAGATTCCTGGTTTGAGTGGAGTGCCGAGCGCTCTGTGGAATCTCTGGAAGGGAGGAAGCAAGGAAGATGAAGAGGCGCCGCATGAGCAGAACACCTCACAAAAGGATCGCTTGTTACCCGTGGCTATCAAGGTGAGTCGGCTAGCTCCAGAAGTAACAAATGACCATTTTAACTGCCTGTAAAAGCCAGAATTGTCCCGCCTGCTACTGTATCTCCAAAGGTTACATGCATGGCAAAGCAAGTCAAGACTTTTTGAAGGGAAAAAAAAACAAATGTTAATGACTCAGGCAGGTGTCTTTAATTTATGAAGACAGAAGCCCCTTTTACAGCTTGTAAAATCAGTGTTCCATTTTCTAGTCTTCAAAACCTCCTGAGTTGCTTTTCTGTCAGTCACCTTCACAGACTGCTTTTACATCGCCTGTAAAAGCCGCCATTTGTCTGCGCCCGTTGAAAAGAAACTCATGTCTTTTTGAAGTTAAAAAAAAAAGTGAATATTCTTCAGTGGCCACACTGGCCATGAACACTACTTGCTGAAGACGCAAGCTCGTAAAATCCCATTTCCAGTTCTTTGCCTTCAAAAAGTCTTCAGTTGCTGAAGTTGGCTTTTTTTCTTCCTGACAAGTCAGTACTAGTAATATCATCCCTGCATTCATGGACAATTTGTAGGTGAAGAAATTGAATATTCTCACCTGAATAAAGCTTTAAGGGTACCACCGAAGGCACTATTTCATACCGTTCATGGGAAAGGAATGTGATACTTTTTGAAGGTTGAGAAATTTAACCTGCCCGGAAAAGGCGGCATTTTGCCGCACCCTGTTCTGATGCTACCCCGTAAAGGCGTTTTTTGTGGAAAAAACAACTTTTTTTTAAGCTGGACCTAACGACGCTTTGCCGTTACACTGAAGGTGCTCCATCCAGGCCTGCGTCGGCAGGTGGAGATGGACCTGCTGCTGATGAAGGCCGCTAGCTGCCTTCTGCACTGCCTGCCCGGACTCAAGTGGCTGAGCCTGCCCGAGATTGTCGACGAGTTCGAGAAGCTCATGACCAAACAGGTGTGCGAATATTGTAACGAACCCCTCGCTTTTTTTTTTAACGAAGATAGGCGGGGAAATGCGTTTTTTGATTCGTTCCAGATCGACCTCCGTTTCGAGGCCACGAACATTGAGCGCTTCCGCGAGAATTTCCGCAACGTGGACTACGTGAAGTTCCCCACCCCGTTACGGCCTTTTGTCACCAGGACGATTCTGGTGGAAACATTTGAAGTGAGTACATACGGCTGTCCGGTAAGATAATTATTCCATCGAGAAACAACCCCCCCCCTGAGTTGTGGTTTTCCGTCACCCAGGAGAGTGAGCCCATCTCCGAGTACCTGAGAGCCGAGACTCCGCAGGAGGTGAAGCGCAGGATTGCCAGGATGGGAGTCGACACCTTGCTGAAAATGGTGAGCTACTACCAAGGTAACACTTATTGTACAGTTGTTTTCAAAAGAGCAGTCCGACACGAACAATCAAATCAATCACTTATTTTGATAGAAATGATATTACAACACGGCAAATAATTTACTTGCAAAATCCCTCGGTGAAAAAAAAAAAAAAAAAGAAGGCGTGCTTCAGCACTTTGCTTACGGGTTGGTTACAGTTCAGACAGAGAAAAGGAGTTTTGGTGGCCGCTGACCCACAGTACATAAAAGATAGTCAAGCATGGCACCATATTTTATGGGAATGTTTTACTATTTTAGTGATGGGAAAATGAAGCTTCAAATTTGCTTCATGAACCAGTTGCAATTCTGGACTTCTTGTTCAATATTTGTTTGAAAGCACACTGACTTGCCATTTCATAAACCACTTTATTTTAACCAACAGCGCCATCTAGAGGAGTCCCAAAAAATTACAACTGTTTCATGAAGCAAATTTGAAGCTTCATTTTCCACATTACATTCAAGCGTACACTACTATTTTTTTTTAACAGACCAATATTAATTTTATCTTATATATATTTGATATTATATTAATTTAATTTTAACCCTGTTATTTTGAACACAACGGCATATAATGCAGCCTTCTCAAGTCCATTCCCCCCCCTCCCCCTCAGGTTTTTGTGGATAACTTCGTCCACGCCGACCTCCATCCGGGCAACATCCTGGTGCAGCGCTGCGGCCCGGCCGCCGGCTCCTCGGACGTCCCCGGCGGAGACCGCGCCAAGACCACCCTTACCGACCTGTGGGACACGGTGGTGGTGAGCGTGAGACCCGAGCAGTGTCCTTTCCAGCTGGTGCTGCTGGACGCCGGCATCGTGGCCCAGCTGAGCGGCCACGACCTGGACAACTTCAAGGCCGTCTTCACCGCCGTGGTGCGGCGCCAGGTAAGCTAACCCAAGTATTAGCCCGCTTCTTTCCACCTGGCTTGTGTTTTCTTAGCAGCGCCCTTTTTGTCTCTTCAGGGCGAGCGAGTAGCAGAGCTAATCCTCCATCACGCTCGGGCCAACGATTGCCACGATGTGCCGCGGTTCAAGGAGGAGATGGCGGAACTGGTGGACGTAGCCCTCAGCGGCACTCTGTCCCTGGGAAAGGTATTTGTTGTTCTTGTTGTCTTTTTGTCTTTTTCGTGACGCCACTTTACCCGCTTTCAGATCCAAGTGGCTGACTTGCTCTCCAGAGTCTTTGGCCTACTCATCAAACACAAGGTAAAGAATATGATCAAAGAAAATGCACAGTCTTATGTATTGACCCGAGTTTTTCTCACCGGTATGGGTCTCTTAACTCTTTTAATGCCAGCAGTTTTGGAAATAATTTTTTTTTTAAAAAGCCTATTAAGTGCGGGCCAATTTAGAGCGTTCTGATTGGTTTTTCAAGGTTGACAAAATATTGTGTTTCATGACTACATAAACACAGAAACTACCAAATGAGAAAATTGACTCTCTTCTTTCATCACAGAAAAAAAAAAGTTTGCTTCTACCTTATTCACTTTTTTTTTTGTAATAAGCAGTAGAATATGAATGGGTTTCACCCAAACCACCTGTCTAGGACCCCCAAAAAAATGCAGAAAACAAGCTTTTTGTGAATAGATGTATTTTATGCACAACACTGAATTTTATGCTGTTTGCTTTAGTGACTGACTTTTATAAAATACTGAGGCAAAATGTATTTACACATATCACCAACTTTTCAAACTATTTAGTAGTAGTATTTAGTAGTGTGTGTGCGTGTATTGTGCTATGCATGTGTATGTACGTTACATCATCACATCTAAATTCAAACAGTCTGTCATCATTTTTGTCTTTTGTGACACGCTTTGTAGATTTAATGTGACAAACACTTCGATCATTTGGCGGCGTTTTCAGAGATCCGCTGTGTTTTTGATACATTGCGATCTCATCGTAAAGGGGCACAATGCTGTCATCTGCTTGCCATAGTTTTTTGTTTTGTTTTTATACTCACAGGTGAAGCTGGAGAGTAACTTTGCATCCATCGTGTTTGCCATCATGGTGCTGGAAGGCCTTGGCCGCTCTTTGGACCCCAACTTGGACATCCTGGAGCTGGCCAAACCGCTGCTGCTCAAAAACTGTGCCTCACTCATATAAACAAACATCAACATATTCTTTCGTTCATTCGGTGATGCTTACATACCTCATTTAAGTTGGATTTGATTGTTATTATACAGGTCAGGTTGGTAACTGACACTCATTTATGGAGGATTAATTCATGGACAAAGTTTTGCTTCAAGAACTGAAAAAAAAGTTACTTTAAGAGGGTGTGAGCCATCTATTAGGAGGGCCTTTATGTGTACATATCCATTTTATAAAAAATATGGTGTTTTTTTCTGCCACAAGGCTCAGATATACGTTGCAAGATCATGTTTTATAATATGAATACTCAAGATATTTCGTATTGTACGATGGCCACTGTCATTTCTTTGTAAACAGAATCAACCGGTTTTCAAAATTGAAGGTTGTCTTCGGGAACTTGGCATAATCCTAACTAAGGGGTGGAAATGAAAAAGGTGATTAAGGCGCTGTAATGCCCTTGCATGTGGGCAAGGAGAGCTATGCATTCCCTGTTAAATTAATTACCATAACATTTGACATTTTAGATAACAGGAATCAACACTTAAGATAGATTTTAAATAAATTTGATTAATTCAGATTAATTACAATGCACGTTTCCATTTGGGAAATTTCCAAAATTGCCCACGTGAAAGGTTTTTCATTCTTCTATGATCGTCAGCTTTACAGATGCCACGCCCACCTTTTCGGCTTTGTGTTGTGGTAGAGAACGCTACACATGGGGCTCTAGTTTCTTGTATGGGGTTGATAAGTCAAATGAAGTAATTGAGGTATGGCATCCATTTGAGCTCAGGTCCCAATTTTGAGGAAATGCGCTAATGTTTTGAATAAGCTGTGTTTACATCGCTGTACTGTAACGTGTCCTCGAACGTAACATTTTGCATTTTAGTGTACATAATAAAAGGGAATCAACACTATGCTACAAGAGCCTCTTATTGTTTCAATAGACGACACTATCGAGGTCACGAAATCCATTCATTTAGCATTTTATTAAATCTGTCAATGAAAAACACAGACAACAGACGCACTTTTGTCATCAGGAAGAACAGTCAGCATGGCTGAGAAAGAGAGAACTTGAATAAAATAAGGTTTTGGTGCAATAAAAATTAAATATTACATCGTCTTTTATTGCGAACTTAATTTTGTGTGTGTGTGTGTTAAACCACAAAGAGCCCAGATTGAGCAGCGCTGATCAGCTAATGAGGGAGAGAGTTGCTAAAAAAAAAAAACATAATAATAATAATAGTTGTATCAATTAACAGCAAAAAATCTCTAATAGACAAACACAATCACCTCAGAATAAGATTCGGTCACGGTTACAACAACCAGAGAGAAGCGGATTTCTTTTTTTTTTTTTTTTTTTTGTCCTTGCTTTTTTTTAATGAATTAAATAATTTTTTTTTTTTGAAAAATATCTCACATTTACTTATATATTTTTTTATTGCAAAAAAATAGGCAACCGGACTAGTTGTGTTGATGAATGATTAAGAGGGAGCTAGATGTGTGTGTGTGTGTGTGATTGCAGGAAAGGGGGGAGGTGGGGGGGTTCACAGGCAGCCTCTTTTTATGTTTGGAATGTGCGTGCGTGTGTTCCCATGTCTCTTTTTTTTTTCTTTTATGTACAAAATGTTCAAATTCCTGAAGGACAGCAAGTGCAACCTCCACCGCCAACGTCCATTTTGTCATTGGGGAGTAAAGGGGAGGGAGGGGAGTTTTGGGGGGGGGGGGGGTCACAGCAAAACTTGACTATTCCCGGTGAGAACGCACCCGACTTTCTTTTCATCCAACTTGGAAATAATCAGCGAAAAACGTACCGCCATTTGTTGCTTCCATTCACCGTGCATGTTTTTAAAATTTTTTTTTAAAGTCATTCTTTACGCTTTTTGCAGTGGCGCCACCTGGAGGATTGGCGACCATGCAGCTCTTGGAGGAAACTAGGAGGGGCCACCGCCAAGAGCGTCCACTAAAGGTCCCTGTGACGGAAGGGTTCAAAGGTCATGGCAGGAGGAGCTCTGGGCAGTATTTGTCCAAAATAGGGTCCGATTCCATTTCCACGAGCTCTCGCATCGGAAGACAGCCACAAAGTTTTTTTTAGTATCCACACACTTGTCTTTACATTCCGTTAAGGACGTCATGGAGGGGCTCGTCGGGGTGCGTTTTACAAACCAGTCGCTGTTGTACCACCAGGGGGTGTTGGGAAGGGGCGGGGGGCGTGTGCGTGGCTACGAGTTGAGCCACGCGTGGTTGAGGCATTCACCCGCAGACGCCCGCTTCTCCGGCACCATCTCCAGCATGGGCAGCAGGAATTGGGTGAAGTGGGCGGCGTCCTCGTGAGCCCAGCCGTACTTCTCCACCAGCACGTCGAAAAGGGACCACGGTTTCAGTTTGGTGATGTGCCGAAGCTCGCCTGCGGGGAGGAGCGCTGTTAAGTCTTTCGAATTGAAAAACTACAAAGGAGTATTAGGGTCACATTGAAAAGAAAACAAAAAGCCTCAAAAGTCAAAGTTTTGCAATATTACAAGGGAAAGAAGGCTCATCTGTTCAAGATTTTTTTTGGGTGTGTTTTCTGAGTTTCCTTGTTTCATTTTAAAGAAAATCCTTTTTGAGTTTTTGGGAGAATTTTTCATTTTGAGTTTTTTTTTTTAATTTGGGCAGAAGTATTTGAGATATTTTGGAAGAAAAGTACCCATCCCCCTGCTCCCCCCAAAAAAAAAAAATTAGAAAAAAAGTATAAGAATTTTGTTTAAAAAAATAGATATATATTGTGTCAAATATAGAAAATAGATGATGAGAAAAAAGGCATTTGAGACTTGTTTCAAGACAAAATTAAAAATATTTTTCCACTCAAAATGTCAAAGTTGTGTTTTCTCAAGAATCTTGCGTGAAAAATTGTAATCCTATGGGAATGAAATGTCAATCATATATGAGGGTAAAATGGTAATTTTGGAGAATTTCATTCAAAGGAAAAAAAAAAATCCTGCGAATGAAGTAATATTTCTGATGTGTATTTTATAAGACTTTAATCTTGTAACATTACAACAGTTCCGTGAAAACTACAACTTTCTATCTCAAATCTGCAAATTCTCAAAAATAATACAATTTTTGTTTGGAAAAAATACGTTATTCTCGGAAGATAACATTTTTTTTTCTCTCTAAAATCACATGTTGATTTTTGAAAGATTTGCACTATTTTTGCAGTAAAATTATCTTGTTCTTTTCAATGTGGCCCTTGTTGTGATTCCTTCATAAAAAAAAGTCTTTATATTAGGAAAAAAAAAAAAAATTTAAAATAAAAACCCTCATGTTCTCTTACTTCCAACAAAGCCTGCTGATTTGCTTTGGAAACAACACATCCTAATACTATGCATGTTAAAGCAAAATAATAACAGCCCGAAATTGGCTTTATTACATCACATACAATACAAATTAACCCACTATTTGATTGACCTGCAGACCTGCACAACCAGTAAGAGAGCATGCCCCCCTCCCCTTTCCTATTAGTTATTCACATTGACACAATCATGCAGAAGGTTTGACTGATTGGTTGAGAGTTGCAGCACCAATCAGTGCGCCCGCCCACGTAACGGCGGGGGGAGTTTTGGAGATGCAGATGGCGGAAAAGAAACATCACCGGACAGGGGAAAAAAAAGGAATAATATTGGCCATTATCTTAAGATCATTTCTTGTGCTTTCAGGCCATGTACAGTACATAGTACATATACTTTATTTTCTGTACAGTACTATTTAAGAATTTTTTTTTTTACTATCACACACACGTAATACAGTGGTGTATTTATTTGATATAATTTTAGTTATATATGATATATATATGATATCTATATTTTTTTCCCCCCAGTAAAAGACAATTCAGTATCTCGAGAATGGGTGCGATCCAATTCAAGGACGGTTCGATTTCAAATTGTGGTTCGATTCCGCGTGACTACGATTCAATTCAATATGGTACGGCTCAGTTCGAGGGATTATGATGCAATGAGTTTCTTGTTGCCATTTGACACATATATGAATGAACTTGCCCGTACTGTAAACGTGGCACTCCCTTCAAGATCAATCTCTCCAATAAAAGCCGATCGTGTCTTTGCGCCTCGGCCCAGTGAGCGCAGGCATGCGTTTACCTTTTTTGGAGAAAAATTCCCTGCTGTACCTCCCGGCAGCGTACACTTTGCGTGGGACCTTCCCGAGGAGCTCCGAGATCAGAGCGATGTGGTCTGCATGCCCACCACCGCCACCACATAGAGGGAACAGGCAACATTACAGCATGCAAACACACACACACAAACAGGACTGACACACGCTTCCGCCTGGGGCGACGTCACATGGGTCACTTTGGACTCCGTGTGTGTGTGTGTGTGTGTGTGTGTCCGCCTTTCGACGTCCGCGTGTGTCAATCCCGCCGGCTCTATGGCCAGCGCTACCTCTTCTGTTGAAGAACTCGCGGGAATATTTTCCGGAGAGCGCAAAGTGTCTTGGGATACAGCCCAGAAGCTCTATGATGTGGGCTATGTGGTCTATAGTGGAGAGAAGGGTGTGTGTGGGGGGTCGAGTGCGAAATACGGGGGGGTGAATGGTGGGAAAGGGGGGGGGGGGGGGAGAGAGAGTCACACATAGTAAAAGGAGAAAAAACAGTTGTCAGTAACTAACGTCAATTTATCGTTTAAGAGGTCCACTTGGGGAGCATCGTAATGCAGTGGCGAGCCGTCCAATCAGATTTCGGCATCTCTGTGTTGCCACGTCAATCTAATCTGCCCAGGGCCTTCAGAATGACCGTCACGTTTATCTTAAACTATAATATGTGCAAGATTACATAATTACCGTAAAACCCCAAAGTCAAAATTTGACTATTGAGAATTAGGTTAAAATACAACGACAGTGAAACCCCTAAAAGTTGTGCACCTTCAAATAGAATTACTGCCAATCGGCCAAAAATCAAGCGGGTTCAAATGTGACAAATCGGACATCCCGTACAAATTTTGCAGGTCGAAGTTATGATGTCGTAAAGCCATTAACAATTTTGCGGGGTTCTAATAAAACTTCTGTGAAAGTCGCTTAAATTGCAAAGGTTAACATTACATAAGTGAAAAAATACAAATAGAACAGCACATTAGTTGTGCAGGAAAATTTAAA
Source organism: Filicampus tigris (assembly GCF_054856515.1). Lineage (NCBI taxonomy): Eukaryota > Metazoa > Chordata > Actinopteri > Syngnathiformes > Syngnathidae > Filicampus > Filicampus tigris. The sequence goes on along the minus strand of NC_141220.1, from coordinate 25,997,194 downwards.
TCAATATAGTAAAAACCATGAAAGGTGTGCAGCTGCAAGATAAAATGCAAATTCCCCAGCTGTTGCACAAATAAAAATACAGCAAACCCCCTAAAAAAGTTGCACAGCTAAAAATCTGCTAAAATAAGACTACCCGTACTGTAAATGATCCAAAAGTCAAATCAAAATAAGACAATAAATCCCGGAAAAGTTGTGCATGTTAAAAATAGATGACTGTAAAACTCTCAAAAGTGTGCAAGTAGAGACAAACTAAAAAACACAAAAGTTGTGCGGGTCAAAAGGACAGTACTGTAAAAATAAATCCTAAAAAACTGCAAAAGCAAAAATAAAAACAACCATAAAATCTATGCACTCTATGTGTCCAGGTAAAAATAGGAGCGTAAATCCCACAAAAGATGCACGGATGAAAATCACACTCCAAAGTCCCCAAAACGTTGTGCGGGTCAGACTACCACAAATCCCGTTGAAGTTGTCAAAATAAAACTACCGCAAAGCCCATTAAGTTGTGCCGGTTAAATGACAACTACAACAAAGTAAAAAAAAATAAATAAATTGAGCCGGTTAACTCATTCACTGCCATAGACGAATTTACTTGTCTTTTCACAGTCCAGCTTTTTAATCCAATTTTTTCAAAATTCAGGGCAAAAAGAGTGTCTGAAAATGTCTGGCAGTGAATGAGTTCAAAAAGTCGAGCCTTCAACAAAAAACTGACTGGGACCAGAATACTTCAAAGGAGGACCTCAGATCTCCATGACCTCCATTTTCATCGATCATCAAAGATCCTTGAGTGACCTTCATGACTTCACAGAGCAGGTGAAAAAGAAGTGAAGGTAAGACATCAGAATTGAAGAACAGGATTTACAATAGCGTACAGATGGAAAGAGGACAGCTGGGTTTTTTGGGGGCTGGGGAGGGGGAGGGGGATCTGGTATTTTTCACTCATTTGCATACCTATCGAGGATTCTTCTTTACTTTGTAACACAGTGGAACCGGCAAAGTCGGAACGAGACGTCGACTCGATGAGCATCGAAAGCAGTTTGAGTACCGCCGAACAAATATCAAACAACAAATACAACAAAGTAAATACTGTAATAAAGATGATGATCTCGTCTCAAGTTTACACACAAAATGCCCTTTGTGTCAAATCTGAGCAAAAATGAACACAAAGTTCAGTGACATTGGATAATTCCCCGTGGCTATCGTAAAGTTTTGATCGTTGCGTCAGTTTGAGCTGTGAACAAATGAATCCATTTGACATGATTGGGGAAAATTGGACTTAGAAGGCAAACAGAGCTGCGTTGGTCTTTGGAGGCTCCACTGTGCGGTAAAAATGTGGCAAGGTCAAGAAGGCCAATAGAGAGCAGGGGGTCGCAAACTGTGTGGGGACCTAAAGCAACTCCTTCAAGTTTTTTTTTCACCCAAAAAATAAATTTGTATTTTGTCGGAACGAAAAGTTCCTTAAGGGAATAAGGTAGGGATGTTTCCCATCAGGTTATGTGACACCGTTCATGCATGAGTGAGATCGGCCGAGACCGATTCCGATCACATGGAATATCTGTATATTTTTCCATTTATTTATGGTGACTGCTATTATGCAATATTACCTGAAAAAAAAACAGCCATATTATTGCCGTAATTTTGTCAAAAAATCTATATATATATTTTCAAAAGCAAGACGGAATACAAAACCGTTGCTGGCACAATACAACAATTACTCAGTCACAAAGATAACTGAAAAACTTAAATTTACCAGCTTTTAGTCAAATTTGTAATCTTATGCGTATCATGCAAGATACTGGTAAAGTGAATATTTCAATTGGAGAGTTTCAAAGATACAACTTATCATAACTGCACATTTTGGTCTGGAAAAGACAAAAAGTCTATATGCGAAAAAATTACATCTAATGGTCCTTATTTAAAAAACAAGACTTTATTTTTGTGATTAAAAAAAAAAAAAAAAAAACTTTATCCATGTCAGGTTATATGTCACGATCATATCAAAGCTTTTAATTGACCCGAAGCTCAGGTTGGGAGGAGTAATTTGGTTTAGTACGTTTGTTTTATTGTCTGCCAGTCGCCATTACTTAGGTATGCGCTTTTAAAGTTTCATATTGCTAATTATTTTTCGGCCCCCCCAAGCCACGACTCTGGCGCTTCAGTTTGAGAACCCCTGCTTGAAAGAACACAAAGCCCCATTCGAAGCACGACGGGGTGCACATTTTGCAAAGTTTTGGCACTTCTTGCATTTTGCACACTGCCCTCAACACACTTCAATGACCGCGCTCGCGGTAATCCTCACCCTCATCCCTGGAGTAGTCCTCGCCCGAATGGGGCTCAAACAGGTAATCTCCCGTGGCCAGTTCAAAGGCCTGCGAGACACAAGAGGGGGCGCTGTTGTTACGCAGCACATGTGCGATGCACGTGCAGTCGGGTCCACTTCTTTGGGTTTACCATGCAGGCGGTGCTCCAGATGTCGGCAGGAGTGCTGTAACCAGCTCCGATCAGCACTTCGATGGAGCGATACTGTCTGGTCTGGATGTCCTCCGTAAAGTGCTTGTGCTGCAATGCAGGAATGGATGGGATGCATTTTAATATGCAATGATGTTTTTTTTTTATTAATTATTGACACTGCTTACTTATACAGTATTTTATACAAGGGCCAGTACAGCAATTATTCCAAATCGTAAGCAGGTTTTTGTTAGATGGACTGCAGAATCAGAGTCAGTAATTTTCAAAAATGTCTGACTTTTTACTATAATTGTCAGGAATTTAAAAAAGCTACTCATTATCCATGCATTTTTGTACAGCATCTTAGTACATCTTTATATCCTCGCTATATAGTGCTTTGGATGTGATTTCTCACAGGTAATAAGTCAAGAAATGGGATGATAATGAAATACAAAACAAAACAAAAAAAGCCAGGGTCTGAAGTTGTTTTTTTTTAATCAAAATGAAGAGTCAGTATTTTTTGTTTTTAAAGGGCATTTTTTTCTGACACAAAATCCTATTCAATTTTTATCACTATTGCCCTTGAACCATGTGATTTCTTGCAGCCAATCAGTGAACAAATGAACAGTGAACAAAAAAAACAGCAGAACATAAAAATGCTTTGCTCACTAAGATTGTAATGTTCAAAAAAGTATTTTTATTTTTTATGAAGTTGTAATCAAAAATGCATCATTAAAATTCAAAGTAAAATTTCAAAGTATTTCAATGAGTGAAGGAATAAAAAAAAGCTTTGTTGAAAATGGAAAAAAATGGAATTCAGATTTCACTTTTTTTTTTCAACCAGGGATAAATTAAATTAAATTAAATATATCATTTTTCAATTTATTGTGCTACCTTCAATTAATTCATTCAGCAATGAGACTATCAGTACAGTCAAGTAAAGCAAGTTGGGTCTTACCACCCAGCAGGCATTTCCAAGGTCAGCTATTTTCACTCGGATGGATTCGGCGTTGCGGGGGTCAAGTGGGTTGATCAGGAGGTCTGCAGCTCGGGCTCGGGCTGCCAGAGGACAAAGTAGATCGTATGTTAAGCTTACAATTAAAAAAAAATAATAATATTGCATGTCATCTTGCAACATTCTATTTTCAAACAAATAAATAATTGTGTAAAACACTGAAGTTTTTCATACAAAATTTTAAGTTGTAGCATTCAACTTGTGTATTTTTTATTTCAATTGCAAAAATAGTGAGTTACGAGCCTAGTCGTGAAACAAATTAAACTCATTAGTCCGGGGTTATACTATTTTTAATTATGGTTGGTTTTTGTTTCAATTTGACTTTTTTTTTCAATTCAGTTGGTTTAAATTCATTTTTAGAGCAAGGTTTTTATTTTTTCAAAAATGCTTCATTTTAGTTCTTTAAAAAAAATTGTTTTGGTATTAGTTTTAGATTTTTTTTATAAGGAATTTTTGTTGAGTGCATGATATTAGAAAAAATAAAGTCACCACAATAAGTATTGTGGAATGAAGTAATTTAAATTACAATTCCCAAAGAACTCTTCGGGCGTACAGAAGAAGAAAGGTCGGTAATACTGAAATAAATGCATTTAAAATCAGCGCTGCTAGTTCATGTCAGACATTCATAAAGACAAAAATAAAGGATTTTCGCTAGTTATATTTGTTTTTTGTGAGTTTTATAAACATTAAATGTAGTTTCAGTTAGTTTTTCAAAGCTCCCTTTTTTTATTTATATTTCATTAAGGAAAAATTTTTTCTTTTATTTCAGTCGTAGCCATTTCATTTGTGTTCGTTAACTATAAATAACCTTGGTAAAACTGTGATTCTAAAGACAAATGTTATTACCTTTGGGCGTTTCCCCCGTGCTGGATGACGACACGGTGCGGCTGCGGTCCGCCGCGGGGCTTTCGGGCGACTTCCCCGCTCCGGTGTCGCCCGTGCCCCCGCACACGGGACTTCCCGGCTCCGGATCCAGAGGCAGCTCCGGAAAAGGTGCCACGGCGGCCCTCGGACGCTCGCCCTCGCCGTTGGTGAGTCCCAGCTCGCCCGTGTCGCCGTTGAACATCTCGTAGCCGGAGCTGAGCGAGAGGTCCCTGTCGGTGTAGCTGAGCTCGGACTCCACCAAGGGGCAGAGGAGAGTCTCGGGCGTGGTGGGCAGTTGCGTTTCCGGCTCCTCCGAGACCAGCAGGACGTGACCGTTGGTTTTGGCCGCGTTGGTTTCATTGGCGTTCGTCTTGACGGGGAAGCTGGTGTCCGTGAGGAGGTCGGCGGTGGTGTCGTCATCCTCTTCTTCCTCATCTTCCTCCTCCTCTTCCTTGGCTTCTTCTGTCTTCTCCGTCTCCTTCTCCTCAAGCTCCTTTTCTTCCTCCACCTCATTGACTCTCTCCACCTCCTTCTCCACCTCCAGTCCTTTCGGTGCCTCTTCTTCCTCCTTCTCCTCCTCCTGTTCCTGCGTCTGTGTCAAAATTCCGTTACCGGGAGGGATAGGGGCGTCTTTCTCGGCCACGGGCGTGAGCTCCTCTTCCTCTGCGTCTTCGTCGCGGTCGTCGTCGATGATGCGGGGGGCATCTTCCTCCTCCTCGTCGCCGGGCTCCTCGTTGTGTGCTGCACCTGAGTAAGTGGAAAGGAACGTCACTCATAATCAGTGCCAGTTTTAGCGGCGGCGGCGGCTCACGGTAGAGATGTATGATGTGACCTATAACCTGTACAACTAAAGTGAAAAAAAATATCAATATTTTCACAGTGTAAATACAAATATACGGGAGTTGCTGCTAGCGCACAAGAGGACGGTATCCTCCGACTGACAAAAAAAAAAAAAAGGTTGTGGCTAATGCTAAATGCTATCCTGGTTGACAGTTCAATAGCTGTAAACAAGTCAACGCACTCACCATTGGCCAACCTATTTTGCTCGGCCCCGGCAGCTATTGGAAGTTTACCTCGCAATCATCAGAGTAACGTAAACATGGACGCCTGCTAGCGATTAAATGCGGATGACAACGCAAACATGAATGTGAAAAAAAATAGGAAGGAGATCGCAATGATATTGTCCCACATTGTAACAGTGGAAATGCCAGAAATGCTAAGCTCGCGTTCCGTCTGACTGCACTTTTAAGCTAGTATGACAACATTTGCCATGGTTCTTAAGACACAGAAGCAGGAAGTAGTTCTAGTTCCGGTATGACGAAAACAGACCCCTGCTAGCGCTTAGATGCAGGTGAGAATGATTAAAGACGACAAACTGAAAAGCCGACATCCACCCGCACATAAGATGCGCCGCATTACAAGGCCCACTGTTGATTTTTGAGAAAATGAAAGGATTGTAAAAGTGCCTTATGGTCCGAAAACTACGATTAACTGTGATAACGTGGTTGCACAAGTGTGCACACCCTCTTATAACTGGGGATATTTGTTTGTTCGGAATTAACCAATCAAAGTCCCACTTATAAAGTGACAGACCGTGAACCAAACCACCGTCATCGGGTTTGCAGAAAAAATTTGCTTATAGGTATGTGTAAAATGTTTACTTGGGTTGTTTTTGTGTATTCTTGCAAAACATAATAGTAGCTAGTAGACGATGGCGCGGCATGTGTGCCGTCAATCCAAGCAACGTAAAAGTCTCTGACACTCACATGTATGATTGGTCAACCTGGTGGGCCTCTCACCACCTTCCTCCTCCTCCTCTTCGCCGTCCTCCTCGTCATCGTCGTCCTCATCGCTCTCTCCGAGGGCCATGCTGGGGCCCGGCGGCGTCGGTTGCGGAGGCGCCGAGGTGGGCGTGGACGGCGGCCGCTCCGGCTTCGGCCGCTCCGGCCCCTCCTCTTCGTTCGTTCCCTCCTCCTCCTCCTCCTCCTCCTCTTCCTCGTCGCCCTCTTCATTGGCTCGTTCCTCCTTCTTCTCGGCTTCCCTCTCCAGGGCTTCGATCTCCAGCATCCTCTTCTCCAGCAGCTCTGCTTGACGCTTCTGCTTCTTCTTCAGCTTCTTCTTCTTGTTCTTGGAGATCTTGCCCACCTGGGAGCAGAGCAGGAAGCCGATGAAAGTGCAGGTTAGAAATGTGTTTTGACTACAGTAGACCGGCATGTAAATTGTGCAAGTGTTCGTGTGCATGTGCGTGTACGTGTGTGTGTGTCCTCTGGTGTCATACTCACATCAGTCGTACTCACCGGTTTGAGCTGGGGGGCTGTGCTAACTGACACACACACAAGGAGAAACAGCCATCAGACATGTTCACAGTGTGAGTCACAACACAGACAAGCAAAAGCAGGTCCCCCCTCTCTCTCTCTGTTTTGTTGTTATGAAGGCACATCATTCAGGATTGCCTCTCACACGCTCATTGCTTAATGCTCTCACACACGCGCACACACACACTACTAAAGGAAATTCTTCACTCATTCATTACTGAGAATCTCTCAATCACACTATTGAAACATGAATTTCAACGTGATACGAACAGATTTCAGTATGATGTGTATAAGGATTCAGTAGTGTGCGTGAAACTATTTCACTTGTCTGCGTGTGTGTATGTGTGAGAATGCGCGTGACCCTTTTAACAGCTCTACAGTTGAGAGCATTTTTTTCAGTCGTGTAAATGAGCTAAAATGTCGGTAGTGTGTAATATCATTTCAGTAGTGTGTATGGGAGAGATTATACATATACATATACATATATATATATATATATATATATACATTATATATATATATATATATATACAGTATATAAATTGTGATTCATTTAGAAATCTACACATACTACACATAATAAAGAATCATATATAAAAATATAAAAGTACATAGGGTTACGATATGTACTGAATAAAATGAAAAATAAATGAACACACAAATATTGTCATTAACATATATGCCAAATAAAAAAATACAATAAACAATAAAATAAACCAATTATAAATGAACAAACAAAAACAAGAAGTAATTAACATACATACGCACAAAATTAAAAAAGGCAGATGAAAGCTAGACAAATAAAATATCGTAAAGAACATGAGACGTGTTCACTTAAAAGTTGCGAAATCACAACTTGCTTGTCAAATGACATGAAATGAAAAATGCGATATAGATCATTTATATTCACTTTTTTTTTTTTTTTTTTTTTTTTTTTTTTTTTTACATTTAATGGTATTATTGTATGTCATTTTATGTTCCAATTTACAATAAAATGTTCCTGTTGGAAGAAAGAAACAAGTTACCATGACTTGACCAGTAGTTCCAGAAAGCACATGATTTCTCAATTTCTTAGTTACAATGTTTCTACTTTTGGACTCGGACTCTGAGAGTGTTATAAAATTTCATGCTCAACTGTAAAACAAAGTAATTTTACTGCAACAATAGCAGGTAAATTCAGCCTAACCTAGCGTAATAGGACAAATAAAGTGCACTTCAAAACTGTAGGGGGAGCCAGAGAGCAATAAAACAACCTCCTGTATACTGTAAAAGAATTATTGCGCTCACAATTGTTTCCCCGCTCATATGATGCGTCGGGGGGACGATATTTCTTCGCGACATTTAACGGCGTCCTTACCTGCCGACCCGGAAGGGGGCGGAGCTCCGGCTTTCTGCCACTCGGTGGCCTCCATGGCCATGCGCCTCACAAACGTGTCGTCCACGCACATCAAAATGTTCTCGGGCTTGATGTCCGTGTGGATGATTTTACATTTGCTGTGCAGGTAGTCCAGCCCTTGCAAGACCTGCACACAAAATTCCCCATTCATTGGTGTATTCCTTCTACGCTCGTGAGTCGCTGTTATATTAAACCGAGAAATGTTCCTTTTTTGGTTTTGTAACATCTCCATGATTTTATATTTCCGTGCTTAGGACTCCGAATCCAGCAGATCCCAAGTGACTTATTCCACTTGTACGTCTTTAACCATGCAGTGTAAATCCGGCCTATCCGGGTGTTGGTGTGCGTTCTCGCCTGTTTGATGATGCTCTTCACGCACGGCAGCGGCAGGCCTTGGTAGTTGGACTTGATGATCCACTTGAGCAGGTGGTGACCAAGCACCTCAAAGACCATACACACATCTGGACCAAGAGTTAAAGACACACACGACCGCCTACATGTCATGTACCGATGATTAAGTCAGCCAGCCCCACCCCCCGCACACACACACTATTCTGAGCAGGATACGAATGCCATTGACACCGGAGATCTTGAAGTCATCTATCAGCTGGACCACCATGTCCTTGTTGGGGTCGGCGGGGTCGCTCTCCCTCACCTGGGACACAAAAAAATAAATAAATTAAAAAAAAAAAAACAATGACCGAAGTGGAAAGGTAACACCAAAATAAAGACAGAAGAACCAATCGGATGCTCACACATCGCAGCAGTTTGATCTCATCCAAGGCCGTCTCGGTGTAATGCTGGGCGCTTTTCACCACCTTCATGGCCACAAAGTTCTTTACTCTACACACACACACACATCCACAATTAGGTGGTACAGAAAGAAATCACCTTCATCACACTCCCACACTGACACCGAGTAGGCAAACGTGTTTGAGAAGAACACAGTAATGCCGATGCGTCATGAACTCATTAGCCGTCTTCTAATAACGCATTGATCCATAAATGTTTTGTTTGCATTTCATTTTTTGTTACATTGGTGGATAAACATCGATTTGAGAAAGCACATGTGACCAGTGTAGGTAAGTTGATCGTTCTTTCAGGTTATATTGCTCGTATTGCGCTGATTAGCAGATTTGTGCTATTTACTGTGCATTGTTTTCTATGGGAAACAAAAAATCGATCTCAGAGGTTCCACTGTTTGTGTGAAGATCTTGTACAAACGCAGTGACTCTAAGTGGGAATTGTTACTTATCGACAATAAAGACGGATTCCTTAGAGCTCTTCAAGTAACCCAACGCCAGCTCGCTAGATTCCATTACTGTAATTAACACCGACAGAATGAGTAAATACGCGCGTTTGTGAGTGTGTTAGTCTATGTGTGTGTGAAAGCTGACACTGGGTTAATGTTACGCTCATGCACCCTGCCAACTTAAAAAAAAAAAAACACAAAAAAAAACGTCATGAGCTTTGGTGTCAGTGTAGCGTGTGTCAGATTATGTCATGAAAAGGGAGATGTTGTCAACAGGCGTGCGTGTGTGTGTGTGTGTGTGTTTCACTCACTGTATGTCCCAGCACAGCCATACGGTGGAGAAATGGCCCCACCCCAACTTCCTTATCACATGGTACCTCCCGTTGAACAAATCTCCGATCTTGACCGGATGGTAGCCTCCTGAGAGACACAAAAAATAAGTGGTCTGAAATAGCACTCCACGACATGGTTGATTTTGATGCTTTTCCCACAGAAGCGTTTGGCACCGCGTCCAAGTCTACTTTGCCAGGTTAACAAAAATAAATATAGAAAAAAAAAAAACATGAAAAACATCCATTTGATATATTTTGCTGCAATTTTGACATAACTATACTTAATAGTTGGCTAGTTTGTGAGTTAGCTTGTGAGCTAGCCAACTAGCCAGCTAGAAGGCTAGCTAACTAGCTACATATCAGCCAGCTAGCAAGACAGAGAGACAGACAGATAAATAAACTGGGAAAAAATGGGGTATTGAATTTATTCAATTTTATTTCATGCAATGAACCGTTTCACAAAATAAAATTGATTAAATTCATCTTTTTTTTTTTTTTTCAATATAGTTTACATACTTGACCAATACATTTGATTCTGATTCTGTGTCATGCGTTTTCACTGTGTTCCGTCCTGACCTTTGCAGTAGTCCGCCGGGTCCTCCTGCTCCTCATCATCGGAGCCCAGGATCTCCTCCTCCGGCTCCGGGGGCCCCGCCGGCTCAGGGGGAGGCGGAGGGGGCGGCGGGGGAGGAGGGACACTCGCCGAGGCTTTCTGCTGCGTCTCAGGCCTGCCGACGACAACCGAGGCGACAATATAAATGTTCGCCTCAAGTGGCGTTTGGTCTTTCCAGGCGGTGAGTCACAGCGGAGTGCGTGAGCTGCAAGTGTGACTCAGACTCGGATAACAACTTGTGACATTTTCCTGTACGTATCTTTTTTGAAAAATGTTAGCAGTGGAAGCGTGCGTGGCTGACAGGTGGTGCTCAACAGGGATCCCAACCATAAAGAAAAAGTCCAGGAAATGATGTCATTAGAGTTTATGGAACTAGATGATCAGAATCCACAGCTGGTGGTAGGTAGTACCACCAAAGAAAACACACTCTCCAAATACCAACATTATGACCAATATTAAGGCAGGTTTTATTCCTAGAAAAAAAACACACATCCTCGAGGCTCAGATAACGACCGGTCATAGCTCAGCTTCCGAAAACAGGTGAGCCGTGATTGGTCGTTACCTGAGCCCTGAGCAACTGTGATGTCATTCTCATATGACAGAAGTGACAAAATGGCCGCCCGCTGAGATGGCTAAAAACAGGTGGATTTTGCTGCTTTACTCATATTTCATATGAATCATATTGCCTTGTTTCAACTTAGTGGGCCTGCATAGAACATATTCTTGAAAAAAATATGTTTAGGTTGACTTCTACTTCAAATACAGTTTAATTTTTTTTTTATACAGTACAATGCTATTATTCATTAGAAACTTGCACAGTAAAAAACAAGATTGTGCTGGGACAAATTAATTGCATTTGAATTCATTTCAATCGGGAAAACAAGGTTTTCCAAGGGTTCCAAGCTTGTTCCCGCAACAAATTAAACTCAGAAGTCACGGTACCACTTTATCATATTTAAGCACTAAATTGGTTAATCGGGCACTTGTACATGTCATCATCATTTTCATGGTCATCAATGCCACGGAACTGGAACAAAACATCGACATTGACACAAAAGAGACGAGAGCCGCTTTTAACGGCGGTCACAAGCGCAGACAGATGATCTCGGTGCGTTGCCGTGGCAACTGCAGCGAAAGAAGGGGGGGCCGGGTTAAGGGGGTGGTTTCTGGGGAATCCGGGACACAAAGCGTTAAAAGTGACAGCGACGACGACGACAACGGTGGCTTTCCCAGAGCTGATGTGAAGGGCAGAAGAAAACTTGGCATTGAGATTTCATTGTCCATCCTTTACCACCTGCACTGTGTCCTTGCACGATAGGGTGCTGCATCTTTACCAAACCGGTCATGTAGGCTGTTTATACATCACATCTATACGCTCCGTACGGTCGGTGGTACCACAACTTAGCCACACCTCCCACTCCCTCATAACTTCCTGGATGTGAGCCGAGCCCCGCTAGAACATTACAGTAGGGCACGAACGCCGCCGCAGCCCGAGAGACGACGGAAAGGAGGCGATCAAACCAGCCGCAGAGAGCGAGAGAGAGACAAAGACGGAGCAACAGGAAGATAAAGACGGTACTTAGATACAAGGTCACATGACATTTCATGAGGTACGCCATCATTTAAAAAAGTAATGAGGCAAAACTTAGTTTGCATTATTAAACATAACGTACGTGAGGTGCAGGTAATATTTTTGTCCACTTGGAGCTGCCATCCTGACATTCAACTGTAGGATCCGTGACTTTGAGGGTCCTAAATGAGTGCGCAGCGTAAGCCTAGCACAAAGTGCAGTTTAACTGTGAGCATAGGTGGAGTTTTCTTTCTTTTTGTATTTTCACAGACGGGTGAAGTTTGAAACAGGTGCTTGCGCCGTTGTGGGAGTGAACACAGCCGACTTGATTCCCGTCCAATCAAAATGGCTCCGCTCATTCCCTTTAAATTCAGCACAGGAGATGCGCGTGGTCTACATGGCGGCAGCATGACGGATTAGCTGGAGTCCGTGCTGGAGATCGGCAAAAGTAAAAAAGTATGTTTATAAGGGGCTGATGAGTGACATGGGTGACTTTTTGTGTCGAATTATTTGAGTTATTCACTTATGGTGGGTGAGTCTGGAACTAACATTTGTCCCCTATAGTGCACAAACCTTGACTTGGAAAAAACAGACCGAGGCAGACGATAACATAACACCCACAACCGAGTGACAAAAGTTCATTTTCCCTTTTGTATAGAGACAAAACAGAATCCCAGAACATGTCCTCCCTAATGTTTCTGATTATGCATTTTAGCTCAAAGATAAGACATCTCCAAAAGTGACATACAGCAGTGGCAATCAGTTGTGATTTGCACCCCCGCCCCACCCCCTGACTGAAGCAGCGCTAAGTACTTCCCTTTCCCCTAATGGCGACTCATTTTCACATTAGAAGAACCAATTTGCTCCTCAACCGCATGTGTGTACACTGTCGCCATAGCTACTCTGATTGGCTCCAGTTTCAGCGGAACCTTCATGATTGACCTTCCAAGACTAGGGAGCATAATGGGTAAACATACAAGCTCCAAAACATTCCATTTATTCAGTGACCTCAGCCTCCAAATTCATCTGGGATAAGGGAAAAGGCAAAAAAGAATTTAAAAAATGTTTTTTTTTAAAATCACTCGTTTAAAACCGTAATCATTTTTTGGAGGGACTGCTGTTATCCAGAACTGAAACTAATTTAAAACAAAGATTGGCCGGAAAGAACAGTAGATTTAAATTTACATTGACGGTAGCTCAGTCTGTAATGACATGGATTGGGAAACTCAAAGGAACTGCCTTAGAATGGAAAAAAAAAACATTTAACTCTAGTTTAATCTTTAATTTATAGGGGAAGTCAACCCAAACATATTTTTTTCTAGAATATGTTCTATGCAGGCCCACTGGTCCAAACACGGCATTCTGATTAATATTGCGTTTGTGGAATATGAGGAATCCATCCGTTTTTAGCTAGCTCTTGGGGCAGCCATTTTGCCACTTCTTACGACTGAAGATGACATCGAAGTTGCTCAGGCCTCAGATAACGACCAATCATGGCTCGGCTTCAGAAAACAGGTGAGCCCTTTCCCCTTTAAGTTAGTTTCATGTTTTACATTTTGCAAGGGTAAAGAATGGCATTCACTAGCAATGATAGAGCATTGTGAGCTACAATATGCTCAAACAGTCAAACAGGAAGGTGGGGCAGACATTTTCAAAGCGGAAGTCAACCCAAACATATTTTTTTTCAAGAATATGTTCCCAGCAGGCCCACTAGTTGAAACACGGCATGATTTATTTCGCGTTTGTGGAATATAAATTCAGCAGCAAAATGCACTCGGTTTTAGCCATCTGTGGGGGCGGCCATTTTGTCTTCTGTCGACTGAAAATGACATCACAACTGCTCACAATGACCAATCAGGGCTGACCTGTTTTCTGAATCTGAGCCGTGATTAGTCGTTGTGAGTAGTTGGAATGCCATTTTCAGTTGACAGAAGACAAAATGGCCGCCCCCAGAGATGGCTAAAAACGAGTGGATTAACACTTATTCCACAAACGCAATATTCATCAGAATGCCTTGTTTCAACTAGTGGGCTTGCATAGAACAGGGGAAAAAAATGTTCGCGTTGACTTCTCTTTAAGGGGGAAAAAAAAATACTGTATACCAAATGGAAAGCTGATTTGGACAAGTTGAAAAAAATTCAAACAGGAAGGCAAAATAAAAAACACGTCGTGTCATAGGCAGTCAACATGTTTATTAGCCTTATAGCATACAGTATTCTCCGATGTTATTTTCAATTCTCACAAAATTTCCAGAATGCCGCAAAGTCATCAGTGAAGCATTGGCCATTATGATCGAGTCCTCCAGACGTACAAATCTTTACAGATGTACAAATATTTACCCACGTGACTAAAAACCCAAGGAGAAATTGTTTTTATGATCCGGGAATGCCATTCAGCCATCTATCAAGCATACAAGGTCAAATTGTTGTCTGTGTGGTGCCTGTCGTCTTTGTCTTAAGGTTCCGATGAAGCGTAAGGAATGTTTATGACCGATGAGAATCCCACTTTTATGACAGTCTGTCGGGGGGCCATGAACACCGATTACGGCCAATCTCCCACACACATTGCCAAGGCACCTGATGACACTATGTTTAGAGTTTTCGCTATGCACCGTTGTTCTTTTGACAGAAAAACAACGTGTCTTGCTTGAACAAATGCTTATTCGCACCAGATGCCCGGCACTTGACAAATCTAAGGGGGTGTGACAATCATGACACGGACACAAAGGACTCTTTGCCAATCATGCTGCATTAGAATCCCATTGCACAGCGCTCTGCTTGTTTGTGCCTGAGCAGTTGGGCTGCTGGAAACTGCTGACTCGACAGGGCACAGCTGAAAATGTCAAAACAACTTCCAAGATTTACCCTCTAAACAAGCAGTCCTTTTGTACACAAATACGGCATACGTGCAAGAACGCCTTCACCTTGACTGACAGGTTTTTGTCCTGCAGATTGGATCCTCAGTCGAAAGGATTTACAGTATATTAATGGATTATTTCCTGTTCTAGCGTCTGTAACTCACTTTCTGCAAAACTAGCACATTGTGACCAAACAGCTACCTAACCCATATACATACCTAAAATCTTGAAGTACTCAAATGCAAACATCACCATTTTCAGTCAATTTATTACTTTTTTGTTGCTCCTGTTTTCCGAGTTGGAGCAACTGATTTTTTTTGTTCAGGATATTCTTATTTAATATAAATGAAGCAATTAAGAGGCTAATTTGGACAAATTCAAACTTTAGCGGTCTTTGATGTCACTTTGTTGCAAAACCAGGTGACTCCAAGAATATTATTTACTTAAAAAAACAGACAAGTTCAAAATTCCCACGACTATAAAATGACACTGAAATTCAAAGTGTCACACATTGCGAAAAAAATAATGAGAGTGTAGAAGAACTGCAGTCTCTGGAACTAACCAATAACCTTACTTTAACTCTTAATCCTAATTAATTTTACATCGGAGTTGTTTCATTTTGCGGGGTTAGAAAATGTAACATTAAACAATAGGCAGTCTGCTAGTTGGCTGTTTTGTCTGAATAGCATTTGTCGTTTTTTGCGTTAGAACTCAATTATAACTAATGTTCTTTTAAGAGCAAAAGGTCTGAAAACATCTGGCAGTTGAATGAGTTAATTGGGCTGTATGTGTTCTTAGGCTTACTGGCTCAAACGTGATGAGTCATCCTTTAAAATATCTGGTTATCACCTTGGTAACTGAGGCATTTTTCCTTAGTAACGATCATCATCATCATCATCATCATCATCATGGTCGGCATCCTGCTCTACGCTCAGTCTTAAAGCGTGGGATTCACACTGCCGGTGTCCTTCAGGTCTGCCAAACATTCCAAAGGTCTGCGATTGATTTGCGTGCCAGCCATTTTTCATTCCCCCCCCGGTGTCTCCATCTTGGCCTGTGTCGGCGGGACAGCTGACTCATTCCCTGCTCTCCTCCGGAGCATTTGTCTGAGTCCACACCTGAGACCTGACACTATTTTCAGGATGAAATGCTCCCGCGTAACCTCAGCGCATCCATTTCTGATGCACCTGCCTGCAGGTCTACAGACCGCCTTGAATTCTATGCCTGTCTGAGCGCAGATGTCTAAAGACAAATTAGCCGTTTTTACGCCGCCTACTAAGTCTGGGATTTTCCCCCAGATTTTTTCCAGGTTGCTTCTGTAAGAACTACACTGAACTGTGATGCAGTTTGTGGATCAAGAGGCCTACACTCTAAAAACAGTTGGGTCAAAAATAACACAATTTTGGGTCAAAAAGGGACCGATCCCCAACTTGGGTCAATTTGACCCAATTTTCTTGGTTGTTTTTGCCGAAAACAACCCAAAAATGGGCTGTTTTGGGCTAAAAACAGTTGGGTTAATAACAACACAATTTTGGGTCAAAAATGGACCGATCCCCTACTTGGGTCAATTCGACCCGACTTTCTTGGTTGTTTTTGCCGAAAACAACTAAAAAAATTGGCTGTTTTGTACAAAACAATGCAAGAAAGTGGGTCAAATTGACCTAATTTGTGTATCGGTCCATTTTTGACCCAAAATGGTGTTATTTTTAACCCAACTGTTTTTAGAGTGTAGATAGACCAATCCGACGTCGGGAAGTGTCTGGTGGGCATTTCAGCATGTTGAATCGACGTCGTGACATTGAGTCAATCTGATTGGTTGTTAGCTAGCGAATCGGCATGGGGCGGGAACAGGAAGTGGCAAATGCGGATAAAGAGTGAGCGATGCAAAGCCTTGCGAATTTCGCCTTAGCGCCTTAATCTTCTTACACATACAAGAGCGAGGGTTGACAGTGAAAGTATTGCACAATACTGTGTCAAAAGCGTGAGGGTTTGCTTCGCGTGGGAGTTCATCGTGAGCGAAAAATGTAGCTGAATGCATCGTTTATGTTTTTAGACAATAGCTTTCCAGTTGTTTTTTTTCTAACCATGAGGAATAGTGACTACCGCCGCCGATGGTATGGAGGGGTATTACATTTCATTCACACATGCGCATAAGGTACTCTAATGGTCAGCGTCGTCTGTTGTTGCGGTGGATTTTTCCAGCGCGACGTGCCGACAGTTGGCCGACGTCGGATTGGTCTATCTAGGCCTAAACACTTTTTGTTTTTGTTTTAAGCCTTAATGGGAAGTCAACGGAAATATTTTTTTTTCAAGAATATGTTCTATGCTGGTCCACGAGTTGAAACAGGGCATTCTGATAAGTATTGCGTTTGTGTAATAAGTGTTAATCCACTCGTTTTTAGCCATCGCTGGGGGCGACCATTTTGTCTTCTGTCGACTGAAAATGACATCACAACTGCTCACAAGGACCGATCGTGGCTCAGATTCAGAAAACAGGTGAACTGTGATTGGTCGTTGTGATGTCATTTTCAGTCGACAGAAGACAAAATGGCCGCCCCCAGAGAAGGCTAAAATCGAGTGCATTAACACTTTTTCCACAAATGCAATACTTGCCCTGTTTCAACTAGTGGACTTGCATAGAACATATTCTTGAAAAAAAATGTTTGGGTTGACTTCCGCTTTAAGTGGCTTGCTAAGCTTTCTGATAGTGAGCCTAAGCACTAGAGCAGGGGTGTCCAAACTTTTTGCCAAGAGAGACAGATTTGGTGAGGTGAAAAAGCCTCACATTCTTTTTTTTACATGGAACGTCAATAAATCCAAACACATTTTCGCAAACCGGTCCGCCTTTCGTTTTTGACTTTTTCATTCAAATTTCAAGATTCTTAAACATGTCTTACGGTCCATTTGAAACACAACATATCACTAGCAATTAAATGTTCACTGACCTTTTAGATTTAAAAACAGAGACATAAGTAACAGTATTCACCTGTGTAAATTACATTTCAAACATCAAAAACAAGTGGCAATTAAGTCATTCGCTGCCAGACAACGTATAAGAGACAGGACAGCACCGGCGTAAAAGGGGAATGCCGTAACACTGCGACATGGGTGTGACATTTTACACCTGACGTTGACTTTTCCCGCCCATTTGTCACAATCTGAAGTATTTGACTCGCATTGATGTCATCTTGTCTCTATTTGTTTGGTTGCGGGACGCTATGTTGTTGCGTGAAAGTGCACTTTGCACAATTTGCTCGTGTCAAAGGCAAATCATGGCCCGAGGCGAGCGAACCTCTCGAGAGGTGTTAAACGCATGCTCAAGGACACTTCAAAATTCCTCCCAATAAATTTACATATTTTGTTCCACCTGCAGTTCAAAGCCAAGCCGATAACCATAAATCACCGACCGGGGTCCGCACAGTCCAATCAATCAATTTCCTCCCGTCGCATCCATTTCCATTAGCGATTGT
Source organism: Filicampus tigris (assembly GCF_054856515.1). Taxonomy (NCBI): domain Eukaryota; kingdom Metazoa; phylum Chordata; class Actinopteri; order Syngnathiformes; family Syngnathidae; genus Filicampus; species Filicampus tigris. Next base: position 25,979,062 of record NC_141220.1, on the reverse strand, counting down.
TCCCATTAGGGTCGCGGGTACTGCAACCGATTCCAGCAGACTGAACTGATCACTAGTCAATCCAGGCTGATGACTCCTTCGGGGTGTACCCCGCCTTCTTGCCCAAAGTCAGCTGGAATCGGCTCCAGCTCAGCTACGTACTTTAAGCGGAAGTGAACTCAAATTTTTTTTTTTTTTTTTCAAGAATATGTTCTGTGCACGCCCACTAGTTGAAATAAGGCATTCTGATAAATATTGCGTTTGTGGAATATGGGAAATCCACCCGTTTTTAGCTAGCTCAGCGGGCGGCCATTTTGTCACTTCCGTCAACTGAAAATTGACATCACAACTACTCAGGGCTCAGGTAACGACCAATCACGGCTGACCTGTTTTCTGAAGCTCAGCCGCGATCGGTCGTTACCCGAGCAGTTGTGGCGTCATTTTCAGTTGACAGAATCGACAAAATGGCCGCCCCCAGATATGGCTAAAAAACAGGTGGATTTTGCTTAACTCATACTCCCACAAACGCAATATTAATCAGAATGCCGTGTTTCAACTAGTTGTCCTCCATAGAACATATCCTTGAAAAAAATATGTTTGGGTTGACGTCTACTTTAATGAAAACAAGCACGATGCAAAATCGGATTTTGGAGCACCTTGTTTCCCAGAGCCTCAGCAATCTTCTCATTCCAACATCATCCTGCTGACTGCATTCAATTTTCTTGTCTGCAACTCAAACCATCACTGTTTACCTCCAGTTTAAAAGTCAGCCATGTTACAGACTTCTGTCGCATAGCTCAGGCCTCACCAATCTATAAAGGCTCAATCGACTAATGCTGAGCCACCCCCACCGCACCCCCCTTGCGGGCCCCCGACGAATACGAGAGCGCACGCAGTGCGATGCATCGACTTTTAACCCTACAGAGGCCCTGAAATCACAAAATCTAATCATTAGCGAGGGCTGCGCAAAACACTGCGGTGCATGCAAAACGACTGGCGCTAGTCAAATCGGGCAATAAAACCTGCTCACCGGGAATACTGTTTGCATGGCAAATAAAAAAAAAAAACTCCACGTTGACAGGCGGGATCTTTTGTTGTCTCAGCAATGCTATCATTAGCAATTTGTTACTCGTATAAGCTGCGCCGAGCCCAGACAAAATCTGCGTGTCCATCTGTTTGTTAGTCAGCATTCTACTTCCTGGTTCATGTCGAACCGGAGTCGGCAACCTTTTGCACACTCAGAGAGCCATTCCGACCCGGTTTCCACGGAAAAGAAAACACCAAGAGCCGCAAACTATTTTTGACGTGTGAAAATGAAGACATATGAGTATAGGCAGTGTAGAAAAAGGATGCATCAGCTGTACCGCTTGACTGGACCCAACATTAGGTACACCGCTGCATTCAAATACAAAAGCTGCATGAAGGCGCTTTAATATTTTGGCTCCAAAAAAGGGGCAACATATTCGAAACAGCTGCGCGTATGGTGTCACTGCAACCTCTGACCCTCCGTACCCGGCGAGCGTACGCGCTGTGCTGTACTACCTTTTTCCCAAGGCCCAGCGGCGCAGTCGCCGTGCGCACGAGGCCAGGCTCCATGGCTTCTTCCAGGCCAAGTTATTCTCCATATAGCGAGGAAACAATGCAGGAAAACAAACACAACGCTAACCGTCCTCTTCTGTGCGCGCACACTTGACAGTGTTGGGAATTTGGGTGGCGCTCCAGAGTCACATGACACCGTGACACCCACATGCTGAGGATCCTTGACAATGTCCATCTCTGCTGGATGTGTGGAATCGCAAGGCACAAGTACATACACCATATGCAGTCATCCCTCGCTTTATCACTGTTCACCTAGTTTTCTGTTGCGGAGGGAGTATTTTAAAACCCAAAGGTATTTTTTTCGAGAATATGTTCTATGCAGGTGCACTAGTTGAAACAAGGCATTCTGATAAATATTGCGTTTGTGGAATGTAAGTTAAGCAGCAAAATGCCCTCGTTTTTAGCCATCTCTGGGGGCGGCCATTTTGTCTTCTGTCGACTGGAAATGACATCACAACTGCTCACAAGGACCAATCAGAAAACAGGTCAGCCGCGATTGGTCCTTGTGAGCAGCTGTGATGTCATTTTCAGTTGACAGAAGTGACAAAATGGCCGCCCCCAGAGATGGCTAAAAACGAGGGCATTTTGCTGCTTAACTTATATTCCACAAACGCAAAATTAATCAACTAGTGGGGCTGCTGGGAACATATTCTTGAAAAAAATATGTTTGGGTTGACTGCCGCTTTGAGCAGCAAAATCCACCTGTTTTTAGGGGGCGGCCATTTTGATACTTCTGTCGACTGAAAATGACATCAGAGACACTCGGGGCTCAGCTCGCCTGTTTTCTGAAGCTGAGCCTGGATGCAGCGGTGACCCGACGTCACCCGAGTCTGCCCAGACTCTCCTCCGTCGTCCGCCTCCATCTTCGCGCGTTTCACGTTCATCACCCTCCGCCCTACATCTTTGCGGCTTCCTTACCATCCTTCCTTTTGGCGTCATTATCGTCCCTCTCCCCGAAGGCTATCTAGTCTTTCTCTCACTTTTATTCCCCTTCCTCTGCCTCCTCTCGTTATCGTCTCACATTGAAGCAAGCGCGCCGACTGAACGCGATTCAATTGAGATTTTTTTTTTTCCGAAAATGAATGGCTGCAACACTTATTAGCTTGTGATGCTGTTAAAACTCACAGTAAAAGTGAGGCGACGCGATGGCAGGCTGCGACAGAAACGCCAGTGGCAGAGAGGAGAGGAATAGACTGGGGTGATTAGATGGAGAGGACAGGGGGGGGGGTGTATATGGGAGGTCAACAATGGGACACTTTGCCACTGGAAAAGATTGGTATGCTTCAAATGATAATGTAACCAACAAACCAGTATTAGTCATAGACCGATTATCGGCCGGGCCGATTATTGGCGCCGATATTTGCCATTTGCATCGGCCTTTTTAAAAAAAATCTGATGGCCGATAATAAATCAATTTAAAACTGTGTTGAAATCAAAACAAAGATATGTGAAAGTTTAACATTTGTCATTTTGAAATTTTGGAGCACTTCATTTACTGTAGAAAACTTTTTGTGAGAATTTTATAACAAAGATGTATATTGTCAAAAGAATTTGGTAATAATAATCAACATTATGCAAATCGGAAAAATTGTTCAATATGATGATGCCAATATTTCACATATCAGCTCCAAATATCGGTTATCGGCCTCCTTGACTATTAATCGGTATCGTATCGGCGCTGAAAAAAAAAAACATACTAGTCTACCTCTACATAATATCTTTCTGTATGTTTTTTTTTTTTTCTACATGAGGGTGCCCCAGCGGGTGACCTATGAACCCAGTTGAGCGGCCCAGCCAAGGCGCCCGGTGCATTCGATCAGGTGTATCACCATGGCGACGGCGCACTACTCGGTAGGGTGTCCTGTTCCCTGACTTCGTCCTATTACTGATTAAAAAGCATGCATCATCTTAAGTGAGATTTCTTAGTTGCCAAGCTGCGCTGCTCCAAGTCAAACATCTTTGAATTTTTTTTTTTTTTTATTCATTTAAATTCAGTTAAACTGTGTTTTCTTTCAATGTGTTTATATTTTTATTCAAATAGTTGATAGTTTTACTTCAATTCATTTTAATGCAGTACACCTTGTTCAGTTATTTTCATTGAATTACATTTTTCCTTTCACTGTACGTACTTCCATTAAATTACAATTTGTATAATTAAATTCAAATACATTTTTATTTCTATTTATTTCATTGCTTTTGTATTTTTATAACACTTCCGTTTTAATTATTTTTCTTTTTATTTCAATGAATTGCATATTAGCACATTTCAGTCGATTGTATGGCAGTCACTATCAAAGAATTTTAGAACGGGTTATTCTATTGATTTTTCCATTGATTAATCGAATAATCGGATTACATTTTCATTGAAACCATTTTTTTAATTAACAAATTATTGTTGTTTAGTATTTGATACCGTTTAGTGATTAAAAAAAGAAAACAACCAAACAACATTTACGCCATATCACACGAGAGAGGAATTGATGATCCACTCACCAACCTTTTTGAAACGGATTCAGTTACGGCTTCGGTCATTGTTTTCCAAAGCAAAAGCAAGACGTTTGCAAATGTTGGCCTGTCTTAAAAACAAAAGATAATAATCAGTCCTCTTTCATGAAGGACCAACGAAATCAAAAAATAATTACTGCTTGAGAGGTTGAAATCAAACGATTTACACAATTTGAAGTGAAACAATGGCTCCAAACGATTACTACTCGATTATTAAAACCCTTGTCAATTCATTTGAAAATCAATTAGTTGATGATTCATTCGATGAATTTTGACACCTCTATTAGATTGTGTTTGTCATGTTTTGGGTTTTTTTTTTTTTAATGAACCAAACTCCAAATTCAATTCGACTGAATTCCTGCCTCACTTTTAACTGCATGACTGAAAAGCCTCAGAGGGACGAAGAGACATCCGACTCTGGTTATTTATTCACTGAATGAACGAGGACTGCCGGCAAACCAATGTGCAAAAAAAAAAAAATAAGAGGCAGCAGCACAATGGAAGCCACTTATGTGTTTCTCCTTGGGCGTTAGGCTTGGAGGCGTGGGTCGTAACGGGAGGTGTTGATGGAGGACACGGCGCGAGAAGGCGAAGGAGCGGGGCAGCCGGGCTCGTTTGCTTCATGAGATATTGTCGTGTCGCAGCTTGGACGGCTGCTGACTCCCGCCCGCCTTTGTGCGCGTTTGTATGCGAGTCAGTCATGTGCGCGCCTCTTGCCAATGTGGGTCAGAGCGGAGAAAGATGGTGGCGGCCGCACGAGCCGGCTGAAGCTATTTACCGTGGAAATTTGAAATTTTTTTTTTTCAAAAAGCACGTTTCATATTGCGGTAAGCTACTTTTCATATCAGGCACAGTTTGAACAGTAGCACTGAAATACTGAGGAAATATAAAGAATGTACTTGAATAATGATGCAATTGAAATGTTGTGAAGAGGTATGGTAGGTATGGTATGGTACGGTATGGCAGCGCACGATATGATTGGCTGCTTGCAGAGTTGAGTCAACGAGCCGCCGCCTTGAAGCTAGTCGGGGCCGTAAAAAAACGGTTATTAATATTCACTTATATCTACAAGAAAATCACATGTGGATTATTTAGATTTGCGCCTTTTTTTTTTTAATTTTATAGTAACTAATTTTATAACATTTTGTTTGGTCCAAAAGGAACTTGTTTACATTTGTCTTTATATTTTTCATGTTTAAACCTTGTCTTGTATCAAAAAATGACTGATCGTTATATATACGTATATATATAATCGTTATATATAATAATCGTGATTTGAATTATTACTAAAATAATCAGGATTAATATTTTTTACATAATCGAGCAGACCTACCCGCGACCTTTGTCAGGATAAGCGGCTCAGATATTCAGTTTTGAATATCGATGAATCGTTTAGATATTCTTTTATTTATTTAAAACGGTCAAACATCTCTGAATTTTCAACTTCTCAACACTAAATATGATCCGATTTCTGTCGTTCCCCCATAAAAGCAAACTGATTATCTTTGTGTTGAATCAAAATTAAAATAAACAATGGCTTTTACTTTGGAACACAATGATCAACATTTGTGCCTATTTTCGGGCATGTTGACATGTTGGCATGACCAAACCTGTAACTGAATCAAAATTCATGTTTGTGCACTGTCAAATTGAGATAACATCCTTGTTTTTGAATCAACGGTTGTAACGGTTGTTTTTTTTTTTTTTTTGTGTGTGTATCGGATTCATCAATTAATCGACAAAAAAATCAACCGATAATAATCGAGTTTTAAAATAATTATTAGCTGCAGGCTAGCTATAGTCCAAACTCTGATTAGTCTTTCACTTTTGTGAAAAATCTGGCCTTGGAGGATGTCGGCGCTCTACTTGGTGTGAAATGCTTTCAACCACTTGCCCAGAATTTTTCTACGGTGGCGCAATTTGGTCACGGATTGAGGATTTCCCACATTCACGGTATTCATTCATCTTGTTTTGTTTCATTGTTTGCTCTCTCTCTCTTTCGCTCCCTTTGTGCCAAGAAAACTTTTGTTTAGCGACTGATTTATTAGCGCTTCAGCCCTTCAGCTTTATTGGAACATGCAGCAATTTAATCAAACAAACGTATGAAACGACCTTTAAATACAACCTTGTTTGTACGCCGACAGAGAAACACCACGATAAATGAATAATCCTATTAACTGGAGATAGACCATTTGGAGAAAGGCTTGGAGACACAACCCTTAACAAACACATCAATCAGGGGGTCGGACTGAAGCCGTTAGTCTCCCCGTAATAAAATGCATGCCCACCAACCCCGAAAAGAACGTTTGCATCCCTTCGCCCTCCAATCCAAAGTTAATCAGTTTCAACTTTCAACTTGTGTTTCAAGCGGGGTGTCGAGTAGATGAAAGAGGAGATGAGATGGAACATTTTAGTCTATGTTGGAAACGGCTGCGTGCGTGTGCGCCACTTCTTCATCTGCGGCTAATGGTTGACGATAAATCGGAGCGCTTGTGTACCTTAATCCCTCAATTCTTCTTCCTGATTTTGTAGTCTCTTTTCACCTTTCCCCCCCCCGAACTGAACGCCGTGCCCCGGTTAAACGCGCCGATTGCGCAACCGCGTTGACAGTGCCCGCGCGCACAAACACAATTAAAGGCGTGACCAAACACGTTGGGCCGATGTCCCCACAAGTCTCTGACACCTAACCCTGCTTGTTTCCCCGTGATCCTCCATCGGCGCTCAGAGAAATCATCTGCATCATCGTGTCATTCTCAAGGCCAGATCCGGCCAGCCGCATCCGTTTTTGTGGCCCACTAAAGCAAATCAAGTGTGTCCACCAGGGATGTCACGATATCCAAATTAACGATTCACTCAAGCTCCGATTCGATTACATTTTCAGTTCCCGATTTTCGATTAGATCCGATTTTTAACAAATTGCTACCATGCTTGTCTGTGCACTAGTGCGGTTCTGCAGCCATCCACAAACGCAATACGCAATGATGTTTGGCGCAAAAGCATAATTTGATCTACACATCCAAAATGCATCTGGAATAAAAAAAAAAAGTTTCAAGACATCATTTTCTAGATTAATTTAATCAGCTCGGTTTTTGATTAATCAAATCGATTAATTGATTAATCCGGGCAAATCGATTTTAAATTGGTTTTCGATTAATCGTCACATCCCTAGTCACGATACGATAATATCACGATATGAACCTCGTGATACGCTAATTATCACGATATTGTGGGGAGGTAGGCGATATATAAAAAGCTCACGATACTGTATAAAACCTCACGGTATTGTAAAAAAAACAACAACAAAAAAATCATATTTAAAAAAATAATAAATCACAATATTCAGTTTTTGTACATAACAGCATTCATAAAGAAATAGGCTTGGCCAGTCATGCATAAAATTAAACTGCACTAATAAACTAACCACCAGAGGGTGCTGGAACTGCACAAATGGAAATCTTGGGCTTTTAAACAGATTTGCTGCTATTAATATCGTGACATGACGACGACGATATATCGGGCCAATTCTAATATCGCGATATCGCGATATTGACGATATTGTGACATCCCTAGTGTCCACGTCATGTTTCCTGCTAAACTGACCTGGGCGTTTCATTTTCCATCTGCCACCAGGACGACATGAGGGATCAGCTTCCCCCAAACGGAAACTTCCCAACAAAACCAATGTCTTCCTCCGAAACCCAAATCAGTTCAACCATCCATCCGATCATTTGCTCCGACACACAGAAGTTGCCCAATCTGTTCGGCCTTACAGTCAGCAAACAAAGCTTTCATGCGAGCGGCTTAGGACCAGATGGAGTTGTAGACACAAGCATCATGATTACCAAAATAATCATGATGAATAGTTTTTCATAATCGAGCGGCCCTTAGGGTCTATGTTAAGGAGACACAACCGATATTCTCTATATAACACCCCCACCCCACCCCACCCACTCCTGCTCTAATGAATAAATCTTTGTTGGGTATTTTAGGAAAAACTCTTGGGGATGGGAGCTCATGACCCCCTGCAGTCACGACAATGTTACGCGGCTGCTAAACTGGTCGATGTGCGTAGAGAAAACAGACGCTGTGTTATTCGATATGTAGGACAGGATCGCGACTGTTAGTGTAGTTCTTGGCCGAGCAACAATGGACCACCGCTTACCTCTTAATTACAGTCAGACGACTGTGAGCCCAACAATGTCGGCACGGGGAGACGAGACTCTGATTACGCCGTGACGCACAGCTTCCAAAATAACTGTTAGGTTAGGTTTGACCTATATACATTGAGCCTATATACAGAGTTGGACGCCCCCTATATTTTCTACAGTAAATAAAGTTCTCCAAAATTTCAAAATGACACAAATGTTCATATTTCACTTATCTTTGTTTTGATTTCAAACAAAAGCAAAAAAAAGTGCAGAATGTTGCCAGGGTCAGTGGAATCTCTTATAAAGTTAAGTGAAAATTTACAGAAATAGTTCCTTGAAGTTAACACAGTTTTAAATTGATTTATCATCGGCATCAGATTTTTCAAAAAGGCCGATGCCGATATCAAATATCGGCGCGGATAATCGGCCCGAATGACAATTGGTCCGTCCCTACCTTGGGCTAATGGTTACCAAGGTAACAGCCAGCCTATCCTGACCTCACAACAGCCAACTTAACACTTGCACTGACTCCCACGGCACTCACCAGGCAGGCCCCACCTTTAAAAGCCACACACACACACACACACACGCAACGACGCCGATTTTATAATGTGGAGCGTGAGCATGGCGACCCCAAGGCGACAAATATAATAACTGCACCTCATGTGCATTTTGTTGTTTACTAATGCAAGACAAATGTTTATCCGATTACTTAATTAATCGAGAGGATAATTGGTAAAATAATCGGTCCTAAAAAAAACAAAAAACAAAACAGTACTCCACCGCTTACCATTTTTTTCTGAGGTAAGGAGCTAAGTTTAGTCAAGATTGTTGTGAAGCACCATCATTTATTCACCTTTGCCTTGTGCGCAGACACCAGTGAAGGATATTGACAAAACTGTGACACGACGTCCTGCAATCAGGTAATCCGATTACTTTGTTTCCCCCACTGTATCACGGAGCATGCTTCGCGGCCCCTGATTATTTTTTATTTTTTTGTGTGTGTCTGTGTGTACGCAGCTGGCATACGCTCCAGTGGCCGTGACGCTGAACAAGATAAGCAGTACGAAACGGACGGATGTAAAAGGGACAAAATCAAACGATTTCGGTCAACTTTATCACAGTGAGATGATCGAAATGAAGACTTGTGCACACTGCGCCTGTGCCAGCTTGAAGGGCCCGGCGTAAGGGCGCCTGATTGTACTTGGCACGCCATCGGAAGCTACCTGAGTCATCCGGTCTGCTGCTCGGCCGGCGGCGCTGCCCGTCAGATCGAGATCTTTCAACGCTAGCAACGCTTTAGGCCTAGGTCAGCTTGCATCGAAATAAGATGTGGGTCGTAAAATAAAGCGCCGCCGCGGCTTACGTTAATTCGTTCTGCGACGATGCTTGTCACTAGGGCTGTCAAAAAAAAAAAATGTACTGAGTTAACTCTGTTTTATTGACTTCCTGTGGCAGCTGATCACAGCTTCAGAAAACAGGTGAGCCATGATTGGTTGTTATCTGAGCCCTGAGGGTGTGTGATGTCATTTTCAGTCGACAGAAGTGACAAAATGGCCGCCCCCGGAGATGGCTAAAAAGGGGTGGATTTTGCTTGCTTAAATCATATTTCATATTAATCAGAATGCCCTTTTTCAACTAGTGAGACTGCATAGAACATATTCTTGAAAAAAAAAAAATGTTTGGCTGACTTCCCCTTTCATCAAAAAGTCTTCCTTGCCGGTATTTGGTGCTACGACTGCGGCCGTTTGACACATCTGTGAGTCATCATGTGCGTCAGAAAAAACAGAAAGGTCTTCCTTCGTTCGTTCACAATTATCTGTCATTGCATTAATTGAAATTTTATGTATCATAAGTACTAGCGGTATCGGTACTCAGCATCGGCGTCGGTGAGAACTCAACAGTGAATACTTGCACTGGAATCGATCTGAACCTTTTCATTTTTTTTTTTTAGTTTTTTTCCAATCGAAAATATAAAGAAGAAATGATACAGATTCAAAACAAGCGTATAACTCTTCAAGAAGTGTGAGTACAATTTGTACCAGCCATATCTTTGCTGCATTTTACTCCCCACGTGCTGTGAGATGTTCCGTCACTACCGTCTTTGTCTGTTATGAAATACACAAGCGGAGAATGTTCAATCAGCCGCTTTGTTCGCCTCATGGCGCTTCTCAAAGCGTACGAATGACGGCGTATAAGGAGCTGCCTCGTTGTCGGGCCGTTGCTCGGCGCTGGTGGGGGCGGGGGGGGGGGGGCTGAAATGGGTAAGCCCACGTAGCTAATGCTGACCTGTGTTGACAGTCTTGCTGGGGATTGTAATGTAATGTGCGTACATTTTTTTTTTACTTAAAAATAAGTATGTCCATTCATGTCTTCAGCGTTTACAAAAATAGTTTGGGTTTACACAGAATTAACGGACGATAGGTACTCGCCAACCTTTTTGAAACTGATTCAGTTTCTGGCTCGGTCATTGTTTCCCACATGAATTTGGATTGAACACAAAAAGATAATCAGCCATCTTTTGTGATGGACTACAGAAATCAGAAAATAATATATAGTTGAGAGGAGAGAATTAGTGGGTATGGGCAATTTCACGTTGAACTCTTTAAACGATTAATCAAACAGTATTCATTTGATAATCGACTAGTTGGCCATTACTCCATTAATTTTGACATGTCCACAGTCTACAATTTACCAAAAATAAGTGATTTCATAAACATACTAGAAATGCTTGAGACCACTTTTTTTTCCCCAGGCGGATACCAGTACGCATTTTCACTCTGAGTACTCACCGATACCTGCAGCACTTTGGATATATAACATTTCATTGAACACAATGAACAAAACCTTTCTATCTGACGCAGATGATGTTTCGCCCATTTTTTCGCCTTAAGTATCCGCGGCTGGTATCAGCAGCCACCGTGAGCACTCGATACCTTAACATAAGGCCGGTATCCGGCCAGCCTAAAAAAGCCTTCCATAACCCTAACTTATCCGTTTGTGTAAAGATTGAATATTTAGTCATCATCCTAAATACACATTCAAGTACACATTCAGCTGGGGCACACTCCGACACTCCATGACCCCGAACAGGACAAGTAGAAAATGGATGCTTGCTGTGTGTGTGCGTGTGAGCAAGACAAAGCTCTGCGTCCGTTTTTTAAGGATGCTCCGTTCAACCAGCAGCATGCAAACACTGCAGTGTTTTGCTTTGCTTTTTGTTTGTCGGTTTGTCCCAGACAACGGAAGAACCCGAGCCGACGAACAAGGACGCGAAGCCAGCAAGCAGGCCTGAAGCATGCAAGGTGCTCATACGGAAACATGACGAGGACATACTGGCGGACACACGGAGCAGAAGAAGCAGCAGCAGGAGCAGCAGGAGGACAACGACGTTACCTTTCCGGGGACGAGGATTTCTCCGAGTTCACTGACATGAGCGGAGCCTGTTAGCCGCTCGCTGGCCGAGGGACCAGAAGCGAACAGAGGAGGCGCCTTTTATTTTTTTCCGGCTGTTTGTATCTTGCTGAAGTGAGTCCGAATGAAAGGAGAGGAGCGGGTTACTGTCTCCCCCCCCCAACCCCTCCGCCTCCTCTGCTGTCCTCTTTTTCCGAGGATGGAGGACAAAAAGGAGCAATGTGCCGAAGATGATGACAGGAGCACCTTCCTTCCTTCCTTCCTTCCTTTCTTTCCTCCCTCCTTCCTTCCTTCCTCGTTCCCGCTTTCTCCACGCCTCCTCCCTTCCGAGGCGCTCCTGGTTCGCCGGGCCGACGAAAGGGAGACCCCTCAAAAAAGACGTCGTTCCAGAGCTCAGCGTGTGTCCGGCTGCGTGGCCGTGTCGCTGATTCCCACTGCCTGTGTCAGGCCTTCTGCCGCTCTGCACAACAACAGAGCCCGGCGGAACATTCCACTGCGCGCGCGTGTGGAGGGGTGTCGCCTTGTGACAGCAACAGGGAAATAAAAGCATCACACCCCCCCCCCCCCCCCCACACACACACACACACACACTTTCTGGCGCACTCGCTCTCCTTCCCTCCCCTTCCTCCCCCTCGGACCTAGTCCCTCCCCCACCTCTCACTCACTCGCCCTCTCTCCCAATTGCCTAATTACGACATCCTGTATCTCAGGGCAACGCGACACAGATCTGCCTCAAATCCTCACCCCTCCCCTCCTGCTTCTTCGTCACTCCTCTTTATCTCGCATCCTCACTGCCGTCTCCCTCGACCTCATCTTCATTTTTTTTCCAAAGCTTTATTTTCTGGGCAGATGGGTGCGCTTGCACATGAGCGATCAGCTCACTGTTGAGGCAGCCAGAGGGCGTGCCATGATGTTATTGAGTGTGTATGTGAGGTGGGGTGGCGGGGGTCTGTCTCGATCCCTCGGTCTGACCTCAATATTAGTCTGTGGGTGCACCGATGCGTTTCTATGTCCCAAGTAGGTTCATTCAATTCATTTATCACGCACTTTCTGATTACAAGCGCATGCTCGATTTTGGTTTCATCTCATAAAATGCCAACAAAATGACGTAAACAAATCTCTGTTGATAATAACACGACTTCCCGCTTTAAAGCAATGGCATCCATGTCGCATATGAAAAGACGACATCATGTCTCTGGGCCAAACTATTGTCCTCATTCTGCACGTGTGTTCACTGGAGATTTAGCACAAGAGGAACACTTGAGCCCTGGGTCGCTTTTTTCTGCATATGTTCACTCACTCACCCACTTTTTGTGGGTCACATGACCGACGATGAAGAAGTTGGAATCACTTCAGTGAGCACTTCACTATTAGGGAGGTGGGTATTGGCTGACTTTGGGGTCACAAACGGGGTACAGCTGGGCCAGCCGATCGCAGATCGAAAAAACGAGAATTCGCACTCACAATCACACCGATGGACAGTTGAGAGTCTTCCGTGAAACTAAAATGACATGCTCAGGACTCAGGTGACGACCAATCACGACTCACCTGTTTTGTGAAGCTGAGCCGTGATTGGTCGTTATCTCAGCCCCGAGCAACTGCGATGTCATTTTCAGTCGACAGAAGTGACAAAATGGCCGCCCCCCTGAGATGGCTAAAAACGGGTGGCTTTTTGCTACTTAACTCATATTCCACAAACGCAATATTAATCAGAATGCCATGTTTTGACTAAGAACATTTGTGGGTAGACTTCCGCTTTAAGGCTTTATAACATGTTAATAAACTCAATAACAAACGCAATATGTGCACATTTTCTATATGAAGGACCATTATGTCACTTTGAACTCTGCTGTTGAGGAAGTAAACTTCTTTAGCTATTCCATGAGCAAATATGATTTAAATATGAAAAAAATCAGTGCTGTCAAATGATTAAAATTTTTTAACTAATTAATCGCCAAAATTTCCACAATTAATCAAGATTAATTGTATTTTTCAACTATATTTTTTTACATAGCTTAGAACCGATATTTACTTCAGTAAAATCTTGGAATTAATCTGGAAAAAAATTTAAAGTATATTTGGATTCAAAGACTATTCTAATAGATTTCTTAGAATCATTGAATACGATTGTTTTCCAGCTTTTAATCCGACGTGAGACTGACGTTTTTTTGCTGTTTTCCGGTGTCTATTGTATGTGGTATTTTGTCTTTTATTTTATTGCTTTCACTTGTTATATTATTGTTGTAATGTAAAGTGCTCTGTGACAGCTGCAGCTGTCTTTGCGACGGTGACTCTCCTCTAAGTTTGGCTGCACAGTAACAGTAATCAGAGGTCAGCTGCTACAGGAAGTAAAAAAAACGGATTTAACCGAGCTAATTTTTTTTAGTGCGTTATGCAATTTATAACGGGTCAATGGAGCCCACAAAATAGTTTTTTCAGTCAGTCTCTTAACAGTTCGCATCAGCTATTTTTTTAAAGGAGCATCGATGTTAAGCGTTTCCTGGGTCAGGTCAGGGCAGGAAGCAGGAGGTGGGGCGTTTAGGGACACACTTGCTCAGTGAGATTGCCCATGAGGAGAAAAAACACTAAAGAACACGTACACTCCATCACATTAAGACACGCCCACAAGCAGCCTGGCACATAAATCCATGTGCAAATTTCACTCGGAAAGATGACGGAAGAGGGGGGCATGGGGGGGTGGGGGGGGCGAGATGATGACTCTCATGAGCAGATATATTTTAGGAGCCAGTATTGAGGCTGCCGCGAGCTATCTTTAAGCGGCCTACTTCTCCATACTGCCTGGTGGATGCTGGCTGGGGAGAGAGGATGCACACGCACACACACACACACACACACACTTCTGAACACACAAAACAGCAATGAATCAAAGCAAGACAAACAGAGAATATGTGTGCATTGCTCTTTTGCTCCTGTTACACTTGGATGTGCTCATGTCAGCAGCTGTAATGTCTAATTACTACACACTGCCCTCAAGTGGAAAAAGACTCACACACTCACACGCACACACACACACACAAGGTATGAGTAAATCATGTGCGTTCAAATAGATAAATTGAAGGATGCAAGGGGCACTTAGACATGCTTCACGTTCGGTTTACCTAATGAACTAAAACCAAACCCATTATTGTAAATAAAGATAGGTGAAACAATTACGTGTATATATACATATTTGCAAAAAGACTGGTTTCAAAGCAAAAAGTCAAAAGATTTTTCACTGTATCCCACTTGAATTGATCCGCAGCTGTATGGAGCACCAGCAGAATCACATCCGAACATTTAGAAGCAAAACAAGAGCCGTACTAAGATGACCTTGACACGGAGGCGAAAGTGCAGCAAAGAATCGCAATTCCATTGTGCGTCTTTCCGCGTGATGTTTGATTGGTGGAAAACGAGGAAGAGAGAGATGAGAACATTTTCATTCTAGAAAGAAATGACAATGCGTGTTAACGATACGAGCCGTACTTCGTTTCAATTTCATTTTCAACCATTGACTGTAATGGTCAACAAATGCCTGAAGATGGTGGCGTTGCATCGCTTTGAATTTGAGATCAGCACAGCTTTTGAGTAGAGGAGATCAAATCAGGGGGTGACTCTTGGCTTGTCAAATCAATTATGAGGAAGAGTAACGGCATCATGTTGGAAGCCTGAGAAGTTGTGGTACCTCACACTCGGACAGAATATGTGTATATGGTATAAACATAGCATATGTCACAATAGTTCATGAGACAATTCAAGTAATGAATGAAAAAACGTATGTAAAAATAAATAAACAAATAAAAAGCCACTGAAGTTCCAACTCCAGTTATGCAGTGAGTCAGCATCGCTCACAATACATTTCTGTAAATAAATGATTACTTTGCCATCAAAAGCCCTTTCTTGTTTTCGTTGTATTATGATTTGTGCTATTACAAAATATAAAAGATAAACATCAAAGTCACTGCTTTGCTTTTCACCAAACTCTTAATTTTCTAATTTTCTCCACTTTCTGGTCTGGAACCAGGTTTTTTTTTTTTATGAAAAGCAACACACGTCAGTGATCACACACTTATCGTGTCACTAGCAGTTTGCTCAAAGGCACTTCAAATGCGCATGCCAAATGAGGGAGCAATTGAACCTGCGCCTTTCAATCATCCATCCATCCATTCTATTGTCTGCAGAGGCAGGAAATCTAAACGTCCTCGTCTGTTTCCAAACGTGGGCCATCAGTCTGCTTGCAGATAACGGCAGCAGCATGTTATGGCAGACAAGGGGGATGGGGGCCGGGGGGGATTCATAGCACCTCACCTGCTGAGTGAGGGCTTATTACCTCGCTCAAGATGGATGCCGCTACACAAGAGTTTGTTTACATGCCACTCAACATTGTGTACCAAGCCTCCCAAAAAGAAATAGGGGAGCACAAGTAAGTCTACAGTGTGAAATTATGGAGGGCGCACGCGATATTTATGAAGTATTATTTCAAAATGGAGACAGATGTTCATTTATCTTGGCAGCCTTGACTTTCACCCGCAGTCTACAGTACACTGCTGCCCCCTAACGGTTAGAATGAACAATACAAACACTGATAAACACAACCGGTGACTAAAACGATTCCCTCTCGTCTTTATGTCATTGACGTAGCTTGAATAATGGTTTGATCACGTATTTTTAAAATAGTTCCATGCCTGCTCAATCGAACAATTACTTACAGTTCTCCACTATATGCGAGGTCATTCCCTGTCTAGTTTTGCCTACCCATTTAGTTCATTTTTGCATCCTCCATATGATGAATATTTGATTTAGCAGTCATAATTGTGGTTTACACACAGCACAACATTGAAAGCATTGACTGTAATTTAATGTTGACAATGGCAGGAGCCTCGCTAAAAAGTAGCTGATGTGAAAGCACACACATACACGTAAGTATAACCTATCGTTAAGTAGGCTGCAAACAAGGAAGCAGCAGAAACGGAGCAGTTCAAAGTGAGGAGAGTGAGTATTGACTGTGTTATATCATTCATCATTACTGGTCGGCGGAGAGGAAGAGATGTTTAAATGCATAGTGGTCCAATCGATAAAACAATAAGGCCGTATAAGACTTCACACAAAAAAACTTGTTAAGCTTCTTCCGCAGTTGCCATTGCAGCAGCGTGACGATGCATAACATTTCTTTGTCACTCTGTGGAATTTATTTCACTTATTGTAGACTCCATTACTTCAGGCTTGACTAGATGGCTGCTTGAAATGTGTTGCCATAGAAATCCAATTAAATGCCTCCTACCAAGAATCGGCCAGCTGCTTGCTCCAAAATTCATCCATCCAATCAGTGAGCTAACCACAATCTGGCCAATCACTGAGCGTCTTGACAAAAATAATTCGTCCAACCAATCTTGGTACTGCATCCTACAAACATTTGTACAATAACTAAGATAAATTCGCCCAACTAATCAATGAGCGGACTTTCTACCAGAATTTGCCTTTTCAATCATTGATCTGGCGAAATGTATCCAACCTATCGCTAACCTTCAGTCTTCCAATATTTGCCAACGATTTGTAGGACTTTTTCATCAATCAAAACATTGCATTGTTGCTGAATTTCAAGAAAATGTGAATTACAGGTTTAGTTTATGTAAAGTGGAAGTCAACTCAAACTATTTTTTCCCAAAAATATGTTCTATGCAGACCCACTAGTTGAAACAAGGCAAGATGATTAATATGAAATATGAGTTGAGCGGTAAAATCCATTCGTTTTTAGCTAGCTCGATTGGCAGCCATTTTGTCACTTCTGCCGACTGAAAATGACATCACAGTTGCTCAGGGCTCAGATAACGACCAATCACAGCTCATCTGTTTTCTGAAGCTGAGCTATGATTGGTCGTTATCTGAGCCCTGAGGGTGTGTGATGTCATTTTCAGTCGACAGAAGTGACAAAATGGCCGCTCCCAGGGACGGCTAAAAACAGGTGGATTTTGTTGCTAAACTCATATTCCACAAACGCAATACTAATCAGAATGCGGTGTTTCAACTAGTGGCCCTGCATAGAACATATTCTTTAAAAAATATGTGTTTGGGTTGACTTACGCGTTGATAAAATGTTTATTTATTTTTCAAATAAAGTAGTATTTTTATCACTTTTCACCTTTGATTTCAACTTCAAGTCTGTAATTGGATCTTTAATGCTTGTTGGCATCGTACATGGGCTGCCATGGAAATCCCATGAAAAAATACCACCACACCAGCATTGTTTTGAGTGTTTTTGTAAAGGGTGCAGGTCAACTTACCGCCGCTGAACCAACAATGGAAGGGCTGTTGATAAAAAACGTGCAATGATTCCCCGGTCCCGACTAGTGGGCAGAATCACGGCAACCGACTTGAGGGTCGCTGCAGTACTTTGGCCTGCTCGAGAACATGTTTCCATGGTAATGCGCACAACACACACACACACAGCATACGGCATGCCGGGACGTTATTTTAGGGAGTAGTCTAAAGGCAGAAGGGATTAAGCTGCAATAAGAAACTGCAGACTCAACGTAGCAACTTGGTTTCATCGCTATTGGTAGCCATCTGCCATTTAGTGCCTAGTCAATGTTGTCATGGCACGTTACATGTCCTACTTTGTTCATTTTGCCAAGATTTGGCCAAATTGCCATTTTCAAAATTCATTCAACCAATCATTGACCTACCATCTCCATATATTCATCCAACCAGTCATTAAGATGCATTCTACCAGAATCTGTCCAATCTACCACAGAGCTGCCTTCTCACAAATTGTGTCCCACCAATCCTTGAGCTGCTTCTACCAAAAATTTTAACTCAATTCAAGTAAGGTTAAATATAGGTATTATAAAGTATTATTAGGAAAACGTGTCAAATGCTTTTAAGATGTGCTTTGCCTGAGGGCTGCTTTATCCCTGTTTTGTTTGTTTTTAGCCTGACACAAATTGATTGTTTGAGCTTTTTAAATGAGGTGGCAACTTTAAACCTAAATAAAAAATCGTGGATATCCAGAAATTAAATGTTAACGATAACTTCAATGAAAGGGATTCAAAATTGATCAAACAGAAGTGATGGAGTTTACAAATGATGCTTGTCATTTTTGATGACACTCTGTAGATTGTTTGAAGTGACGACGAAATGCTGCTCACTGCCCGGCTAGTTCAATCGGTAGAGCATGAGACTTTAAACCTCCGGGTCGGGGATTCGAGCCCCACGTTGAGTGAATGTTTTTCATTCTTTCTCATTAAGGCGTTTCTGTAATATCGTATCTACGTAGAACAGTTTCATTTAAGTCCGTTTGTGTTACGGGGTGATTCCACACGTTGACAGCGCGACAAGAGCGTGACCAAAACAGACCGCTTCCTGTTGGTGTCGGCGAGTGACGTCACGCCAATCCCAACCCTCAACGGAGAGCCCCCACTCACTCACATACACACTCTCCAATTCGCATGCACTTTACACAGCCACTGCAGACACTGATAAGATTCTCCACACCAGAACCGCACACATACACCCCGATCAATGCTGACATTGAATGGCAAGAAAAGTCAAGTGTCAAGAAAAGGCATTCTTGCAAAATTATGCTCAATAGGCACAGCTGTCGAGCGTGTCAACCCAGTTGCAACTTATCTGCAGCATCCAAACGTGCTCACGGCGTACGCCGGCGGGCGTCGTGCACAGACGTACGCACCGAACGGCGGCAGACAACCGCTTCCCCACCCCTCAAGTCCACAGCCCGGCTTACCTCCGATGATGAGCCGGCTTCTCCTTTTTCCCCTTCGGCCTCCTCTTCCTGGACTGCATGGCCAACACTAGTGAGTTGACACCGAGCAGGGCATGAGCGACGTCCCAATGCGAGGGGAAAGGGTGCAAGGAAGCAGGGGATGAGAGAGGAGAGGAGAGGCGAGAACGCACGTCAGAACGAGGCAGGAATCTACAGCGCCACTTCCGGTTCGATTCGGCAAAAATGCAGGCGCATAAGAAGGGAGGCGGTGCGGTCTTGAGTTGGAAGGCTTTGCGGGAGATCAACGCACCTTTCCTGGAGATCATGTTTTTCCTCCTCTTCCTCTCTGGGCAGGAGCAGCCAGCAAAGACACGCACACTCTTTACATCCACACTGTGCGTTTTCTTTTTCCTTTCTTGGCTCCCTCTGCAGGTCAAAGCGGGAATTGCATGCAACAACTACTTGACTCCAGTATGATTCAGGGGCGATTGTAGGATCTGGAATTTAAGGGTGCTTGAACCCCAAACAGAATGTTGAATTAACAAAACAACTAGCCTTAAGAATGAAACAGTACAGTGCAAAAGTTCACCAATTCATTTACTGTTTCAGTAATGTTTCAGTAATGAACGCACCACATAATTGCAGTTCAACACTGGCAAATTCACTCATTTGTGTTTTTTCACTGTGGAACTTCAGCTTTTTTTTGTTTTTTAGCTCTTTCTGAAATGCTCTATGATGCCACAGCCAAAGTAATTTTCTAAACAATAAAGTACGGTGAACACCCTAAAAAGCAAAAATTTGCAAGTAAAGGCAAGCCTCGAAATGGTTTCATTTTGTTTGCAGAGCAGTTTGCTTTTGAGGGCATTTGAGTAGGTGCCTTTTTTTTTGCAAGTTAATGCCAGGGACCTGAAGCAAGTGTTTCATTAAATAAAACTACAACAATATGACGAATAAACAATTGGTTGTCTTTTTTATGTAACTGTTTTTATGTCTCAAATTCACATTGTGTGTAGCTGCAAACTGTATTTTCTTGTCTAGAACTGTCTGAGAATGCAAACATTTAGACGGTTTACAACAGAGTATGTTACTAAAATACCTATTGGTCACGTTACTTCCCATTTACGTTCCTGCACTACTTTTCCTGATGTGATGCTGAATTTAGTTTGATTTTCGATTATGACACTTCACAAAAACAACACGTGCGTGCTCTTCTAAGGAGAAAAAAAACATAAAAGGCACCGCTGGGATTCGAACCCAGGATCTCCTGTTTACTAGACAGGCGCTTTAACCAACTAAGCCACGGCGCCGGTGCAGTTGGTGCTCAGAATTCGATACATATCTTTACACGAACAACCAAATCCACTGGCCCTATATTCACTTTGTTTGTATGACGTACTTGGAAGCAACTCAAGCGAAAAGGTATAAGAGGTAGACGTGATTGATTCTCACCAGTAATTAGCTAAATACATACAAAGTTGTGATAGATTGTGGCATTGATAAGTACAAGTATACTACCCACCCCCTCGCCCCCCAAAAAAGAAAAACGTCCAACTTTATGCCGTAGTAGTTCTCAACGTCTCCAGGCTTGTTTTTTACGGCAGTGCGTCTAATCGCTTTATTTAGGATTATTCTACCACGTTATCCCCATGTTTGGATAAAATTATTTTAACATATGATAATTTAAACCCTTTTAAAAATCATGGAAACACGTTAAATATTATTTAACGGGATACAAAATAAGAGTATGCGATGGCCGTAAACGAGTCTCCTCTGTCGCAAATCTCTTCACTCACCCGTCGATGCACATTCTACAGCTTTAAAGACAACTATTGGCCTCATAGCTCGTGAATCAGATACTCGAGCTCACGCCAAACGTAATCTGGTTGATTCTGCACCAATTACTCAAGTGTCTTAGTCATAGAAACACAATTTTGCGTCATGTGAGGATAACGTGCCCGGCGCGTGCTTTGATCTCTCTTTTTTCAGATCTTTGACCGAGGATTTTTTTAATTTTAATAGTGGGCGGGGTTTGTAGTAAACCCCGGAAGTAAATAAACGCATGCGCACATGTACACACACGTGTTATGATGTAGATTGTCTCGCTTGATTTTGTGCTGTATCCGCTCGCAGGTAGTTTGAACGAGCTATTAGGGATAAAGCCTTTTTTATTCACTTAATTCGCCGTTTAGCTCCATTCTTGGCTACGTAAAATATTGGTAATGAATAGATAATTCTGCTAAGGTGTTAGTTACCGCATTAGGTCCTATTACCCCCCGTGTTTTGATACCTTGTGCTAACATCCACGGATGCTAAGCTACTCATCTCCCCTTTGACTGGTAAGTGCGAAGCATTGTTGTAGAGATTGCTCATTGTCTTAAGATTTGTTGAATATTACAAAAGATGAAAAACAACTAATGTTATGTCATCTGCATTAACTTGAAGTCGACATGTTGTACATTTTTTCACAATATAAAACAATACCCAGGATTTGTAATATCTGTCTAGATCGGCGTCACCAACCTTTCTGAAACTGAGAGCTACTTCTTGGTTACCGATTATTCGAAGGGCTACCAGTTAGATACACACTTCAGAATTTTCATTTACATGAATACACCGATCATGTTAATTATTTTTCATAATAATTATGAAACAAATATCAATTTGCAACATTACCTCAGTAAATACCTTCCACTGTTTATATTTTCACATAATCACTTCTACAACATTCCTGGATAATCACAATGTCCCATCACTGGTGAGCAACTTTAGGAACAGGCCCATGGGCTACTCACCTGGTCCTTGGGGGCTACCTGATGCCCGCGGGCACCACATTGGTGACTCCTGGTCCAGATCCTGCAAGGATCAAGAATTAGAGAACACTCTACACACATAAATTAAGCAAGCCCTCATCTCGCCCCAAATACTGCTCAGCCAATGGCGAGTCCAGCTTTTGTTACTGTGACAACCAAGGGCAATTTTGTAAATTCCTGTGGAGGCCCATTGAAAGTTTCTAACCTTGATTTTTGCCACCCTAGTAACAACAAAAGATGTGATCTGTCGCAATGTCTCCTTAAAAAAATCCCTTTCTATGTGTCCCAGTTTGCTTACAATGGATGACTCCAAGCCCACACAAGCTCCAGTTCACCCTGGGGAGAAGAGAGCCTGTCTCGACGATGAGGAAGACGACGCGACTGTGACTAAGAAAGCCAAAGTTGAGGATGAACATGAGAACGGAGCTCCTCAGGGAGCAATGAGCGATGGTGAGGAAGAAGAGGAGGAGGATGGTAGCGGCGAGACGTTTGCCGACATGATGAAGCACGGCCTCACCGAGCTGGATGTGGGCATCTGCAAGTACGTCAGCGACCACGAGGGCTTCTCGGGAATCCTGAAGGAGAGGTTTGTCCTCGAAAATCACACCCTTTTCTTCCATCGCGTTTCTCGCACCATTATTGATTTGTTATCATTTTTACTCAGGTACTCCGATTTTGTTGTGCATGAAATCAGCAAAGAAGGAAAGATAGTGCACTTAGATGACCTCTCGATTCCTGCAGAGGTTCCGGTAAGCAAAACATCTGCTTGTAGCACTCTGGTTGAAATGATTGAAGTTGAATTGATATGCAGAGTATGGCTTTGGTTAACATGATGACCGGGGTTGGGGTGAAAGAGAGAACTACTCACTTGTGACCGAATTAGTGACTTTTCAGACTCTATTAGCAACTATATTTTCAACAAGCAACTAGCAACCAAACTGGGGACTTTCTATAGTAAAACTGCAGCTCTCCTTACCTTTTGGCTTTGGCATGATAGTGAAGTCTGCATGGAAATGGCAGCAAAATTTGGCTAGTGTAGATGTCAAGTCATGGGAGAAGGATATTATGGAAATTAGCCGTATTGTTATAGTGCAATTTGCAAAATTCAGAACGGCTCACTAGCAGACCCATTTTCAGAAACGGGGGGCTTGATATTTACTTGGTTATTGAATTTCACACGTAATGGTCACTCCAGAGACACAAATATTAGTGTACAAGCCTTTTAAAAAGTCAATTTAGCAGAATATGTCTTCTGCGAGAACCTTATCACAGCACTTTTTGTCCATACCATGTATTGTTTATTTGTGAAGCTGCCTTTGTAGTGTTTGTTTGGAGTGATCTTAAATTGTGTGTGTGTGTGTGTGTGTGTGCTCGTCCCATCAGGAAGCAGCAGCAGTAGAAGAAAATCCAACGAGCGATCGCGCCGTGTTGACCGAGGAACAGAAGAAGCAGCTCGGGGAGCTGCAGCTGTTCAAGAACAAAGAGAGCTTCGTCTCCATCGAGGTGACTTTACACTCGCTGGATCCCTATGCCGGGTTAGCGCCATGTCTTAAAAGCCCGTTTTATCTATTTTATAGGGGGATGAGTCCAAGGATAAGCGGACACTGGTACACAAAGCCATCAAAACTCAATTCCCCGGCCTGGAGACAAAGACAGAGGAGAAGGACGGTCGCAAGTTCATAGTGGCCTACCATGCTGCTGGCAAGAAAGCTCTGGCTGGTGAGTAGAGACCTAAAATCACGAATAAAGCGCAACCACCGAGGTCCAACACAACCATATAGTTCATATTTCAAAGCTGTTTCTCCCATTGGAAATAATGCAAATCTGGTCTAAATTTAAAGTCACATAAATAAGTCATACAGGTGAGCAAATAAGTTGTCAAAGGAAACATAAAGGTCTATTTGCAAAGCTTGAAATAACTCATTTGATGTTGCCGCACAAGTGGAGAATGAGTTGAACTGAAAAAAAATCAAGGAGGTCCACCACCTTATTCACCTGAAGAAGCGTCGACGCAACACTTTCTCTCGTAATGACGTCCTGTGTTGTACGCTGAGGTCTTAGCGCAAGTATGTTTGGTGCGACTTTAGAGTGACAGTATCGTTTTGCTAAAAATGTTGGTCACGTGGCAGGTTGTTTGACTTTCGAGCTTTCAATGTACAATACAACGCGTGAACGAACGCGCACATTCACCGACATCCTTGTTAAGAAACGAAACAGCATGTGCATGACGATAAGGCTGGATTACACCGCAGGTCAAAATGTCCAATCCTGATGTAATGCCTATTCAATGTCTACGCAGACCAATATTACTGCAGTCGCAAGTTGGGGATCATTTTGCACAAGGAAGATAAAGTGCAACATTTACCATCACCGGCACGAAGGAATGTATCAATGTTAGCTAGTTTAATTTAGCATACCATCTACTTTCTTTGAAGAAGAAAGAAGAGCGGTTCTGACCCGAGCGTTTTTAATAACTACAGACCCGTATCCAACTTACCGTTTTTAAGTAAGATTTTAGAAAAACTGGTTTTCATCCAGTTGAATCATTTTTTAAATACAAATAATATTTTTGAGAAATATCAATCTGGTTTTAGGATGAACCACAGTACGGAGACTGCTCTTTTAAGGATCTTAAATGATATTAGGTGCACTGCAGACGTGAGAAAACTCACAGTCTTGGTGCTACTGGATCTAAGCGCTGCTTTTGATACAGTAGATCACCAAATTTTATTAAATAGACTTAAAAATCTAGTGGGCATCTCTGGTACTGTTTTTGACTGGTTTTATTCCTATCTCACAGACCGATATTTCTTTGTAAGTATGGATACTTGTTCCTCTAAAACTCATGAAATCAAATGTGGGGTTCCTCAAGGTTCGATTTTAGGCCCCTTACTTTTTAATCTTTATATGCTTCCCCTCGGGGATGTCATCAGGGGACACGGCATCAGCTTTCACAGCTATGCTGATGACACGCAGCTGTATATTGCCGTGTCTCCTGATGACACAGGACCCATTGATACCCTTTTAAATTGCATTTTAGATATCAAGTCATGGATGGCAGATAATTTCCTACAGCTCAATGAGGACAAGACTGAGGTTTTAGTTATCGGTCCCGAAGGTCAGAGAGAGAAGCTTTTACCAAAACTACACATTTTTAATCCCTCACACTGTGTGAAGAACCTTGGCGTCATTTTTGACTCTGAGCTCAGTTTTATTCCTCATATTAAAAATGTAACCAAGATTGGTTTTTATCACCTTAAGAATATCGCCAGAGTCCGCCCGTTTCTCTCTCAGGCTAACACGGAAGTGCTGATGCATGCCTTTATTTCCTGTCGTTTAGATTACTGTAATGCCCTGCTCTCTGGCCTCCCGAAAAAGAGCATTTCACCACTGCAACTACTGCAGAATTCAGCCGCTCGGGTGCTGACGAGAACCAGAGGGCGGGAGCACATTACGCCAGTTTTGAAATTGCTGCATTGGCTCCCTGTGTGTTTCAGGATCGATTTTAAAGTACTTTTATTAGTTTATAAATGTGTTAATGGTCTTGGGCCATCTTATTTATCTGATTTGCTTTTATCATACCAGCCCTCGCGGATCCTGAGGTCCTCTGGCGCCGGCCTTTTATTTATTCCAAGGGTGAGGACCAAAATGCATGGCGAGGCTGCATTCAGCCATTTTGGTCCTCACCTTTGGAATAGCCTGCCAGAGGATGTCAGGTCTGCAGAGACTGTTGATATTTTTAAGAGGAAGCTCAAGACACACCTTTTTAGTTTGGCTTTCAACAACTTTTAAATAATTTATCTTTTCTTTTGATTGAAGATAATTCTATGTTTTGCTTTGAATGTTTTAAAGCACTTTGAGTTGCATTTTTATGTATGAAAAGTGCTATATAAATAAAATGTGATTGATTGATTGATTGATTGATACCTCAAATTCAATGGTGTTGTTGAACAAATCACAATACAACAAAACGGGTTGGGCAGTTAACAGCTAACCAACTCTACATTCTAATTTGCTGACATCCATGTCACTTACCAGGACAGCCCCCGTCTTTTAAAGTCAACGTCCAAGTCACAGATGCTAGAGTAGAACATGATGAAGGCAAAGAGCAAGTGGACAAAAATATCTGCACCTCACATGTACGTATTGTTGTTTAAAAATGCAAAATCAAATCGTATTCGATTGGTCGATTAATCGCTGGGATAATCGTTAGAATACTTGATTCCGATCTGAAGATATTTAATCCCATGCTTTTTTTGTTTTTTTTTTGTTTGTGCTGCCGTGACGCACATCCCAAATATGCCACTTGAGAGCAAAAACAATCTGAATTGTCGCTTAACCCTTGCAGTGTAAATCCAGCCTAAAAACACTTGCATGAGTCTACTCAGGATGCCAACCCCTCATTGAGATTCTGATCCGGCTCACGGCTCATTGTGAATGCCTGCCCCGATCCTATTTCAGTCCATACAAACCGCAGTCCAGCCGTGGGTTTGTCTGTGCATGCGGCTCACCTCCTCGCTCACAAACCTCTTATGCTAAGTAACGCTCTTCTATTGTCTATATTTTGCTCTTCTTGGGATAGAGGTGAAGACATCTGCAGGTAAGAAGTTCCTCTCCACACAAGCAAGAACAGGAGATGTCAGGTGTTAAAGCAGGTTTTGCTATTCTGTTAACAGTTCAAGGCAGAAAGAGATTTTGTCATGGTGAATGTCTCAGATATGATTTTCCACATGTATTTATGTGCAGAGTTTTTCTCTGTGTCCTTTTAAAAGCACCGAGGAAACACTTCTGGCCCAAAAACCGTGGCAGCTTCTGCCACTTTGTGCTGTACAAGGAGAACAAGGACACGATGGACGCCATCAATGTGCTGTCAAAGTTCCTCAGGTATCAGTGAAGTTCTCCAATAATATATTTTGTTATTTTTGCCTCTACCAAACACAGTGAGACGGGCGTTTGTTCTTGTTGATTACCAAATGAAAACACCCGTCCCTCAACCTCAAATATATTTCCTCAAATAATGAACTCAGAGCTGCAGACTTAACTCTTTTGACCAGGATCAAAGTGGCCCCTAACCTGAAATGATTGATTTTGAAATCGTATGACATTTTAAATGACGGAGACTATTTAAATGTAGCAGTAGAAGCGATGGCATAATGTACGTACATACACACGGCATGCGCACACACTATCAAATATTACTACTACTAGTGCTAAATAGCGTGCAAATAGTTTGTAAAGTTTGTCAAATATAAAATGGGCTCAGTTGTGGGCTCCACTGAGTTCGCTTTGTATGGTGTTTTTGGCAGGCTCAGACCCAACATGTTCTCCTATATGGGCACTAAGGACAAGAGGGCCATCACTGTGCAGGAGATCGCTGTGCTCAAGTGAGTGTGGAAGAGGTCGAGCACCTCTGCGGCCATTGGATGCGTCGCTTACGCCGGTAAGCTTTTGTCTCTGTCTCAGGATCACAGCAGAGAGGTTGGCCCACCTTAACAAGTGCCTGATGAACCTCAAGCTGGGGAATTTCTCCTACAAGAATCACCCCCTCAAGCTTGGGGAGCTGCAGGGGAACCACTTCACAGTGGTCATTAGGTATGCGAAATGTTGGGCTTTGTTTATCATATTTAGGAGTAGGTGAGTGAGTTCATTCCCCTGAATGCCTGTTATTTCTGTTCCCATCAATTTCTGGATTTTTCCAACACTTTGTGGAACAGGTGCGTCCATCCCGTAAATTTTAACAGTAGAAAAAACAAGAAATAATAGTATGGATCTGTGTTTTTAGTGCTGGAATGAGTAAACAATTGTAATGCGTGTTTCGCTAAGTGACTCATAATTTTGAATTGTACCACTTCATAGTCAACTCTTTGAGCGCTGTTGATGACGTGAATTGCCATCAGTTACAATTGTTTATGGCAATGGGTGGAGCAAAGTCTTAACCAACTCTGGTTTGATCATTATCAGTGAAAGTTTAAAAAATAATAGCTATGGCCATCAGATGGCAGTATTGTATCTCTCTGGAATGAGCTCACCGTGTTTCACAACAATTTCTAAGATGCTAAAATATGGCGGACCTTTGAAAATGTGACCGTTGTTATTGATCAATGTGTTTGTCAAGTTAGATCTACTACAAAGTGTGTCACAAAAGTGCGAAAATATGACGCAGATTTATATGTAGCAGTAGAAGCGATGACATGACCTACGTATATACACGCGCTCGCACACACGGCATGCACACACACTACCAAATATTACTACTATTACTACTAAATAGCATGCAAAAAGTTTGTTTTCTGAGTTTTTTTTTTCCATCCAAAATTGGTGTTTTACTTATGATTGCCAAACAATGGAATAAGGTATACTCCAAACAATTTTTTCTTGTGTGATGAACGAAGGGAGTCTAATACTTAATTTGGTAGTTTCTGTGTTTACATAGACATTAAACACAGTAGTCTGTGGGCCTTAAAAGATTAGTCCAAATGCTCTTCATTGACTGACACTCAAGAGGTTCTCCTTATTTTGAAAATCTTCACACCAGAAACATCTCAGGAACCGACGCCCAGGTCCATCAGGCCATGACGTCCCTCAAGCAGACGGGCTTCATCAACTACTACGGCATGCAGCGCTTCGGCACCACAGCGGTGCCCACGCAGCAAGTCGGCAGGTAACGCCGTCCCGCGCGTCGACGTCACCTTCGCTCACGCCACATGCGAACAAACTCTCCTTCTTGTTGGTGTGACAGGGCCATCCTGAAGAATGATTGGAAGCAAGTGGTGGATTTAATTCTGAAGCCTCGTCCCGGAGGTACTAAGGCGTTCCTACTCCACCTCTAATGGAGTTTTGTGGCCTCGCTAACGTTTTCCGTCATACGTTTCCCCGCAGCTGAGAAAGAATTCCTGGTGCGTTGCAGGGAGGAGTGGGCCAAGACTCAAGACCCGGAGGCGGCCTTGAAGAAACTGCCCAATAAGCGCTGTGTGGAGGGCCAGCTGCTGCGGGGCCTGTCCCAACACGGCAAAAATAACATCGTCACCGCCTTTGGACTGGTTAGTGATTGTAAATTTGCGGCCAAGGCCCGCCTTCATGTTGTGCTCTTCTGCGTCTTTTGGTGCAGATCCCCCGAAACAACCGCCTGATGTACATCCACAGCTACCAAAGTGTGGTTTGGAACACCATGGTGAGCCGCCGGATCGACGCTTTCGGACTCACAGCCGTGGAGGGCGACCTGGTGCTCCGAGGAAGTTAGTATCTGTCGTTAGGTGGCTGACTGTGTTGTAAGTGTGACCTTGACGAGAATCAATGAGATTGTGTTTGCCTAAAGCCAAGGCACACATCTTGTCGGAAGAGGAGGCAAGGAGCCACTCCATACATGACATCGTGATGCCGCTTCCTGGCTTCGACGTCATCTACCCTTCTCACCATGGTGAGACCGCCTCCCTTTAAAAAAAATAAATAAATAAAATGAAAAAACATTAATAAACATGGCAAAAAAATGTGTGTGCGCACCAGTGGGGAAAGGTTACAGAGAGATGCTGATCGCAGACGGGCTGGACATCGACAACATGCGACACAAAATTAAGGACTACTCGCTGGCCGGAGCCTACAGACGCGTCCTCATCAGGCCCAGCGATGTCAGCTGGTGGGTGCTCCTTTTAAGCATTCGGCGATTTATTTATTAATTTTTTTCTTTCTTCTTTTTTTTTTCTTTCTTCTAGCTCAAATTTAGGTGGATCATTCACACGTGTCTTTGCTGAGTTACCAACTGCCTAAAAATAAATACATTTTCTGTGAATGATTTACATGCGTAATATTGCTGTTAAACATTTTCCTCATAAATTATTTACTAAAGTACAAACAAAATAACAATACAGGAATCTACTTTAGTATTAAACAAAAGTGTGTGCGCACAGTTAATTAAACAGCCACGGTAATCAATTTTACGTAACTTGGGTGAATGCATCCCTGTTAAATGGTTGCTGCACATTGGCTCGAGTCGTTTCATTGACAGATTTCGCTTTCAGGTGCAGAACATTTAATCCTCTTTGTTTTAATTTTGTAAAATGTTCTCAGGCACTCCTTGTAGGTCAGTGTAGTGAAAAAATAAAAATAAAAAAATACACACAGCACAGTGTTCACCTACCACTCCCCCGCTATAACATGGATTTAAAAAAAAAATGTTTGGTGTAACATTCATTTGTCTTTCACGGAAAAATCCTCTCAGTACCATGGAAATCTGCAGTTTTATAGTGTTGTGTCTTTTCTGTGTTAGGGAGGTGATCGAGTACGACGACCCCAAAATCTCTTTGGTCCACACTGACTTTGAGAAAATTGAGAACAAACCAGCACCGGTATTCAACACAGGTCAGGACTCAAAAGGAAACACACAAAACAAAGCTTTGTGCAGTATCTAGAATGAACATATTGGTAAGTATGGATTTGAAGGCTTTTGTTTTTGTCCTCCTAACAGAAGGGAAGTACCGCGCTCTCCGGCTGGAGTTCTCGCTGCCACCCTCGACGTACGCCACCATGGCCATCCGGGAAGTGCTGAAGTTGGATACCAGCATCAAGAAACAGACGCAGCTCAACACCACCTGGTTCAACTGACACCGGGACGCCGGCCTCCTTATTAGGTACACTTGCACAAGCGAATTGTTTGACTTAGATAAAGCAACACTTCTGGCAACTTCCTGTTGGCCACAATTACAGGGTGTGAGTGTGACTGGCTTTTTTTTTTTTCTTTTAACCATCCCAAATCACTAATAACAGTGTTTTATTTGGGCTGTTTTAACTTTTTCCCTCAGTGCAGAGATGGGTTATTTTTGTTATCTGCTTGTGCAGAAGTTGGAGACGTTTCTTTCTTTTTTAAAATAACATTTGACTGATGTACAAGTGACCCTGGCAGACAGGATGAATTAAAATCATTGAGAAGCTCAGTCTGTCTGTATATTTTTTGGGACATATAACAGTCTACGTTCACGAATGATCATCAAGGCACTGTTTTGCGAGTTTTACTTGTCTGCAAAATGCACTGCACTCCTAATATTAAGAGAACATTAAAAAAAAAAAATTCAATTCGGGAAAATGTGACACTCATTAATAAAACAGTTAATATTCGTAAAAAAAAATATATATATATATATATATATATATATAATTTGTGTTATTCTCACAATTTTGATCTTCTGTCAAGGCTCTCCCTAATTTACACATTGGACATTTCCTCAAAATATAATAACTTTATATCATACAATTGCAAGTGTTTTCTCATATCATTATGTTACACCTGATTTTACCTATTTCATATTCACGACTATTCTCAATTGTTTTTTTTCGTTCATTTTTCCAAATGAACCTTGAACCTCAATGTCCTTGATTCCGATTTTTTTCATCACTTAACTTTTATTTTCTTGTAAAAAAAAAAAAATTCTCAAAATGTATTTTCTTTCATTTTCCCAACATTTTCTCATAATACAAGTATGTATTTCATAAAATCAACTTTTTCTCGCATTAGGGCATTCTTGAAATTCCGAATATATAAATAAATAAATAAATGAAAATGAATATATAAATAAAATGAAAACTTCATTCAATGTGTATCATAATTATGAAGCATCAGACAGAACAAAAACTTCAAACGATGACTGGACGGATGTATCGTGGTCATCTGCCACCGTTAATGTTTAGTTGTTCGGATGTGGATGTCGATTAAAAGCATCCGTCTTTGGTGCTTCTCACGGAGATGCCCAGCCTTGTTTGTGCCATGGAAACACTTGTATTTGCGCCACCATTATTTCCTTTTATGCTGTGTGTGTGTGTGTGTGTGTTGACTAGCTAGAGAAAAGCCAGGAATGTATGTGGAAACATCTGTTCCCGTAACAACAGGCCGATGCTAACGTGACCTCTGCACTTGCTGTTTACCGTTGAAGCATCTTGGCTGTTTACGCAGTAAGCCCATGCCAGACTAACGTAGTCGTCCGTCAAGCACTGCAGCTCGCGCTTCAATCCTCATTTGAGCTTATTTTCTAGGAAAGGGCGTTTGGGCAAGGAAAAAAAAAACTATACTGTGTGTTACAAGAACAACGTTCTAATCTTACAAGAAAGTAAGCGTGAATTTTATTTTCTTGAGTTGGGTTATTTGTATGGCCCAATCCTCCTTTGAATAAAGTCATAGGCTTATTAAGTGGGCGGGGGATCATGAGTTCTTTTTAAAAAAAAAATAAAATAAAATAATTCCCCCAGCTAAAAAGTGATATTACAAAGGCGGATACCACATATATAGTATATGCACATTCAGTATATATTTTCTGTTTCTTTAATATGTTAAAATTGTTGATATTTTACAAAAAAAAGGTTGATATTGAAGGAAGTCATGAAAATGAGTGAAAAACAAAAATACATTCAGAAAAGAGCTTCTTTAGGTGAAAAACAGTTGTTGTTTTTTTAAGTATATTCGATTTTTTTTTTTTTTTTTTTTTTCATAAAATGAAGGATATCGGACCAAGTGAAAACCTACAAACAC
The DNA here is from genome assembly GCF_054856515.1 of Filicampus tigris. NCBI lineage: Eukaryota > Metazoa > Chordata > Actinopteri > Syngnathiformes > Syngnathidae > Filicampus > Filicampus tigris. Next base: position 25,946,377 of record NC_141220.1, on the reverse strand, counting down.
TTATTCTCACAATACAGCATAATGAGTTAGTTATTTGTCCTTCCAGTTCAGTGTGAAAATCAACAATATCGGGAAAACAATAAAATTGTATCTTTTGAATGACTTGATCTCAGTTTTTAAAAATGTTAAGTATTTGGGAGGGAATTATATTGCCTGCTACGACCGAAAATGTAACGTCTCGTGAGCTCTTTTGTGCCCTTGATTGCGTGTTGACTATAAGTGTTTTGTCATGTGCGTTTTGCGGAGTGGGAGGGAAACAATCAAGTGAGCACACATTTGTATGGGTGTGCATTTGGATACATTGAATTACAGTAGGCTTTTACATCTGTGTGTATCTACAAGCAGACTATGGCGGACCCTATTGTCTCCCCTGGGAATTGTGTGTGCGTGCTTGAGTTGCGCGTGTTTTGTTTGCAGGTCTCGTAACTCCACCGGTGTGGTCTGCTATGAGGACAAATGAGAGGAGGGATGTGTGTATGTTGGGGGTTTGGGGTGGAACGTCGCTTATATATAAAATAGGCACCATCTTCAGCATGTCCGTTTCAGAGAGCTACTAGAGAACAAGAGAGTAGCTGATTTTCCCCCCAGTTTTGTGACGGATTTCAATTCAAGCTGATGTGTGCAGGTAAGTGAGCTTCAGATTACTACTATATACTAAAACTAAAGTGAACTTTCCCACCCTTTGAAGATGCCTGTTAGGACACAGGGGGACTAGTAATTCACAGTTTACTTTCAGCTACATGCTAGTTACGTTAGCATCTGCTTGGAAAAATGTATTTATGATTCATTTTACTGCTCATATTGTACTGAGGAGTCAGACCCTTTTAATGTCTTGCCGAGTTGCATTTCCCGCTTTATGGTTATCGTCACATTTCAATACAGAAATGAGAAGTCAACAGAACCCTTTTCAAATGGCAGGCTCTGTGGTCTAAAGGAAAAAAATGGACCAAGATGAATCATTTCAAATCTTTATTCCCCTCGTTTATGTGACCTTGAACTGACAAGTCAGTTGAGAAAAAAATGTTCTAATCTTTTCAAGAGGGGAAGTAAAAATAGAATAAAAACTCACCTTTCTTCAGTTGGAAGGAGTTATGAAGAGTTCAAAATGGCAGTCAGTGTTGAGAGGAAAATGGAAGGCCTCTGCCAGAAGGTACAAAATAATGTCTAAGGCCTACCTGGAAAAACTGAAATGTATTTGGTGATGACTCCCATTGAACATAAGTTTGAATGTAACTGCTTAATTTTGAACACAGACACCTTTCCAATTAAAGAGGGTGTGCACACCTTTGCAACCACATAATCTACTTCAAGGGTCACCAATGTGGTGCCTGCAGACACCAGGTAGCTATAGCCCTGTCAGAAATCTGTTTATCTGTCTTAGGCCCTTCTAGCATTTGATTTGATAGTCCAAAATATATTTCTAAATGATTTCTCCAGACCTCCATGTATCGGTCAAGCCCCCCTTTAGCCTTGGGAAAGAGAAAAAAATCGTGAAGCCGATAACCTTTCTCCAAACTGTTTTCACTTGCTTAGATCAGCAGAGCGAGGCCGAGAAGAGCAAACAACTAATGCGAATTGGAAAGATCATTTAAATGGAGTCCAACAAGTCCGACGCAGACTCCCTGACCTCCCCTTCACCTCCTCCTTTCTTCCAATGCGACTACACAGACTGGTCTCCCTCCTACTCCATCATCCCCTCAGTCTACCTGCTGGCCTTTGTGCTGGGTTGCCTGGGCAACGCTCTGGTGCTGTGGGCCTACGTGGACCGAGCCAACCGGAGGAGGAGTCACCCGACGGGATTTCGGAGATCGTGTTGCCTAGGCGATCAGAGGGACTGCGACTATCCGTCCAGAAGAAACACCTCCTCGAGCTCCTGCTCCTCATCCTCCGGGGCCCCGCGCCCGTCTCGCTCCCTGACAGACTCTCTGATAGCTAGCTTAGCATTAGCAGACCTCTGCTTCCTGGTGACCCTCCCCCTGTGGGCGGCGTACACGGCCCTGGGCTACCGCTGGCCTTTCGGGCAGCCGCTGTGTCAGCTAAGCAGCTTCCTCACCGCCCTCAACATGTACGCCAGCGTCTTCAGCCTGAGCGTGCTCAGTGCGGAGCGCTACTGGGTCCTGACGGGGTGCCTGAACCGCCGCCCCCCCGCCCGGGCCCCGTGGCCGCTGGCGGGGTTGTGGCTGCTGGCGGGGGTGCTGGCGCTCCCCGGCTTGCTCCTGCGATCCGTGCAGGAGGCCGACTGGCCGGATGAGTCGGGTTCTCTAGTGTGCCAGATGGACTACTCCATGCTGATCGGAGACGAGCCAGATGAGGAGGAGAGAGAGCGTGCCCAGATGTGGTGGGCGGCGGTCCTGAGCCTCAAATCCACGCTGCTCGCCTTCCTGTTGCCCCTTATCGTCCTGCTGGTGTGCTACTGTTCCCTGGCCCGCGTCCTCAGCAGACACTTTGGCCGCGGGCCTCGACCCGACCGCCGCCGCCAGCGCAGGCTCCTCAAGGTCATCGTGACTCTGGTGTTGGCCTTCTTCCTCTGCTGGCTGCCTCTGCACGTCAACAAGACTTTGTCTCTGCTCCTGGAGTTTGGGTTTCTGCCGTACTCCTGCACCTTGGATCAGATCCTTCTGGCGGCCCACCCGTACGTCACCTGCGCGGCCTATCTCAACTCCTGCCTCAACCCGCTGCTCTACGCCGCCTGCGACCCGTCCTTCCGGAAGAAATGTAGGCGGATGCTCCTGCGGCTGTGTGGAGAGCAGAGGAGAAAGGAGGTGAAAAGAAGGGAGGTACAAAAGGATGAGGGGATCTTAGATGGCCCTACGAGAACACGGGAGGAAACTGCAGACAAGACGCAAGAACCAGACATTGTCACTGAGGGGTGAGCGGACCCGGATGAGACCTAAACACAATGGGATGGAAAATACGGGTCACGGCACCAATGTAAATGAATGATACTTTTTATTGTCAATGTGTTTTTGTATGAAAAATAAAATGGTGTAAACTCACAGATACCTTTTTTTTTAAAGAATGTCTTTATATCATTTATATTCTTGAAGAATTTTGTTGAAAACACAGTATAGAATGGTGACACTGATTACAGCGCAATACATCCAGAGAGCTGTTTAAGTAATTCAACATAAAATGTTGTAATAAAGCTGAGAAAATAAACACACATGTATGTTTATAGTATCTTCTTACGTTTTGTAGTTGTATTATTTACATGTATTATATTTAGTACTTTGTATCTATTTTATGTATTTTGTTTTCATATTTATATTTAATATTTCATGTATAGGTTTAGTATTGAAGTGTAATATGTAATGTCATCTAAATATAAATTCATTATCTTATATGTATATTTGTATTCTGATTTTACAATTATATTTTGCGCGCCTAGAGTATGTTGTTTTATAATATAAAATAGAAGTATTTCGCTTTTAAGAGAATGACAGAACAAATGTAAGTTGGTGAGAATGGACATATTTCATTATTGTATACACGTTAAAATTAATACAATTTTTTCCCCCATTTTTTATTTCAAATTCATTGGGGGCGGTGGGTACGAAATACATCCATAAACATGTTTGCGCTTTGAAGTACATCCATAATTATGTTTGCTCTTTGTGCAAAATGCAGTACCGTTTTATTTTTAAGGCGCTGTGAGCGGTTTCGATCGTCATCATCATCATCATCCAAACCGCTTATCCTATACAGGGTCGCGGGGAGGTGCTGGAGCCTATCCCAGCCGTCAACGGGCGAAGGCAGACTACACCCCGAACTGGTCGCCAGCCAGTCGCAGGGCACACACAGACACCGCCGCTGAGGGGTAATCGATCCCACGCTGCCCGCACACAACTCGGGCGTCTGTACCACTACACTTATCAGTGACTTCGGTTTCGATCGTCTTCAAAATATTTCTCGCCAGGAGGCAACATAACGGAACATCCAACATGGGGACAGCTTTGCTCTACGATGAGGAGATGACCCGCTACAAACTATTGTGGTTAGAGTAAGTGCGTGATGACAGACAGCCTTTTAGCGAACCCACAAATATGTTTGGAAACCGTTTGCTATGCAGTATGCACCGCTACTAATTTGCTGTTGTCCAACAACACAATCAGCTATTTTGTTAGCGTTTCTCTTGGACTTTATTTAAAATTGCAGCATTAACCTGTGCAGATTTTGTTGTTCTTGTTTTTTTTTTTTTTTTTTACGAGTTTATATGTCCTAAAATAACTTATTGTTGCTGCCGCTGCGGTCAGAAGTGAGAGTGTTTCGAGGAGGTTGTTGCTGCCACTCGGTGGACTTAGGTTGGTGCACCTTAATGGAAACGTGACCAATATTTTTGAATCAGCTATTATTTATTAAATTGAAAATAAAGTATATGTTAGTTGTTGTAAAATGTTAAATATCGGTGTATATGTTATTGACGAGTATAATAGTCCTGTGTTGATTTCTGCAGTTTAAATTGTCGGAACTTCTTTTTTTCAGCATGTTGTTTCTGGTGGGGCTATTTTAGCGAAACGTTGCACCCAAACCTCTTTAAATACAACCTCTTGTCCTCACGAGGGTCGGAATATTATTATGATGTATATGATGTTTTTTTATTTTTCATTCCTAGGTAACTACATGAAATCAACAAACTGCTAGGACCAAATATAATTGAAGAGTAAAATCTATTAATATAAATAATAATGTAAGATGCACAGGTGCATTTCAATATAATGCATTATCGTGGAAAACGTCATTTTCTTCAGTTAAATTCTAAAATTTCAATTAATATATTATACGGAGTCACTATTCTGCACACATATTACAATATTTTGTGATGAAAATAAATTTATTGATTATAGCTCAAGGCTAGCAACTCCCCAAAGTAAGTCAAAGTAACAATTCAAGGAATTAAACTATTACAATTCCAATACAACATCTAAATTATTTTTAATGATTATTTAAAATTTGAGAGTCGGACAAATAGAGAGCCAGAGAGAGACTATTGTGTTGATTCATTATTGTTATGGACATGGTGTCCTTTTTTTTTTTTTAATGAGATAGCGCTTCATGCAGTAACTCAGCTGGCACACGAGATGCTGTCTGTTGTCATCATTGGTGTTATCAAAAGAGCTAACGTGTATATGTATCCTACTGGATTGCATAAGCAGAAGCATCAAAATACATTTTATAAATTCAAACCTCCACTTCCAGTCCAGATTGTGAGATTGAGAGGCCCGAGCGTCTGACAGCGAGTCATGAAGCGTTGATCATGAGCGGTCTGGCTGCTCGATGTGTCTCCATACCTGTCCGCCAGGCCACAGACGATGACGTTCTCCTGATTCACAGGTGAGTCTTGAACCCCCCAATGTTCAATTGTGGGTTTTTTTTATGCCTCCTGAAGTACTACAAAAAGGTTGTTCTAGCGAAGAGTACCTGGAAGCGGTGAAGAAGACCCCATATATGACTCTGGAAGACCTCAGGGAGTTCACGCTGCGATATGGAGCCGTCTACTTCCACCCTGTGAGTGGTATTGGTATTAGTGGTATCAAACGTTCAGGGTTTCACTGTTGTTTCACGTCATTCAGCAGCTATTTATAGTAGTCAAAGACCTACACGGGTTGCTTCCACTATGTGCTACAGAACAGCTATCACTGCGCCACACTGGCAGTGGGAGCCGCGCTGCAGCTGGTTGACGGCGTTATGACCGGGAGGGTGAGAAATGGCATGGCTCTGGTCAGGTAAGAACTTATAAGCCATCTCTCTGTTTCATTTGACCACATTGCCCTGTCGTTTATTAAGAATAGACCCCCGGGGCACCACAGCATGCGCAGTGCTGCCAATGGTTTCTGTGTGTTCAACAATGTGGCCATAGCAGCCAAATATGCCCAGCAAAAGTATGGAGTTCAAAGGTAACACGGCTTCAAGGTCAAATGCATCCTTGGGCATTTCTATATTTTTTGTGTGTTCTTCTTTTCAGGGTGCTGGTAGTTGACTGGGACATACATCACGGTCAAGGGATGCAGTACGCATTTGAGGATGATCCAAGGTGTGTACATTTACTGAACGTCTTTATGTTTTATAATAATTTCCAATGGCTTTCCTTCCACAGCGTTCTTTACTTCTCTTGGCACCGCTACGAGCATCAGAAATTCTGGCCTGAACTCAGAGAATCAGACTATGACAGTGTTGGCAAGGACAAAGGCGCTGGTTTCAATGTAAATGTACCATGGAACAAGGTGAGTGACAGTGTTGACGTGCTAAATTTGCCAACCTGTGGAACCGCACATGATCCTGCGGCAGATGTTGTTTTAGGCCTGCTATTTTTTCCTTGCCCAGGGAATCTCTCTCATGCAGTTAGTCTTGCAGATACATACAATCTTGATATATTCAAACAAACTTGTTGTGAAACTCAAAATGGTCTAGTATCAAACTTTTCGATAGGTCAGCTAATTTTTCAAGGCCACTGTGTTGATATATTCAAACAAACTTGTTGTGAAACTCAAAATGGTCTATTATCAAACTTTTCGATAGGTCAGCTAATTTTTCAAGGCCACTGTGTTTGAGAATTCTTATTTTTTAGATCAGGATCATCCAGCAGCAAACCGTGCTTTACATATATACTAATGTTGTCTTGTCTTGGAACCTCACTCCATTTACGTTCCAGTCTGAGTTATAGTTATACAATATATAATATTGCCACATTTCTTTCTTTAAACGGCAAAATGCATATTTTCTAATTCCCAATGGTGGAACCTCATTCCATTCATTTTTTTCTGTGTTGGAGGTTCATACAATCTCGCAAAATTCCGGGCAAAGAAAAGTTGAGACTAATCCAGCCGCAAACTTTGCTCTCCTTGGGTAACCTCACTCCAATCACTTTTCGCCAATCTGTATTGTGTAGGTTCATATGATATTGTAAAAATTAATATCAAACGTCTTATTTTGAAGTTTAGAATCATCCAAAAGCAAACTTTGCTGTATTGCCAGCCTTTTTTTTTTATGGAATTCTTCTTTCTCTTTTCCAGGTGGGCATGCAGAATAGCGACTACCTTGCTGTCTTCTGTCACGTCCTTCTGCCGGTCGCCTACGAGGTGAGACGAGTTAAATGAAAGTAACGGCTGCGAGGTGTTCGTTGTCGGAACTTTAGTGACTCTTGACACAGTTTTGCCCAGACTTGGTGCTGGTGTGTGCAGGATTTGACTCGGCCATAGGGGACCCAGAGGTACAGTACATATACTTTGCACAGCACTGTGCTATTAATTTGGGCTATTTATAGCCAGTGTACCTAGCCAGTAGCCTATGTCTATTCCTCAATGGAGCTGTGATCTTTTCCAGGGTGAAATGTGCGCCACCCCAGACATCTTTGCCCATCTCACCCACCTGCTGATGAACCTCGCTGAGGGAAAACTCTGCGCAGTGCTAGAGGTCAGATAAAACCCCTTCAATGAGCATCTGAGCCTTTGGATTGCATCACGCAAATGTTTTCCAGGGCGGATACAACTTGACTTCGCTCAGCCAGTCCGTGTGCGCCACAGTTCAAACTCTTCTGGGTGATCCGGCGCCCCGGCCCGCCAACCTCCGAGCCCCCTGTCAGAGGTTTAGTCGCACAGTGACGCCCATCTGAGTTTTTACACGACGGCCTGACTTAGAGTAAAAAACGCTTCTCTTTCAGCGCGCTCGAGTCTATTCAATGTGTGCGCGCAGCTCATCGGACGTATTGGTCCTGTCTCAAGCATGCAGGTATTACTGGCCTGATGAGTCGCCCATTGTAATTACAGTTTTTGTTTAGATAAACAATATTACCCTTGGAGGGAGATTAATGCGTGTAAATGCACGGTACCCTCAAAATAACTCAACACACAGCCATGAATGTCTTAAAGGAAGTCAACCCAAACATTTTTTTTCCAAGAATATGTTCTATGCAAGCCCACTAGTTGAAACAGGGCATTCTGATAAATGTTGCGTTTGTGAGAGAAGAGTTAATCCACACGTTTTTAGCCATCTCTGGGGGCGGCCATTTTGTCGCTTCTGTCGACTGAAAATGACATCACAACTGCTCAAGGCTCAGGTAACGACCAATCACGGCTCAGCTTTAGAAAACAGGCGAGCTGTGATTGGTCGTTACCTGAGCCCTGGGTAGTGGTTATTGTCATGTTCAGTTGACAGAAATGACAAAATGGCCACCCCCTGAGATGGCTAAAAAGGGGTGTATTTTGCTGCTTAACTCATATTCCACAAACGCAATATTAATGAGAATGCTCGTTTCAACGAGTGGGCCTGCTGGGAACGTATTCTTGAAAAATGTTTGTTTGGGTTGATTTCCACTTTAAGCAACAAAAGAGAGTACAAACCTTAATAAAAATACCCAGAGTGTCACAATCAATATTTTGTGTGGCAAATATTTTCCAGCAGGTTCTTAAATCGCTTAGGCATGGAGTTCATTTGAGGATGCCCCACTGATGCTCAATAAGTCTAGAGCGTGGTCAGATGATATTACCCTCAACTTCTTTAACAGGGAAGCCAAAGCTACTATATGTGGCCCGTGATGAAACCAAGTTTAGCCCCCTTGTGCTAGCACGATATCAATCTCAACACTTACCTGTTGTTAAACATCCATTTATTTCCCAAGCTTTTGCTATGTTTTGTTATGTATATTTCTCCAGCTGAAGCACCCCTCTCAGAAGTCAGCACTAAGCGCTTTAAGCTAGAAGAAAGAGAAGAAAAGCTTCAAGGGGGAGAAGCTGATAGCAAAGACGCCGTAACGTGGCCCGCGCCGCAGAAGCGTGACGCGCCTCCCGTCCGCACCGCGGTGGTCATCCCAGAGGAAGTGGCTTGTCCTGACGGATGCCAACGCTTCAACTTGTCACAACATGATGACTCGCTCTCAGTCAAGTACGATCCTTTTTGGGTTTCAACCAAACAACCAAAATGGAGTACTTAAAAGGGAAGTCAACCCAAGGATAGTTTTTTCAAAAATATGTTCCCACCAGGCCCACTAGTTGAAACACGGCATTATTATTAATTTTGCGTTTGTGGCATATGAGTTAAGCAGCAAAATCCACTCGTTTTTAGCCATCTGCAGGGGCGGCCATTTTGCCTTCTGTCGACTGAAAATGACACCACAACTGCTCACAACGACCAATCACGGTTGACCTGTTGTCTGAATCTGAGCCGTGATTGGTCGTAGTGAGCAGTTGTGATGTCATTTTCAGTCAACAGAAGACAAAATGGCCGCCGCCACAGATGGCTAAAAACGAGTGCATTAACTCTTACTACGCAAACGCAATATTGATCAGAATGCCTTGTTTCAACTAGTGGGCTTGCATAGAACATATTCTTGCAAGAAAAAGGTTTGCGTTGGCTTCCACTTTTAGGAATATTTACCGTCTTTCCCTCTCTCTCCATTTAGAGAGGATTTTGATGGTGATGCTGTGTCCACGTTATCCTGTCTCATTTCACTTGTTGGGAAAATGGAGAAGAATGAGGTGCAGTCAAAACATTTTTTTTAAACGCGAACCGCTTACATTTTGGGGGGCTCGTGGTCATATGTAGTGAAAGTGAAAATGACATCACAGTTGCATCACAGGGCTCAGGTAAGACCCAATCACGGCTGAGCTTCAGAAAACAGTTGAGCTGCGATTGGTTGTTACCTGAACCCCGTGATGTCATTTTCAGTCGACAGCAAGTGACAAAATGGCCGCCCCCAGAGATGGCTAAAAACGGGTGGATGAACTCTTATTCCGCAAATGCAATATCCCTTCCAAAATATTGACATTCTATTTCCCCTGACCAGATCTGCAACGGCTTGGCCTTGGTCAGTGACGTCTCCATGGCGCTGGAGACCGTCATCACGCGTGTTACCGCTCTAAAACAACGGTAAAACTAAAGTAGATTAAACTGGAACTGGATTAGCACTAGTAAGCAAGCCAAGTTGTTTCTCCCCTTTTTGTGTAGTGTTTTGATTGTATGTGTTGGAGGCCTTGGAGTCTGGGGTCACCTGCCAGAAGATGGGTCGGTATAATCCCTACTTTACGATGCATGAAACTAGAGTATGTATAATAAAGTGATGAACCGTGATCACCGTATATTCCTCTTTCAGGACAACACTTACAGTGCATATCAGCAAGGAGGCGCCAGAGGAGCCCCGGTGCAAATATAACATACCCGTGCGTCTGAAGAAAGGCTGCGGGGCCACGTCGGGTTTGGCGCAGGCCACCTTCGGCCTCCTCCTGCCTCTTGCCTACGAGTACGACCCCGCTCTGGTGCTGTTGGCGCGAGTCCCTGGCACAGGCGGCCCCAGCGATGGCGCGTGGCAGCAGCTGGCCGGCCTGCTGCAGGGCCCGGCCAGGGGTCACGTGCTTGTGCTCGTGCAGGTGAGGAGAACAGGCCGGTCACAATTCAACAGTAGATGGATGGATGGGTAGCTCCATTAAACATAGGGCCTTTAGAAAGATAACTTTTTTTTTTGGGACCTTGTGATAAATGTCCATGCGGCTTTGTGAAAATGTACTTATTTTAGGAGGATGACAAGGCTTTAGTCAGGCCAACGGCATCGACCCTCTCTGGGAGTCCGGCGCCCTCTCTGGGGCCACTTCCCGCTCCAGTTGCTGAAGATGTTGAGGCACTGGAGCGCTTAAGACTCGGCCTTCAGGTGGACTGGATGCTACTGAGGACTTCAGGTGAATACAAAATACGGTAACTGTCAGTTATGGGACTGGCTGCTGTTGTTTACTTGCACACTCGTACGTGTCCACACATGCATCGTCTCTTGAGTATTCGATACTGGTTTTGGTTCTGTATACAGTGGACACCTACACACTCGCGGTTCGGCACCCACAAATTTGGATTTTTTTAGCAATATTTTTAAGTATATTTTTACGTGGTTTTTCTTAGTTTTTTGTGGGTGCAACCCCCGTTTTTTGTGGAAAACACACATTGGAGGTTTATCGGCGTTTTTTTCCCCCAATGCATTTTAATCTATTATATGAGTATTTTTGCTTCCATGGTTCGCTAATAGCGGGTTTCTACTGTACCAGGTTTTTTTTTTTTTGTCAAGCCTTTCACTGTGGCATCCAATTGGACTGGAGTTGAGAAAAGGAAGTACACTAACCTTAGTATTTGTGACAAATTGGAACTTGATTTTTTTTTTCTCTCATTTTCTATTTACTGGTCATTACATTCGTTTTGTACTGTACTGGGTGTTTTTAGACAACGAAACAAGTGTTTCACATTAATGGACAACTGGCTTTAACGTACGACGCAGACCCCTAGTCCGTTAAATTAAGGTTATAATTTACAGTGTATACTTTATATAAATATAGCAATTGTTTTTCTTGCTCAACAAATAAATTGAATCATATTACGATGATCCAATTTTGATCCTTTTTTATTTTAAGGTGAGTCTCCTTATATGGTATATATTCAAATGTATTGTATTTTTTTTAAATTATATGTATTGTTGTAACTTGTCCTATTTTCTCATCAAAACAGTACAAGAAAGTGGAGACAAGGACAACTGAAGCTTCCATGCCCGGACTCGAACCTGTTACCTCAGAACTCTGAGGCAGACGTGCTAACCACAGTAACTGCCAGTATTATTCATAGTCCATCCATTCATTTTTTTTTTTTATATAGAACTAGTCCTTATTTAGGTTTGTGTTGCTTGAACCAATGTCAGCTGACTTAGCGAGAGGCGCAGTAACCCACACTCACACGTGAGACAAATCTTCAATGAACCTAAAATGCATTATATTTTTGTGACAACTTTTTTACAATATTAAAATATTCACATTTATTCCATTGTGTGTTTGCCTGGAGGTTAGGCTGTCGGAGTGTGTGTGTGTGTGTGTGTGTGGGGGGGGGGTTGTTTATTGTTGTGCCAGGTCTCATTTATGGGGCACAGAACTCGGTGCTACCCCCTTGCCTGATGGTCCCACATTCTGATGTAGGCATACGGTTGACTTCAACTTCTTGCCAAACTGCGATGTAGTTCCACATCCGGCCAGTTGGGGGTCGCTGTGAACTGACGCACTAGTCCATGTGAGTCACACAGTACGTCGTCCCAGGCTGTCTGCCCTTGACTTGGCCGGCGTGTTTGCAGGCACCGTTCCCTGATTGTCATCACTATTGTGTGTGTTTGTGTGTCTGCGTGTGAGACGTGTGTGAGAGAGGCACGGTCACACGGTCACACACACGCACTTTTGTGAAAGATGTCCGCCAGCTCGCAGTCCGCCAAAAGCAAAAAGGAGGAGTCTTTTCTGGGCAGACTAGGGGGCACTTTGGTTCGCAGGAAAAAAGCCAAAGAAGGTAAGTCATTTATTTTATTTTTTTTTATTATTATTATTGTATTTCAATAATACACCATGCTTTATTTTCCGTTTGCGCTTATAAGTGCTATAATCACGTGGTACTCCAATTAAATACGGGTTCGTTCACAGTATTGATGACGTCAGATTTAAATGAGTTTCCTTTAGTAACCAGATTTAAATTAGTTTCTTTGGTAACCACAAACAATGCGTCTGACCAAGTATGCTGCGCGCGCATTTGATGTGGAGTAACAGACATAAATAGAAGCACAGTGGAAAGCTATGTAGGCAAGAGGAAGTTCAAATAAGCCTCCATAAATGTATTTATGTGGTCTTATTTACATTTTAAACACACTTGTCTGTGTCTCAACGTATTTTGAGCTAGTGCGTGTGTGGTGCGTGTGTGTGTTGGGAGGGTAAAAGAGACAGCTGTGAGATTTAACGCCTGTGTGTGTATCACTGAAGGTGGTCCACAAGTTGGCGAAGGACTGCCAAAATATGGGCCTATGCTAGATGTTACATAATAGGTAATACAATACATAGACGTAATCACATTGCTAATATTTTAGTGTGTGTGTGGATACGTTGATGTATTTTCCCAAACAGAAACTCCCCCCCCCAAAAAAGAAAATTATATATATATATATTCATTCATTCATTATCGATACCGCTTGTCCTCACAAGGGTCGCGGGCGTACTGGAGCCTAACCCAGCTGTCTTCGGGCAGTAGGCGGGAGACACCCTGAATCGGTTGCCAGCCAATCGCAGGGCACACAGAGACAAACAAACAACCGCACTCACAATCACACCTAGGGGCAATTTAGAGTCTCCAATCAACTTACCATGCATGTTTTTGGAATGTGGAAGGAAACCGGAGTAAACCCACGCAGGAACGGGGAGAACATGCAAACTCCACACAGGGAGCCCGGGGCCGGGATCGAACCCACGACCGCTGAACTGTGAGGCGGACGTGCTAACCAGTCGACCGCATGTCAACACGAGATTTGCCTTCGCGGGCCGCATAAAATGATGTTGTGGGCTGGATCTGGCCCCCGGGCCTTGAGTTTGACACCTGTATGGGCCGATGCAAAGTACACTATTGAATAGATAGGAATATTAAACTACTATTAACTACTGTGAGTCTATAGTCTAGTATGGGCCTGCCCTGTACTATACTGTATCAGTGTTGTAATAGTTTATTCAGTTAGTTTTCAGAGCGATGGAACTGTGGCTGACTGGTTAGCTCGTCCGCCTCACATTGCAGAGGTTGTGGGTTCGAATCCAGTCGACGTACAGCAATACCGAAATAAATACATTTAAAATGAATCCCGAAAGTTCGTGTATGTTTGCCTGCTTCGTTAGTTTTTGTTAATTATAAGGACCTTGTCCTGTATACAACAATACAGTATAATGTGTTTTGTGCCCATGGACCCATACTAGTCTGCCACTTGACTCTACTTTGGGCTTCTACCATATTAACTTAAAGGTAATGTTTTAAAATGGCTCATCTTGAGGCTGTTGTGGTTTTTCTGTCGGGCGTGGTGATTTTATTCTCGAGAGGAAACACCCAAACGATGAGTTGCGTCGGGAAAAGGTTGCGTAACGTTTTGCAGAAAAGTCATTTTCCATGTCAGCATTTTGTCATCTTGTTTTTGCCCCCTTGTCGAGTTCAAGTTAGCTGGAACACAATTTAGTTGTGAAAACCTAAACTTTCTCTCGCACGACCCAGATTGCTGCAGTTTTCTTGGGTTACTTGTGACAAACTGACAGGAAGTGTGCATTTTTGTGACAAGGCCAAAGTGTCAATGTCTGTCACATCCATGAGTTGCTTTATAAGGAACGAGCGGTCACATCCTGACTATGTAATCTTGCACTTGACATTCACTTGTATGACTTAAACCTTGCTCACTTGCTCCGGAATGACTGCGAATAGTAAGTTGTGTTTTGTCTACCTATTTTTTTGATAGTTTACGTTGTGTGCGGCTTTTTATGAATGGCCGGTTGTCAGCCACCAAGTTTTGAAATTCAAACTGTGAATCGCTGGTGCATATGTGGTGTCGCAATGTCACAGATGTAACAACTGATCAAAAATTCTCATGAGCTTTCGCACCCCCAAAAAAAAAAGAACGAGAGCCAGCCACCCGCCACTGCAACGCCAAGCCATACCGATACAATATAAAAAGTATATATTGCGTTTTACAATAGTACTTGACTATATTTATGATTTCTCATTTTCCTGCGGCTAGAAAGCAAAGTGCCAAGTATCAATAGCCTCTCCAAATATCTCCTTTATTCTCTTTGTAGCCATCTTACGCCATGTTTTTGTGTTTCACCCAACTTTATGTGTATATTATAAAATAATAATAATAATTGCACTTATTAAGTAAACAATCCAATTGGATCACCTATTCTGCTCACTGCCACTAGGGGGCATATTTAAAACAAACATCCAGCATTTTTTCTGCTGTGCTTATCCTCTGGTCGCCAGCCAATCGCAGGGTACATAAATCAACACGATTTCCCACCGACGGACAATTTTGAGTTTTCACTCAGCCGTTTTAGTTCTCCATTGTGTCTTCCCTATTTAGCCCCGCCTCCCCCATTGCATTCTCATTCGACATTAAGTATGCAGGGGGGCGGGGGGGGGGCCCTGCTGTCATCTCTGGCCTTATGTTCCTCCCCAGTCCCGTGCTGGTGTAAATAACCCGCGCTATATTTAAGAGCCAGTCTGTCGCCTCCATATACTGCCACTTTATTTATATCCTCCCCCAGTTAGCTGCCTCCCACCCCCTCCTGTCCAAGAGCTCTAATGGGATCTCACTTTAGCTACATTGTTGTTTTTTGCATGCTGCTCACATATTGGCCTTGAATAGTAAACTCAATTGTAGAAAAGCTTACACTTTCCATTGATGGGTCCCATACTTCAAATTGTTGGACAATATTGTAAAATATTGTGGACCTACACAACAGTATTGGGCTTACTCAGTAGCGCTTATATAATCTTACAGGCCTATGCCACTATACATTTGTATTGTTTTATATATATATATATATATATATATATATATATATATATATATATATAAGGAAGACAGCAAAAAAATTCAATGTTCTATCTGGGTTGCCAGCTTTCCTCTGGATTGAATTAGCGTAATTGTGTTAGCGGTAATAGAGTCACTGCCTGATTGATTGCCTGTTGCAAGTAAGATATATTAAAGGCTTCATTTGGCGGCTCATTGAAACACGACATTTATGCTGAGTTCGACAGTCAGCTAGACTTGGAGAAGAAAATGTGTGTTTTTTGTCAAGGGGGCATGTTTCATTTTATGTTATTTTTTTTGGGGGGGGGGTTAAAATATGATGACCGTATTTCAGTGACGTGTAGAAAATTAGATACTTAGACACTTCGAGCTTAGGTCGTTGCTTTCTATTAGTTCACCACTAGATGGCGCTACATTGTACATGCTGGATCTTTAAGCTACAGTAATTGGCAATAATTCTGCGGTCCAAACTGCCTTCATGAAACCTTCATTGCCTGTACAGGCCGCACACATCTAATTTTTAAAGCTTCAAATTTCACATGAGTACAGAAGTATATCAATAACTAATTTGTGTAATCTATTGATCGATCACAAGTGGCAAGCATATGGCAGCTAGCAAGTCAGCAGCTAGCTTAAGTAGCTAAGGCAGCCATCTTTATCTTCATCCCAAACTTTTACAAGCGTATATGCTTTGACCCTGACCTCACCCCCACCGCCCCCAGAAATCCGATTTCCAATTTTAGTCGATTTTTTTTTCTCAGTTTGCCTTATTTGTCCTTATACCAAACAAGATTTGTAACCTTTCTTCTTGGTTGCCTCTGTAGCTTTAGCTTCCAATCCATCAAAACATGAATTGACATTGAACTCCTTTGTTCATAAAAAAAAAAAAAAAATTACAGTGGCCTCTATAATGACTATCAAGTCAATGGTAGCGGGAGCGAAACAGGAAATCGAAAGCTACCAAAATTAAAGTAGTGACAGCCTCAGCTCTTGGACATCCGCATGACAACTGGTGATCATCTCCAATGATTACGTCATACTAACTTCCATTGGATATTCTTCTTCGACTGTTGTCCACACACACACACACACACACACACACATCTCCGGTAACTAGACCTCTGAGGTGGGGAGGAGGTTTGTGACAGAAATACACACGCCCCCTCTCCTGCTACTCACACTCACTCACACATATTGACGCGCACATTGAATATAGTGTGCATGCATTTACTGCATTGTGCACTCGTTTCCATCAGGAGTTCAAAAGTGGGGACATGGCGGGGCTGCTTTGTGGAACCAAGAGGAAGAAACCAGGTACTTTGATGAGCTTTTATGTAAATGACAAGCGGGCTCAGGTTCGCAAATTATGCGTCGCTGCTTGTGTTGTCGCTGAGCATATACTTTTATTTGAGTTGCTGTCCATAGGTGGACGTTCGGCTTTATTTTGCCGCACGGTCGAGGTCTTTGATGCAGGTTGTATTTGACAGTGAAGTGGGCGTAATTCTGGCAAATGGGCCACGGGGGAGGAAGCGGCGCAATTAGGATGAAATACAGCAATCCTGCTCTGTAATTATGCAGCCAAATGTCGATCCATGAGGAGATTCCAGGCTAAAAGTGACTGCAGTATCGGATAGGAAATGTGCTGTGGACGCCTTCCGCCTCGAGTAAATGTAAATTACTGCTTTGAAGTTGCCAATTGCTTTACATTATAAACAGCGATTGAAACGTTTTCTTTTTCGCAAACTCTAAATATACCACCACATTTGTGTTCTACAGAAACTGATAATTGAAATGCAGGCTCATAAAATCAAAGCTAATATTGATCATCTCTCAATCCCGGCCGGGTTTACTTCTATTTATTTCCTCCATTTCAGCTGCACTTCAACGTCCCGATTTTTAGCTCTTTTGCCGAAGTCGTCGTTTCTGTGGCCAAACAGGAAACATGAAGAGATAAAGATGTTGATGGAAAATCATGTGGCCCGTGGAAAAAGTGAGCAAGTGTCTCTCTCTGGCAGCAGTTTTTGAAAATCCTCCTACAAAAAAAAAAAAAAAACAGAAGCAAAGACAATAACATGAGAAAAAAAAAAGGATTCGTATTGATGAACAAAGATGGAAAAACTGTCTATTGATAATCAGAAAGGCCACACAAAAAAGCAAACTATATAAATAAAGAACATATACATATACTTAAGACCAGTATGGCAGACGGGGACTTCATTCACCTCTCTGTATCATAAAAATCTCTTTGAAAGGGCAAGTGAAAATAAACAAGTGAGATATTTAGTTTTACATGTGCAACACCCTCTAATATAGCTGCGGCTGGGGCTGTGTTCAGAATTGACCAATCACATTCAAACGCATGTTAAATGGTAAAAAGAAAAAAAAAAAGGCAGGAAAAGTCTTCTAGAACATCTGAGCTTTATTAGGCATTAATCAGAAGCACTTGAAATAGTGGCAGGTGCGTCCTGACGCCCATTTAACACGAGTTTGAATGTGATAAATCCAATCCGGACCCAGCCACATTCCCAGAGGGTGTGCACACTTGTGCAACCACATGATGTCATTTGTTTATTTTTACTGCCCCTCTTGAAAAGATCTCAAAAGTTTCATAAAGATTCCCCCAGCAATTTGAACAGGGGTGTGTCGACTTTTTATATCTCCTGAGCATCATCTGGAGCCGTTCAGAATCAGTGTTTATCTTATAACCTGACATTACATGAATAAAATTACGTCATAATCACCAGAGATTTGGATTCTGAAATGTATTTTTGTGTCAAACGCCACAGGCAGGTTTTTCTAGTGGGAGTTGGCAGTTACAAGTTTTGCTCTGAGCAACCAATCAAACGACCGACTGTTGTGTTCTTGTGCGACTAGTGAGTGACCTCCACGAGGAAGGCAAAAATGCCATCAACGCTCCAATGCTGCCCTCTGGGACGGACGTCCATCCCGAGGACACTCTGCTGGGTAGGAACTTCTCCTTACTTCTGCTTCTAACTTGAATCATCACATCACAAAAAAAAATGAAAAAACTGTAAATGCACACGTACGTACCTGAACAGATTCTTTCCTAACAGTGCCTTTTAACACGGCAGCGACTTTGCTGATTAAAGCGGAACAGAACCAAGTGCCTTTTAACACGGCAGCGACTTTGCTGATTAAAGCGGAACAGAACCAAGAGATAATAATCAGGACTTATCTTCATTTCACTGCCCGCTGCCACTCCAGTTTGTCAGTTAACGTCCACCACTTCCGCATACCACCTAATTCCTAACCTAGTGCATAGCGCCCTCGCCTGTTGAACTCCTCCACCTGCAGTCACATCCTTTTAAAAGCAATTGTGTTTTCTTGTATTGTAATTCCGGCAAGAGCGCCCCTAGCGGTGGAAGAAAAATCCACAGACTAGCCGCACCTTTATTTAAGGCGCATGGTTCAAAACCGAGGAAAAAAGTAGCGCCTTATAGTCCGGAAAATACGGTTTATTTCCACCTTTTATCGCCTACTATTCCGATTTTAGTCGCGTAATATTGTGACTTTATTCTTGTAACATTCCATCTTCTTGGACGATATTACAACTTTATTTTTAGATTATATCAACCTTATTCTCATAATATTATGACGTTATCCTGGCAATATTACACCCTTATTCTCGCAACATTACGACTTTATTTCAAAACATTCTGATTTTATTTTTGTAATGTTACTACTCTATGATTGTTGTTTTTTTCTTGTAAACTTACAACACTACTTTCATGGCATGAAGGCTTTATTTTTGTAACGTTATGACTTTATTCTCCTAACATTACGATCTTATTCTTGTAATATTATGACTATGACAACTTTATCCTCATATTGTGATTTTATTCTTGTGGCATTGTTTTTATTCATGTAATATCAATCATATCTTTTTTTTTCTATTTTAAGACTATTTGGCAAATAGCCAAACAGACCAACATTTTACTTAAATCATCACTTAAAATCATCACTTAAAATGTATATTATTTTTTTTATATTCAACTTTTAAATAACTTTTAAATACACAGTTGCATATAATATTTTACAAATGCGTTTTTTAAAAACATTTATTTACCGTTTTTCATTGAATTTTAGGTGCAATACTTTTTTAATTCAAACATTATTTGAGTAGGGTTTTTTTTTTTTTTTTGCTTTCCTATAAGCACAGTGGTAACGTTCAAACTGCGCATAATGTTACAGTGGCTTTCAATAATGTTAAAAATCCATTTATTTATTACTATTTTTTTCCCCTTTGGGGAATCCTATTTTAAAATCTGAATAAACAGGATGCTCGACTACACCCATTCATTTATTCAACTGAAATATGCGTGAATGCCTTCATCAAGCTGAGCTTGACAACTTAGAGTTCATTTAAGCTGAACTGTGCGAGGTCAGAGAGGAGCTCATGATCGATGAGGAGGTGGCGGTGAAAGTGGAGGAGCAGGAAATGAAAAGAAGATGCTGCGCTTTTTTTTCTCCCCTCACAGCCAAAATGGCTCTTGACGTTTTTAACGCCTCGCAATTCTTCATCCTCACCAGGGATTTAAGACATGTCCGCACTCGACAAGTGTGAAGGGGAGGAGTTGAAAAAAAAAACTGCACTTTAAAAGCCTCTTCTCACCTTGTCTTGCCAGAGGAGAACGCCGAGAGGATCATGCTGGACCCGACGTCGCGGGATGACCCCAAGTTTAAAGATTTGCTGAGGGTAACCATTCAATAAGAAAGACTTTGGAAGTGTGTTGATGCACTGTGGGTATAAAAAGGGAATTATGAACAGTTCAAAATAGCAGTCACTGCTTGCCCGACAAGCCAGAAAACAAAAGAAATGTCAGGAAAAAGGTTACTAGAACATCTGAACTGTTGGGGGGGTTAATCCAAGTGGCGCTTGAAATGGTTGCCCCATTTTAAAAAATTTTTTTTTTGCATCACACAAGCCTGTCATTTGAACAGGGGTGTGTAGACTTTTTCTATCCACCGCACATGTGTGCAGGTGCTGATTGACTGGATCAACAGCGAGCTGGAGGAGGACAGGATCATCGTGAAAGACCTGGAGGAGGACTGCTATGACGGACAAGTGCTGCAGAAGCTTTTTGGTCAGTCACTGAGCAAGCCAGCAACTGGTGTTGACTCGTTTGCGCTCGTGGGCTCCCCCCAGTGTCCATTATGCGTCACTGCTAATCTAATCAAAGACATTGAGTAATGACATTTTTTTTTCTCATTAAAATTGCTTATACAATTCATTTCACAAAATTACAACTTTTATGTGTAATGTTAGGACTATTTTTGTAATATTATGACTTTTTTCTTGTAATTAATGGCTTTATTTCCTCTAAAAAATAGTTTTATTTTTTACTAGCACAACTTTATCCTCCTAATATTTTTTTATAATGATAAATTAAATAATGACTTTTTCCTAGTAGTATTATGACTTTCCTCTTGTGAAATTGTAATTTCCCGGCCAATGCATAAGCTATTGAGCAAAAAAAAAAAAAAAAAGATTTGGTTTTTGGTTCCACCATAAAAAATGTTCTTGTAAGTTTAAAACTGTCTTCATTTTCACTGTCTGGTAATATTTCTGATCTGGTTATTAAACTGGGTCATAGAATTCCATTTCGTCTTTTGATCGACGGAGAGAATGTGGGACTAATAAAGCCGATCTTATTGTCACCGAATATCAATTTGAAGTGTCGTTCTCCTCCTGCCAGAAAAGCTGTCGGGTCGGAAGCTGAACGTGGCCGAGGTGACCCAGTCGGAGATCGGCCAGAAGCAGAAGCTGCAGACGGTTCTGGAGGCCGTAAACGAGCTGCTGCATCCTCACGGCTGGTCCATCGAGTGGAGTGTGGACTGTGAGTTGTCATATTTCCCTCCTGACCGGACGATTGCGTCACCGTCCCCTGATGCCGTGCTGTCACAGCGCAGTATAAGCGACATTATTGCCACGGGGAGACACATTGTGGGTGATCATTTTAAAATATACCGATGATCCATGTAATCATAATCGGTATCGGCCGATATCACTCATGGATGATCGGTATTGGTGTCATAAAACCCTGATCGGAACATCCCGACCTTTACCATCTAATTCATTCATCTCCATCCACAAAGATACAAACCAGAAATCCTGACTAATGAAATTAAATAATATAGTGATAGTAAAAAAGCACTTGCGTTGGCCGGGAATCGAACCCGGGTCAACTGCTTGGAAGGCAGCTATGCTCACCACTATACCACCAACGCCGTTGCTCTGCATGTGTGGAATGTCGCAAAAGAGTCTGCAGCATGCCTCAAGCCACGTACACAACAGTCACTTCATTAGGTACACCTTTACCATCTAATTCATCGGCATGCACAAGGACAAACAAACCAAAAATCCTGACAAATAAAATGAAATCATATACTCGTACCAAATAATGTTTTGGGGGGAATTGTCCGGGGAAAAAAAAAAAAAGCACATGCGTTGGCCGGGAATCGAACCCGGGTCAACTGCTTGGAAGGCAGCTATGCTCACCACTATACCACCAACGCTGCTTATGTGGAAGTGTGGAAAATTGAAAACACACTCACCAGTCACTTCATTAAGTTACCAACTAATTCATCGGCATGCACAAAGACAAACAAACCAAAAATCCTGACAAATAAAATGAAATCATATACTCGTACCAAATAATGTTTTGGTGTTAATTGCCCGGGGGAAAAAAAACCCCACATGCGTTGGCCGGGAATCGAACCCGGGCCAACTGCTTGGAAGGCAGCTATGCTCACCACTATACCACCAACGCTGCTTGTGTGCAAGTGTGGAGAATTGAAAACACACGCACCAGTCACTTCATTAGGTACACTACCAACTAATTCATCGGCATGCACAAAGACAAACAAACCAAAAATCCTGACAAATAAAATGAAATCATATACTCGTACCAAATAATGTTTTGGGGGGAATTGTCCAGGGGGAAAAAAAAAAAAGCACATGCGTTGGCCGGGAATCGAACCCGGGTCAACTGCTTGGAAGGCAGCTATGCTCACCACTATACCACCAACGCTGCTTGTGTGCAAGTGTGGAAAATTGAAAACACACGCACCAGTCACTTCATTAGGTACCGTCGAATTCATCGGCATGCACAAAGACATACAAACCAAAAATCCTCACAAATGAAATGGTGCCAAATGAAAATGTTTTTGGGGGGAGTTGTCCGGGGGGGAGAAAAAAAAAAAAGCACATGCGTTGGCCGGGAATCGAACCCGGGTCAACTGCTTGGAAGGCAGCTATGCTCACCACTATACCACCAACGCTGTGTGTGTGAGAGTTTGTGGAATGTTGCAGTAGAGGGAAAGTCTGCACTGCAGCATTCCTGAAGCTGCCACGTCACTCCAGACACTTCATTAGGTACACTTACACAATTGAATCCAGCCTTTGCAAAGCAAGCAAGAATAACTGAATTGACAGCAAAATGTGGAGAAAAAACTAAAATATGTACACATTTGTTTGCATTTGCATTCATTGTTTTTTTTTTTTATTTACATAAAAACAAAGCCCACTGACTTTACTGCATGTTTATCTTTTCACTTAATTAGACGATGTGTTTGTTTTATAGTCACATGGAGAAAATGTTATGTGTATACATTTCACTTTATTATTAGATCCTGTGTTTAGTATGATAATGATAAGACAGTAACAATCACCCTGTAATGCATACTTCTATCATCTATCGTTAGCCAAGCATTTGTATTTACCTTAAAGTGACGGTGAAAAATGTAATTCTGTATTTCTTAGAAATGTGAATTAACGGACACATTGCTTTTTTTCCATAAATTAAAAGAATTGCAATATAACGCATCAATTACACAATTAATCAAAATAATTATAAATTACACTAACAGTGTCAAGTATTAATTTTGACTTGACTTATGACTGTTACATACATGATATACTATTTTAAACGAAATAAGTCTTAAAATCGAAATCTTTCAGACTTATTTCATTCAAATTGTAAAAATTAATATCGTTTTCTGAATGTGAAATGTGACTTTTTTCCATGATAACTAGAGTTATACAACAATAGCTGAAAAAGATTTTATCCAGTATAAATTCTCCATCCAGCAAAGCATTATGACATGCTTACTGCAATACAGTATAACCTACAATTCAAATATTGCTCCGTTTTGATCCAATATTGTGTTTTTTTGTTGTTTTTTTTTGCCTTCCTGTACATACGGCAAGCAACATATTAGTAGTTCCTTTTCCGTATATATTCAGTGTGAACGTTTTTCTCAGCCATCCACTGCAAGAACCTGGTGGCCATCGTGTACCTGCTGGTGTCTCTGGCCATGCACTTCCAGGCGGCCATCAGGCTGCCCGAGCACGTCTCCGTCAAGGTGGTGGTGGTCAAGGTGAGGCGTGCTACTGAGGTGACGTTCTTACGTGACGTTCTTACGACTTCACTACTCACCCGCTGCTGCTGTTGTTGTTGTTGTTGTTTGAGCAGAAGCGAGAAGGCATCCTGCAGACTGCCCTTGTCAACAAGGAGCTGACCAGCACCACAGAGTGAGCGCTCCTTTCTCATCTTTGTATCGTTCCTGCGTCGCAAAAACATGGCGTTTTTGTAATATGGTTTCACAAGAAAAATAGCACGCTATACTATTATAGTATTTTAATTTATTTCACCGTAAAGAGTTAAACAGCTATATAAATACAAGTTGGATAGTATTGTATCTACTTTGTTTTGAAATTTGTGTTAGCATTAAGCTAGTCGACTTTTGTCAGACAAAGCTAATATGCAGTGATTGAATACACGACTTCTGTACTTCTCTTAGTTTTGTGTTTAGTTTGACAGTAAACTTCAGCTGAGAGTGGCAATTTCTTTTTCAAAAATATTCACCATCTGCCAAACTGCTGTTGGTTGTAAAGTTCCCTGCCGCCATAGAGTAGTTAGCGCTCACAAAAAAAACTAAAAAAAAAGTTAGCGCTCACCACTCAAGACCAAAAATTGCCTGAGCGATCACTCGTAAGTTGAGGTACCACAGTATTCGCGAGCTTGCATTAATATACGTAGCAAACTGATTTGTTTTTGGCTCTGTTTGCTTTCCAGAATGATGATGGGAAGATTTGGTAAGTATTTGTTGTTTCTATATATATTTTATTGTTCTATATATGAGTTTCAACTTTTGAATTGAATTGCTGAAATTAGTGAACTTTTCTAACATCCTAATTCATCGCGATGCACCATGTATGTTGAATTTGCCATTACACAGTAAAAACAAATACAATATTTACTTTTGTAGGTGAGAAGCTTTTTTGGACAAAAAGCCTCGAACTATATGCAACGACACAATTTGCCAAATCAGCGTAGCAGCTTCAGAAAAATAAAGAAAAAAACATGCTAGCGTAGGCTAACGTTAGGATTAGCTCAAGTTAGCATAAATATAGCCAATATTCCAGTAAGGCGCAGCATCTCAAGGAAAAATAAAGAATACCTTTAAAAAACTACGAAACTAACTTTACATTTTAAAGGTTCAAATGAGCAGCAAGAACACATTTGAAGTTTTTCCACAAATGTATGTGATAAATAAAACCGGCTTGTCCTACTCATATCTCTCTTTAGCCCGGCTGGTATTGCAAATAAGAATCTGTTCTTAATTCCATCTGTTCTCAGACACCCGGATAAATAAAAATGAGTTTGTTTGTTTGTTTCAACAGAAAGAGATGCTTTTGACACACTTCTGGATCACGCGCCTGACAAACTCAATGTGGTCAAAACGGTAAGAAAAGTATTTTCCCAATGGAACCATTGAAAATTCAGCCTCTTTCTGAATTGTTCATCAAATGATCCTATTGCTGTCACTAGTCGCTCATCACCTTTGTGAACAAACACTTGAACAAGTTGAACCTGGAAGTCACCGAGCTGGAATCTCAGGTATTCAACGTTTATCAACACGCACGAGAGAATCACACGTAAATGTATCCACGGGGCGGTATCTTTGTCTTACGGATGTCTGCTAGCTTATTGCTAACACACAATGTAAAATGCCAATTATAAACTTTGAAACAACTTATATTTGAACACAAGCAGACAGAGCATAAAACAATACTCAGGGATATATTCTTTATTCTCTGTGACTAAAGCAAAAACAACCATTATTACTGCAGCTTAGTTAAGATGGTCTTCCTCTGTGCTTCATCAAATCTGTGCGTTATGTTTATGAGTATTATAATGCCCCCCGGTGGCCAGGGTGCGCACATCGGAATGAGCAGCACAATGCCCCTTGAACGCTTTAATTCTTTGCATTCTATTTAAGTATGTTATTACTGTCAATTTTATCAAGTACAATACTGGGGACTACTATTTTTCTTATAACAAAAAAAACAACAAAAAAAAACGCAAAAAAACGTCTTTTGGGGTAGATTAATGGCATTTCCATTCATTTCAATGGGGAAAGACAATTTGCTAAATGAATGTTTTGAGTTAAGAATTTTCACAAAACAAATTAAATCAAGGCAGTACTGTATCCGTATCATTATTATTAATATTATTATTATTATGGTGTAATATTGTGTTCAGTTTTCTGATGGAGTTTACCTGATCCTCTTGATGGGGCTGTTGGAGGACTAC
Source organism: Filicampus tigris (assembly GCF_054856515.1). NCBI lineage: Eukaryota > Metazoa > Chordata > Actinopteri > Syngnathiformes > Syngnathidae > Filicampus > Filicampus tigris. Next base: position 25,920,427 of record NC_141220.1, on the reverse strand, counting down.
TTTGTGCCTCTGTACAACTTCTTCCTCACCCCGGAGAACTTCGACCAGAAGGTGATTTGACAATCATGAAAGATAAAGATGTCATTATCGTGCGTTATGAATTGTGTCACAATCTGAGATGGCTTTTTTCGAATTTATTTTTTTCAGGTCCACAATGTGGCATTCGCATTTGAGCTCATGCAGGACGGCGGCCTGAAAAAACCCAAAGCCAGACCAGAAGGTAACGATGAAAGATGTCGCAAAAAGGCTTTTCATATTTAATACACATTGCTGATATTCATCAACTTTTATCGTAGTCATTTTCTGTAGAATGAGCCCCAAATTGTTTCAAAGGAGCTGTCGGCACAAACATTTTTTCCATGAATTCTGCCTAGCAACAAGTGACATGTCAGAGAAAAGACTCATCGCAAATTGCGTTGGCATACTTTGATACAAATGAGCGGAATGAAGTTGAAATCGTATCTTAAAATACAAAGTTTATGTGAATACAAGTCTGAATTATACGTGCGTAAGACTTTTGAGCATCTTGTCAAGTTGTCTGGAAGTTGTAACTCTTCATCTTGTGACAATTTTCCTTTAAAATAGATTATGGCTTTCTTTTCGATTAGCGTTCCGACAACTCTCATCACATGGCAGTGAGTCTCATGACAAATTTATTTTCAAAATATTATTTCACTCTTCTAGTATTGTGACTTTATTGTAGTTACTTGACTGAGCTCGTCATATTACAATTTATTCTTGTAACATTACAAATCTATTATGTATTCTCATTAGGACTTTTTTCTCATGCTAGCACGACTTTACTTTTTTCTTAGATTATTACAACTTCATTCTCGTAACACTATGACTTTTTCTTGTCATGTTACCATTTTTTTTTTCTGCTAATATTGCAACTTTTCTACAACTTTATTCTAACTTGGATAATTTGTTGTTACTTTAAAAAAAACCTTCTCTATAATTATAATGTTCCTTCTCCTGCTAAGCAGCTATTTTTTTCATATCAGTCTAGACGTTTTGTTTGCAGTTAAAATTCTTATTTAATGTTCTTGTGGAGTACATTTTAGTTTAATCAAGTACACTTGTTTTTGTTAAGTGCCGTGTTTACTGTTCAAATAATGTTACAGTGACTTACAATAAATGTTAAAAATACTTTTAAAGAATAAAACCTCTGTCTCAATTTTAATGAACGCTTCGCGCCACTGTGCAACAGTATAAATTCATCTTTTTTGAGGTTTAGGCTGAGAACCCGCCAAGTGTATGTTATTGCAATGCTGTTACTTTCCACTAGAGGGAAACCTTGCGTCATGTTTAAAGCGACCACCGTGGCTTTTTTTTATTTTATTTATTTTTTTATTTAATGAACCATCAGCATAGCATGTCATGCATCAATATACATAAAGAGATCACATTATAGGATAGAATGGTATTAGCTTGAAAAGTAATCTAATAGTCATGACGGATGGACTACTTAAAGGTTAATCAACAATTTGTGCCATTAAGGCAATTTCAGTCAGTGGCTGGAATGGAAAGATGAAGCGATACATTTGTTTTATTACGTTATCATCAGCAGGCGCTCGCATCGGCTCACTGTGATCCACACGGGCCTTTCTAGTGGCAAAATAATGTTGGAAAACGATCAAGTTAATTTGTTTTCTAATCTTTTTGTTACCCTCGCAGCATCATTTTTTTTTTGTTTTTTTTTTTGTTTTTGTTTGTTTGTGACCAACTCGTGTTTAACCTTGAATACTAAATGCGGCCCAGTCTAATGTTATTCAACAAGACAACTTATCTCCAAAGACCTAGTTTGGCAGAGAAAATAACAATATGCAAATAATCCTTTGCGGATGCGATCTCAATGCATTTTATGGTAATTATCAGTCAATTCTTATGTTGGCCTAGTTTGTTTGTACAGCATTAATTGAGGAGCTGTAATTTAATGGTAAAGATTTTTTTTTCTTTTCTTTTCTTTTTTTGCTTGATGAATGAACAAACCTTTTGTTACCTTTTGTGCAGATGTGGTCAACCTAAACCTCAAGTCCACCCTAAGAGTCCTCTACAACCTGTTCACCAATTACAAGAACTCCGAGTGACAGCTCGCATCTCCGACACACGCCTGCGACGCGTCTGTGTGTGTGCGTGAGTGTGTGCGTGTGTGCGTGTAATTGTGTGAGGTGGCAAACAAGGACTCTTATGTCGTCCCGTTGCCAGAGACCATTGGGAATGCTTGTTTTTTTTTTTTTTTCTCAAAACATCTCCTCTATTGTATTTATTTATTCCTGTCGCAAAAGTGTTTGAATGCGCAGCCTTGACTGTGAACGTCAACATGAAAACGCATTCAATGTACACGCAAAGTGCTCACGTTTACCAAATCGCTTCATATTCTTTCTGAAAGTGTTCTGTGTGGATATTAAAGTATACATATTTTAGTTTTTTTTTTTCACAATTTAAAACAGTTCAAATGTGTCTTAAGAACAAAAATACCCCGAGGATTTAAAAAAAAAAAATGGAGGCGTTCTTAGAGCATATTTCACAATGTTGCATGAGCACGTCGTCAAATCAGACATGATTTATTTGGTTGTTTAATTTCACACTGAATGGGTAGATGGGCACTTTAGAGAGCAAGCTACTTATGTACACATTTTTAAAATGTCAATTTTCCATAACATTAAATGAATCATTTCACGTTGTCAAAATGTCACTGATGTATGTAGTTAATGCTAGGACAAGCTAACTAGCTTTGAGGGAAAAAAAAGAAAGAAAGAAAGAAAGAATTTAATATACAGGTGGCTCGCTAACATGAAATTAGCATTTTCAGGTAAAACCAACAAATTCATTAATTGAATATATAGGTTACAGGTGACTCGCTGTTGCTGAGCTAATCTAAAGTCAACAAATTTTAGCAAAACTTTTTCGGTACGTTTTCACAATCCTGACTGCGACATCATCACTCTGCTATGAAATCACCCAAAAACTACTCAACTGAAACGATTGTATAGTTGTTTTTGTTTCATTCCCAATGCAATGTATATCCGGGTAAACGGAACAACAGAGCTTGTTGTAGCAATGCTAACTAGCTTTAGCATTAGGTCTTTAATAGCAGTTTTAAGATTGCCAAATTTAGCTGTATTTTTATTTTAATGTTTAGGCAGAATGCTTACATTTTGAATTTCTTGGACAATGTGAAGAGTCTCACATACTTTCCCACATCTTTTTGCTTATATTCACGTAATTATTTCTAAGGGTCCACTTTATGAGAGCTCAGAGCTGATAATTATCTGCCTTTTTTTTTTTTATTAATTGAAATGTATTTGACAATTTACATTATAACAAATAAATAACAAATTTATGAGTGGAGTTTAACTTTGTCTTTGTAAAATTAAGAAAGGCTGAGCTACAATTTATTTTAATAGTTCTCAGTGGTCCTATGTTTTGCTTTTTCTTTGGCTTTTTATGGTACCACCAATGAGGGTCATCAAGCATACAAGAATAGAACAGATAAAATCGGAAATTGGTGTTATTTGAGACACAGGAGGTTAGGGTTTCATACAGAGATTAGGTCTTAAAAGTAGGGTTTCAAACTGGGATTAGGTTTTCAAATTATGGTTTCAAACTATAGTTACTGTTTCAAATTTGGATTTGAAACTAGGGTTCGAGTTTCAAAATAGGGTTAGTGTGTCAAAAGTAGGGTTTTAAACTTGGATGGGGTTTCAAAGAAGGGTTTTAAACTAGCGTTAGGGTTTCAAAGTAGGGTTTTAAACTAGGGTCAGGGTTTCAAAGGAGGGTTAGGGTTTCATAATAGTCTCTTAAACTAAGGTTAGCGTTTGAAACTAGAGTTAGTGTGTTAAAGTAGGGTTTTAAAATAGAGTTAGACATTTTGTCCATTTCCATAGGTTGATCAAAGACAAACTGTTTGACATTGTGTGCGGGCGGGGCATGGCGAAGAACTTGGTTTCCGAGTAAATGCCGGCAAAATTTGATGACGGCCATTTTGATTTGAAAGAGCCAGTTTAGGGACATTTTGTCCATCCCCATTGCTCGCTGAAAGACAAACTCCTCAAGATTTTTGTCCGATTGCTAGCAAATTTGAACCGTGTTATGCTAAACAGATGGCCAGTGCTAACTTGCAGAATCATTTGGTTGTAGACGCGGGCTGGCTTTGGCAGCAACGTCCTCTGACTGATTGTTTTGAAAACTGGCTGGGCGTCACCCAACACGATTGCCTTCGTCTCCCCTTTTGCGTTTCGTTGCCTTTTAAGCGCAGCGGCCGCCCCAGCTGGGCCGCACTCAGCGAGGCCTGCTATCGACTGACCTTTCAGACGAGTGCCGAGAGGAGGCCTGGAGACCTCTGCTTCACCCCCCCCCCCCCCCTCCGCCCACCACCCACCGTGTGCAGACCTCGCCTGCTGGTGCCACTGGGAAGATTTGTGCATGACAAGCTGCGCTTTCTGACGCTTGGCTGAATTATTGAACGGGGAGATGAGTCAAGGCACTGTCAGGAATCACCAGAGTGACAATTTGTTAGCGCTGCCTCCGAAACATTCCACCAATTTGGGCAAAGGAATGATGGGTTTATTTTAGAGCTCCCTTCTTTGTTGCTATGGTAACCTTCCACATACCCCCCCCCCCCAAATTGCCCCTTCATCTGGCTGTCAGGTGGTCCCTTTTTTCACTTTTTTTTTTTTTTTGATAGCTTGTTTTCTGTGCTTCCTGTCTGTTTTGGTTGTTGACATTACCTTTCACGACCGAGTGGTGAGCTAGCGGTTAACATGTCTGCCTCGCTGTTCTGAGGTTCTGGGTGGGAATCCTGGGTCGGTCTTCCTGGCGTTTTTGCATCAGGGTTATAATAGTTTGGGATTTTTCATTACAGTTAGATTTTATATCGTTTTGACTCTTTTTTTTTTTTTTTTAATTCCGTTAGTTTTAATTGGTTTATAGAGTAAGTTTAATGATTTTTTTTTTTTAATGATTTGTTTTAGTTTAGTTTTTTTTTTTTTAAATATACATTTGGATTATTTGTCTAGTGTTGTGTAATTAAATAAATTAAACTACAATTATCAAATCACCGTTCGATCCTCTTTCATCTGTATGGACGTTCAGCAATACAGAAATAAATCTAAAATCTAAAATAAACGCTGATACATGATATTAATTATTATTTGTTTTCATGAACTATAACAACCATAGCATATAACTTACAATACAGTGCTTTTTTTTAAAAAACATATTTAGAACAAAAATTGAGGTGCTTTTGAGGGGCGGGAGCAGACGAATGGTATTTCAATTATTTTAAAAATACATTCAATGAATAGAAAATTTACTCTTCGGTGGCTCTGCATTTAATTGACGCGCATCATAAATGCACTGGAAAAAAAATTAACACAATTTAAACCCAAATAAAACAAATCTTGAAAAAAAAACCCAGATAAACTGACAATAAGCATTTTCCACCCCCCCAAAAAATCGAATAGGTCCATATGCAGGTATGACAATTAAATTCATAAGTCAAGGTACCACTGTATTATATTTTCCAAGTGTCTCATTACAAAGTGTTTGTGATGCTTCCGTATTCTGTTCACTGTAGTGAAGTTACATCTCAGTCAAAATAGAGGAAGTGCTACTGTTTTCCACACCACATCCTCTCAAGTGTGTGTGGCTTCACTTCAGACTAGCTGACATTTTATTTTCTTTAAGCACCCATGCGCTGACAGAGCTTTTCATTGCAATCCACAAATACAATAGATTGAAGTTGAACGCATTTATTTATCCCTTGGCTTTTTCTTGACAGCCTTCAGCCATCAGAGGAGGTAAGCAGCTTGAAAAAAAAAAATACCTAAAAAAAATTATATCTTTTTTTTTTTATCAATAATCTTGTTTGCAAAAAAAGAAGGAAAAATTCAGAGGTCACATAAAGAGGATGTGGAGGTCTGACTTGTCACCACGTGTTACTTTCATGTTTGACTCATATATGACACCTGAATAAAAATACCCCGAGAGTCTCTCATTGAAGAAGGTGTCATATTGAGGAGTAAAAAAAAAAAAAAAAAAGGAAAGCACGAAATATCTTCAAGTATTTTTATCCTTTTCTATTTTACTTAAAGGAACAAAAACATTTCAATTGTCATTTAAAGCGAGCTCATTCTCTATGAAAATGTCCAGACTTATCAACTTGACTTGACTTAAATTTGTAGCATTTTACACTCAAAAATTACGGAAATTTGAGAAGACAAAAAACAAAACTGTGTGTTTTAAAATATAAGATAAGATAAGAAGGCCTTTATTGATCCCACAGCAGCAAAGATATAGGTCATATAAATACATACTGTATAATCATTGCTTAATTTTTAAATATTGCTTTGAGCTTTTTAAAGACTCAAAATCAAAATGTGCTTTTCTTATCAATGGAGCTTTGAATGTCAGAAAAGGGCTCCACAAATAAAATGTATTTTATAAAAAATAATAACTTTACTTTTTTACTCAATGATAATAATAAATATGATATATTATATTTTATTTTAAACATTTTATTGCCTACTTTTACATTTTTTTGTTGTCATTCATGTATTTACCTTTTTTAAATATAATAATTGCACGTAAAATATGAGGAAAACAGCTTTTTACACTTCAATACGAAAATAATATAACATTTATATATTTATTATATTTATTATTCTTATTAATAATATAATAAGATATTGTGTTTTATGTTTCATGCACAGTCTAAATAAAGTTGAGTTGGTTTCAGTTCAGCTGAGGTTTTGTATGTGCAGCTTCCGACTAAAGTCAAGCATGAATAATTGTATGTTTGAAGTACCGCCATAGAGGGCGCTATGGAGACGGATGTGTCTCAACATCACAATGAAAAAGCAGAAGAAGGAGAAGCCGGAGTTGCGGATGCTGAATGCTATCGAGGTATGTTTCTTTCTAACCAGATGTATATGGTAGGGTCAAAATGTCGTTTTAAATATGGACCAAATACATGTTGTTGTGTTGATATATTTCATTTTTCATACTACTTTTCTCACTGCATGTATTAGAGATCCACCATTCAGCAACAAAGAAAGGCAAACAATAAAATAACCACATACTGTGAACCACGTGGCTCTTGCAGAAAAATTACCATTCAATGAGCAGCAATAGTGCAAGAACTTATTTTCACAAAAATTTACTCAACTTACTCAAAACATTACTTTCATTGAGGTACTACGTATGTCTATTATGCATATCATTTCTAATCCGCAAACAAGGATCAGACCTACTTAAAATTTTATATATATATATATATATATATATATATATATATATATATATATTCTCTGAAAATAGCCTTGTAAACAAGCTATGACTGAGATCTGAACTTTATTATGACGTTCTCCAAACAGTTTTGAGGACGAAGATGATCCAGCCGACGTCTCTAAAAGACCCCAAACTGGAGAAGCTCAAGGAGGTAAGAGTCTTTGTGTTTTATAAACAATACAGAGGCTCCTTTCCCGACGAATATGTTTCCATATATTTGTGATGTCGATTTTCTGTCTGCACGTCAGCGACTATTCACACGTCTACGGAGGGAAGATTTTTTTTCGCAATTTCGACAGGTTTGCGCTCGCAAACTCACACAATTTTCAACTTTTTAGCTCTGAAACACCCTGACACACATTCATGAAATGCTCTCACACACTACCGCTACGCTCTCACACGCACTAATGAAACACTCCCTCGCAACACACCACTGAAATGCTCTCGCACACACTGAAACACACGCACTACTGACACACTCCCACACACTCGCTCTCATACACTTTACTGAAATGCTGTCACACAAAAACCTGAAACTCTCACACATACAGTTGAAACGCCCTGACACACGTTTATGAACACTCTCGCCCAATACTGAAACACACGCTACCGAAGTTTTCTCATGTACAAGTAAAACATTGCAACACACTTGACTAAAACACTCTCACACATTCTACTGAAATTCTCTCTCTCTCTCTCACACTCACATGTATACACGCTTCTGAAACGCTCACACAACTGAAATGCTCTCACACACGTTACTGAAATGCCAGCAAGCAAACACACACACTACTGTGCACTACTGTTATGCTCACACACACACTACCACGTACTTGTGAAATGCTCTCTCAAATACCGCTGAAACACTCTCACACTGCCTACTGAAACACTCTCGCTTACACACACTTACCGAAATGTAACACAAAGACCTCTATCATGCTCTCACATCCACGACTGAAACTCTCACACGCACTACTGACGCGCCTTGTCACACATTCATGAGACGCTTTCACACACACTGCCGAAAAACGCTCGCACTCAATTGAACCACTCCCACAACCAAACGAAACACTCTCACGCACTCTATATGAACACCTTCACACACTACCGAAATGTGCTCACACACAACTGCAACACTCTGACAAGCAACTGAAACACTCGAACACACACTATTGAGACACGATGGCGCGCACCCTCGCACGCTTCGCTGAAAGAATCTCACACCTTCTGAGAAACTCACACACTCGACTGAAACGCTGGAATGGAAATGGCGCTTTGTGAAACGCGCTCGCGGCAAATGCTTCGGCGAGCTGCAAGAAGGGCCATGCTTGACTCTCCTGGGCGACAGCCCCGCCCCCTCCAAGAAAGCGTCTCCCGCAATGAATTCATAAGCTTCTTGCTTTGTTGTCAGACTGAATCTTTGGCTCCTTTCGCCATCGAGCGCAGGATTTGCTGTTATCTCACAAAATTAATTAGGACTATTAAAGGCGTTGAGAGCTCAATGCAGGGAAATGAAATTGTGCGTGCGCGCGCGTGTGTGTCTGGCCAGGCGCTGCTTGATTGGATCAATCGCACTCTGAAAGCAGAGCACATCGTGGTTCGGAGTCTGGATGACGATCTGTACGACGGGCTGGTTCTTCATCATCTTCTTGGTCAGATGACGCTCTCGCTTCTTTCCGCTCAGCACGCGCACGCGCACGCAAACACGGACAATTTTCATCTGCTATCTGCAGAATTTCGGGGAGAAATGGTCATTTCTAAAAGAGTATGTGGGGCCTGTGTGAATGCACAATATGTTTACATTTCAATAAAATACGTAGAATATATCTTTTTGAACACGTTAAAATATTCCATTCACTTTTTCCGCACTGTTTTTGCTCATTTTCTAAATGCGTTCATGAGATTTCGTCGTACTTGAAATCACTTTTAAAATACTTAAAGAAACAGTTTCCCCCCCCCCCCAAATGTTTTATTTATATTCTGTAAAAAATATATTTGGACAAAAACATACATAGGTATGATAATTAATAGAGCTTAAAAAATTTCTTTCAAATGATTTATTGCAACAGTGGAATTTATTCTAGTCTACCAGTAATTAATTGTTCAATGTGAAGTCTTGCTGCCATTGCAGAATAAATGTTAACATTTGAATACATTCACTGTACAGTTTGGGTTTTTTAAATAAATGATATCGGTGATGAATGAGTTATCTTTTTGTGTCAACATTGAATGTATATTTAATGTATTCATGATCATTAAGAGCTACCATCCTTCAAATGTATTATTTTGTCATCTTTATGTCACTGCTGGATTGTATTCCAATATTGATGAGATTTGATGACATTTCAATTATTCATAACAATTCATATTTGATCATACTCCGACATGTGGGAAATGGAATGTAGAGTCTTGATTCCATTGCCGAATTAAGCTTTAGCTATAAACCTCATTTTGACTTTTCAATTCAACATTCAGTTGATGTGACAATATTTATATCAGTGTATATATTTTTTAATACATCAATTATTCATCATCAATATTGATCATTCATATTTCTACATATGTTGTATGGGGACATGTCTGTCATGTGTCCATTGCAGGATGAATGATTTTATAAACTTCTGCTAGTATAGCGTTACATTTCTACAATTATTTTTTAATCACTTTTTTATTCATCCATAATAAATACCATAGATAAAACGATGATCACTTTTTAAATGCCCTCACAGAATCTCATTCTGACATTTGCAATGTATTTATTTCGTATCCATAATAATTCATATGGATGAAATGTTCAATCTTGATTGCAGAATTCATCCGCAAACATTTTTTTAATTATGACAGATGTTTCCTGTCGTGCGGGCAATGGAAATAATAATAATTTAAATTTATTACAATGTATGTACATTGTATAACCTGAATGTATACATTTTTGTATTTTATTGTTAATCAATTTGCTCACAAAAAAAATAATGGGTATTGTTGCAGAACTTTGAGGGGGTCAAATTGATTTGGAATGAGGCTAGAACAAAACAAAAAAGGGGGGAAAACGTGACGGTGGCGAATACTTTAGCTTCATCCCTTCCTCCCTGCAGCCAGATTGGCCGGCGTGCACTTGCCCTTGGAGGAGATCGCGCTGACCAGCTCGGCTCAGATCCGCAAGCTGGAAGCCGTCGTGGAGGAGTTGGACAAGAGACTGGACCAGCCGGGCACCAAGTGGAACGCCAGCTGTGAGTCATGCCGACAAACGGGTTGGGGGAGGGGGGAGGGGCTTCTGGAAGCGGTGCCTTCATCATCGTCATCTCACTAGTGAACATTGAGGTTTAGTTACATATCGATTTCCTCTTACGACATCATCGCGTGAGCGTATATCGACAAAATCCTTGCACATTTGGAAGGGCCTCATCGTGCCCTTTCATTTGACATATGACTTGACGTGCTTTGTCACAGATGGATGTTTGACCTTCTTCAAGCTTTTTTTACACGGGGGGAAAAAAAACCCAACACTTGATATTTAAGTGTACGTCTGCGCCAAGGTAGCACTGTATTTGCATCCAAGCCATGAAAAAGTCCCGTTGGCCTGCTGTCCTTTCAGCGATCCACAAGAAAGACCTCCTGGCTACTCTCCATCTGCTGGTTGCCATGGTGACACATTTCCAGCCCGAGTTGGAGTTGCCCTCCGACGTGAAGGTTCAAGTTGTGCTCGCGGAAGTATGTCGGCGCCTCCGGCCGGAAAAGCTCCGGGTTAGCGTTAGTTAGCTCACGCCGACCTCCGTGCAGGTGAGCGACGGGGGAATCCGATCAGACGTTCAAAGCGAAGTCCTGACAGGAGAGAGGTAGGTGACCACCGCTTTTAAGTTCTGTTCATCTGAGGAGAACATTTTGTTGATTCTTGTTTTTCTATTTTCAGCACCAATTCGGAGAACCTCAGCAGCACGGATGGTGAGTATATTGTAGTATCTCCGGTGTATTTGCCCGCCGTATTTTTTGGGGCATAGTTTCCCCACAATGTTTTCATAAAAACAATCAAACATAAATCCCACCAAGTGTCCGATTGTACTATAACCCAGAAAAAAAATGATTAAAGGTTAACCCAAACATATTTTTTTCAAGAATATGTTCTATGCAAGCCCACTAGTTGAAACACGGCATTCTGATAAATATTGCGTTTGTGGAATAAGAGTTAATCCACCCGTTTTTAGCCATCTCTGGGTCGGCCATTTTGTCACTTCTGTCGACTGAAAATGACATCACAATTACTCAGGGCTTAGGTAACGACCAATCACGGTTGACCTGTTTTCTAAAGCTGAGCCGTGATTGGTCGTTACCTGAGCAATTGTGATGTCATTTTCAGTCGACAGAATTGACAAAATGGCCGCCTTCCTGAGCTAGCTAAAAACGGGTGGATTTTGCTGCTTAACTCATATTCCACAAAAGCAATATTAATCAGAATGAAAAATACGTTTGGGTTAATTTCCCCCTTTAAGGTTCTAAAAAAAAATGCTTATTTACTTATCCCAAAATATTCATGAATGAAATCATGACTGTTTTTTTGCGTGGATTAAAAACGGCAACAACGCTGGCACTGCACAGAAACCACAACAGAAATACAAAGTGAGGTTTATAAAAATGCTTATTGGTGCTTTTTATTTATGTAATATAGTATTGATATAAAATCTATTCAATGTATGAATGAAATGTTAAAAACAACCCAAGATTGGTATCGTAAAGAAAGATTTGTGCTTGTCTCATGCGTCAGCGTGACGCATGCTAATGCGCTTTTGCGCTCCACCGTGCAGGTGAAGGTAATCACGTGGAGCAGCTGCTGAAGATGGAGGCTCACAAGGTCGCACTGGTGAAGCAGGTATATAAAAAATAAAAAAAAACGACGACAAGGAAGGAGGGCGAAGGTGCCAATTTGCAGAAAGCTCTGCAGGCACTAAAGTGATGGAAAGGCAATGAATCAGCATTCTCGTTGGACTTTTGCTCTTTAACCCTCAGGGCCTTTTACAACTTTTGCGTCTTTTATGGCGTCAAGGCGGATAGACGCGAGTGAACTTTGTTGCAGGGCGCAATGTTCTGCAGCTAGTTTTTCGAATCGAATCCAATTTTCAATCAAATTAGTTTAAAAGCGAAGTGTGGAGAGTCTCTGTCACCCAAATGCACTCAGTCAATTGCCACACTGCCATGTTACGTAAGTTATGGTCATGTGTCACAGTAGCACAATATTTGAATTACAACTCTAAAATGTCATTTTTTACAATATTTGGGCAAATAAGAACAACATTCTTTTCACATTTAATGTATATGTACTGTATATGAAGCGAAGTGTACACAAATGTCCAGCGTAGCGTGTGAAACAAAATGTCTTGGCGCGTTTTAGGTTCTGCTTGGCTTTGTCAACAAGCGCATGGCCAACCTGGGCCTGCACGTGTCCGATCTGGACAAGCAGGTAGAAACACGGTGGATCGCGATGCTCAATGTCATGGTCCGTAGCGGCGTTGTCTCAAATTGCGTTTTGCGTGCAGTTTTCTGACGGCGTGATCCTGCTGCTGCTGATCGGCCAACTGGAAGGTTTCTTCATTCCTCTCTGCGACTTCGCTCTGACCCCCGTCGACCACGAACAGATGGTACCAGCCTTCAGTTGAGCCGGGTTAGGGTTTCAAAACGGGTTTAGAGGTTGGGTTGGGCTTTCAAATCAGGGTTAGGATTTCAAATTGGGGTTTCCGAACAAAGTTAGGATTTCAATTTTGGGTTTCAAGACAGGGTTGGAGTGTCAATTTAAGGTTTCAAACTGGGGTTAGGGTTTCAAATTGGGGTTTCAAGGTAGTGTTAGGGTTTCAAATTGGGGTTTCAAGCCAGGGTTAGGATTTCAAATTAGGGTTTTAAAGCAAGGTTGGGGTTTCAAATGAAAGTTTCAAACCGGGGTTCAGGTTTCAAATGAGGATTTCAAGCCAGGGTTAGGGTTTCAAGTTTTGTTTTCAAGGAAGGCTTATGGTTTCAAGCCATGGTTAGGGTTTCAAGCTAGGGTTAGGGTTTCAAATCAGGACTACAGTTTTGTGTAGAATTAGAGTTTCCAGAAGAGGTTAGGGTTTCAGAGTAGAGTTTTAAATCAGCGGTAACGGTTTGGTACTACAATTGTTGAGTCGGGGTTAGTGTTTCAAACTCTAATTTGAAAACTGGGTTAGTATTTTTAATTAGGGTTTCAAGCCTAGAAGTAAGGACTTCAAATTACAGCACTTAAGCGGGTCAGGTATTGAAGTGAATGCTTGACGACTGCCGTGCGAGTTTTGATGATTGTCGTGCTTCCGCCTTGCAGCTTCGCAACGTGTCGTTGTCCCTGAGCCTCCTCACTCATTCGGGCCTGCACGTCCCCTCGGTTCAACCGCAAGGTGACAACAACTCTCGTACGCAAGTCGAGTCGTCGAAACATAACCACTCTTAACTCAATCCGTTTTGATACCGACTCACACTTTGACGTCGCGGTGAGTGGCCAGGAAGTTGTCACCTAGTGGCAATTCATAGCAACTACAACAGTTAACCCATCTCGTGTTGTGCTTCTGTTGACGCCTGTCATGACGTCATGTGCTTGATTGTAACGACCAAGCAACCTCACCTGTGAACGTTTCCTGTTTAGACGTCGTCACTCAGGACGCCGAAGCCACGCTGAGGGTCCTCTACGCTCTTTTTAGCAAGCACGCAAAGCAAGATGAGAAGACGGCCGCCCAATGTGTCTGACAAAATGGACCCTATTGTTCCCCACGCTCCCCCACCTTTGGTCTTCAATGTGACACACTGTGCACACAAAAAAAAGTGATTCTTCTTCTACCGCCTCCTTTGCTGTGTTCATGAAAATGTCATGAGTACAAAAATATTTTATCAACTCAAATGTCCTCCAAATGTCCTGTATTTATTATTCCAGTTAGCTACTTAGCGGCAACATGCACTTCGCACCCCCACCACTAGATGGCAGCAGCTACCATGAAATCACATTGGCTTCCTCGCAATGGAAGGACGTGTTCAGTAGGTGGCAGTAATGCGGCATGAAGCGGGTTTGCCAACTGCTAAAAAGACAGAAGAACAAGGGCAAACTATTTTAGGGACAATCGGGTTTTGGGATCACATTTTCTGCGTTTGCTGGTTATCGGGAGAGAATGTTGCTACTGTGGTGTTTTATAATTTATACGAATTCAATATTTTACTAGATTTCTTTATTTAACTATTCAAAAGTTAAGAGTTGAAAATAAAATAAAAACCAGACTAATCAAAGAAAGCTGTGTCCCAGAGTTTCTTCATTATTCTCCATCTTGATCGTTTATTTATTTATTTTTTAAATACAGCACGTATTTCATTGGCGGATTGATTGCCCAGCTCTGTGTGATAGGGCGAGTGGTATGCACAAGAACCACGGCCTAAGTGCAGTTCAGTTTTATTTAACTTTTTAGTAGAATGCATTTGCATTTAATTCTTTAATTTAAGGTGGAATTGTCTTTGAAGTTCCATGCCTTAAAATTGAATATTATTTACGAAGGTTTTTTTAAAAAATTATAAATTTGGGGTTAAGATTTTTTTTTCTTTTTTTAATTTGGGATTAAGATTTCAAAGTAGAGATTTACACTACGGTTTCAAAGTAGGGTTTCAATTGAGGTTTTAAAGTTAGGTTTATTTTAGGCTTAGGTTTTCAAATTATGGTTTTAAACTAGGGTTATGGTATCAAAGTTGGATGTTAAACTTTGGTTAGCGTTTCAAAGTAGGGTTTTAAACTAGGGTTAACGCTTCGAAGAAGGGTTTTGAAGGAGGGTTGGGGGTTTCAAAAGAGGGTTTCAAACTAGGGTTAGGGTTTCAAAATAGGGTTTTGCACAAAGGTTAGGGTTTCAAAGTAGGGTTTTAAACTAGGGTTAGGGTTTCAAAGTTGGGTTTCAAACTAAGGTTAGGGTTTCAAAATAGGGTTTCAAACTAGGGTTAGGGTTTCAAAGGAGGGTTTTGAACAAAGGTTAGGGTTTCAAATTAGGGTTTCAAACTAGGGTTAGGGTTTCAAAGTAGGGTTTCAAACTAGGGTTAGGGTTTCAAAGTAGGGTTTTTAACAAAGGTTAGGGTTTTAAACTAGGGTTAGGGTTTCAAAATAGGGTTAGGGTTTCAAAGTAGGGTTTCAAACTAGGGTTAGGGTTTCAAAGTAGGGTTTTAAACTAGGGTTAGGGTTTCAAAGTAGGGTTTCAAACTAGGGTTAGGGTTTCAAAGTAGGGTTTCAAACTAGGGTTAGGGTTTCAAAGTAGGGTCTTGAACAAAGGTTAAGGTTTCAAATTAGGGTTTTAAACTAGGGTTAGGGTTTCAAAGTAGGGTTTCAAACTAGGGTTAGGGTTTCAAAGTAGGGTTTTTCACAAAGGTTAGGGTTTCAAAGTAGGGTTTTAAACTAGGGTTAGGGTTTCAAAGTAGGGTTTCAAAATAGGGTTAGGGTTTCAAAGTAGGGTTTCAAACTAGGGTTAGGGTTTCAAAGTTGGGTTTTAAACTAGGGTTAGGGTTTCAAAGTAGGGTTTCAAACTAGGGTTAGGGTTTCAAAGTAGGGTTTTTAACAAAGGTTAGGGTTTTAAACTAGGGTTAGGGTTTCAAAGTAGGGTTTCAAAATAGGGTTAGGGTTTCAAAGTAGGGTTTCAAACTAGGGTTAGGGTTTCAAAGTAGGGTTTTAAACTAGGGTTAGGGTTTCAAAGTAGGGTTTCAAACTAGGGTTAGGGTTTCAAAGTAGGGTTTAAAACTAGGGTTAGGGTTTCAAAGTAGGGTCTTGAACAAAGGTTAGGGTTTCAAATTAGGGTTTTAAACTAGGGTTAGGGTTTCAAAGTAGGGTTTTGAACTAGGGTTAGGGTTTCAAAGTAGGGTTTTTAACAAAGGTTAGGGTTTCAAAGTAGGGTTTCAAACTAGGGTTAGGGTTTCAAAGTAGGGTTTCAAACTAGGGTTAGGGTTTCAAAGTAAGGTTTCACACTAGGGTTAGGGTTTCAAAAGTAGGGTTTTGAACAAAGGTTAGTGTTTCAAAGTAGGGTTTTGAACAAGGGTTAGGATTTCAAAGTAGGGTTTTAAACTAGGGTTAGGGTTTCAAAGTAGGGTTTCAAACTAGGGTTAGGATTTCAAAGTAGGGTTTTGAACAAAGGTTAGGGTTTCAAAGTAGGGTTTTGAACTAGGGTTAATGTTTCAAAGTAGGGTTTTAAAGTAGGGTTAGGGTTTCAAAGTAGGGTTTCAAACTAGGGTTAGGGTTTCAGAGTAGGGTTTTGAACAAAGGTTAGGGTTTCAAAGTAGGGTTTCAAACTAGGGTTAGGGTTTCAAAGTAGGGTTTCAAAATAGGGTTAGGGTTTCAAAGTAGGGTTTCAAATTAGGGTTTCAAACTAGGGTTAGGGTTTCAAAGTAGGGTTTTGAACAAAGGTTAGGGTTTCAAAGTAGGGTTTCAAACTAGGGTTAGGGTTTCAAAGTAGGGTTTTTCACAAAGGTTAGGGTTTCAAAGTAGGGTTTCAAACTAGGGTTAGGGTTTCAAAGTAGGGTTTTTCACAAAGGTTAGGGTTTCAAAGTAGGGTTTCAAACTAGGGTTAGGGTTTCAAAGTAGGGTTTCAAAATAGGGTTAGGGTTTCAAAGTAGGGTTTCAAAATAGGGTTAGGGTTTCAAAGTAGGGTTTCAAACTAGGTTTAGGGTTTCAAAGTAGGGTTTTGAACAAAGGTTAGGGTTTCAAAGTAGGGTTTCAAACTAGGGTTAGGGTTTCAAAGTAGGGTTTTGAACTAGGGTTAGGGTTTCAAAGTAGGGTTTCAAACTAGGGTTAGGGTTTCAAAGTAGGGTTTCAAACTAGGCTTAGGGTTTCAAAGTAGGGTTTCAAAATAGGGTTAGGGTTTCAAAGTAGGGTTTCAAATTAGGGTTTCAAACTAGGGTTAGGGTTTCAAAGTAGGGTTTTGAACAAAGGTTAGGGTTTCAAAGTAGGGTTTCAAACTAGGGTTAGGGTTTCAAAGTAGGGTTTTTCACAAAGGTTAGGGTTTCAAAGTAGGGTTTCAAACTAGGGTTAGGGTTTCAAAGTAGGGTTTCAAAATAGGGTTAGGGTTTCAAAGTAGGGTTTCAAAATAGGGTTAGGGTTTCAAAGTAGGGTTTCAAACTAGGTTTAGGGTTTCAAAGTAGGGTTTTGAACAAAGGTTAGGGTTTCAAAGTAGGGTTTCAAACTAGGGTTAGGGTTTCAAAGTAGGGTTTTGAACTAGGGTTAGGGTTTCAAAGTAGGGTTTCAAACTAGGGTTAGGGTTTCAAAGTAGGGTTTCAAACTAGGCTTAGGGTTTCAAAGTAGGGTTTTGAACAAAGGTTAGGGTTTCAAAGTAGGGTTTTAAACTAGGGTTAGGGTTTCAAAATAGGGTTAGGGTTTCAAAGTAGGGTTTCAAACTAGGGTTAGGGTTTCAAAGAAGGGTTTTGAGCAAGGGTTAGGGTTTCAAAGTAGGGTTTTAAACTAGGGTTAAGGTTTCAAAGTAGGGTTTTGAACTAGGGTTAGGGTTTCAAAGTAGGGTTTTGAACTAGGGTTAGGGTTTCAAAGTAGGGTTTTAAACTAGGGTTAGGGTTTCAAAGTAGGGTTTCAAACTAGGGTTAGGGTTTCAAATTAGGGTTTCAAAATAGGGTTAGGGTTTCAAAGTAGGGTTTCAAAATAGGGTTAGGGTTTCAAAGTAGGATTTTGAACAAAGGTTAGGGTTTCAAAGTAGGGTTTCAAACTAGGGTTAGGGTTTCAAAGTAGGGTTTTTCACAAAGGTTAGGGTTTCAAAGTAGGGTTTCAAACTAGGGTTAGGGTTTCAAAGTAGGGTTTCAAAATAGGGTTAGGGTTTTAAAGTAGGGTTTCAAAATAGGGTTAGGGTTTCAAAGTAGGGTTTCAAACTAGGTTTAGGGTTTCAAAGTAGGGTTTTGAACAAAGGTTAGGGTTTCAAAGTAGGGTTTCAAACTAGGGTTAGGGTTTCAAAGTAGGGTTTTGAACTAGGGTTAGGGTTTCAAAGTAGGGTTTCAAACTAGGGTTAGGGTTTCAAAGTAGGGTTTCAAACTAGGCTTAGGGTTTCAAAGTAGGGTTTTGAACAAAGGTTAGGGTTTCAAAGTAGGGTTTTAAACTAGGGTTAGGGTTTCAAAATAGGGTTAGGGTTTCAAAGTAGGGTTTCAAACTAGGGTTAGGGTTTCAAAGAAGGGTTTTGAGCAAGGGTTAGGGTTTCAAAGTAGGGTTTTAAACTAGGGTTAAGGTTTCAAAGTAGGGTTTTGAACTAGGGTTAGGGTTTCAAAGTAGGGTTTTGAACTAGGGTTAGGGTTTCAAAGTAGGGTTTTAAACTAGGGTTAGGGTTTCAAAGTAGGGTTTCAAACTAGGGTTAGGGTTTCAAATTAGGGTTTCAAAATAGGGTTAGGGTTTCAAAGTAGGGTTTCAAAATAGGGTTAGGGTTTCAAAGTAGGATTTTGAACAAAGGTTAGGGTTTCAAAGTAGGGTTTTGAACAAAGGTTAGGGTTTCAAAGTAGGGTTTTAAACTAGGGTTAGGGTTTCAAAGTAGGGTTTTGAACTAGGGTTAGGGTTTCAACGTAGGGTTTCAAACTAGGGTTAGGGTTTCAAAGTAGGGTTTCAAACTAGGCTTAGGGTTTCAAAGTAGGATTTTGAACAAAGGTTAGGGTTTCAAAGTAGGGTTTTAAACTAGGGTTAGGGTTTCAAATTAGGGTTTTGAACTAGGGTTAGGGTTTCAAATTAGGGTTTTGAACTAGGGTTAAGGTTTCAAAGTAGGGTTTTGAACTAGGGTTAGGGTTTCAAAGTAGGGTTTTAAACTAGGGTTAGGGTTTCAAAGTAGGGTTTCAAAATAGGGTTAGGGTTTCAAAGTAGGGTTTCAAACTAGGGTTAGGGTTTCAAAGTAAGGTTTCACACTAGGGTTAGGGTTTCAAAAGTAGGGTTTTGAACAAAGGTTAGTGTTTCAAAGTAGGGTTTTGAACAAGGGTTAGGATTTCAAAGTAGGGTTTTAAACTAGGGTTAGGGTTTCAAAGTAGGGTTTCAAACTAGGGTTAGGATTTCAAAGTAGGGTTTTGAACAAAGGTTAGGGTTTCAAAGTAGGGTTTTGAACTAGGGTTAGTGTTTCAAAGTAGGGTTTTAAAGTAGGGTTAGGGTTTCAAAGTAGGGTTTCAAACTAGGGTTAGGGTTTCAGAGTAGGGTTTTGAACAAAGGTTAGGGTTTCAAAGTAGGGTTTTAAACTAGGGTTAGGGTTTCAAAGTTGGGTTTCAAACTAAGGTTAGGGTTTCAAAATAGGGTTTCAAACTAGGGTTAGGGTTTCAAAGGAGGGTTTTGAACAAAGGTTAGGGTTTCAAATTAGGGTTTCAAACTAGGGTTAGGGTTTCAAAGTAGGGTTTCAAACTAGGGTTAGGGTTTCAAAGTAGGGTTTTTAACAAAGGTTAGGGTTTTAAACTAGGGTTAGGGTTTCAAAATAGGGTTAGGGTTTCAAAGTAGGGTTTCAAACTAGGGTTAGGGTTTCAAAGTAGGGTTTTAAACTAGGGTTAGGGTTTCAAAGTAGGGTTTCAAACTAGGGTTAGGGTTTCAAAGTAGGGTTTCAAACTAGGGTTAGGGTTTCAAAGTAGGGTCTTGAACAAAGGTTAAGGTTTCAAATTAGGGTTTTAAACTAGGGTTAGGGTTTCAAAGTAGGGTTTCAAACTAGGGTTAGGGTTTCAAAGTAGGGTTTTTCACAAAGGTTAGGGTTTCAAAGTAGGGTTTTAAACTAGGGTTAGGGTTTCAAAGTAGGGTTTCAAAATAGGGTTAGGGTTTCAAAGTAGGGTTTCAAACTAGGGTTAGGGTTTCAAAGTTGGGTTTTAAACTAGGGTTAGGGTTTCAAAGTAGGGTTTCAAACTACGGTTAGGGTTTCAAAGTAGGGTTTTTAACAAAGGTTATGGTTTTAAACTAGGGTTAGGGTTTCAAAGTAGGGTTTCAAAATAGGGTTAGGGTTTCAAAGTAGGGTTTCAAACTAGGGTTAGGGTTTCAAAGTAGGGTTTTAAACTAGGGTTAGGGTTTCAAAGTAGGGTTTCAAACTAGGGTTAGGGTTTCAAAGTAGGGTTTAAAACTAGGGTTAGGGTTCCAAAGTAGGGTCTTGAACAAAGGTTAGGGTTTCAAATTAGGGTTTTAAACTAGGGTTAGGGTTTCAAAGTAGGGTTTCAAATTAGGGTTAGGGTTTCAAAGTAGGGTTTTTCACAAAGGTTAGGGTTTCAAAGTAGGGTTTTAAACTAGGGTTAGGGTTTCAAAGTAGGGTTTCAAAATAGGGTTAGGGTTTCAAAGTAGGGTTTCAAACTAGGGTTAGGGTTTCGAAGTTGGGTTTTAAACTAGGGTTAGGGTTTCAAAGTAGGGTTTCAAACTAGGGTTAGGGTTTCAAAGTAGGGTTTTAAACTAGGGTTAGGGTTTCAAAGTAGGGTTTCAAACTAGGGTTAGGGTTTCAAAGTAGGGTTTCAAACTAGGGTTAGGGTTTCAAAGTAAGGTTTCACACTAGGGTTAGGGTTTCAAAAGTAGGGTTTTGAACAAAGGTTAGTGTTTCAAAGTAGGGTTTTGAACAAGGGTTAGGATTTCAAAGTAGGGTTTTAAACTAGGGTTAGGGTTTCAAAGTAGGGTTTCAAACTAGGGTTAGGATTTCAAAGTAGGGTTTTGAACAAAGGTTAGGGTTTCAAAGTAGGGTTTTGAACTAGGGTTAGTGTTTCAAAGTAGGGTTTTAAAGTAGGGTTAGGGTTTCAAAGTAGGGTTTCAAACTAGGGTTAGGGTTTCAGAGTAGGGTTTTGAACAAAGGTTAGGGTTTCAAAGTAGGGTTTCAAACTAGGGTTAGGGTTTCAAAGTAGGGTTTCAAAATAGGGTTAGGGTTTCAAAGTAGGGTTTCAAACTAGGGTTAGGGTTTCAAAGTAGGGTTTTAAACTAGGGTTAGGGTTTCAAAGTAGGGTTTCAAACTAGGGTTAGGGTTTCAAAGTAGGGTTTAAAACTAGGGTTAGGGTTTCAAAGTAGGGTCTTGAACAAAGGTTAGGGTTTCAAATTAGGGTTTTAAACTAGGGTTAGGGTTTCAAAGTAGGGTTTCAAACTAGGGTTAGGGTTTCAAAGTAGGGTTTTTCACAAAGGTTAGGGTTTCAAAGTAGGGTTTTAAACTAGGGTTAGGGTTTCAAAGTAGGGTTTCAAAATAGGGTTAGGGTTTCAAAGTAGGGTTTCAAACTAGGGTTAGGGTTTCGAAGTTGGGTTTTAAACTAGGGTTAGGGTTTCAAAGTAGGGTTTCAAACTAGGGTTAGGGTTTCAAAGTAGGGTTTCAAACTAGGGTTAGGGTTTCAAAGTAGGGTTTCAAACTAGGGTTAGGGTTTCAAAGTAGGGTTTCAAACTAGGGTTAGGGTTTCAAAGTAAGGTTTCACACTAGGGTTAGGGTTTCAAAAGTAGGGTTTTGAACAAAGGTTAGTGTTTCAAAGTAGGGTTTTGAACAAGGGTTAGGATTTCAAAGTAGGGTTTTAAACTAGGGTTAGGGTTTCAAAGTAGGGTTTCAAACTAGGGTTAGGATTTCAAAGTAGGGTTTTGAACAAAGGTTAGGGTTTCAAAGTAGGGTTTTGAACTAGGGTTAGTGTTTCAAAGTAGGGTTTTAAAGTAGGGTTAGGGTTTCAAAGTAGGGTTTCAAACTAGGGTTAGGGTTTCAGAGTAGGGTTTTGAACAAAGGTTAGGGTTTCAAAGTAGGGTTTCAAACTAGGGTTAGGGTTTCAAAGTAGGGTTTCAAAATAGGGTTAGGGTTTCAAAGTAGGGTTTCAAATTAGGGTTTCAAACTAGGGCTAGGGTTTCAAAGTAGGGTTTTGAACAAAGGTTAGGGTTTCAAAGTAGGGTTTCAAACTAGGGTTAGGGTTTCAAAGTAGGGTTTTTCACAAAGGTTAGGGTTTCAAAGTAGGGTTTCAAACTAGGGTTAGGGTTTCAAAGTAGGGTTTCAAAATAGGGTTAGGGTTTCAAAGTAGGGTTTCAAAATAGGGTTAGGGTTTCAAAGTAGGGTTTCAAACTAGGTTTAGGGTTTCAAAGTAGGGTTTTGAACAAAGGTTAGGGTTTCAAAGTAGGGTTTCAAACTAGGGTTAGGGTTTCAAAGTAGGGTTTTGAACTAGGGTTAGGGTTTCAAAGTAGGGCTTCAAACTAGGGTTAGGGTTTCAAAGTAGGGTTTCAAACTAGGCTTAGGGTTTCAAAGTAGGGTTTTGAACAAAGGTTAGGGTTTCAAAGTAGGGTTTTAAACTAGGGTTAGGGTTTCAAAGTAGGGTTTTGAACTAGGGTTAGGGTTTCAAAGTAGGGTTTTTAACAAAGGTTAGGGTTTCAAAGTAGGGTTTCAAACTAGGGTTAGGGTTTCAAAGAAGGGTTTTGAGCAAGGGTTAGGGTTTCAAAGTAGGGTTTTAAACTAGGGTTAAGGTTTCAAAGTAGGGTTTTGAACTAGGGTTAGGGTTTCAAAGTAGGGTTTTGAACTAGGGTTAGGGTTTCAAAGTAGGGTTTTAAACTAGGGTTAGGGTTTCAAAGTAGGGTTTCAAACTAGGGTTAGGGTTTCAAAATAGGGTTAGGGTTTCAAAGTAGGGTTTCAAAATAGGGTTAGGGTTTCAAAGTACGATTTTGAACAAAGGTTAGGGTTTCAAAGTAGGGTTTTGAACAAAGGTTAGGGTTTCAAAGTAGGGTTTTAAACTAGGGTTAAGGTTTCAAAGTAGGGTTTTGAACTAGGGTTAGGGTTTCAAAGTAGGGTTTTGAACTAGGGTTAGGGTTTCAAAGTAGGGTTTCAAAGTAGGGTTTCAAACTAGGGTTAGGGTTTCAAACTAGGGTTAGGGTTTCAAACTAGGGTTAGGGTTTCAAACTAGGGTTAGGGTTTCAAAGTAGGGTTTCAAACTAGGGTTAGGGTTTCAAAGTAGGGTTAGGGTTTCAAACTAGGGTTAGGGTTTCAAAGTAGGGTTTCAAACTAGGGTTAGGGTTTCAAAGTAGGGTTTTAAACTAGGGTTAGGGTTTCAAATTAGGGTTTTGAACTAGGGTTAGGGTTTCAAATTAGGGTTTTGAACTAGGGTTAAGGTTTCAAAGTAGGGTTTTGAACTAGGGTTAGGGTTTCAAAGTAGGGTTTTGAACTAGGGTTAGGGTTTCAAAGTAGGGTTTTAAACTAGGGTTAGGGTTTCAAAGTAGGGTTTCAAAGTAGGGTTTCAAACTAGGGTTAGGGTTTCAAAGTAGGGTTTCGAACAAAGGTTAGGGTTTCAAAGTAGGGTTTTGAACAAGGGTTAGGGTTTCAAAGTAGGGTTTTAAACTAGGGTTAGGGTTTCAAATTAGGGTTTTGAACTAGGGTTAGGGTTTCAAAGTAGGGTTTCAAACTAGGGTTAGGGTTTCAAACTAGGGTTAGGGTTTCAAACTAGGGTTAGGGTTTCAAAGTAGGGTTTCAAACTAGGGTTAGGGTTTCAAAGTAGGGTTTTAAACTAGGGTTAGGGTTTCAAATTAGGGTTTTGAACTAGGGTTAGGGTTTCAAATTAGGGTTTTGAACTAGGGTTAAGGTTTCAAAGTAGGGTTTTGAACTAGGGTTAGGGTTTCAAAGTAGGGTTTTAAACTAGGGTTAGGGTTTCAAAGTAGGGTTTCAAACTAGGGTTAGGGTTTCAAAGTAGGGTTTCAAACTAGGGTTAGGGTTTCAAACTAGGGTTAGGGTTTCAAAGTAGGGTTTTGAACAAGGGTTAGGGTTTCAGAGTAGGGTTTTAAAATAGGGTTAAGGTTTCAAAGTAGGGTTTCAAAATAGGGTTAGGGTTTCAAAGTACGATTTTGAACAAAGGTTAGGGTTTCATAGTAGGGTTTTGAACAAAGGTTAGGGTTTCAAAGTAGGGTTTTAAACTAGGGTTAAGGTTTCAAAGTAGGGTTTTGAACTAGGGTTAGGGTTTCAAAGTAGGGTTTTGAACTAGGGTTAGGGTTTCAAAGTAGGGTTTCAAAGTAGGGTTTCAAACTAGGGTTAGGGTTTCAAACTAGGGTTAGGGTTTCAAACTAGGGTTAGGGTTTCAAACTAGGGTTAGGGTTTCAAAGTAGGGTTTCAAACTAGGGTTAGGGTTTCAAAGTAGGGTTTTAAACTAGGGTTAGGGTTTCAAATTAGGGTTTTGAACTAGGGTTAGTGTTTCAAATTAGGGTTTTGAACTAGGGTTAAGGTTTCAAAGTAGGGTTTTGAACTAGGGTTAGGGTTTCAAAGTAGGGTTTCAAACTAGGGTTATGGTTTCAAAGTAGGGTTTCAAACTAGGGTTAGGGTTTCAAACTAGGGTTTCAAACTAGGGTTAGGGTTTCAAACTAGGGTTTCAAATTAGGGTTAGGGTTTCAAACTAGGGTTTCAAACCAGGGTTAGGGTTTCCAACTAGGGTTAGGGTTTCAAAGTAGGGTTTCAAACTAGGGTTAGGGTTTCCAACTAGGGTTTCAAACTAGGGTTAGGGTTTCAAACTAGGGTTAGGGTTTCAAAGTAGGGTTTCAAACTAGGGTTAGGGTTACAAAGTAGGGTTTTAAACTAGGGTTAGGGTTTCAAATTAGGGTTTTGAACTAGGGTTAGGGTTTCAAATTAGGGTTTTGAACTAGGGTTAAGGTTTCAAAGTAGGGTTTTGAACTAGGGTTAGGGTTTCAAAGTAGGGTTTTAAACTAGGGTTAGGGTTTCAAAGTAGGGTTTCAAACTAGGGTTAGGGTTTCAAAGTAGGGTTTCAAACTAGGGTTAGGGTTTCAAAGTAGGGTTTTAAACTAGGGTTAGGGTTTCAAAGTAGGGTTTCAAACTAGGGTTAGGGTTTCAAAGTAGGGTTTCGAACAAAGGTTAGGGTTTCAAAGTAGGGTTTTGAACAAGGGTTAGGGTTTCAAAGTAGGGTTTTAAACTAGGGTTAGGGTTTCAAAGTAGGGTTTTAAACAAGGGTTAGGGTTTCCAAGTAGGGTTTCAAACTAGGGTTAGGGTTTCAAACTAGGGTTAGGGTTTCAAAGTAGGGTTTTGAACAAGGGTTAGGGTTTCAGAGTAGGGTTTTAAAATAGGGTTAAGGTTTCAAAGTAGGGTTTTAAACTAGGGTTAGGGTTTCAAAGTAGGGTTTTGAACTAGGGTTAGGGTTTCAAAGTACGGTTAGGGTTTCAAAGTAGGGTTTCAAACTAGGGTTAGGGTTTCAAAGTAGGGTTTTGAACAAAGGCTAGGGTTTCAAAGTAGGGTTTTAAACTAGGGTTAGGGTTTCAAAGTAGGGTTATGAACAAGGGTTAGGGTTTCAAAGTAGGGTTTTAAACTAGGGTTAAGGTTTCAAAGTAGGGTTTTGAACTAGGGTTAGGGTTTCAAAGTAGGGTTTCAAACTAGGGTTAGGGTTTCAAAGTAGGGTTTTGAACAAGGGTTAGGGTTTCAAAGTAGGGTTTCAAACTAGGGTTATGGTTTCAAAGTAGGGTTTCAAACTAGGGTTAGGGTTTCAAACTAGGGTTTCAAACTAGGGTTAGGGTTTCAAACTAGGGTTTCAAATTAGGGTTAGGGTTTCAAACTAGGGTTTCAAACCAGGGTTAGGGTTTCCAACTAGGGTTAGGGTTTCAAAGTAGGGTTTCAAACTAGGGTTAGGGTTTCCAACTAGGGTTTCAAACTAGGGTTAGGGTTTCAAACTAGGGTTAGGGTTTCAAAGTAGGGTTTCAAACTAGGGCTAGGGTTTCATAGTAGGGTTTCAAACTAGGGTTAGGGTTTCAAACTAGGATTAGGGTTTCAAAGTAGGGTTTTATGATTAAGATTTCCCTTCAAAAGCATCACGCAGCTTGTGTGGGATTGTCTTCCTTCCTGTGCTTGGAGTTAACTCCGCCCCACACAGAAGTCCATCAATAATGCATTAGGGCTGCATTATGAGATCTGCCACTTACACAGTTCAATACCACCACAACGTGCCTTTCAGACGTCCCCATTTCACACCCC
The DNA here is from genome assembly GCF_054856515.1 of Filicampus tigris. Classification (NCBI taxonomy): domain Eukaryota; kingdom Metazoa; phylum Chordata; class Actinopteri; order Syngnathiformes; family Syngnathidae; genus Filicampus; species Filicampus tigris. Next base: position 25,894,253 of record NC_141220.1, on the reverse strand, counting down.
AAAAAGTTCCTAATATCCTATTAGTCATTGCATTAAGAAGACATTATGATGTTCCAAATGTATGATCAAGCTCCAACAAATTTTTTGGTTTTGTTTTGTTTCACAAGCAGTGTACATTCACATACATCCAATGGGGAGAATGGTGTGAAATGAAGGAATTTTAAGAGCCTTATTGTTGCTATGTGTCTAAATGTTTGGCCACTTATAGTAAAAGGTCTGAATTTCATTACGCTGCAACCGTTCGATGACTGAGTGATTCTGACGAGGACGCTTTAAGGAACTTTCTCGTGCTATCGACCCACCCGCCTTTGTCTCTTAGACAGGACCAGCCCGGTGAAAGCGGGTCATTGCCGTAACTTACTTGCTTTCATTAGCTGACATTTGACCATCTTTGCCTTTCACACTGAATTCACCCAAACGGAATATTTTGTACGAGTTAATGTAATGGAGATATTTCGATGTATGGTCAAAGTCAGTGACAATTGCTTTCAACGCAAAGGGCCTTAGGCAGTCAATCCGAAAAATTGTTTACATTGAGCTACTATGTCCTTTAACCCTTTCATGCACAGTGGTCACAACAGTGGACAGCTATTTATAAGTTGCTTTCGCCTATATTAATTAATCTACATTTTTAAAAATATTTGAACCCTTTCATGCATTAATTATGATTTGATGTAACTATTTAAAATGTAAATATTTTGGGGGGGATTAATTAATATAGGCGAAAGCAACTTTTAAATAGCTGTCCACTGAAGTGACCACTGTGCATGAAGGGGTTACTTTCGAAACTAGGCATAAATTGGCATCATTTCCAGACAGTGTATAGGCTAATAGTTACTTTTTGGGGGGGCGGGGTCTATTTTGTTGGGCGCTGTCAATGATTCAGCCGGTGGCCTCTTTTAACAACAACATTTATATGGACTTAACGCGATGAAGCAGATCTGCGGATGAAGTCTAATGGACTTTTAATAGACTCACCATGGCAGGATGTGGCCAAGGGCTTCTCAATGGCAGGAAATGGGACTGTTTGTTTTCTTCATTTGGACGCTGATGGATGACCAACAGACCTCTGGTGTGCGCACGCGTGCACTTACTGGCACACGGGAAGAAACAGGAGAGGCAGCGTGATTGACAGACTCGGGATGAGGGCGCCGCCGCCAGCCCGGGCTTGTTAGCGGCGTGCGAACAAACTTTCTGGCGGTGACGTGAGGGGCAGTAGGTGACAGGAAGTCAGGTGTCGAGGTCAGAGGCAGCTGTCTTCTATAGTGAGCAAAAAATCCATCAGAAATCACGCTATTATCTGGAAATTGATCAAAGAAAACACAGGATGTCAGGCTTTGGGAGTGGCATGTGTCAAACCATTAGGTACACCTGCACACTTCAATGAGAGCCAAAGCAATGTTTTTAAAAATAGACAAAATGAGGAAAAATACAAAGCTCTTGGGATAAAAACAAAAATATCAGGAAAAAAAACATAAGCCTTATGCGAAAAAAAATGATGACAAAATCAAAAACAAAAACAAAAAAAAATACAAACTCATCAGACCAAAAAAAATCTTGTTAAAAAAATACAAAATATCAAATTATATATCAGTGTACGCATATGGGTAAAAAATTCCAAAAATATTTTAAGGAATCATTACACAGCAAGCATTACAAAAAATATTATGGAAAAATATGAAAATTGCAAAACAAAACAAAAAATACACAAATATTATTATGTTAGACAAGAAATAGTACATTAGAATGAGATCTTAGAAAAAAACACAAAAAAATGCCAACAATAGAGGAAAACAGAAAAATTATTAAAACATTAAAGGAGAAAACACTCATGTATTAGATTAGAAATACACAGTATTGCAAAAAACACAAAAATATTAGACAAAACTATATAAGGATGAGCAAAATGAAACCTCCATCTCCTGTTAGAGGAAGAGGAAGTTTGCAAGAGGCGGACACACAAAGGGATCCTGTTTGAACACGGTGTAAAAGATAAAACTTTATTTGTCCCTGTTGTGACGATACAAAGTCAACAAGTGCAATCAACTGAGAACGGCACGCGACATTCTAGCTACCCGTCAACACTGTGGACAGAACGTACACTTATCACCACCACTCCTGCAAAAGTGAAGACGCTCGTGTGTACAGGTGGGTATTCAACTGTAAGGCAACGGTTACCATGACAACCCGCCGCTCAGACGTGCACTCCCTTCTTTCCACCCTTTGTTTCGTTTGCAGGGAGCGTCACATCACGGCGGGGCCACAAAAGCAACAAAATGCGCCAAAGGGAAGGGATGATATACTCTGTCATATCCCCGAGAGAACACAATCATTTCGCCCTATTCCGGAATCTTCGCTAGCACTGGCGACTAATTAAAACCACAGCGAAAAAAAAAAAAAAAAAAAAAAAAAGTTTCCCCCCAATTGGAGTGGGAACAGAGGCGGCAGCTGCGCAGCAGAAGAGCAAGGGAGCGTGAATTAAAAGCACGGCTGATCCGCGGGCCAATTATTTCTCCCACGTGTTCAAATGTGTTGGTGTGGCCGTGAAAGCGCGCGGCGCCAGGCAGCCAATTAAACGTTAGCCCCTCCGATGGGATTGAACCGGCCGCTAACATCCCGGCAAACACTGATATTATTGCAGATAACTCCAGGAAGGCTGCGACGGCAACTTCCAAGCCACCGGATGTAGTCGTTTAAGTTTTAAAAAGGACGCTCTTAGTGTCATTAGGAGAACAGCATCTCTGCTGTTGCCATGGTGACATGGCGTGACCTACTTTAGGAACGGTGGAGAATTGTGGATGCATTATTATTGGTGTTGTGCACTAGCTAGGACACAATGTTGTTAGCCAAATGGGATAAATGCCCAAGTCATTTTTAACTAGCTGTCAAAATGTCAAGGAGGGATTAGAATTTTCTTGCTAATAAGTGTGCATCTGTAAATTTTCAGTCTTCGAGAAACAGGTTGAAGCGAGGCAATTGGTCCTGTTTGTTGAATTTGTTGTGTTTTTTTCCCTCATTTTCTGAAAACATTCAAATATGACTGAGGCAAGTCTGCTATTCCGACGATGTAAACTTTAGCACAAACGTTCAATGCTGTTTGGATTCTTTCGCTTTCTTTGAAGTTGGATTCCCCTTTGCAACTGTAGGGGGAGCCCTGGTGCAAAAAAACAGATTCATTGCCAGATGGGATTTGGACAAATAAGATATCTTTTTTTTTTTTTTTTTTTTTTTTTAAATCAGGAACGAAAAGCAGATTTGTGAGTTTCTAATTTTAATCCGAAAAAGATTACAATAAACACAATTTGTCAGCATTTTATTCTATGCAAAAAACAAAGAAAAATTTGAGTTTTTATTTTATGCTTAAATCATTTTCATTCATAAAACAACAAAAAATAATTTCATATCGCAAGTTTATAATACCCAAAACAGCAAAGATGATCAATTTGGGATTTTTTTGTATTCTATTCTAACAAAAACAAAAAACTATTAAATTTTGAAAGTAAGTTAGTCTAACACTACCCAAAAAACAAGAAAAAAAATTGGAGGTTAAACAGTAAATATAATCACATTTTAAATAGCTTTTTATTTTATCTGAAAACCAGCAAGCGTGATCAAATTTATATATTTGTTTTCAGCTTTATCCAACAGCATTTTATGTTTTAAATCTGATCTCAAAAACTGAAAAAATTTTTTTTTATTATTCTTATCCCCCCCAAAAATTTTTTTATACATTTTTCAATTCATTTTTTTTTGGGGTGGACGGTAAATTGCAACACAAAATTTGGAGATGCTTATTTTTCCTGACAAGGTTTTATACATTTTCACAAAGATTTTGATGGACGGTTGCATAATCTCCATGACCAAACGATATTGTGCCATCATGAATGCTTACATTGACATGGCAGCCAAGTGAAAGATTTTATTGTGTAATTGTACAAAAGCTTAAGTGACATGTCATTGTGTTTTTCAATGTTTCAATTGTTTTGTATCCTGACCTTGACCATGTTGAAATGTGCGTATGAAGAAAATGTATTATTGTTTTCTTGTGGCCATATGCACTAAAAGTTACATTTTTACATAACATATTCCCATTGTGCCTTTTGCATTGGGACAGACGATTATTGTCACATTTATTTAAAAAAAAAAAAAAAAGTCAAACATCTCCAAATAGCCTAGAAACAAGTTAAGAATGCAGTGCAGTTTTTGTACAAAATCCTACTAAATTGTCATTTTTGGAACAGGCAGGTTTTGCTTATGAGTGTGTGTGTGCCTCACTTGCACCGTGATGCCTTGTCATCCTTCACTTTACTGTACATTATTGCTGACAATTAGGTTTTGATCTTTAGTTTGACTAATGGGGGTACAGTATATCAAACTCCTTGATGGCATGATGGGCATTGTATTGCTAAAGGTGCGGTTGTTGATGGAGGTTAGCATAGCAACAAGGCTCAAATGGGTTGCTTGGGGTCCCTGATCCTCACTAAAGAGTTGGTTGAGATAACTTTTTTCTCCAAACTGTAGTTAAGGAATGTGATGGAACTAATGTTGATTATCATCAATCATTATGAACATGTGTGGGCTTTCCTTTTCTCTTTTTTTTTTTTTTTTTTTAAATAAGAGTTCCACTGAGGTTTTACTTGTTTTTAGACCAACTGCTCTCACTGTAGGTTCCCCACCCCTGTTCTAAAACAATAACAAACACTGATAACACGTGAAAAATCTATTGATATTTTTAGAGCTACAGCAGGAAAAGCGGCGCGTCTCCGTCCGACATGTTACAGTATAAAGCAGTCGTCAAAACACGTTGACGCGCGACATTTTGTCGCCGTGGTGGCCGCCGCGGGAAACGAAACACAGAGGAGTCTACGTGAGATGCTCAGCATCGACCTAACGAATCACGTGTTCCCAAAAGGTTCGCCACTCATTGTTGTGTGACCGACACATAAATAAAACAGCGAACCGTGTCTAACTGCTACGCAACACAAACTGACAGCAGTCTAATAAACATTTCATATTCTAAAAACCTTCACATCCGACCACGTCATCCAGTTGCCGACGGCCACATCAGAGTGTCACTCGTCTCTGCAGTCAGCTGGGCCGGGCCGGGCTGGGCCGCGGTGGTGCTACTTCTACCGGTTGTGGTCACTCAGCTGGCTTTTTAAATGCCACCGCTGTCATTCCACGGCTGGCTTGTGCTCATCAGCGGGGGGGGGGGGGGGGGGGGGGCGGCGTCCCTGACAAAGACTTCCTGGGTGGCTGTCTATGTAGGTTTGGATGCAGACTGTCTGTAGGGGGGGGGGGGGGGGGGGGGGGCGTCTCCTCAGGGCCGCCTCTGGGAAACGGCGTGCTACTTTGCTGTCGGCCGCATAGCTCTGGACAAAGAAGAAAACAAAACGGAAAGTGTTAGAGCAGCGAGGGGCAACTTGGAGAGGCTACAATTTTTCGTCAGTGCTACCTGAGGGCCATATTGGACTGTGCACTCCCTAATCACACGTATGACAAAAGTGCCATTTGAAATTAGGACTGTCTGTTTTTTTATTGAACAGAAGAATATATTCAATCAATTATATGAGACAACGACTTAAACTCTCACAAAGTTTGGCGATTGTGGGCTTTAAATTGAATATTACTTGAATTTGGGGAAAGGTATCTACCAATAGTTCAATAAATGCATTTGATTGCACGTCTGAGAGACAATTTTCACTGACAGAATAAACCAGTCTCTTAATAGACTACCAAAAATTGCCATGGTAACTATATTTCAAGTTGTCAAGGCGGGGTATTGGGTAAAGTTTTCAACTAGCAATAATCGCGCCTCGGTTAAACCTCATAGGCTACGATACTGCCGCTGCGCAAAGACGATACCAATGACTTAACCTCAACAAGTCAATACTGCTTGGTACTCCTTACAGTAAGAGGACGCTCTTGGAGCAACATTTACATAATCTTAGTTTTTCATTATCATCACAGACGGTGACAATATTAACATGACTGCCCAAAAAGCTAGGTTCCACCGAGACTTGAACTCAGATTGCTGGATTCAGAGTCCAGAGTGCTAACCATTACACCATGGAACCACATACTAGTCTTTGGTCCAAATGTGACCCTCACTCGCAGTCCACTTCTTTTAAATCGATAGAACTGGAATGTTTGGAAAAGTGTCCATTTTAATAGGTTCATTTGACTGAAAATGTAGTCTCTGTTAAAAAAAAAAAAAGTAGAAACTGTAAAATTAAAAAAACACCAAGCAATTTTCTATAAAGCTTGAGAATTATCTAACATCAATTTGTCATTGACAAAGTAAGTCAGTCTCTTAAGAGACTACCAAAAATTGCCATAGGCAACTATATTTCAAGTCGTCAAGGCGGGGTATTGGGTAAAGTTTTCAACTAGCAATAATCGCGCCTCAGTTAAACCTCATAGGCTACGATACTGCCGCTGCGCAAAGACAATAGAAATGACTTAACCTCAACAGGTCAATACTGCTTGGTACTCCTTACAGTAAGAGTAACATTTACATAATCTCGTTTTTTCATGATCAATTCAGACAAGTACTTGTCCTTGGATCATGCCAACTGTTACATGATACAAAATCTGTAAAGGGTGAACTCTAAATTGAATAGATCGTGAATCTTTAGAAAAAGTATCTGTATTTTAATAGATGTCTTTGATCAAGAATGTAGTCTCCGTAGATACCCTGCAAAAACTGACAAAAAGAAAAATTCATAAAACTTTAAAATCATCCAAGAGCCAGCTTTCATTGACAGAACATGAGTCAATCTCTTAAGAAACTATCAAAAATTGCCACGTACAACTACACTGGTAGGTGTCAAGGCGGGGTCCTGGGTAAAGTTTTGAACTAGAAACCGGGTCCCCCCAGCGGAGAGTGACAATATTAACAACGACTGCGCAAAAAGAGAGGTTCCACCGAGACTTGAACTCGGATCACTGGATTCAGAGTCCAGAGTGCTAACCATTACACCATGGAACCACAGACACATCTGTGGTCAAAATTTGATCCTCACTCGAAATTCAAAGAGAGCAGTCAACCACTGAGCCAGGTACTTGCTTGTCCTTGGATAACATCAATTACTACATGACCCAAAGTTAGGAAATTATGAACTCTAAATTGAATAAAGTTGTAATGTTTGGAAAAGTCTACTTAATAACTTCATTTGATTGACAACGTACTATCTGTAAAAAAAAAAAAAAAAAAAAAAAAGTAGAAAGTGTCAAATTAAAAACACCAAAAACAATTTTCCATAAAGCTTGAGATCTGACAGACAATTGTCGTTGACAAAGTAAATCAGCCTCTCAAGAGACTACCAAAAATTGCCATAGACAACTATATTTCAAGTCATCAAGGCGGGGTATTGGGTAAAGTTTTCAACTAGCAATAATCACGCCTCGGTTAAACCTCATAGGCTACGATACTGCCGCTGCGCAAAGATAACAGCAATGACTTAACCTCAACAGGTCAATACTGCTTGGTACTCCTTACAGTAAGAGGACGCTCTTGGAGCAACATTTACATAATCTCAGCATTTCTGTTTACGAACTGAGACAAGAACTGAAGTACTTGTCCTTGGCTCTTGTCAAATATTACATGATACAAAACGTCATGCTTTCAGAAAATTTTGAAAAAAATTTTGAAAGGGTGAACCCTAAAATGAAAAACAACTGAATTATTGGAAAACGTACCTGCATTTTATTTACATTTGATTGATATCTCGATAGAAAATCTGAAAAAGTGAGAGAAAACACATCTCTCATTAAGACTGAAATTAACTTCACAGGCAGCTTTCAACAACAAAATGAGTCAGTCTCTTAAGAAACTATCAAAAATTGCCACGTACAACTACACTGCAAGGTGTCAAGGAGGGGTCCTGGGTAAAGTTTTCAACTAGCAACTGGGTCCCACCAGCGGAAGGTGACAATATTAACTGCCCTAAAAGCTAGGTTCCACCGAGACTTGAACTCAGATCGCTGGATTCAGAGTCCAGAGTGCTAACCATTACACCATGGAACCACACACACTTTTCTGGTCAAAATTGATCCTCACGCTCACATTCAAAGAGCAGACCCACGAAGCCAATTGCTTGCTTGCGCTTGGAGAACACCAATTATGACATGATACAAAGTTTGGAAATTATGAAGTCTAAATTGATAGAATTGGAATGTTTGGAAAAGTGCCAATTTTAATAGGTTCATTTTACTGAGAATGTAGTCTCAGTTAAAACAAAAAGTAGAAAGCTTGAAAAAAACCCACCAAACAATTCTCCATAAAGCTTGACACGTACGAGATAGACAATTGTCATTGACAAAGTAAACCAGCCTCTTAAGAGACTACCAAAAATTGCCATGACAACTATATTTGAAGTCATCAAGGCGGGGTATTGGGTTAAGTTTTCAACTAGCAATAATCACGCCTCGGTTAAACCTCATAGGCTACGATACTGCCGCTGCGCAAAGACGATACCAATGACTTAACCTCAACAGGTCAATACTGCTTGGTACTCCTTACAGTAAGAGGACGCTCTTGGAGCAACATTTACATAAACTCAGCATTTCTGTTTACGAACTGAGACAAGAACTGAAGTACTTGTCCTTGGCTCTTGTCAAATATTACATGATACAAAATGTCACGCTTTCAGAAAATTCCTAAAGGGTGAACTCTAAATTGAAAAACAATCCAACAGCCAGCTTTCATTGATAGAATGAGTCAATCTCTTCAGAAACTATCAAAAATTGCCACGTAAAACTACACTGCAAGGTGTCAAGGTGGGGTCCTGGGTAAAGTTTTCAACTAGCAACCGGATCCCCCCAGCGGAAGGTGACAATATTAACCACGACTGCCCTAAAAGCCAGGTTCCACCGAGATTTGAACTCGGATCGCTGGATTCAGAGTCCAGAGTGCTAACCATTACACCATGGAACCACACATGTACTTCATGGTCAGAATTTGATCCTTATCGCACATTCAAAGAAGGCAGACCAAGCCAAGCCAAGTACTTGCTTGCACTTGGAGAACACCAATTATGACATGATACAAAGTTAGGAAATTATGAAGTCTAAATTGATAGAATAGGAATGTTTGGAAAAGTGCCCATTTTAACAGGTTCATTTGACTGAGAATGTAGTCTCAGTTGAAACAAGAACTAGAAAGTATCAAAGAAAAAATAAAAGAACACCAAACAATTCTCCATAAAGCTTGAGACATACTTGATAGGAAATAGTCATTGACAGAGTAAATCAGCCTCTTAAGAGACTACCAAAAATTGCCATGACAACTATATTTCAAGTCATCAAGGCAGGGTATTGGGTTAAGTTTTCAACTAGCAATAATCACGCCTCGGCTAAACCTCATAGGCTACGATACTGCCGCTGCGCAAAGACAACAGCAACCACTTAACCTCAACAGGTCAATACTGCTTGGTACTCCTTACAGTAAGAGGACATTCGTGGAGCAACATTTACATAATCTCAGCGTTTCTGTTTACGAACTGAGACAAGAACTGAAGTACTTGTCCTTGGCCCTTGTCAAATATTACATGATACAAAACGTCACGCTTTCAGAAAATTCCTAAAGGGTGAACTCTAAATTGAAATACAAATGAATTATTGGAAAACGTACCTGCATTTTAATTACATTTGATTGATATCTCGATAAAAAATCTGAAAAAAGTGAGAGAAAACACATCTCTCATTAAGACTGAAATTAACTTCACAGACAGCTTTCAACGACAAAATGAGTCAGTCTCTTCAGAAACTATCAAAAATTGCCACGTACAACAGTACACTGCAAGGCGTCAAGGGTCTTGGGTAAAGTTTTCAAACAGCAACCGCGTCCTCCAGTGGAAGGTGAAAATATTGACCACAACTGCCCAAGAAACCAGGTTCCACCGAGATTTGAACTCAGATCACTGGATTCAGAGTCCAGAGTGCTAACCATTACACCATGGAACCACACTCTTGTGTGTGGTCAGAATTTGATCCTCACGCCCAAATTCAAAGAGAGCAATTGAACCAGGTACTTGGAGAACAATTACTACATGATACAAAGTCAGTAGGCGGCACGGTGGTCGACTGGTTAGCACGTCCGCCTCACAGTTCAGAGGTCGTGGGTTCGATCCCGGCTCCGGCCTCCCTGTGTGGAGTTTGCATGTTCTCCCCGTGCCTGCGTGGGTTTTCTCCGGGCACTCCGGTTTCCTCCCACATTCCAAAAAAACATGCATGGTAAGTTGATTGGATACTCTAAATTGCCCCTAGGTGTGATTGTGAGTGCGGATGTTTGTCTCTGTGTGCCCTGCGATTGGCTGGCAACCAGTTCAGGGTGTCCCCCGCCTACTGCCCAAAGACAGCTGGGATAGGCTCCAGCACGCCCCGCGACCCTTGTGAGGAGAAGCGGTACAGATAATGGATGGATGGATGGACAAAGTCAGTAAATTATGAACTCCATCCATCCATTATCCATACATCTCGCAACCGGGTCCACCCAGCGGTGGGAGGGCAATATTAACCACGACTGCCCAAAAAGCTAGGTTCCACTGAGACTTGAACTCAGATCACTGGATTCAGAGTCCAGAGTGCTAACCATTACACCATGGAACCACATGCTAGTTTTCGGTCCAAATGTGACCCTCACCCCCACATTCCAAGTGAGCAGTCCACTTACTCTAAAACGATAGAGTTGGAATGTTTGGAAAAGTGTCCATTTTAATAGGTTCATTTGACTGAGAATATACTCTCTGTTAAACCAAAAAGTAGAAATTGTAAAATTAAAAAAACACCAAACAATTTTCTATAAAGCTTGAGAAATATCTAACATCAATTTGTCATTAACAAATTAAATCAGTCCCTCAAGAGACTACCAAAAATTGCCATAGGCAACTGTATTTCAAGTCGTCAAGGCGGAGTATTGGTTAAAGTTTTCAACTAGCAATAATCGCGCCTCAGTTAAACCTCATAGGCTACGATACTGCCGCTGCGCAAAGACAACAGCAACGACTTAACCTCAACAGGTCAATACTGCTTGGTACTCCTTACAGTAAGAGTGACATTTACATAATCTCGGTTTTTCATGATCAATTCAGACAAGTACTTGTCCTTGGATCATGCCAACTGTTACATGATACAAAATCTGTAAAGGGTGAACTCTAAATTGAATAGATCGTGAATCTTTAGAAAAAGTATCTGTATTTTAATAGATGTCTTTGATCAAGAATGTAGTCTCCGTAGATACCCTGCAAAAACTGACAAAAAGAAAAATTCATAAAACTTTAAAATCATCCAAGAGCCAGCTTTCATTGACAGAACATGAGTCAATCTCTTAAGAAACTATCAAAAATTGCCAAGTACAACAACAGTACACTGCAAGGCGTCAGGTGGCGTCTTGGGTAAAGTTTTCATCTAGCAACCGCTTCCCCCAGCGGAAGGTGACAACCACAACTGCCCAACAAACTAGGTTCCACTGAGATTTGAACTCAGATCACTGGATTCAGAGTCCAGCGTGCTAACCATTACACCATGGAACCACACTCATGTCTGTGGTCAGAATTTGATCCTCACGCCCAAATTCAAAGAGAGCAATTGAACATACTTGGAGGACAATTACTACATGATACAAAGTCAGTAAATTATGAACTCCATCCATCCATTATCCATACATCTCGCAACCGGGTCCACCCAGCGGTGGGAGGGCAATATTAACCACGACTGCCCAAAAAGCTAGGTTCCACTGAGACTTGAACTCAGATCACTGGATTCAGAGTCCAGAGTGCTAACCATTACACCATGGAACCACATGCAACTTTTTGGTCCAAATGTGACCCTCACTCCCACATTCCAAGTGAGCAGTCCACTTACTCTAAAACGATAGAGTTGGAATGTTTGGAAAAGTGTCCATTTTAATAGGTTCATTTGACTGAGAATATAGTCTCTGTTAAACCAAAAAGTAGAAATTGTAAAATTAAAAAAAGACCAAACTCCTTACAGTAAGAGTAACATTTACATAATCTCGGTTTTTCATGATCAATTCAGACAAGTACTTGTCCTTGGATCATGCCAACTGTTACATGATACAAAATCTGTAAAGGGTGCACTCTAGCTTGAATAAATCGTGAATCTTTAGAAAAAGTATCTGTATTTTAATAAATGTCTTTGATCAAGAATGTAGTCAGAGTAGATAAACTGCAAAAACTGACATAAAGAAAATTCATAAAACTTGAAAATCATCCAACAGCCAGCTTTCATTGGTGTCAAGGCAAGGTATTGGGTAAAGTTTTCAACTAGCAATAATTGCGTCTCAGTTAAAGTTCATAGGCTACGATACTGCCACTGACCAAAGACAAGCAACCGCTTAACCCACATTCAAAGTGAACAGAACTACTGAGCCAAGTACTCACTTGTCCTTGGATAACATCAATTATTACATGATACAAAATCTTATGCCAGGGGTGTCCAAACTCGGTCCTCAAGGGCCGGTGTCCTGCCTGTTTTCCATCTAGCCGAGCTGCAACGCACCTGTTTCAAAGTGATCATGATTGTTATCAAGCTTCTTCAGAGCTTGCTGATGAGCTGATCATTTAAATCAGGTGTGTTGCAGCAAGGAGCGCTGGAAAACGGGCAGGAAAGCGGCCCCCTTTAATCAAGTGTGTGTCCCGGGGGTGGCAGGTGACAATCTCAACCACGACTACCCAAAAAGCTAGGTTCCACCGAGACTTGAACTCGGATCGCTGGATTCAGAGTCCAGAGTGCTAACCATTACACCATGGAACCACACACAAACTCCTGGTCACAATTTGATCCTCACTCCCATATTCAAAGTGAGCAGAGCCAAGTACTCACTTGTCCTCGGATAACATCAATTACTACATGATACAAAACCAGGGGTGTCCAAACTCGGTCCCCAAGGGCCGGTGTCCTGCCTGTTTTCCATCTAGCTGAGCTGCAACGCACCTGTTTCGAAAGATCATGATCGTTATCAAGCTTCTTCAGAGCTTGCTGATGAGCTGATCACTTAAATCAGGTGTGTTGCAGCAAGGAGAGCTGGAAAACGGGCAGGAAAGCGGCCCTTGAGGAACGGAGCCAGACACCCCCTGCCTTATGCTCTTAAAAAGTTTGGAAATTGTAAACTCTAAATTGAATAAAGTTGGAATGTTTGGAAATGTGTCTATTTTAATAGCTTCATGTGACTGAGAACGTAGTATCTGTAAAAAAAAAAATAATGGAAAGTGTCAAACTAACAAAAAAACACAATAAACAATTTTCCATAGCCTGAGTAAATATCTGACAGGAAATTGTCATTGACAAAGTAAATCAGCCTCTTATGAGACTACCAAAAATTGCCATAGACAACTATATTTCAAGTCATCAAGGCGGGGTATTGGGTAAAGTTTTCAACTAGCAATAATCACGCCTCGGTTAAACCTCATAGGCTACGATACTGCCGCTGCGCAAAGATAACAGCAATGACTTAACCTCAACAGGTCAATACTGCTTGGTACTCCTTACAGTAAGAGGACGCTCTTGGAGCCACATTTACATAATCTCAGCGTTTCTGTTTACGAACTGAGACAAATACTTGTCCTTGGATCACACCAATCATTACATGATACAAAACTTTACATGAAATCAAATATATTTGATTGAGGATTTCGATTACGTAAAGACTCAATAGAAACTGACGGGAAAATAACAAAACGACCTTATCTTAGCAGCGCTCTAGTAGTATGCTCCACAAACTCCATTTTCCTACACCACTGTTTTCACGCTGCCCTCCATGACCGCTCAGTCTATAAAACATCTCCTTAGCAAAAAGTCCAAATATTTGTAATTGTTCTTGATGACACTTAAAATGTGTTGCTTGTTTTTGTTGAATTTAACAACACAAACTAAAGTTTTGTCAAAGAAATGAGAAAAGGGTGAGACATTTGTGAACATGAAAGATATTGTAATGCAGCACTCCCGAGGAGGAAAAAAAAAAAAACACGAAAATGGAAATCATCATCTAATAAAAGATCATAAGAACCAAGATCCACATGCTTGTGGCAAAGCCAGAAGGGATTTATTTCTGAAACTTCTTGACTCCTCAACACAGCCTGCATCATGGCGTTAATTAACTGGCACCACATGGCCAGTGTTGATGTGCTTTGGCGAGGGCTTGGCGCGCTGCTCTCAATTCACACATGCCAGGAATGATGATGTCGTCATTTCATTATTTTTATTATTATTATTATTATTATTAATAATTTCAGAGAGAAATATGGCTTTGGAGACAAATGAGGAAGAAAACGAGATGCGACCTTAGTCGAAGTTCACAACCCATAATAAAAATACCAAGCATCCAATTAATACAGCGAACAGAGCGCAGACCTCCACCAAGGCTGAACAATGCTAAACGTGTGCATTCACTTTGTATTTCAAATCATCAAGTTAGGGTATCGTGAGGTTGGTGAAATTTTCAACGAGCAATAATCATGCATTGGTTAAACCTCATAGACTACAATACTGCCACTGCTCACAATGACAACCACTTGTCACCAAAGTACGCTAACTGCTCACCACATGTTACGGTAAGGACAAGAGTCACATAAGCACAGCTTTTCATATTCTGTCCCGGGACCGGTACAATTGAGACAAGTAATTACATTTCCTTGGATAACAGGAATTATTCATTTATGCTTGCACAAAGTTTTGTCAACTGTCAATTGTGTTCAGAACATTTGTGTTTCTTGCAATTGGTTAACATTGGTCATTTTTTTTGTTTTATGAAGGGAAATTTGGGTTAGCCAGGGGTGGGCAGATTTACTGGTTTAGGTTGCCAACTACCACTGTGAAGACCCCCAGTTCAAGACATCCCGGATACACGATACAGATTCCCTAAATTGCTCCCCGGATGCTTAAAGCGGAAGCCAACCCCAAAATTTTCTCTGCAGGCACACAGCATTCTGATTTGTATTGCGTTTGTGGAATACAAGTTAAGCAACAAAATCCGCCCGTTTTTAGCCATCTCTCGGGGCGGCCATTTTGTCCACTTCTGTCGACTGAAAATGACATCACAGCTGTCAGGGCTCAGATAACGACCAATCATAGCTCAGCTTCAGAAAACAGGTGAGCCATGATTGGTCGTTATCTGAGCCCTGAGGGTCTGTGATGTCATTTTTAGTAGACAGAAGTGACAAATGGCCGCCCCCTGAGATGACTAAAAACGGGTGGATTTGCCGCTTATCTCACATTTCATATTAATCTGGTGGCCTTGTTTCAACTAGTGGGCCTGCATAGAACGCATTCTTTAAGAAAATATGTTTGGGTTGACGTAAAATTCTGAGGTAGCAGTTATACTTCTTTTCAAGAGAGGATTAATGTAGTGGTTATCGCATATTTTTTTTGCTCATACTGCCTTGTTTACTCCCCATTAGGTGTTGGTCACGTTTGATTACACTGTGTTTAACTTACACACTTATATGACTGTTGACAATCTTAAAATGTTACTTCTAGTAGTTAGCAATATGGGCAACGTTTTCAGTTTACTAAGCACATTTCTATTTCCCTTACTGGTCTTGGATGTAAGGATTCAACTGTATTCTGAGCTAAATATGTCCTGTACACTGCATGCATCAGTCGTAGCGAAGCAATCAACAGCATGAATTAGCATATCTTAGCTTAGAGCACGCTCCTTTCTTTGGCCCACTTTGCCAATGAGCAGTTCTCTCAACCACCTCCTCCTTTTTATAGACTTAAAGCCGGCTCGGCGGGTTATCCTCGCCAGTCAAAAGGATTGATGAGCACGATCGCCTTGAGCTCAGCTGATGTCTAATGAGGAGGCCCCATGGACATGTTGACTCTTAGTTAAGCGTCTCTCCAGCAGGCGGAGGGGCGCCGGGATGCCACCCGAACGAAGCATCCTCCGCACTGCCATCCGTAGCCGTAGAAGTCATTTGTCAAAAACGGCTAAGTGAAATGATCAAGGCCTGAAGGGGACGTCAGAAACAGACAAACTGGTGGGAAAGTGAATAAGGAATTGAGTGCACGGGACACAAACGCGACTTTGCCCGGTATGATTGCATCACTTCCAACGAGAAGGCTCCCGAAAGGATACAAGAGGATATACTCCCTCAGTTCTGAGCTCACGTCGTAAATCATCTTGTATGTGCTAACAACAAAGCTCACGAGGCATTGGACCGAGGAAAAAAAAAAGAAAAAAAAAAAGGATGGAAAAACTGTGTTTCAGATGTGAGAACCATGTTACTCTGTTGAATTCATTAATAATGACAGCTTTCAAATAGGCTGGCCAAGTAAATGTATCTTTTGGGAAACTATATTTAAGTGAAAGATAAATAATAGAGGAATATTTTAATATAGCATGTTGACAAAATGTGAGCGGAAAAAAAAAGAGACAAGGAATGATTTGATGACGTGAGTGCATCAGTGACTGAGGCTGATTCAGAAAGAAACAAGGCAATAATGAAACTTACTCTATTCGTAAAAATCGGGCAGGAGGATGCTTGCCATGGGAGATAAAGTGAATTTATGGAGGGAAAAAAAGACAATTAAAGGAAATAACGGGAATAAAGTGCATATTGGCTCAGAACTTTAGACTATAGACTTCATTTCAATTTGACTAAACAGTGGCTACCTTAATTCTTACACTTCTGTTTAAAATGTTACTTCAAACATTGGCAGTTCATAAAGATTTTACAAGATTAGTTTTATTTCCATTATTTTCTCTGTTCATTAAAAAAGGGTCGAACATTTTGAATGTATTTTAGTTTTAGTAAATAGTGGTTTGGAATGTTAAAAAGCTCCTTGCACATAATTACTCCGTCAACAAGTTTTGAAAATTTTTTCAAATCAGACATGCAAGTAACCTTTTCTAGATGATTTTTTTTTTTTTTTTTTTGCGTTGATTCTGAATCTGCTCTCATTTTTTTCTTTGGCACGTCAGATTTTCATAATAATAATAATACAACAATAATACATCGTCGCTGTCTTGTGAAAAACACTTTTCCAATTATTATTTTTTTTAAATTTTCACGTTAATGCGATGTCTGTAACGCGGAAACACCATTCACCTAAAAATAAGAAAATTGAAAAATATATCTAATATAGTAATATATTTAGCAATATTTATGAATCAATGTTTAGGTTCAGCAATAGGTGGAATTTGTTTTCTGAAACATCGGAGCTATGAACTACAAAGCATTGGCAAAATCCATATTGCGCAAGCTTGTATTGGTCAAACTTAAAAACAAAAGATGAAAATATCTCAAAAACCTGATGTGCTTGGAAAAAAGGTAAAGACATATTTGAAATTTGTGTCAAGATACTTTTGGGGACACATAAAGCCTTTTCTGGTTCAAATTTGCTGTTGACCAGCGTTATTATCAAAACTGGCTGAATGTTCCACGAATGATCCTCAAGACACAGACTGTTACCAAGGTGATCTGTGAAACCCTACAAGTTGCACATTACGGGCTAGCGGCCCTCACCAACAAGCGTGTGCGACTCACCATGCGCTGGATGTGTTGTAGGGCAGCAGGGTGGGGCTGTGGCTCTCCCCTCGGAGGCTGTGTCTGGGCTGGTAGAGGCCGGGCACCGTGGGCGGAGCCTGGGCTTGGCTCTCGTCCGCCATGGAGCGCTGCCACTGGCTGCGGGCCTTCTTCAGCCAGCGGCCCCCCAGGCCCCATTTCTCCAGGTAGACCCGGCACAGCTCATAATTGATGGCCGAGTAGTAGAGGAAGTCCAGAGCCAGCAGCACCATGACGAAGAAGCCGTAGATCCACACGCCCACCAGCGCCGTGTAATTACTGCATACAGATGGACACAACGTACACACTGTGTGTTTAATGGGGCAAAGTGTGGAAAAGTGACATTTTAATGGCTTGTATACAAATGCTTGGGTCTCTGGTGCGCTTGCTCAGCCATCAAGTGTGAAATTAAACAACACAATAAATCTTTCGTTATATGCCTATTTCTGAAAATGTGTCTGCGAGCAAGCCGTCCTGAATTTCCGCCCCATTGTGGACTCATTCATATCAAACTAACCCTCACGCCGAGTTTCTCCATGACATGAGAAGCTCGGCTGGGTGAAGATCCAGAGGCACTTCCGAGTGACAGTCAGGAGTCTGGCTATCAGACTACACAGTATGAAACATCATGCAGAAATACAAACACGCCTCAGATGTGTGTGACCCTGGGGAACATGCTTTTTTTCCACCGTACTACAATAAATCTAAATTCTAAATTCTTCATAAGGTTATTGTTGTAAGTTGAACTATCTCTTTATTTTTGCTCTCTTTATGTCAACAAGTAGACGATGTTATGCAGAGGTGTACCTATAACTATTTTATAGGCAAATGCTATTATTTATAGTGGTGGGGGGCGCGAATTGTTTTCTTCTTGCTGGGGGGGGGGGGGGGGGGGGCGTAACAGAAAATAACTGAGAAGTACTGCATTAGCATAACTGCGACTTTGAGTGTGTTTGGCTTTTAAAGGCGGGGTCTGGCCTGGTAAGTGATGTGTCTGCCAGCGAATGAAAGTAGAGTTAGCTGTTTTTTTTTTTTTTTTTTTTAGCTCAGGTTAGCCATAGCCAGTACTTGACTTGACTGGGCCTCAATTGTGTTTATTTTGTTACCGTATGTTCCGTAAAGCGATTAATAGTATTTCACTCACCGCGTTTACATTACGTTGCGTGTCATGCGGTTATGGTATGCTTGGTCTGCTTTGTAGCGGGGCACATTGCAGTTTATCTTGTTTTTTTTTTAGACATGCTACTTTGGATGTTCTCTGTCTTTTCCGCACTCGTTCCCCCTGGCTCGTCTCCATAGCGTCAAATTATTTCTATACAGGGTGGAGCACGCGTCCACGATCGCATTAGTCAGAGTGGAAAAATGATGGCTGCCAAGCTTCCGGGCACACATTTTGCTTGGACTTTTTATGTAATCGACTCATTTAAGTTATCTCCTTAATCATTGCAGCCCTAAAATAAAGTTAACCCAGAAAGACTTGTCTTTTTGGCAGAGAAGGCAAACTACACTCAAAGCTTGATTGGACACTTTACGTTTTTTTTATTATTGTGGTTAGAATCCGAGAAAGGCGCTTCATGCAGGCTTGTGTTGAAGTCAAGGCGAGGGCGAGCAAACAAAAACACATTGATTGACTAGATGGATCCTGACCTTGCAACAAAAGCAAATTTTATTCCATATTTAAACACATCGTAGAAAGACAAATATCGCGAACAATGAAGTTGAGAATTGTGCCTCCTTTTGTTCAAGCCCAAGCTCACTTTCCTCAAGAAGCAACAGGAGCAAAGAAGAAATGTAATCGGACGCGATGCTGCAGGGCACTCTGGCGTGCTGGGACGGGCATTAGTGGTGGCGCAAGCTGTGTTTTTTCTCGCCCCGTTCTCCCACCGAGAGTGTCTGCAGGCGCACGCCTTGCTTTTTCCTCAGCTAGAATGTGTTTACACCAGTGTACCTTAGACACATGACATATTCAGGTTAATTGCAAGTGCTGTACATTGGTTGATTATGTGTTTCAAGGATGACACACTTGATGGTCAGGTGTGACTCAATCACGCAGTAATCAACACTGAGGCGTTAACGGGCTAAACGTATGCCAATAACTAAAATACTTTACCTCGAATTTCTCTAGTTTTGTGTTTAACTCACTCACTGCCATTGACGAATTTACTTGTCTTTTCACAGTCCAGCCATTCAATCCCACAAACGTATTTATATATTAGAGATTTTTTCAAACATTAGGGTAAAAGAGGGCCTGAAAATGTCTGGCAGTGAATGAGTTGAAAAAAAAAAAAAAAAAAAAAAAAATATATATATATATATCCATCCATCCATTATCTGTACCGCTTCTCCTCACAAGGGTCGCGGGGCGTGCTGGAGCCTATCCCAGCTGTCTTTGGGCAGTAGGCGGGGGACACCCTGAACTGGTTGCCAGCCAATCGCAGGGCACACAGAGACAAACATCCGCACTCACAATCACACCTAGGGGCAATTTAAAGTATCCAATCAACTTACCGTGCATGTTTTTGGAATGTGGGAGGAAACCGGAGTGCCCGGAGAAAACCCACGCAGGCACGGGGAGAACATGCAAACTTATATATATATATATATATATATATATATATATATATATATATATATATATATGAAATACATTTCTGCTCAGCTTGTAAAACATAAAGGTGCGCTGTGAGGCACTGTGTCATTTTCGGGAAAATAAAGAAATGTGTTTCTGAAGGAGTGCGTACATCCGCCAAGGACATTGTGCAATAAATTGCTTTTACTCTTGCCGTGTTAAACAGATCTGCCCCAGTATGTTATGCTTCACGTTCCAGCCCTCGTCCTGGTTTGAATGCAGGCCTTTTGTTTTACGGGGGATCCCGCTGCCTCTGAGACAAGACAGGAAACAACTTAACCTCCGAGGACTACTCATACACACAGTGTGGACTGAATATGAAATGACTTGGGTGAAATACTCAAAAGCACTTCTAAAGTACAGTGCTATAATATGCCATGTTTATTCAGAGCCAAATCCAAACGTGGATTCAATGTGGATTAAACGGCGGTTATATCGGTGAAGCCCTGTTTTCGTCAACACATTTTTTGCATTGCCAAAAATTGTGAAGGATACCAAAAGAAAAATGTGTCCTCTTTCCACCGTTGTTCAAAAGTTCCCCACCCTGTGTCAACCAACAATCAGACATTTGTCATAGTTCACTGTCATCAACAATGCTCAGAAAGACAAATAATGCAGATTTCATCCAAATTAAGACATATTACCAACAATAACTATGCACATATGTATGCTTTGCATCACTACTGTCAAAAAAGGTTGTACACACAAAATGATCTCAATGATTTTCTTTTTGTACTGCCATTAAGCAAATTGTAAAAGAAATCACAGCTTCCACCAAACTACATGGACCAGCACCATCAAGAATTGTAAAGATACCAAAATAAAACCTCGTTTTCATAATCAGCATCAAAAATTCGAAAGATTACCAAAATAACACAGGAAGTTCCGCAGACACTGTATGTACCAGGTAATAGATTACTGCTATTACTTACTTGTGTGAATAGCCATCGGCGGTGGTAGTGAGGTTGATCTGCATGAGCATCTGGAACTCGGTGTCGTTGCAGCAGTACTTGAAGGCCGTGTTGTTGTGGTGGCAGCAGAACATGTACGTCTTGTTGTCCGACAGCCGAGGGCAGTGGAAGCCGAAGTGGTAGCGCCCCTTGTGGTCGGAGTAGGGCTCGCACACCCGGTAGTGAGCTGAAAGTGCTGCAGCGGAGGTGAGAAGAAAAAGAAAAACGATCAAATGGAGTAGGGTTGTTCGATTATGAAAAAAAAAAAAAAATGTGACACGGTTATTTTGGTAAGAATTTAAATCATGATTATTCAAAGGATCATTAATTTTTTTTGCTACAAAGCAAGAAAATGTAATGCAACAAAAATAAAGACACATTTCTTTGAAACACTATAATTATGTAAGTTCCAAACAAATTTATAAAATGAGTTATTATAACATTTTTAAAAAGGTGTAAATCTATACATTTCCTTGTGTGTAAATGCATATCAATAATCATTTTTTTAAACGATAATGCCAATTTTGTAATCGTGGAGTGTAATAACCGTAATTGTAATTGAATTTCGATTAATTGCACAGCCCTAAAATGGAGTGCTGTGTACATCATCATATATTTTCAATATGCAAAACAACGGGTAAACGTTGTATATATGGTCCATTCGACACACAATGTAGTGTATGAAGCGCTGACTCTGAGAGTGAAAGGGAATAGACCGTTTAAAATTATGGGGACAAAAAAAAAAAAAAAAAAAAAAAACATTTCTCCTTTATGCGCCATTCAATTGATGTTTATGTGTTTGCTTTTATCGCCAGAGCTCAAAAAGCAGCCGAAGAATGAAAATGAAGGTCCACTTAAAATGCAGATGAATAGGCATCTTTCAGCAGATCAGCATTTGAAAAGAGGCAACCTCTTTTAGGTTCTAATCTGCTTGGGGCGATGCAACCACCTTCAGCCTCGACGAGGACAACGTCTCCATGAAAGGGAAAGCGAAAACAGAGCGGCGGGAGGGAGGAGGCGCGTAGCAACATAAAGCGTTTCATGCGACCTTTACGCTCGCTACACATGTTGCGCACGATGTAACACCACTCATTTGCAGCTTCAATCCCGGCGCATAAAAAAAGAGGGCTGAGCTGGCAAAAGTGGAACGATAAAGTCTATTAATGATGAGGGTTGTTAAAGGAAGTGTCATATTGGCTCCTGCAGTGGACACCAGCTGTTTTGCAACCTACAGTGGGTACGCAAAGTATTCAGACCCCTTGAAATTTTGCGCTTTCCGCGTCATTGCAGCCATTCGCTACGATCAAAAAAGATCATTTTAATCCTCATTAATGTACACTCAGCACCCTATCTTGACACAAAAAATGTAGACATTTTTGCAAAATTTTTGCTCAGCTCAGTCTAAAAAAAAAAAAAAAAAAAAAAAAATGTAGACCTGCAGTGGATAGCAGGAGAAAGATGACCGTCAGGACATTCAAGGACTGCCGACTGGTGATAGTCATCTTCTCGCGGTCATGTGGAAAAGGAGGGAGGCTGCAGGAGGCAGGGGGGGGGGGGGGGGGGGACTGGCTGAGACGGAGGTTGGGGAGCTGCTTCAGCTTGAGCCGGACGTGGTCATCCTGTGCATGCTGAGAGCTCCTCTCACATGCTTGATGATGATGATGCTGGTAGTCAGGACCCCTGATGGGAAGAAGACATGCAGACAAAGAGGAGATTAGGAGGTTCTATTTGGCCTTTCTCCGGAGGCGACTGCACGCTGTGTGGCGTAAAGTGTCGGCCATTTGTTCTCAGATCTTTTTCTGATGATCCGGATCGTTATCAGGCTTCTGCAAAGCTTGCTGATGAGCTGATCGGAGGAGGGACAAGGGCTCTCGAGGACCGGACTTGGGGCACTCCTTATAGAAGATGCTTTTTTTTCTTAAAGTATTCTGCTGCAAGAGATGTGCTCAAACTCGGTGAAAAATATTTCGTACCGCAGAGCTAAAGCCTGGTTTCAAGTACGCCTTATTTGTTCTCTCCGTGGCCTATTTGAATTGGCATGTAACGTCACTGCGATACGGTACAATGATAGCAATAAGCCATTTAACATACAACTAGTAAACATAAACTATGAGAAACGGACATTGAAACTAGAGATAGACTGATGTGTTTTTTTTCAGGACTGATACCGATTATTAGTAGTCAAGGACGCCGATATTTAATAACCGATAATGATGAAATAATAACATAATAACCGATTTATGGAGCCAATATTCATTTTCAATAAAAATGAAAATATTGGAGTCAAACTCATTTTTTTTAAAAACTCTTAACGTTGTTGAAACGTATGTAAGCATATGTTTATTGAACAATTTTTCAGATTTACATGTTGTTTTTTTTTTGTCATTATACATTTTTGACAACATATGTCTTTGTTGTAAAATTCTAACAAAGTTCAGGGAGCTCCCAGCATCATCAGCGTGTCTTAAAAAATGAAACGAGAACGTAAACAATAGCTCCCTATAGTTTTCTTATTTCAAATAAAGTTGTCCAACTTATCAAAATGACAGAAATGTTAAAATGTCACTTATCTTTCTTTCGATCACAAACAAAAACAAAAGGTGCAGAGCGTTCCCAGGGTCAGTTAGAATCTCTTATAATAAAGTTAACTGAACATTTAAATAAATAGTTCCTTGAAGTTAACACAGTTTTAAATTTATTTATTATTATCGGCCACCGTTTTTTTGAAAAAAGCGCCAATAATCGGTCGATCCCTCATTGAAACCTTTAATCAGCGTCTTACTCTGCATATTTCAGAGTGGTAAAAATTGCAAGCATAAAGTCAAAATTGTTTCCATTTTCAGAATGTTTCCCGACTATTTCTGACCTCCAGTGCATATGTGCAGTAAACGGCCGAGGAGCGTCAGGAGATAAGTGCTTCCTCCAACCATGTGCACTGTAGTTACTGTAAACTCGTGTTGTGAATAATTGAGCAGCGCTCATATGAAAGAAAGAGGGAACACTTTTATTTCAAGTCCTTCAACGTGTGCGTTGCATCAGCACTCGCCGCCGTTTCGTCACTGCGTGTTTGTGCGCCCTGAGAAAAGCTCCATGTGGAGGCAGACGGCAAACACGCCGGGGAGGTTTGTTTTGGAGCACACCACCCCACGGGGGAGGGAGAGAGGTTAAGAATGATGAGAGCAAAGACAGGAAGTTAAAAAAGCTTCTCTGAGGGAATATTTTTAGGAGGTCACGAGGGCCAGTTTCTATTCTTTCCCTTCTTTTTCTACAGTCTTGGCCAGTGGTCAAAGCAGAGAAGGTAACGTTCACATTTGCATGCGTAAAAATATTGCGACTCAGAAGTTGGCAGCACGTCAAAACTCGGAGGTTCTGGGTTTGAATCTCGGGTCAGGCCTTACTACGCAGAGTTTGTTTCATTGCAAAAATGCAATGCGATGCATATTAGGTTCATAAAAAACGAAATTTTCCATAGCTGTGAATATGAGCCCTTCAAAAGGCTTGTAATTCAAGCCGTATCTCAAAGCACAACTGTATTTCTATTTCCATTATGTCCTATGTGGGGGGGGGAGAACCTTTCCACTGTACTTGAGCAAAAACAAATCATTCTTATGAGCAAAGAACAAAAAAAAAAAAACGACTCACAGCAGCAGCACAACATTAAATGTGGAGTACGTCTGCATGAATATAAGACAGATGAAGGCTCATGAAAAATGCACCTTATTAATTGAGCACGCTGAAGGAAATTAAAGTTCGACCTGTTCCAGCTCCGGCGCATTTGCCTTATCAAAAGAACATGAGCTGATAGCTTCAACGCGCACACGAAGGCAAACGCGCACACGCTACACACGCAAATCCTCATGCGCATCAGCCTGTGTCTCTTACATTTAAAAAGCACGCTCGATTAGACAAGATGTTCTGTCCTCTCAAAGCAGGCGGCTGACGTCCCGGGAGACTTGTTACAGTGGCATTTTTTTTCCTCACCCGAGCCCTCTCCGTCTGTTGGGCTTTCTGTCCATCTCTGTGTCCGTCCATCCATCTTTCATAGTTGTATGGGCTGCACTATTTTAACTTGATTCATAAATTCAAAACCAGTTCAAAGAAAGAAATGTCTGGGAGGACACAAAATGCCCGATTACATCTTTGAGGATAAAATCCTACTAAATTCCGCAGCTGCAATTTACAAGAGCGTTTTAGCGTTTGCTTGTTTGTTAGCGGCTACATCCTGGCCCATGCAGATTGATGGCATACAGGGTTAAGAATCGAAAGGAGTCAACTATTTTTATTCTGGAGCGTTCTATCCAGGCCCACTAGTTGAAACAAGGCGATATGATTAATATGAAATATGAGTTAAGTAGCAAAATCCACCCGTTTTTAGCCATCTCAGGGGGCGGCCATTTTGTCACTTCTGTCGACTGAAAATGACATCACAACTGCTCAGGTAACGACCAATCACGGCTCAGCGTCAGAAAACAGGTGAGCCGTGATTGGCTGCTATCTGAGCCCTGAGAAGTTGTGATGTCATTTTCAGTCGACAGAAGTGACAAAATGGCCGCCCCAGTGATAGCTAAAAACGGGTGGATGAGCTCTTATTCCGCAAATGCAATCTTTATCAGAATGCCTTGTTTCAACTAGTGGGCTTGGCATAGAACATATTCTTAAAAAAAATATGTTTGGGTTGACTTCCACTTTAAATTAGGAGGGTGACATTTTCCGAAAAGACCTAGCTACAGTGCCTCTTCCATTTGAGGCGGAAAGGAAATTTCCATTGCATGTCAAAAATAGAAAACAAAATGATTCCGTCTGCATCTTATTTCCCAATTTGCACCAAAATGTAAGGCGTTCTTCTTCCGCGCATTCGATAAATAATAAAGCTCAGAGTGACAAAACTAAAAGGCTGGCTGTGATGAATTAATAATCATTGATAGAAAGCAAAGTAGTCTCTTGTCAGACGGCGACCTTAATATTTCAACACATACATCTTTGCGCAAGGATGTACAACACAAGGCTTTTTTTTTTTTGTCATCCCCCGAATCTTCCCTTAATCAAACCACTGGCAGATTGGGGTCCCCCCCGCCGCGTCGCGATGAATCGCACGCGCTTTATGAGCCTCGGCGGCATCGGCGGTAATTGGTCACTTAATGTTTCTCTGCGCCGGCACAAGTGAGCAACACAGACAACAAAAAAAGAAAAAAAGCGCACGCTTTCACTTGTTAATACCCCGCACGTGCGTTTAGATTGAGAGCCGTTCAGAAGTCGTGCCCTCTGCATGTAGTTTACCAGCATCACAGGCCCAAACCGCACATAGCGGGCATCTGCGTTTGATGCGCGGTACGTTGTGCTATTCTAAGAACACGTGCTGGAGACACCCCCACCGTGTATGTACAATGCTTTGTTCCACCATCATGAAACAGCACTTCGCTCTCACTTCTCAGCAAACAAGCCTCAGATGGGGAAGAGGTGAACCTTGACCGTTTCATACCGCGTGGAGCACATGGAGCAGAGAGACAATAATGTGACTGGATGATAAAAAGCCCGCAATCGGGGATGTCAATCAGGGATGTCCAAACTTTTTGTCCATTGAGGGCCGAGCGAGAAAATGGAAGGAAGTGGAGGGCCACTTTATCGCGTGGGTGGGAAACATTCTAAAATCCACAGATAATATGTATCAAAGAGGGGCGGAGCCATGGGCGGGCCTGCGTGTGCACAGACCCGCCCAGATTGATAGACTGGCCACCCAGTGAGATTCATTAAAAAAAAAATTCTAGTTTTAATTTTTTTTGTAAATTAGCATTAAATTGTTTTTGAATTTGTGTTTTGCTGTGTTTTTTATTTTATTGAATATTAAGAATGGCATCATTGTGGTTGTCTCAGGAAGATCTGAACTTTACATTATTCCGTTTATTTTATTTGAATATACGATGTGTCGGGACAGGAGGATTGTGCTTAGTGAGAGAAAAATTCAGGCCCACCCTGATTTTTTGTTCTGGCTCCGCCCCCGGTGTCAAAGGGAAAGAAAACACCCTTTGATAGGGCTGTGCAATTAATCGAAATTCAATGACGATTATTACACTCCACGATTAGAAAGTTGGCATAATCGTAAAACACAATTATTAATATGCATCTATATCCAACACACTATGTTTGTTTACGCAAAGAAATCATACTTGAATTTATACATTTGCACCTTTTTTTATTTTATAATAACTAATTTGATCAATTTTGTTTGGTCCAAAAGGAACTTACATGTTGATTATTAGACTTTTGTGACCCCAAAAATGAAGGGCAACTACATTTGAAATAGCGCGACAAGGTAGTAAAATTCTGTACAAAAAAATAATAAATGGACTGTAAGCAGTACAGCAGATGGATTGGTGAATGTAATTAGTGAAAAAGCGCCTATTAAAAAAAGAATACTCATTTACAGCTTTGGGCGTGTCATATTGTTATAAATGAGTCCATTCTGGTTGCTGAATAGTAATAAAATAAGAATTTAGTATGACCTTGTCCGAAAAGATGTGATGGGACTTTCCCCTCTTCCCTCAAAACAAAAATGGTGCAGTCCTCCGCGAACAAATGGACACGTCCTTGTTAACATCTCATTTTTTCCCCTGCTAAGTCCCATTCTTGTTTGTGTGTAAAGTGGTTTAGAAATGGAACTCTTGTATCGGGCTCGTATCCAAACACGAATCAGTATTCCACTACACGGAATTCACTGTGACTAATTGAGATTCCCTTTAACTGTCATTAGAAGAAAGTGGGTATCGTTCACTTGGAGGGCATCGAAAGCGTCGCATAAACGTCCTGGCGGTGCTCCATTAGGATATGAGCTCACTAAAGTGACACTGACAGGCATGATCTCATGCTAAGATCCTCAGGATGTGTGCGTGGGATGTGTGCGGTCGAGTGGAAAGCACTCACGGCGCCGTCGGGAAACTTCAACAACGAATAAGCAGTTATCGATAGCCGGCCATTCGTTTTCCAAAAGCGCTCATGTTAGTCAAGGTCGAGGAGGAGCCGGAGACTATCCGGGCAAAAGGTCTACTAAACGCTCCGCTGGCCTCCAGGCAATCTCGGGGAACAAATAGAGACTGACAACCATTTAGAATCAGATTCACACTGTCACAAATACCAAAGTCAGGCAAGTGTACCACTGCACTATCAGTTCAATCATCGATATCGCAATGTGTCTGCTCCGCTTCAAAAACAGTGGAATCGTGAGGCCAATTCTTGAAAACAGGAAGGTTTGACATCACAAGTGCTTGTTTTTCCATCGATAGTCATTGTTTATCATACCATCCACTAGGGCTGCTCGATTAAGCGATTTTGAACCGTAACCGAATTTTCTGGATAAAGCGATGTTAAAAACGTTCAAATCGGCACGTTCGATTTTGTTATTTTTGGTGTATCTAAGTGTAGCCCATTTGTACTTTCTGTATTGTGTTCTGTTTGTACATTCGCTTCGTATTTGTACTTTTCTGTTACTCTTCTCTTTCCGGTGGTTACTTCCGTGTTTGTCATGAGCTCACCTGAGTAGCGCGTTCAATCCAATTGCTGAAATGCGGAAGCGATTGTCCGGCTGGCCGAGGAGAAAGTGACACATGCGGGGGATTGTTTGCTGCGGGAGCCGACGATCCGAGCCGACTGCCGAGTGAGTGAGGAAGTGAAGTGGAGCGTATGCTCAACTGACGGAATAGGCCAGGTCGATGGTGAGCTAAGAGCCCAGGATTGGAACTTGGAAATTGCCTGGAATAGAACTGAACCATTCCGAACCATCCCTGCTCTGGTCGGGCTGAACTTAAATTGACTGGCATTTTGAGTTCAAAGAAAGAAAAATTAAGTTTAAATAAAAGACATTCAAAATACTTCATTTTTCATGATTTTTTACAAAGAAATTGTAATCGTAATCGTAAAATCGGGTTTGAGAGAAAATAATCGTGATTTTCTTATTAGGCAAAATGGAACAGCCTTACCATCCACAGTCATGTTGGTTACCAGAGCTGGGCCTCGCCTAATCGCCACCGAGCTCCCGTCTGCATATTTAAACGACCCACGTGGTCCCAGTCGGTCCGAGTCAGCCAAACGGTTTTCGCTTTTTGAGGAGCTCTAAGACTTCCGCAACATTCCAAGAAGGTGAGGTTCAGAAATTGATAGAAGATTGATTCGCCTGCTAAGTGGTGCTTGAGCACTGAGTGCCAGTGCATCTACATGTTATTATAAATGAATGTTCATCTTTCATGAAATATTGATGATTCTAAGGCTGGAATAAACTCAAATCCGAGATTTACCAAGCATCCGGAAGGCATCATCATTGTCATATCAATTACCAAGATATAAATCTGATTTTATTGCAGCCGTAAAATTATAAATCACTCTCCAGAAAAATGACAAAATTGGAGTTAGCCGATTCAAGGTCTCACTGGCTCCTAAGTAGTTTTCACAGACATCACTCAAATCTACACACCCATCAGTCACATGTATGAAAAATGAGTGGGAGGTGCTACTTAGCATAAATATCTTGTCTCGTATTCATCTTTTGATGTCAAACCGTCATATTTTCAGTCTAAGGTAAAAATAAAAAAACTGGCCTCTGTTCGAATACTTTTGGAGCACAGTGTGTGCTACCCAAGAACAAACAGACTTATTGTACATTAAGCATCCACAATAAGAAATGAGATATCTGACTGTCCGCCGATGTGACAGACCGGTCCGTCTATCCGCCTATGACGGACGCCCATTTTGTAGCCGATAAACGATAAACGGGGAAAAAAATAGTTGGACAAAGCATGGTCGAAAGCCGATTTTTTTTCTGTCTATGTAAGGTCGGAAACGCTAACTGAAGCCTGTTTAAAATCATAGGCAGCCCGGCCCGATTACAATTTTTTCCGGACGGAAAAAAAGGCGAGGTAGACAGACGGCGAATATTTAGCCAAATGCCCAGCTCTGTTCCTACAGTAATTAAATGCACACACTTGCTTTTCTTCCATTAGTAGCGACGACAATGACATTTATATGATCAGTCGGCTGAATAAAATTTCCACGTCAAATATTCTAAATAAAGACCAGAGGCGGCAGATTGTTTTGGTCTGGTGGCTTGATGTTGCCTGGGAGACATCTACGTCACGCCAGATACGAGGAGTGAGTGTAACATCAATTAATTAGCAGTGTAGTAAAACGAGAAGTGTAAAAAGGCGGAGGGGGTGAGTAGAGGGGAGGAGGGGGATAACAAAGCGAGGTTGCCATAGCGCCAACGAGGCTGTATAAATGGGCTCAGTTATTGTGCACTGCAGACACCGAACTGCACGGGTGGCCTGTTTCTGTTTCACACTGCTAATGATTTGTTAGCTTTACGGATGCTAATAAAACTCGCATCTGCTCGCTGTGTTCCTACCTGCTGAGAGCCGTCACGGAGATGGAAGCCATTCGGCCTCTTCGCTGCCTTGATTTCGTCTGGCAGCGTCGCCAATGGCCAAAGCCGAATGGAGGATCACGATGGAGAAAAAAAAAAAAAATGACCCGGAGCTTACATGATAAATTCATGAGGAGTGGCTTTTGTCAAATTTGGGATTTTCAGGAAAAATACTAAAGCATGTATCCCAAAGTTGCAGGACGTTTATGTTTTTATCCCCGCAAAAACCCAAATACAAATATTGTTGCACTTTTTGGAAAACAAAAGAAAGAAACTGTGGGCAAAATTTTGGAATGCACTATTAGATCGTACGTGATGACAATTCTGGGGTTGTCCTTTTCAAAACAGCAGTTTTACAGTTCGGAATTCAAGCAAAATATTTGTTGATGCCCCCCCCCCAAAATTCCACGAGTTTGATATTTTCATCCGACAAACAATGCAAATACATTACTAACGTTTTTGGATAAAAAAGATAAGGAAACTCAGGAAACCTGGACATACATGCTTTTTATTGCACAGGCTACCAACGAAACAATCGATTAAACGCTTCACCAAAGGCAACCATTGGGGCACAGATTTGCTTGTCACAAAATTATACAAACTTATAAGTACTTGAAATGCATCGCGTCGTTCTTTCAACTCTTTGACGATGCCGTTCAGCAAGCCGTTTACCCCGCTCCCCAAAAAAAGTTGAGTAATATAAAACTAAGCTATCACTGTTATATTTGGCAAAATCTTTGTAACTCATATTGTCGCTTTGTGATATTAAAAAAAAAAAAAGAACATTTAAAATTTTTGGGGCCAATACCGATCAGCTAAAAATGATGTGTTTTTTCACCCCCTTACACATTAAGACAAACAACCATGAACCAATTCAGAGTCTACAATTAACCTACTACAGTATTCCTGTTTTGGGAACATCGGTGGAAGCCAGTGAGAAATGCTGCCCACACCTGATAAGATTATTCCTATTTCCATGATTTGCCTACCCTAGTACTTCAAAATCAAATCTCGGGAAATATGACCGCCTCTGGAATAAAAAGTGAAGCGTGGTATCCAGCTGTTCCAATCTACTCTAGTGTAAGCGAAGACAGTTGTTTTGCTATTTCATGTCAGAAACTACCTGCAATGAAACGGTCTGCCTGCAGCATCTAATTTCCATTCAAATCAGCATTTAAAATGCATGGCAGGTGGGGGCGGAGGGAGGGCGGTAGGGGTTTTGTGGTTATACATTATTCGACGATTCAATCCCATGAAACAGAGTGAAAGTGTAATTATAGCAAGCAGGAATACGCAGGAGGATGCATTGTGGCTAGAGTAGCTCCCGGTTTGTTTTCCTAAGTCGTTTTACTCATCACAAATATGCACAACCTCTCGGCTCCTCACAACAGTAGGCAACCTTACATTTTCACTCGTGAAAATGAGCAATCGCAGTTTTGCAGCGGTTATGGATTCAAATCGCGGAGAGTCCCGACATGTTGCTCCCACCCACTCAGGGTCACGCAGTGATTTATTAGAATAGAGACATGCTTTCTTGGACACAAATGAGAAAGCCTCAATAATTCTGAATTTTGAAAAGCATCCAACTGTCAAAGCGGTCAAGGCTGACATTCCACACTGGCACACTTTTCACGAAGCGAGTTATGTTTTATGTAGTACTCCACGACTCTCATGCAAATCAGTTTTGTCACTGAATGGCAACGGTAGAACCTTGAGCTAGCTAGCCCGACGCTAGCTTTGCTGTCATTTTACATACATTTGAATGTCAGTAATGTAAATGTGCCATTTCCTTGGCAAGGTGTATCTCCCCAATAAAAGACGATCCGATATGCATCTTGATATATTTCAAAGTGAAACGATTCCATTTGGTTCGATTCAATGCTCTCACATCTTTTAAATCAAAAAACGATTTTCCCACTCAAACCAGTTTTTGTTACACCTCTGCTGTCTTAACTTACAAGTGCACCAATTTCTGAATTTACTGAGTTATGAACTGCTGCTTCATATTTGTTTTTGCCCTGCTGCTCAAGTGAAGGGAAAAATACGGAGCAATGAATGTACTGTAATGCTTTCGCATGTAGGCTTTCTATTTTGAACGAGTGTCTACTTTTGACAAGTCAAAAACGTTTCTACTTAGTCAACATTCCAAAAACATGCAACAAATCCAGGAGACTCCAGCTCATCTACCACCTTAAAAAGTGGTCCTCCCTAATGACTTAGTTCTTCCAAATATAACTGCTCTCAAAGGGAAATCAAAGAGATGGTAGCGGAACTTAGTAGGGCTGCTCGATTACGAAAAAAATATGATTCACGATTATTTTGGTAATAACTGAAATGACGATTATTAAAACGATCATTTATTTTTGGGTGCAAAAAAAAAGTAAAAAAGACAAATACATGTAAGCAAGTTCCCTTTGGACCAAACAATATTTATAAAATGTGTTGTTATAAAATGTTTAAAAAGGTGCAAATGTATAAATTCATGCATGAGTTCCTTCTGTAAATAAACATAATGCGTCGGATAATAATGCATATTAATAATCGTTTTTCACGTTTATGCCAATTTTGTAATCGTGGAGTGTAATAATCGTAACTGTAATTGGATTTCAATTAAATGCACAGCGCTAGAACTTCGAGGCACCACTGTATTTACATAAGCGGCTGTCCTTGGCGTGGGCTTGTTTTGTCTTCCTGCAGACTATTGTCATCTATGATGCATGCAGACAGCAGAGTTTCTCTCAGACACAAGCCACCATTGTTTGCTCGGATTCACTTTAACACCCCAGTCGGGGCTTGCGTGGTATCTCTATTGGAAGTGTTCCCGATCGTCATCCGCCTGACCCTGGATTTAAAATAGCACCAAAGAAACAGGCTCAGCCCGGTGGGAATTGAAAAAAAACACAAAAAAAAACCAAGAAGAAATTCTTATGACATGAGGACAGAGATACAAGCTGCGGCGCCAACAACACCGCAGCTTTATCATCGTTGTTATCGTCCCCTGTAGCGACCACAGCAAAATAGTTACACAACAGACACACACAGCGCAGTGAAGTGGCAACACTTAATGCTTGGAATATTAATGCCCTTGTGATCAAACACTTGTTTCAACTAACAGCTAAGAGCAATTGAACATTTATCACCCGCAAACAATATTAATAGACAATCCTGTTCCACAAGTCCATCCAAAAAAAACAACATGCAACTACAGGAAATTGCAAGTCTTAAAGCGGAAGTCAACCCAAGCATATTTTTTTCAAGAATATGTTCACATGACAAGTCCAGACACGAAGGCTGGAGGACAGACTTGAACCCATAACCGTTAACCAGTCGGCCACCATTTTCTTTTTAAATGTTAAAATTGATCAGATTTGGCTGTTCAGTCAAATTATCACTTTCTCAAACTTAATATATTTTAAATTCTCCTCAAAAAGCAAGGGCAATACCCTTGGAATATCTCCTTATCTAAAAAAAAAAAGAATTAAAAAAAATCGTTGAAATGCAAATTCTTGGCGGAAACTAAAGCTGCGCTTCCACCTCACGATTTTCACAGTCTCAGACTCAAAAGTGAAAGTCAGAAGGACGTTTTAGAGTTTTACTGGAGTCACGTAGCACTTTCACGCCATCCCAGCTGTTTTAAATCAATCTCTCCCAAATCTTGGCCTTACAAAATCAAACGGGTTTTAATATCACACGTCTTTCAGCCTTCGCGCGGACATGACAACCAACAACCAATAGATGAGCTGTAACAAAAGCAGAAACAGGAAATTCTACCAAGAGCACGACAGGAAACATTTGCAAATACAGTATGCCCCAAGAGTGTAGTTGCAGTCTTGTAAATAGTGCCAAAAAAATCAATCAGTCTGAGACTACTCTGTGACTAAAAACTCTGCTATGACTTGTCTTTAAATGTGAGATGATTGTTTTCCAAGGGTCAAGTCTTCTGAATGCTTCAAAACCAGTCAGAATCAGGGAGGTCACATGATCCATCCTCCTACCTGCTAAACCAATAACCTACACACGTCGGTCAGAAAGCAATAAAACCGGATACGACTTGGTTTCCCTTCACATCATTTCCGAGGTCATGTGACCTCCCTGCAGTGACGCAAGGACCCCCGCTATCCTCTCAGCATACGAACGAAGAACACTCACAACGCCGTTTTGGCTGCCTGTTATACGGCCTGTTAACGAGCAAATACAAAGCAGCGCTTGTAGATGCGTCCAGCTGGCATTATTTTTGTGACAATTCTTACGGGAAGTGTTGGTCCACCTGCCATGGTATTCATCATTAATCAGGCTGCCCTACTTTTGACCCACCAGTCGGCGAGCTCTGGCACGCTTGTGAATGCTAACTTTCTGTGCCATACCCGTCAACCCCGGGCTGTGCTGAATCTTGCAAAAGTTGTAATTTGCCCGTACATTTTTGTAGATAATCTTACAACAGCCTCTATTTTTAATCTTACACATTTATTATGTATTTATCGCTCAGCGGGAGAGGAGGGGGGAACGGAACCGATAATTCTATATAGAATGTTACACAGTGTTTATTGCTCAACGGGGGGGGGCCTTTGCTCGTGAAAGTCGGCCGAAGTTTGCAGTCGGAATCGCTAACGGACGCTCCGGATCAGAGCCGAAATGGGCAAGACGAGATCGGTCTAACAAAAAATGAGTTTTTAATTCCCCCCCCCCCCCCCCCCCTACAAAAATCGTTATACCCCGTACACAATTTGGAATGATCAAAAAAACGTATAAAATAAGGGGAAAACGTACAAGTTGACAGGTATGCTGTGCTCCTACAACTCCAGCGCTACCCATAAAAAGAAAGCCCTTCAGCTCATTTCTCAGACTGTGAATTGAGTTTTATAACGCCAATTAACAATGGCAGCAACCTGCAGTTTGACTAATAATATGCAAAAGGGTTTATTATTAGTCATGACTGCAGGGAAGGATTATGGTGGGCGCTGGCATTACATGGGGAATTGGAAATGACTGTCATTTGAGGTCATAATGACTCAGGAATTACTGAGCGTTTTATATATGCCATTATCTTTGTGCACATACTGCACATTATGTCTAGGACGGACAAGACTGTTGATTAGGGGTGTGCAACATACAGCTCAATCCGGCCCACCATGCAAAATTAAAAGTGGTTCAAATTTGCCCAAAGAAAGAAATCCAAATCCAGAAATCCAAAGAAATCCACGTGTTGCTCGCTGACGCTTTTCGTTAGCCTGTCTATGCTATTTGTTAGCATGAAGCTATGGGCAAGGCCGAGCTATGCATATGATTTAAACACATAGGTAATTCTCTTTGTTTTGTGTTTATTTTGAAGTGACTTCAATTGGGAGTGACAATAAACTTGGCTTGAATACTATTTTTTGATGAATTAGAGGAGAAGAAAATCCATTGCTTGTTGTGAAATCAGCTGAGTTGAGTTCACTGGCGCCATACGGCACTCGCATCACAAATTTTTGCTGTCAAGTTAAAGCAAAAAGAAAAAACAAATCGTATGATCTTGAAAAACCCGTAAGTCATGTCACTCTTATTTCAAGGTACCGCTGTAGTTAAAATGGTTTCAGGAGCCCAAAATCTGGGGGACTTTCACAATTCCTGCTCAAGCTCTAGTGGAACCTCTGTGGAACTTTATAATAAAAAAATAAATTAAAAAAATCTCCTACAAGTGTATAAAAATAAACAGTCCATAGAACCCTTTCCCAACTTTTTCTGCCACATACCACCAACATCCCGACAGAGATGCTAGGCTATCATGTTTAATATTGTGCGGCCATTATCAAAACCAATATGAAAGAAGTAATCAGCTACCGTGAGGTACAGTAAATGCATATTTCGGCAGTTTAGGAATCTCTGCACTATACTCGTTGGCCGCACATGGCACGCCTGTTTACAGCCTTGGTAAAGGGGAATTCCTGCTACATGCTGTACTTACCACAGCATCCAGCGGCACAGCAGGCGAAAACTTTAGAGAGACAAAAAAGACCAAAGCGCCATCTGTCGCAAACAAGCACTGTTTGTTATTGGACTATTTTTTTTCTGTCAGAAGCAGCAACCACTGTGAATTCTATCACCTTGAAGGGGGATAGCGAGGGGGGTAAAAATGAGAGCACTTTGAACAGAAGGCCAAATGCTAAGGTTGTTCCTCGACTCCACAAAGCTGTTTTACCCCGACATGCTCCTCTCCTCAGCTGTAAAAAGGAAGCGATTTGCGGTGACTAAAGGCTGAACCAAAGTGACACGTCTGGCTCTTTAATCAGAAGCCAGTGTCTGACATGGACGCTTAACCCCTCATGCGCGCCCCCCACCCCGGGCACAGCTTCTTTCTTGGGCACCTCTGCCGGGAAGGTCACTTAGATCAATGGCTTTATACAGAGAGACCTTTGAGCTGATTCTTTGCACTGCACTTGTACCAATTTCCTCTTCGGTGACTTAAAATTTCAACTGTAGACATGAGAATCAAGGTGGGAAAAAAAAATCTGACTTTACCAAGATGCTAATTAATGTCAGTTTTTAATTTAACGATGTTTATTACTGCAGTTGTACATTCCGGCGGTGTACAGAGAGTTTTTTTGACTCTCTCACAGCACTAAGTAAGCCAAATTAATTGTGGATTAATCAGGTCTTGAAGCAAGTGAGGCAAAATGGAGTGCACTAATTAGCTGAAACAAGGAAAGGCGCTGTTGATTCATTCTTGCAAGGTACCGACGTACTGACAATCAGGCAAATTCAAAGTCAAGCCCTATAATTGGATGGCTCGAAATGACTACTGCATAAGATTACCCACGAATTCTTATTTTGGGCTAATAGTCAACAATCATGCCTGTATTACTATTTTGTATACCTTTAAAGCCGATCCCGGCTAACTTTGGTCCCCACCCAATCACAGGGCTGATCAAAAATGAATTCTTCTCACTTATTAATGATTATTCGACTACGTCCGTCCTTAGTGAAAATGAACTCCACTGCGTCACTGTCAATCAACGCTGACCATTATCTTTGTCGAGGCAGATCAAGTGACTGACTCTGAGTGACACGGCACCAAATATAATCATCATATAAAACTGAAAATAAGATGGCATACGCAACAGTAACGGTCACAGTGATACAGTGCATCCAGGCGCAGCATCCTGTCCCCGCCGTCTAAGAAATGGAGTGCCACAGAGATCATGCCTCTCGCCCCTGCTCTTTAACAGCTCCAACAGTTACATGTCAGTCCCACCAGTACGGGTATGCTGGTGACCGATCATTGCTCTGCTCTTACAAAAGCTGCCGCATGGCGGAGGAAGCACTTACTGCCGATATGGCTTTAATATCAGAATACGTGAGAACATGTAGACTCAAACTGAGTATGGCCAAGAGCACCATCACACCATTCCACTTGACAAGGAATCTAGATGCCAACTGTCTGTCGAGCTAAAAAGGACTTCACTTCCACGCAATCCATCACCCATGTACAAAGAAGTGAAGCTTACGAACAAACATCATATCCACACTCTCCTTGCCAAACCCGCATCACGAAACAACCTGCCGAGATGCTTGGCTGGATCCTCTTTGGGCGCTAACACTCCCACGCTCTGACTAACGGCCAATCATGGCTCAGCTTCAGAAAACAGGTGAGTCGTGATTGGTCGTTACCTGAGCCCTGAGCAACTGCAATGTCATTTTCAGTTGACAGACGTGACAAAAATGGCCGCCCCCAGAGATGGCTAAAAACAGTGTGGATTTTGCTGCTTAACTCATATTCCACAAACACAATATTAATCAGAATGGCATGTTTAGTCTAAAGCAGGCGTATGGAACATATTAGGGCTGTTCGATTTTGCCTAATAAGAAAATCACGCTGATTTTATCTCAAACCCGATTTTACGATTACGATTTCTTTGTAAAATAAAAAATAATGAAAAATGATATATTTTGAATGTCTTTTAATTGGACTGAATTTTTCTTTCTTTGAACTCAAAATGCCAGTCAATTTAACTTAATACACACAGAACAATCCATTGGGATAGACAGAATTTTACTTACACAATCTATTTCAGATCTGTTCTTAATCAAACCAATAATGAAAGAAGAAAGTGCATATACCATCTGAAAGGAAATCAACATGAGAGAAGGTAGACAGTCAAGTCTGTGAACCAAACAGCCTGTCAGCAAGTCATTTTGCCAACCAGCTAGTGACTAGCCTTTCACCTTTCTCCCTGGTCTTTCTTAAACATAAATCAATGATTAGTGCAAAACTGTCATTCAATAATACAATGCACTGTCAATCTTAAGACCAGAGGTCCGTTGTAGAGGAGAAAAAAAAGGGACACCTTTCAGATGTTGAGTAAATTGCTCACGGGTTGATTTGTACATGCGGGGCACACACTACACTACAGATCTATATTTGCCCGATTTATTAACCAAAAGCTCACTTGCCGGAGCAAATAGCAGAATCGCCGGTAGCCTTAGATAGTTGTCGTTGTTTCAAAAATAACAAAATCGAACGTTCCGATTTGAACGTTTTTAACATCGTTAAAAAATTCGGTTACGGTTCAAAATCGCTTAATCGAGCAGCCCTAGAACATATTATTTCAAATGATTTTTCGGGTTGACTTCCCCTTTATGAGGATAATCACCGGATGTCTGCACGTAGCCTCCGAGTCCCCAGAGATTGAAATCCTGTGATAATCTGTGATTCAAATTTCGAATTGCAGCAAATCGAGTGAAAACAAGTTGAAGACCCTGCACGACAGTTCATTCACATTTGGTCACGTCGCGCACCTTATACCTGTATGTTCAAATTATATGTATAAAACATTGAAACCGCAGGTTAAAAGACAGACGGAAGAATGAAAAATTAAACAACACAATGGCCGAATGAAGTACTTCTTGCACAAAGGAGCGAGCATCCCTGTTTGCAGCTCTAAGGCGTAACAATGATGTATAAGGGGTCCCGGCGGGGTAATCAATAGGAGGTTAAACACAGGTTGCGCTCGCAGGCCGGCTAATGGCGGAACAAGGCCGCGTCACGCAACATTTACACACCGATACGTCGATGTGCCGTGCACAATGGCCTCGGAAAAACGCTGTCACAATTAGGTGCAAAAAGACTCACTTCCACATCAATGGCGTCTAATTTATGCAATGAACGACAAGCGGAGAAAAAAAAACAAAAAAAAAAACAGCTCTGCTTATAAATATTTGCTCGGCCTCTGATTTCCCCGAGTATTCATTTCATCAGCTGCGAATGCTCCTTCATGCGTGATTTCACTCTTTCCGCCGGGTCAATACGACAAAAGAATCTGAATCAATGTCATTATTTGACTACGCACCTAACACGCACACACACGCGCGCGCGCGCGCACGCACACCAGGCGTCGCTATTCAAACATCGCCGGCGGGTCGAACAGCTTGTTGATTTTTTAATTATTCTCGGCGCATATCAAGCAAAGCGACGCCTCATCTCCTTTGGAAAACACGCAACGAACGCTCACAGCCTTCTCCATAAACACACACACGTATGTAAAGAAGCGCTGACTCGCTGACTTTTATAGATTTTTTGGGGGAGATATTTTATTCATTATTTTCACAGCTATAAATGTTTTTCAAGTCAGGAGGTGTACTTGTATAGGGAAAGACACTGCAATGATCTGTGTTGTGTCATTGTTTCCGTTCCTGACGTCGTCCGTCACGTTTCCTCAATTCACGTCTTGTTTCCGATTGCGGTGAGTTTATTCCCAGTTTTGGTTTGTCACTGCCAGTCTTGTTTTCTGACTTTTTGCTAATTTAATATTTTTGCTTATTCCTGTTGTTTGCAAGGGAAATGTACTTTGGCCCTCTGCACTAAGCATCCATCAGTCTTGAAAAAAACATTGCTACAGTGGTACCTAGACAAAGTCAACCCAAACATCTTTTTTTCAAGAATATGTTCTATGAAGGCTCACTAGTTGAAACAAGGCATTCTGATAAATATTGCATTTGTGCAATAAAAGTTAATCCACCCGTTTTTAGCCATCTCTGGGGGCGGCCGTTTTGTCACTTCTGTCGACTGAAAATGACATCACAGTTGCTCAGGGCTCAGGTAACGGCCAATCGCGGCTGACCTGTTTTCAGAAGCTGAGCTATGATTGGTCGTTACCCGAGCCCTGAGCAGTTGTGATGTCACTTTCGGTCGACAGAAGTGACAAAATGGCCGCCCCCTGAGATGGCTAAAAAGGGGTGGATTTTGCTGCTTAACTCTTATTCCACAAATGCAAAATTAATCAGTGGGCCTGCTGGGAACATATTTTCAAAAAAATATATTTGGGTTGATTTCCACTTTAATGAGAATTAATTCCATGACCAAACGAGTAACCCATATTGAAATCAAATTAATATTCCCATTGAAATGACATTAATCCATTGGAGCCCCACCGATAAAAGGCCAACATTTTTTTGTTAGGTGTTTTTAATGAAGAAAAATATCACTGTATTGTGTTAAAAACATAATAAAAGTCAATGTAAAGAAACTGTTTTAATAAAGCTTAAATTGTGTATGTTGGCACACGCCTAGTCACAACAACTACGGTGTAGTTAAAAGGCGTGATTTCAGGAAGTTTGGGGCTACTGTAGCCACAAGATCGAGCTATATTAGACTCAAATATATATCACAATTCAAACAGCTGAATTTCCTCTTGAGTTATTTAAATCAACCATGAATTCAATTAAAACGCCAGTGCTGAACATCCCATGGAAAGGTAATCAGAAATTTACAGGAAACTAATTCTCAGCTTTACAAGAGGCAGCTTTATGAACTCTGCCTAGCAACAGGCAGGCCAATTCTGCAAATCAGTTTTTTTGGTGGATGATACATGTTTTTGTTTCTGTATAACTTTGCTCTTGAAAACGAAATAAGACATTAAGGGAGAGTAGGCTATTGTAGTTTTCATTGTACCGTACTGTATGTGGCTTACGAATAATTAGCTGGTGCCACGTAAAAAGAAAGTGGACACTGGAACTGGGAGTTGGCTTTTTGCCTATAAAATAGAATGGTGTGTACGCGTGTGTGTGTGTGCGATTCCCTTGGCTAGATTATATCTAATGGGCGGAATCTGATGTGGAAGAGAAGTAGCATCAAAGGCGTCGTCAGTCTGCCTCTCACGTTGTCTAACAAGCACACATTTTCTCATACAGCTCTGGCAAGTGGTCAACAATTCATATTAACACACACACACACACTCGCACACACACGGATGCACAGTTGAACTCTGGCATGAACCCAAAAAAATGTCACAATGACATAGCGGACAAACTAAACGAGTGCAGTTTTCTTCACGGCTGCACGGAAAAGCAGACGCTACTGTATAGTGTGAATAGCCGATGACAACAGCTGCTGTTTATTTTTACTTCGTGGAAGATAATGAATCGGCTGCCGCCGCTATCATCAATCAGGCACAAACCGGCCGTGAGACGCGACGAGGCCACTTTGTCAATGCGAGTTCAGACAATTAGGCAGCACAATGCTCACGACCCCGCAATTACCATCGCTGCAGTTGAGACTGGCATCCATCCATTTAGTTTTAAAAATGCCGGTCCCCATTCGGGTCACTGGAGCCGGTCCCGGCTGGCTTTGGGCGAGAGGCAACGTACCACTGTGGACTGGCCGCCAGCCAATCACAGGGCAGATATAGACACAAACCATTCACACTCACTTTAACAGCTATGGACAGTGTCGAGTTGTGAAAGAACCACACGTGCGTGTTTTGGGAATGTGGGCGGAAGCCAGAGTACGTGCGCGTGAGTCGAGATTCGAAACCAGAACCTTTCATCTGTGAGGCAGAGGTGCTAAGCACTTCGTCACCGTGCATTCATTTTTTAATTCAACTAATTTATTACTGGAAAAAAAACATGATCAATTTCAATTCCTAAAAATGTACAATCTAAATGCGCAACTAATGATTCATTTTTCGATTAATCGGATAAAAGAAAAAATGATTTTTATTTCCACGCATTTATTCAGAAATGAAATCATTTCAAATTGACTGCAGAAAATGCACAGACAGTAATTGATTATAATTGAGTTATTGGTTTGGGATGTTGAATGTCAGAAAAGGGGCAAAAATGTTGAACAATTTTGGTTAAACAGAAAGACAATCAGTCTGCTTCCTCTGAGGACAACATAAATCTGAGAATATTTACCGTTGAGAGGCTGAAATTCCAAGGATGTGGACCATTTTAAGTTCAACAAGGTCTCCAAATGATTAATCCATCATTACAATAGTTGGCAATTTAAGACAATAATTGATTAGTTGTCTAATTGAGTAATTGTTGCACCTCTAGTAAAATTACGGTTTCAGCATTTTTTTTCCCGCGTTGAACCATAATTCACCTGAAAGTCTTTTCATGAACACATTAACAGGAAAAATGACAGAAATTGTGATTATTGAAAATAAAATATAACTAACTACACATTTCAGCATGTAGTACGTAGAATCTCAATGCACCCAAAACGTATTTACCAAATTAATTCTGAATGTCTCGTAACAATGACCATAAAGATATATCGTTTATTGTATTATGTTTTGACATTTCCCTACAATTACACCGACCTGTGAGCACTCGCCATCCATCCGCAGTGACGCTTTGTGTGCATTTTTCTTGCCGTTTGATATTTAGCTGTGTGGGAGGCAATGCGAAAATGTTTATATAAGACATGAAGATAACGAGTAGTTGGGCGGAAGAGCGTAGATACTTGTAATGGTGTGCTGTTATTTTGTTTA
The DNA here is from genome assembly GCF_054856515.1 of Filicampus tigris. Taxonomy (NCBI): domain Eukaryota; kingdom Metazoa; phylum Chordata; class Actinopteri; order Syngnathiformes; family Syngnathidae; genus Filicampus; species Filicampus tigris. Next base: position 25,850,988 of record NC_141220.1, on the reverse strand, counting down.
TTGACTAAGTTTGTTTTGCCGAGCTTTGCCGAGATTAAATAAGATTATTAAGAACAAAACGCTTAGGCCTCTAATGTGTAAATACTGCAAGAATACGATTCTATTATACTGTATATACCGACAGTGGACTGGTAGAAAAAGTGTATGGTTTGAGATTCTCAAGGCTACTCAATGTGAGCCAAAACGTCTGAACTAGTAACATAAAAATAGAAAAAAAAAGAACGAATATGCTTGCAAGCGGGTGTGAAAGTGTGCAGAGTGATGCCCCCCCGCTGATCGAGTTAGCGTTTCCAAATGTCCCCTTTGCCGCAACTGTGGGGTTCGTACAGGGCGTTGTGTCTTAATTTGCAGGAATGACGGTAGACTGACATTGACGTCTTATTTTGCCAGAAGAATCGGTAGGCTGCAGTCTGATTTCTAACAGTTGGCTTGTGCATTTCAACGCGAAGAAGTTTAGCTCATAGCCTCAGGCACCGCTGCCGCTGCGTTTCGCCTTCTGCTTTTACTCCTTTTGTGTAAAAACAAAGCAGTTATTGTTTAATTGCTAAGAGAATGCTTGGAAGTACAATTCCTTCTCTGAATGATGATTTCACCGTGGGAAAGCAGATCTTTTTGGGAGCTATTTTCTGCCGTTTAAAAACAATCACCAACTGAAAGCAATTGATAATTGATTGCAAATACTGTTCATTTCCAGCCTCGGAGTAATTGCTACATGACTATCATCCATGAAATGGAGGTCGTCGGAGCGTGATGATCCGCGAGATGGCGTTAAACACACGCATGTTGACAGTTAGGCAGGGTAAAGTCTTCCTCCGCGTGATGATTTTTTCTGTGGATGATCTCTGCTGAATGTGAAGTGCTCCTCACTCCAAATGTTCACCTTGATAGCTTGTGCCAAGACACCGGTCACGACGCCTCGCCCCGCTCTGCCTTCCCATGAAAGTGTGCGCAATGTGTGCGTCGACTGCTGCAGGGCTGTCAAACTCATTTTCATCCAGGAGCCACATTAGCATTACGGTCGCCACAAAGGACCGTTAATAAGTGAATCTTCTACTGTAGTCATCGCCTTATGACATACCGTGGTTGCCTCCGCATTTGATTTGTATTCCTCTGGGCAACAAATGTATGAATGAAGAACTAGCTTTCAAGAAAAGTATCAGAATTTAGGACTGTGCAATTAATCGAAATTCAATTACGATTACGATTATTCCACTCCACGATTACAAAATTGGCATAATGGTAAAAAAACTATTATTAATATGCATTTATATCCAGCGCAAGGAACTTACACAAGGAACTCATACTTGGATTTATACATTTGCACCTTTTTTTTTTATTTTATAAAAACTCATTTTATGAATTTTGTTTGGTCCAAAAGGAAATTACATACTTATAGTGTTTCAAAGAAATTTCTTTAAATTTGTCTTTTAAGTTTAAACATTTTCTTGTTCTGTACCAAAAAAAATAAATGATCGTTTGAATAATCATGATTTTAATTATCACCAAAATAATCGTGATTAATATTTTTTTCACAATCGAGCAGCCCTATCAGAACACGTACAATTCTGTTCACTGGGTAGACGACATTTGCAGGTGCACTAAGTTGAGTGTCATTTTTAACTGCAATTGCGATGTCACACCAAGGGGTGGCGCTGCACCCAAAAAAATTGGAAGTTGCTCCTAAAACCGAAAGATAAAAATGGCAGTGGATTTAACAAATTACAGGCTCTTTCCTGCATGTAAAAAAAAAAGGCGACCACCTCGACCAGTCCTAAAACCTTTGACGTCAGATTGACTACCAATAATCCTCACTTACTTATTTGTAAATAATTATTCAGAAATACTGGAAACACTTTACTACTTGCACTTAGGCGCATTACACTGTTGATTAAATGTGAACTTGTGAAGGACTTTTTGACGTTTTTATATGTCTTTTCTATATTTTTTGTCACCTGCCTTGGGAAAATGAATGTAAATTGGGCTAACTTTGGCACATTTACGCAAATATTGTACCAGTATTCATCAACGTGCATTGTTACGTTCACATTAATAAGATGACGCAGTTGGAAGTTGCAACTAAAATGCTCAAAGAAGAGAAGAGCCGCAAACGACGCTTTTTCCTTCATGCTACATATGTGAAGGGATGATTTCCGGGAAAGCTAAATATATCTTCTTTACTAAGTACATCTGAGTCATCCAAACAAAAAGCTCATCTTAATCGAGAGTGACCACCATATTTTTGGCTTTTCACCGCTGTCTTGTAAAATAGGTGAGTTTTAAAAAACACTTTTGTTAAGATTCCGGTAGGACTTAACTATTTTGATTTGGTTTTTTTTTCTTTTATTGACTATAAAATGTTTATGACTCTATAAGCATTTTTTTAGTTCTCTTTGTGAGAAATACTATAAAAATAAAATATAACATGATGGAACAACTTACTTGCCATGTGTTTGAAATATGCACGTACATACTGTACTTCTTGGAGGGAATGTGTGTGTGTGTGTGTCAATCAGTGACCGTGTGAGTACAGATGTAGTGGTCTTTACTGTCATGTGACACACACCCATGTAAGTGCGAGACAAGGTGACACACGACACACACACACACACACACACACACACACACACACACACACACACACACACACACTGATGACTGATGGCCAAACACGACCTGCATGACCTCGTGCGTGTTCAGCCACTCCTGCGGAGGCGACAGTGACGATAAGTTGATAACACGCGAGCATGTTTAGAGTCCCCCGCATGAGAACGTCCATTTTTAAGGGCTCGTTCTTTACTTTAGCGGTCTTTTGTATAAACACAATGGCTCAACGCAGGCGCGCACTTGACTTGTGCGGAAAAGAATCAACCGTATTTGTGCACGTCTTGCGCAATATCTCTTCTTTTTGTGTCTAAACACGCACAGTGCACGATAATTACTCCACATGCTGTGACACCCTAATGTTTTGTGTTTAATAAAAGTACAACCGCCACAAGCCTCATGTTCAATCACAAAGGCAGACGTGCAAAAAGTGGCTATACATGGAAGGGTTAGCATTTCTAGAATGGGACGCGTCCATTTTCCTCAAGAAGCGGCATCTGCTACAATAAACGCCCCACCCCGAATAATGGCTGGTCTGCTTTAATAAATGATGTGCCCTTATAAAAATGCCAGCTTTTACTGGTCATCATGCAATCTTTACTATGGCACAAAGCGAACGTGGCATCTGTAAAGCTGGACATAAAACCTTTCATTGCATGAATGCATTGATTTTTCGATAGTGTTTGAACCCGACGGACGTTTTTAGAATGTACAAGGAAGCTGGAGTACCAGAAAACCAACACAAGCAAAGGGAGAATCCCGAAGCTCGAAGCTCAGAACTGCGAGGCAGACGTGCTAACCTGGATTTTCAATTTGGGAGCAACACAAGAAATAAGAAAGCCATGATCTACGCTTCAGTGAGTGACCAAGACCATAATACAAAATTACATGCAGTATAGTATTCTATAATATTGATGGTGTATAACAAAATGCATGTATCACTATTGATTGTTTTTTAAACGTTTCTTTATTCTAAATACAAACAAACGTGCTGTTTTTTGGGGAGGATGTAAATTACAAAATTAGAAGATACAGTACATGTGTTTGTTGGACAACATATTAGTGGATATGTTATTGTGACACACTAAGACTGGTTTTGGTTTTAAAATATTGTATTTATTGAAAGGCATTTTGTCACTGTTGGCCAGCAACCTTCCCTGTCCAAATTCGTCAAATTAAAATTTTGGGCGTGTTATTATTTTTTTTTTTTACAAATTATTGACCAATCAAAAGTGTTAAAAATATCTTACTCTTTATGATGTACAACAAACGTGCTGTTCTTCCTGAAAAGTGGTGGATTTGAAGATGTGAGGATTCTACCCAGCACCAACGATTTGTAGAAAAGGCCTCACCCCTTTAGAAAAAAAAAAACCTCCTAATAAACACCTGTACCCTCTGCTGTTGAGCAGCCGACTACATGAAGACATTCTGCAACAGTTCTCCCCAACAACGTAGTCATATTCCCGGTTTAATGGTGAATAATACGAGCTCAGCATCCGGGGAGTGTGTCTTATCTGTGTGCATGGATGAAGGCACATTAGAGCCAACTCATGCACATGCCAGCAATATTGCAGTCTCAAACAATGTTCCCAGTCACGTCAAATCATAAAAACTGACAGCGGCTGCCCCTGGGCAGAATATTTCACAGAGGAGAAGGCTTCGTTTTTGTCTGGCTGAACAAAGGGAATCTCCTTTCTCTCCCCCCCTCCCCGTTTCTCTTCCCTAAATCCACCCAAGCGTCTCCCACACGCCTGCTTCCAAGTCACCGGTGGCAGCCCCTGCCTGCCTTCCTGCCAGCCCTGCTTATTAGCATCCAAGTGATGCCTTTTGAAAAAAAAAAAAAAAAAAAAAAAAAAGAGACTCCACCTGAGTGCCTTGATGTACTTTTGGACAGCAAAAAGTCTCAAGACAAAGTGGAACTTGACTTCTCAATTAAAACTGACTGATTCTGTGTTTGGACAATCACTCTAAGACAAGAAAGAATAATGAGTGTGAAGTGTGAAGTGATGCGCAGCTGACCTTGCTTGAGCATGAAGAACCAGGGCAGACTTCCCGGCTTGTCGCCACCCTGTTGCGCCGCGTCCCTCAAACGCCGATCCTCTTCATCTTCCTCCTCAGCAGCGTTCCGGGTCAACTTGATGAGCTGCTCATGAGGAAAAAGGCGGCCGGTCGAGGAAGCGAATGCACTCTTCACGCCCCCGAGTTTCCTCCTCGGCGGTGTCTCCCTCATCTGTCAGAGCGCAGCGGCGGGCGAGTTAAGAGAGAGCGAAAGACAGAGTGAGATGAAACAACACACAGGAGAGAGAGAGTGAAGCGAGGGAGGGGGAAAGAGCGAGAGAGCTGGTGTGGTTGCACACTGATGGGAGATCCTGCATAGTGCGTGAGCGCTTGTTTATCTCGCTGTATGTCTCTTCTCCTTCAGTCGTCATTCCTCCCGAGGGCCACAGATTTCCTGTTAGCACGCGGCTCAACTTACGTTCTGAGTGAAATCCATTTTGTGCACTCTTACTTTTCCGGTTTTTTTTTATCCTTTTCTCCCTCACGCGGCGCCAAAGTGGAGTCGACGGACCATGATGTATGTTTTATGTGACATCAAATTATTCGGGTTTTGACTGTGACTGTTCTCAATTTTTCCCATTAATCTGTTAGCAATATTGGATAAAACAATTATAATAAAACAAAATGAAAGAGAATGTAAAGAGACTAACCTATTTGGAGATTCATTTTTAAAGAAACCACCGCACCGAGGAAGAACAACTATCAGAGACAGTCGCCATGGCCGACAAAGTCAATCATGTGCCATACACTAGCGTACACATAAAAAGTGACTGAAGATAATGGCTGATCTGACAGCTTGGACTTCAGGAGCTTTACGGGAATGATTTTGGACTACCCACCTACGGAAAATAAAAAAGATATCCAGCCCTTGTTTGCTAACAACTCGGTAAAAGATTAGCAATGAGAGGCGAGGTGACGGGACCTCAGGCAGCTGAAACGATGCAGAAGCGATACAAAGTTAGCAATGTTTTGGCTCAACAGGTACATTTATCACCTTTCTTTTATTTTTAATTGCATTCCAAAATATAGAACTTCAGACCGATTCATTTAGTATTTAATAACACTCTATTATGAACAAGTCATGCTGCCAATTCAGCAGCTGCGGCTAGCTAACAATGGCATGTTTAAAGTGCTAATGCTATTTTAGGATTGCTAGCGCTGCTATTTTGTTGAAGCTGGACATCGTTCTCTGTGGCTATTTACCACAACTAGGCACTTTTATAATTTTTATGTTATTTTTATATAATATTTCATTTTTATAAATTTCATGGAGCTTGTTGTTGACTCCCGAGGACAGCATGCCCAAAAAAAGTTTTTGGGGACTCCACTTTGTTTACAAGTGTCTCCAGCTCACATTTTTTTAAATTCCTCTTTTTTTAAAAAAGAAAAATGCGAGCCCTGATTGCTTGGTCTTTACCTGAGCACTGAGCAACTGTGATGTCATTTTCAGTGGACAGCAAGTGACAAAATGGCCGCCCTCTGAGATGGACAAAAAAGGGTGGATTTTACTGCTTAACTCATATTCCACAAACTACTGTAGAACATAATGTAAAGATTTTTGGGGGGTTTACTTCCCCTAATATTTGACATTTATATGATGATTAAGAATGTTAAAACAAGACCTATACATGTTTTATGATCGTGATGGTTTGACCCTGGAACATTAGTTGCCATTATTTCCTTCCTCCTCCCCATGATTTGAGAAGGGATTGTATTCACCTCCTGTCAAGTTTTTGAGCTCTTCCACAATGTTTTATTCAAATGAATGATGTTTTTACATACCAAATAGAGGAAGACTATTAGCCATAGATTTGTTGGGGCAAAGAAAAGAATCAATTGCCTGTGAATTATGTTTGCTGTCTGCTCTATCAATGTAGCAAAGGAGACATTGTTGCACCTTTCATCCCATTGAAAGTGTGCCAACTGTTAGCTTTTTTGTGACATTAAATTGCGCACGCGCAAAGCACTGTTGTGTACGTGCGTGTGTCACAGTGCCGGTGCATTAAGGTGCCTCTCCGTTCAGCTGACTAGTGACGTGTCGAGGCAGCCGTCCAGCTTTAAGTGTCTCCCAAGAGTACTGAGCCCGCTCAAGTCGATATACATGAGAGGCGCTGGAATCAATCAAGGTCCCGTGTATCAGCTAAGGTTATCTGCACAACCTTCTCCATGTGTGTGGATACAGTGTCACAACGAAAAGCCAAGTGACTAAGCCCTCAATCACACCACATGAATAGGGGTAGAGAAAGGACATATGGTCATGTCAACGCCTCACAGAGGCCCCGTCGAGTACATCAGGTCGGCGTGCCTGCTTAACTTGAGGGAATTCTGATGAGGGTCAAAAGGGAGGCTTTGGGGAGTGTTGTTGGGGGGGTTGAGACGTGTGCAAAGTTCATATTACAGAATCCAGAAGAGAATACAGTGGTACTGACACAAAATGGGGGGCAAAGATGAACTCGTAGATAATTTGCTGCATAAACAGGTCGCTGCCAACAGTAAATCAGGGCCAAAGGCATCAAGAGACCCTTTCACACTGCCCCGTCCAAGCCAGCTTCTTCCGGAAGCAAAGGCAGTTTCCCAGCCTCAGAGATATTTCGGTGCTTAAACAGACTGCAAAGGTAAATAAGGTCCAAAGACGTCAATAAGCACTTTCAAGTGCTATTTCCCGTGTCCCTGTTCTGTGTAAAAGCTACCAACAGATAATGGGGGGAAGAACCTGGCAGTTTCCCAGCATCTGCGGGGCGTCAATAAGTCTTTTCACATTAACGGTCAAAGCTGGCATTTTCCAGTGTCAATATTCTGTGTAGAAGGTACAGAAAAGGGATGAGGAGAGCGTGTAGGCAAACTTCAGTTTTCCTACTTTGGAGATAAGTTTGTTGCCTAAAAATGTCTGAGGTCAGAGTAGAATGACTTAATATCCGGTGTGACAGTTGCAGAGAAAAACAGACGAGTTGTAAAACAGTTTAAAAACAAGTGGAAATCCAAGAGTCCCTGTAGACTTGGGAAGGGTTCCAGGGCATGGACATGTCATATTCCGCAATCCACTGGTAGCACAACAGGGAAACTCAGACTGGGGCGTTGTTGCAGCACAACCACGGGGACAGGCAAACAGAGTGCAGCAAGGACCAAAGCAGAATTCTCAGTTAGGGATAGAAGACTGAGGTGATTACCAGGACGAGGAAGAGAGGTCAGAGGCAGGCCGAGTTGTAAACAAAAGATCAATCCAAAGAAGAGTCTTGCCTGAGAGTGGAAGGACAATCTGGCAAACAATGAGTGTGCAGGAAAGACTTGAAAGGAAAGTCAACCCAAACATATTTTTTTCAAGAATATGCCCACTAGTTGAAACGCAGCATTCTGATAAATATTGCGTTTGTAGAATAAGAGTTAATCCACCCGTTTTTAGCCATCTCTGGGGGCGGCCATTTAGTCACTTCTGTCGACTGAAAATGACATCACACCTGCTCAGGGCTCAGGTAACGACCAATCCCGGATAACCTGTTTTCTGAAGCTGAGCCGTGATTGGTCGATACTTGAGCCCCGAGCAGTTGTGATGTCACTTTCAGTTGAGAGAAGTGACAAAATGGCCGCCCTCCCCCTGAGCTGGCTAAAAAACGGGTGGATTTTGCTACTTAATAACTCATATTCCACAAACACAATATTAATCAGAATGCCGTGTTTCAACTAGTAGGCCTGCTGGGAACATATTCGGGAAAAAAATACGTTTGGGTTGATTTTCCCCTTTGAGGAGTGGCTGATTGATGGTCAGACGCACCTGTGCTCAAGTGAGCAGCACAACTCATGAGGTGGGCCGGCAGAGAGAAGCAGATGAGAGGTGAATGGAAAAACACTGAGAGCAGACAGGAAAAACAATGGAGCCGAATTGTGGCAAAAGGGCTACTGTCAAAGGTAAATCTGACTAAAAGGTGTCAACATCCCCTTTTAAACTGCCGCCAACTTTTTCCCTGTCAAAGGTACCAACACAGAAGAGGGAACAAAGGTGACCTGTCACTTTCACAGCTTCTGAGATACCAAAAGAGGCTGCTGCCAAAGATAAATGTGGCCAAAATAACGATTTTCTTCCAGCACTCCTTTTACAGTCAGTGCAATGCAATGCTCCAGCGAGTTCTTTCTGGAACATTAGACATTTCCCATCTGAGTGCATTCCTCCACATGACATCTTATGTTTCGCTCTTCATCTAATCAACATTCAGCGTACGTGAGACACTTAGCGAGCACAAATATGTTATTTAAATCAAGCTGCATGCCTGCTCCATGTGAAAAAGTGATCACACGCAACGATCGATCAGACCGGCCGCTCGGGGAAAAAATGTGCCGATCCTTCAACGACAGTAACAGTAAATACAGAGACATACTTCCTTACGTTCCTTATGAAATATTGAGCAGAATGTGAAATGTACTTGGGAAACGAGGTCATGATAGATGAATGCGAGCAGGGAGGTTGTGTCGATTGCTCACTTAAGACCCAACACGCACACACGGCCGATATGCCTGCCACAATGCAATTGGAGCAGTCGGTGTTTTGGGGTAACAATGTCAGTGAGTCAGAGCTCCCGGTTGGAGAGTAGCGAGACCCGTATTCATGACCACATCCATGCTTGAATTGTTTTCCATGCAGCTGCTCTCATTAATTATACAAAGCATGAGCATGGAGATGTTCATCAACTCTTATTATCTACACTACCTGAATATTTCAGGCCGGGATTCTAAAGAGACCAACCTTTCAGAGAATTGCCAACGTTATTTTGCAATTCTGTTTGTTGCGCTTTTTCCTCCATTTTGCCAAGCTCCAGGAGATTTCTCTTGACTCGTTTTATGGAGCCGAGGATCGGCTTATATGGTCCGCCATTGAACCTGCAGGCTATTTGATACAGATGTGACTTTCGCTCTTCAAAATAAAGGAACACTCAAGGCTTAGTTTGGTATTAAATGCTAGTTCTGGTAAATGTTTGTTCTAATTAATTTTCCTCCAGTGGATCATTTTCTCGTAAAACCTCCTGTGCCATTTTTTTCACCGTCCATTGCAAGGGCTGTGAAGTGATGCTTTTAAAATGCTGAAGAGAACGGGGTGGCGCAGCTGATGCTGCTTCGTCCCGCGACGATCAAGCGGGCGAATGCTTTAGCATTTCTCACGGGTCCTAGCTTAAAGCGCTCCAGTTGGAGGTCAAAGGAGGCCCAGCGGAGCGTGCAAATCCGCGCCGAGTAATTGCACGTCCTTCTCTTTTTGGGAAGGAGGCTGCTAATGGGCATGTGGACTCTTCTGGCCAGTGGCGCCAATCACCCTACATTTGAATAGCGAGACATGCTTCTTACCTCCACCAAGGATACAGGTATTATGTTTTTATTGATTTTTTTTTTTTTTTTGGCGGGGGACTTAGCAGGACTGCACAAAAAATATATCCTTTAGAATTACAGAGTGGCAGAACAAAATGAAGCAGTGGCATTTGGTACAGATCTAGATAAAGGTGTAGATTGCAGGTGTGACAGTAGAGTATTTGTCCTCATGTTCAAAAGATTCTGAAGAGTAATACATTCATCTTAATGACAGAATTAAGGCAAATTAATACTCTGTCTAAGGTACTTTAAAATGTACAATATATATATGCATACATGTGAAATTATTCATTGAAGAAAATAAAGCAACTGTTACCAATTCACGGCACAGTCGTTTGTGTCCCGTTGGCTAATGGGGAAAAAATTTACAGTTCGGACCAAGCAAAAAAAAGAAACAGTAATTACTAAAGTCAGGGCTTTATGAAATCATTATTTTGAATGGCAGTCAGCACTTTGTATACAATATGAAAATAAAATGGTGCTTTGACATGGGCGAGACGACTTATGAGTTTTTTTAAATTGAAAAAACATTTTTGTTAAAACAAACCAAAAAAAAAACAACAAATTGAAAATGTCTTTATAAAAACAAAATCTAACTGAAACAATATTTCACGTTTATAAAACTAGCGATAATTAGAGTAAAATATCCTTCGGTTTTGTCTTTGTCGATGAATACATGACGCTTGGGGACGATTTTAAATGTATTTATTTCGGTATTAGCATGACCGTTGGCCAGAAGAAGAAAGGGCGAATAATCATCGTGGGGATGTCCTGAGTCTTTAAAGATAAAGTAGTCAATGTGCAGGGTTGAATGGCCACAAGAATATGATGGTAGTTAACTGAAATTGCATCTCAAGGCACCACTGTACAGTATACATGTGTATGTATGAAATGTATGGCAATTGTGTTGTTGGTCCAATTTTTAAACTCTGTCGCTCTTTAGAAGCTTATTAGGAAGTCATCCCACGACCTCAACCTGAAATACGACATCAGCTCTCGCTTAGTCAGCCGTCTGATGTGTGGCTTTCCCCAGGCGCTTCTATCGTGAGCTTGTAATTGCCTCAAAAGTTAATGTTGCTTATTCCAAAGCACGTGGGGTGTCACTTATCATCAGCAAGTACAAGACTCAATCATAAAGCGCTCAGCTAGCTGAGAAATAGCTGGATGGTAATCAAAATTGCCCGCTCCGAAAGGCAAACGAAGCTGCAGCGCACACTTCTCAGGGCTTCTCAGGATACGAATCAAAATGAGGAAGACAAGCTAATTAACCCATTTGATGCCTACCTCATGTTAACGAGAAATGCGTTTTTTGTGTGCATTTGATGTGGCTCTCTTGACACGTCAGGGGTGGGGGGTGGGGCGGGGCGGGGCGGCACCATCAATCCAAAGGGTTACAATATGCTTTGAGGAGTATTTCCTCCTTTGGATTGACTGGGCCAACCCAGAGGTAAGGGCTTTTTAGCAGTGACTTTTATCACTGGGGTTGTGCAAAAACAACTCACAACTCTCACCATGTATTGGGGCGTTGAGCAATATGGTGTGTATCCTTTTGTGGGCTTCGAACCTCCCATACGCCCCCAAAAATATGATCGAAGTTAACACACAGTCATATGTATGTATGTAGCACAATGTTCCTACATTTTTTTGCACATTGTAAATAGATATTTGAACATACATTGTTTTTGCCATCAAAATTGCTTTTTTTTAGAATTGTTTTTTATATACAAGAAACGTACTGTTTATATATCTGAGGTGTCATAAAATCAAAAAATATTGGCGTCAAAGTTGAAGTTTTACTTGAAATAAGTCTTTTCACAAAACCCTCGATTTCTCCGTTTTTTTTCCCCAGAAACAGGATTTTCAGTGAAACTTGCCTCTGTTCTACTGCCGATTACTAAAGAATGAAACATGCTAGAATTTTTTTTTTCTGATGAAAGAATAGTCCGATCTTTCTTTTGGTAGATCCCATGTCTATATAGCCATTAAAAACAATATTCTGCGGGCCTTCAAAGATGGGTGAAAATCCTCAAAAATGGCTGGCACTCAGGGGCTTAGCTATGCTACAAATGGCTGGCATTTAATGAGTTAAGCTTCAGTGTTGCGGAATGTGACTGAAAGTTGTACCGTTTGATCAAATCATTGTTCAGTACCTGTAATTTTCCCAGCCTGGTGTTTGACTGACGGCATTATTGCTTCCCACGTGTGAATGACAAATTGGTTCTGGCATCACACCAAAATAGCTTGTCGCTCACAGTGTTGGTGTGTCTAAACTCTTGATAGCCGCCATCATGCGACCAAATAGGTCGGCTTGTGTGATGTGAAAATGAATTGCACAGGGCAAAATATCACAGATTTTATGTGAGATCAAAATGCATTGCTTTTAGCGTCATTGAAATGGTAAAAAAAAATACTTTCCATTGTGTAATTGTTATAGTACAGTGGTGCCTTGAGTGACCTGACAGTAGACAGCTCACGTCACAAAAAGCAGCAGTTTAGCATCGTGAATAAAGAGGCTTCACACTTTTTAATGCCACTGCAAGTTAAAAGTTTACCTTCAAAACAAAAACAATTACATGATGTTACATTTTAAACAATGACATAAATTAGCCTCGAAGTTTGCTAGCCTAATGCTAACACACAATGGAGGACGTCGCGGTATTGTGACGCTTTAAGGAATGGATCTTTCAACACAAACGGCGCAGCAACACACGTAGGGAGACACTATAACTCACAGGCAAATATTCTATATCCTGTGCAAAAATGACCGAACCCACAACTTCAGAACCGTGAGGCGGACGTATTAACCACTACCCTGTACAAATCCATTTTTATGCCTAAAATGTCAAGCAACGCAGGGCAGTTCCATCAAATATTTAAAAGCTGCCAATAGTATATGTGCTCTTTTCATCCTTTGTTGCTGTGTAAACAACAAAGGCTGCACAACACAGTCACCTGTCAGGGTTCTTTTCAGTCCAAAGGCTGCAAGGAGGCGCTGTTGTCAGTCTGGCCTCCTTTGAAAGGTGAGGGCCCGAGTAAATTTTGCATGAGGTTTTTGGCAGAGGATGATTTTTGCCATGAATATCTGAAGAGCTGCTAAATGTGTTTTAAAAACATTCCCTTGTGGAAACACAGCAAAGAAATGAAATTCTGGATCGCAACAGCCTCAACAGACATGGCGTGTTTAATTAACCTTGATCGATGCAGACACGCCCAATTTGCTTAACATTAATGCAAAGATTCTTTTTGGCGTCAGATGTATTTCGGTTCACTTTCTACTAGCTGTTATAAATGATGGAATTAATGTAGCACGCATGTAAAAGAGATTGAAGGAGCGGTTCACTTTTAACAAGCAAGCATCAGGGTGCCATCAACAGCCACAGTTTATATCATATCTAGAGTGTGATTTAGGGCCCGGCCGGTATGGATTTTTGGAGGCCGATGCCGCTTTTTGACAGAATAAAAGACCAATTACAGATTAATCATCTGATTTAAAAAAAAAAAAAACATTTATAATGCATAAAATAATTCCTCCCAATGCATTTCAATGGGTGTTAATCATACACAGGTTTTTGCTATATAACCCGTGTTTTGAATGATAGATCATAGAATGACCTTATCAACACATTTCATTATATAGATTTAAGGATACAAGGTTATGGTATAGATTTATGTGTAATAAATAATGAAATTCGTGCTACTTGTGTACCACTGCTGGTAAAAACAATCAGCAAATATTGGCCATTTGGCTGATTATTTGGACCAGTGTTTGAAGGCCGATTTAATCGATGATTCATCAGTCGGGCTCTAGACTGATCTGTCAAACAACAGCCATTTCTCAAGGAAAAAGAAAAGAATCTGGTTAAATTTGCATGTGAAAATATAACAAATGAAGGGATATTTTGGGGGTCTGTTTACTCATTACTCACTGCAGTGTAAACTAATTGGCTTTGAGACAAGAGACTCTAGGGGTAAAGGAGGTAAAGCTTCGTAAATGTGGCCTCATTTGTTTTCACGAGCGGTCAGCATGCTGTATCTCACGAGACTTACCGGCACTCATTCCAAAAAGAAGGTGAAAAAAAGATGAGGAATTTTCAGACTTAGAAAGATATGAGCACTATCTGCAAATGATCTTTGATCTATAAAACGGATAGGCAGTATAGGTAGCTGCCATGATTAAAATGAATGTCAAAGTGAACACTCCCGTCGCCTGTAAGTTAAATGGAGCAGCAGCGATGGAATTCAATTCAGTGACACAAACATTAACCTCTGCAGGAGCTGTCCAGGAAGCTTTCTCGCAGCGAGGACTCGCCAGGACGTGTTAGCCCTTGCAACGAACTATTCATATTATGTTTGAGAGGCTTTTAAAGGCAATCTTATCCCGAGGCATCGCGTGTAATAGCTCAGGGGCAAAGTCGCGCGATGCGCCGTTGCTGTGGGGAACCGAATCTTTCAAATGTCCTCTGTAACTACAACACTTGCCACCGCAGCAGCAGCGGATTTATGAATGACAGGAACTTGTAAAAAAAAAAAAAAAACTTTGCACTGTTACCAGCCTGCGCAGGATACAAACCATCCTCAACTCTCTGTCGAGGCGTTTAAAGGATGAAGGATATGTGACCATTCCGTTGAGAACAAATCTGTGACCATGATGAAACCTTCATCAACTGTACAGGCAACGTTCAATTTTAATGTTGTTCTCGTCCAAGGGTGAATTAGGTTAGTCAGTTGAATGGATTCAATTCTTTTTCAGCTGTGTTTTTTTGTTTGTTTTGTTTGCTTGCTTTACCCATTTTATTTATTAATTAACTTCGTTGTTGTATTCCCTTTTTTTTTTTTTTTTTTTTAAGACCTGAAGTGTGTGGTGTGAATGTGTGGTTGAGTGTGTTGTTTGGGTACAGTATGACAGTTTATTTTTGATGTTCTTTAACTCTGATGGAGACATACTTTGCTTCGCCAAATTTGCACCCGTTGAAAAGTTTTTTTTATTGTTATCTCCTGATCGAATGTACTCATCTCATAACTGAAAAATGTCAATTAAAAAAAAAAAAAAAGTTATGGAAAGTACTTCTACATTCAATGGCAAATGAGGAAATGCATCTTATTTCATCAAATGAAATCAAGCATAGCGCACACATTTTTATGGAGATACGAGCTGTCACTCGGCTGATTTCTTTCTTTTTTTTTTTTTAATTCCACTTGTGAGCTTCAGGGCTTTAGGATGTGACAGTGTGACTCAATAGATTATTAAGAGAAAAATGCAAGTCCACCAACGATCCTGAACGGCTTTCCAAGTTCCACTGAATTTATTCCGTGGTGTGCAAAGCCGTTTGTTGGTGTCATCGTAATATGGCGTATAAAATCATTCATCAGTCATGACATGACTCAACGTGGTTGAGAAAGTCATATTCTGTGTGTCTGAAAAGGTCCATGATTCATAAGTATTGATTGATGCAACCTTCCCTGTCCTGCTGGTGCAATTTCAAGGAGCTGTGCATTTAGAAGCCATAAACATGCATACTGCAGAAATGGTCGAATGGCTGCTGAGCTGTATGAGCAGCAGATGAGGAATGAGAGTGTATTAATATTCTTAGTGTGAGTGTGTCAATGTCAGGTCAGCTCAGATTGGACTGTCATCAGCAGTCTGATTGGGGTCAAACTCAATTTGCAGAGTGGCTCAGGTGAGGTCATGTAACCAGACCTTGGATGAGTGGAAGGCAAGATCATATAATCATGCTCCAAGTGGTTTTAGGATTAGCGTGTCAAAAACATGCACATGAGCGTGTAGCTTTAAAATGGAAGTCAACCCAAACATATATATTATTTCAAGAATATGTTCTATGCTGGCCCACTAGTTGAAACAAGGTCATATGATTAATATGAAATATGAGTTAAACAGCAAAATAAACCCGTTTTTAGCCATCTCAGGGGGCGGCCATTTTGTCACTGAAAATGACATCACAGACCCTCAGGGCTCAGATTGTTTTCTGAAGCTGAGCCGTGATTGGTTGTTATCTGAGCCCTGAGGGTGTGTGATGTCATTTTTCAGGCGACGGAAGTGACAAAATGGCCGCCCTCAGAGATGGCTAAAAACGGGTGGATTTTGTTGCTTAACTCATATTCCACAAACTCAATATTAATCAGAATGCTGTGTTTCAACTAGTGGGCCTGCAAAGAACATATTCTTATAAAAAAAATATGTTTGAGTTGACTTCCGCTTTAAGCTAAGCAGGGTGAATTGTTTGGGTTTTTTTTCCC
Organism: Filicampus tigris; assembly: GCF_054856515.1. NCBI lineage: Eukaryota > Metazoa > Chordata > Actinopteri > Syngnathiformes > Syngnathidae > Filicampus > Filicampus tigris. Next base: position 25,834,725 of record NC_141220.1, on the reverse strand, counting down.
CAAAAAGAATCAAATATTGATGGATCTCGTGTGGAATTTAGTGATAGCATTTAACAATTAGGTGTTGCTTGGCGATTTCTTAATTTAGTAAACTTGAACACATGCAGGAAATATTATCAATGTTGATGTCCGATCAAACTTTATAATTATGTACTGCTTCTCAAATCTGCTTTTGTAACAAGCCAATCACCATAGTAGATGGGGCTACAATAAGATTTGTTAAGCATTCTGGGATTCTAATTATACTTTAAATTGCATTATCATAAATCAATAAAAGGTTGTGATGGTTGCTTGTTCCAATGCCGACTACAAATGGGTACAAATATTAGGCTTAATTTAACTCATTATATACAACAGTGCGTTGTAATGAGAAGTTGTAAAAAAAAAAAAAAGGTTATTTTTACATTATCAAAATACTAATAAACTCTTGTCTCTTATTTTGCCGCAGTGCAGTTCTACACTTTCATAATAATGAACACCACAAATCAAAATGGATTCAATCCAAACGTGAATGCAGTCACAATACCTCCTCCATTACAATGATGTCCTCTAGCTGGCCTCTGAACAGTGCGCAGTAGTAAAAAGAAGCAGGCTCCTCTCATATATAAACTTTCGCTGCTCCTTCCAGTGTTTGGCAGCACAAGACAAACAAGTGAAATCATCCAAGACTGAATCATCATCTCCAAGATCATGCTGGAGTATCAGAATATAAATTTTAATAGCTCAGGCCAAACGGGGAACGCTGAGTTACTGCAAAAACTAGGAGGGCAATAAATACGATGCTGCTGTGCATATAAAGCCACTTGAGCACGTTATTCTTTTTTAGGGAATCGTTCTACATAAGGAGAAAGAATCCAAGTGTCCTTCGAAGCTCCAATAAAGGAAGCCGGCGAGGTGAGAGATCATTGCCACATAATTTACCGATAAATGTCACGGGAATATGAGCTTGTGTAATTTTACGAGATGCCAATCATCCTTTCCGCCCACCTGGCACCGCGATAGTACTTTCATTATTGACAATCAGACAAACACGTCAAAGCTCACAGGGTCGCCAACACTGGCGCCTGGAAGCGCCACGAGAGGAATCGGACCGTCTAAGAGGATTTTAATTACATCCACAGAACGACGCAGCGCAATGATAAGTGAGCAGCGGCGACGCTAGCCAACCGGCTGACAACAATGAAGCGTAATGTCAAATGGCGTAGCGGCACTCAAAGAACTAATCACACCCAACAAGCGTAAACACACAGAGTAGCGCAAGCGACGCTTTCACAGGCTGCCAGCTTCTGGCTGAACAATTCAGCTTTGAAATGTGCCCAAGACTTATAAACAGTGCGTCCTAGACGGCGGCACATCATTGGTCAGCCAGCAGCCAAAAGAACAGGCAAGAAAGGCTGAGGCCAAAAAGAATAAAAACCTTGGACCAAAAAAGAACGAAAACAAAAAATATGTGATGAATGAATAACAAAAGACGGGGCTTGAATAAATGATATTTTAGGATGGATTCAAGGCTAAACCTCAACGTATTCACCACTGACTACGAGGAAAGGCCCAAATAATAATAACGTCACACGCAGGGCTCTAAATTCGTAGACAGGACACCTGCGCTCGAGTGTAAAAACTGCTGCCTCCTGATTTTTGTGCTCGTGTAAGCATCGTTTCGACTGTTTGGGAATTCGGCAGACCGCTCTGCGCCAAGGTGGCCGTTATGTCGTATCGAGGCCTGGCAATTTGGTGGCTGAAAGTTGTCTGACCAATAAAGGTGAGGCCTATAAGGGCAGGAAGTTAGTACGGACCAATAAAGAAAGAGGCCCAAGAAATTAGGACAGAGCAGTGAAGGATATGAAGGATAAGGCCTAAAATAAAGAGTTAAAAAGTATAAAGGCTATAAGAAGAAGAGGTTGGGGAATAAAGGATAAAGTCGATGTTTAATTTGAAATGACTTCATATCCAGGAGACATTAAATGGATTAAATATGATTCCATATTTATGTAAGAAAGAACAACAATCATACAGCAAAAGCGTCACGCACAGTGGTTGTTAAAGGACAATTCTCTGAGCTTCTCTTGTTTACATTTTTTTTTTTTTTATACATCGTTAAACATTCTCAGAATTGTGGCCCGTACATTCGTATTGGTGGGTATTTTTAACTAGCAGATGGAATGAAAGGATCAAAGCAATATGTTGATAGATACAGTAATGAAACTATTTTGCTCTAATTTGAAGACTTTTTTTAAACAGACTTCTGGATCGCCAAAAAGCCCCCAACGAAAAAAAAAAACTCTCCAGAACCCATCAAAATTCTTCACGTCTTGTATCTTGCATTGCCTTTTCATCTGGTGCATTTGACGAGGACTGTTGAACGTTTGATTCGATCTGTCGGTTCCGAAAGCAAGTTACAAGTCCTCGTTCAGTCTTTGCCTGCAAGTTCATGGTCAGTTCTGTTTGATTGGTTGGCGATCAAAGCACTCTAATGTGACGCGACAGCCTGCCGACACATGTGCTCAAGGACACATATCGAAGGCCACGGGCAAGCTAAATTAAAAATCGTTACTTTTGAAAGTGGCATGTAATATTTACCAGGTTTACTATTGCAGTATGTCATTCCTTGTAAACTGCATGACCTGAAGGGATGTTTTGACATTTGTTGGCATGTTAAGTTACCCTGTATTTATCATTTAATGTTAATTGAGTTCTGAGCAATACCTAATTACTGTTCTAGTTTGCACTATTTTTGTCGTAAAAGAAAATACATTATGTTACTTGTACGTCAGCCGGGAGAAGTTTTATTGTACTTCGCTGAATATTTATAATATCACTAATATTCTAAGTTTGTGTTCACAATAATGACTTGTGATTTTGACTTTTGAGATCTGTGCCATAAATGTTGTCAAAATGACATTACAGTACGCCGTATATTTTTTAAAACAATTTAGCTTTGCTATACATAGAAGTCGTTTGAGGTTACTGCACTTGTCTATTCAGATGTTTGTATGCACCTACGCACCTGCCTGACTGAAGTTTGTTGCAATATGACTTGTGATTGTGTGACTTGACAGGAGATATGAGTGCATGTTGATTAGTAATGACAGATGAGTGTGCAGGTCGAACGGTTTTGCGACCGCCTTAAGCCTCCAGGGTCACAAGTAGCCAGGTGGAAATAAATATGACATGTGTGTAAAAAGTACACGTTCCGTTGCATTAATTTCAGCCGTCCCCTTTTATATACAAATGTGGCTTTGAAGGACTGGAGGAAATGGCCAAATTGACCATATATGGCCGCTTTAAACCATGGCAGACTTGATTTTTTTTTTTTTTGGAAGACATTAAAATTGTATTGTATTGTATGTCTTCCAAATTGCAAAAACTAACTAAGCTTTTTAAGTTACCTTCAATTTATGAGTTAACGATGTTAAAATCTTACTTAAAACATCATCTGTTACAGTAATTAGAAATGTTTTGATGGCAAGGCGATTCCACTGACTTTGTATTTGAATTTCTGATTGAGCTTAGGCCACTGAGAAAATAGTTTAATTGTCACTAAAAGACCATTTTGGCAGTCTCTGCAACAGTCTTCTTTAAAACAGAATTTCAATTTCATGCAACGTCAGTCAGAATGACTTGGTTTTTGAAGGACCACTGGAAATTGCCAGACTGACCCTGAAATGTCTTCTTCTAACTTTCTTCTTTTTAGGCGTTCGTTTTTGAGACTTTTTAGTGGGTATAGTCATGATTCGACATGGAGCTCTTGTTGACAAAAGTAAATAAAAAAATCCATTTTGTCATGCTATTGATTATGCACAGACATTATTGCTATGTTCAGACTGGGGCGCCACGGTGGATGAGTTGTTTGTACATCTAAGTTAGCAAAGCCTGGCAAGTGCCTGACATCAGCTGGCATCCTAGTGAGGATAAGTGCTATAGAAAATGATGGACAGATGTTCAGCCTGAACCGAATTAACTGAATTGGTTTCACTTAATCTGCATTTTACATTTGTGATTGAGGAGGGTAGGTCACTGAATAAATGGTTTAGTCGCCACTAAAAGACCAGTTATCTTTGCCCTCTCCGCTACAGTAGCCTTTAAAAGTTCAATTTCAATTTCACGCAACGTCAACCCGCTCATTTAACTGAGTGTCACAATCAGAAGCGAGTAAATAGAGTCACAGAGAGTGAGGGAAGTGCAAACAACAGAACATATAACGGCGGGTCCCCGCTTGTTTACTATTTGGATGCTTGATTATTGCTCAACAAACCACAGCGCAAAGAGCAATTAGCCCTATCACTGTTGAGATTCGTACTTTGATATTATTGGGGAAAAAAAGTTGACACGTCGTGGTTTGCTTGCCGCGGCACAAAAACATGACCCCCGCCCCCTACGCACTTTAATTGGCTTTACAAGACTGTCAGTGAGGCAGCTGAAAGTATATGTGAAAAAAAAAAAGAAAAAAGAATTGAGTGGAGTGAGGTACCCGCAGGTGGACTTCATGCCAGCAGGCGTGGGCAGAGGGGTCACTCGTTATCCGGTCCACCTTCCTTCATCTAACGTCTTCATCTATCAAACGCTCGCGTGTGTTGACAGCTGGAGTGTCTGTCAAATTGTCTGCGTAATGATATTTTCACTATGACAGGCTGATTTCCCTCTTGAGAAAATATTATACAATCAATGAGAAAATGGCCGATCCAGATGTCTTTTTCTGTTTTCATGTTCAAAATTGTTGATGAGGACACTAACCTCCCTGGTGGTCTCGTTGTCAGGATTCGGTGCTCTCACCGCCGCGGCCCGGGTTTGATTCCCGGTCAGGGAATGTGATGTTGTTTTCCTGGTGTACTGTCTAACCCACGAGAGCTTAGTTCAGTGAGCCTCAAAGAATTTAACCCTTTCATGCATAGTGGTCACTACAGTGGACAGCTACTTAAAAGTTGCTTTCGCCTATATTAACTAATCTAAATTTAAAACAAAATATTTTTAACCCTTTCATGCATTCATTGTGATTTAATGTTATTATTTAAAATATAAATAGATTTTTTTAGATTCATTAATATATGCGAAAGCAACTTTGAAATAGCTGTCCACTGTAGTGACCACTTTGCATGAAAGGGTTCATTTGCATGTTGTCGTGTAGGCAGCACTTCATTCCTTACCCATTTTTTTTCCGTTGACGTATGGAGATGTATGCTTGAACCTAATGAACTCTGCCGGGCAAAAAGTGGTTGAGATGAGTGACATCACTCTAAGCTACAGTATTTATATTATCAAAGTATTTGGAAGAGAAAATGTGAAAAAAAAAAAAAAAACACACTCAATCATCAAGCCCTCAGCTTGTTCTTCACATTTCTCCATGTGATATATAAAGCCAGCCTGTGACATGAATGAAGAGAGGCCTCATTCAAATGTACAATATATCGGTGGCGCACAACTGCCACTCTGGGTTGCATTTGAGACGCATGGGTGTGCAAGTCAAATCTATTCCTGGAGCTGGATGAGCTAGCTCTGCAGGCATTGACTTGAGACATCCGGAAATAGCAAAGCTTCAAATTGGGGGGATTGTTAGCAGGATGAATCAGAGCAGAGGTGCACACCTGCGCCAGCCTTTTGCTAATGGAGGATGTGAGAAAAATGTCACAATACCAGCTGAAGTTGGAGAAACAGACTTGTCACTCGATAGTAAAGCCAAACTGACAACTTTGGCTTTGCATTTGTTTGTTTTTTTAGTAACTGCATTTTATTCCATTTTAAAGTGGAAGCCAACCCTAATGTATTTTTTCCAAGAATATTTACTATGCAAACCCACTAGTTGAAACAAGGCATTCTGATAAATATTGCATTTGTGGAATAAAAATTAATCCACCCGTTTTTAGCCACTTTTGTCGACTGAAAATGACATCACAGTTGCTCAGGGCTCAGGTAACGACCAATCACGGCTGACCTGTTTTCTGAAGCTGAGCCGTGATTGGTCGTTACCTGAGCCCTGAGACACTGTGACGTCATTTTCAGTCGACAGAAGTGACAAAATGGCCGCCCCCTGAGATGGCTAAAAAGGGGGGGGATTTTGCCGCTTAACTCATATTCCACAAACGCAATAGTACTCAGAATGTCGTGTTTCAACTAGTGGGCCTGCTGGGGACATATTCTTGAAAAAAATACGTTTGCATTGATTTCCTCTTTAAATTAATACAAAGTTTTGAAATCAATGAATAATAATTAATCGTGATTTCAATCTCAATCAAAATAATTGTGATTGTGAGCTCTTTCCATAAATCATTCAGCCCTACCTCTGCTGAAAGTTGTCTGCCTCCGAGGGGGCGGGGGGGGGTCACGCTCAGATTACAGTTATGAGACCGTCCTGGCTGTAAGGATGCGCCTGCGGTTCTGTTCCTTGAAAACACAAGTGGCAGTTGTTAGTATTGCAATCAAGAAGGAGTACTGAAGGAAATACCTTCCATTGTATCCGTAGAATCAGCGAGCATTACATCACATTATAACAACGGCTTGGCGTCTCGTTCCTTCTGGCTGTCAGAAATCGAGCACGTTTCCATGGCGACCACGCAGCTATTGAGCCAGCTGTCCAAACGGAGATAACACAGTGCGCAGAGTTGAGAAGGACTTCTATATACATTTGCACTGGCGGAAATGATCGGCCGCATGTCGTTTATTACTAGGCTGGGGAGAACCCAGTCAGTAATATTCGTGCTGTATTTTAAAGACACGCTTATTTATGTTTGTGTGAGACTTACGCATTATTTCTTTTGACATGGGTGTTCCACCAATTGAATTGAGTACTCCCATCTGCAGGGTACCACTTCCCATACATGCCCTTCAACATGAATGCAACGCAAAAGGCCACCATCTTAGCATCTAGTGCGACACTGTCCATGCCTCTGTCACAATGACATCTTTGCGAATGGAGAAACAACCTGTATTTACAAGGCTGTCGGTAAAATATATATATATATGTGAGGGCGTTGCGCACACCAGTAAATATTTGATATAGTTAATGTATTCGATTTCTCAAGTGGCAACAAACTGCATGTTCATTCGCAAAGGAACCAAAGATTCAAGTATACTCCATATGTTACATGATGTACATATGAAAACAAAGACGTCCGAGCAGGCTAACTCTCCCATGGGGTAATAGGTTTCTATGACAACCGGAGAATGGGAAGGAGTTCCCTGGTTGCTCCCTTGAGTTGAAAAGGTTTTTCCCCTTTCTTCTCTCCTGTAGTCTGACATGATCACACATGACAATCACGCATCATCACATCAAACGACACACTACATCTAAAATTGAAGCCTGTCAGAACATGTCGAGTGCCTTGTCCTTCAAACATTTCATGACAATTATCAATGTAGATATGTGTTTGGTGTGCTGTTGGGTCATCTTGAGTACGCCATAAATAAGAGCAGTAAGAAAACAAGGTTTCTCCCTCATCATGTGTGGGGTCTCACATTTTTCAAAATCAGGATGTTGAACATTGCACATGTAGACCAATTTAGTTTAAAAACAACTGTATTATCTGATCACACCAAGCAGGCTGTTCTGGTGCATTTCCATTACAGACTTAAATACAGAGACAAAACAAAGCCTGAATAATTATCTTTGTGACAAGAACGGAACCAAAAACAAAGCAGGAACACTCATCTAATCACTTGCAGCAGTGCCCTAATCAAAGCATGTGCACCTGTTGAAGAGGCTCCTGTGTTTTTCCGACTTTAATATGCACTCGGTGTCATGATGAGCAGCTTGACTTCAACGATAGCTCGGTTGGAATCAGATTCCAAAACACCTCACAGTTATCCATATCTTGCATTGGAACAAAATAGTGTAAGACTTGCACCAGCTGCTTTTGCCAACAAAACAATCATCTCATTTACCAGCTCATCTTCTGGCAACGTGATTTGGTTGGACCCAAATTGACTACTGAATTATTAAAGCTTTTTAAACCAATCATGCTCCACAAGAAGGAGAGAAAATGTAAAAAAAGAGAGAGAAAAATATATGATATTCATGATAAGTGAACATGTTACTCGCTAAGATAATAAAAACAGTCCCTAGGATGCCCCAAAATTTGCAGGTCAACTCGAACTAACCATTTCATCAATTCAATCTCTTGGTAGACAATGTGGTTACAAAATGAACATAAAAACTGTATACACCAGTAGTCAGAGCTGGGCGTTCTATGTGACGGACCGGTTCGTCTATCCGTCACTGACGGACGCCTGATTTGCTGATGGTTGACAAATGACGGGTCAAATTTTAAAATAGATGGACTACGCAGTCGGAAGCCCCTTTATTTAATTAAAATCAAAACTGTATAGACCATTACTAAGGATGTCACTCTGGCGCAATCGGTTAGCGCATTGGGCTGGGTTTGTGGTTTGAGACCACCTGGAGACCCAATGAACATTTTCTGGATTTTCCTTTGGGATCAATTCAATCTCTTGGTAGACAATGACATGCAGCTTTGAATAGGTGGATGGAAAAACACTTCTAGGCCATAATTACAAAATAATAACACGAAATAGAGTAACCCCAAAAAGACAACAATTCCTTCGTTTTACTGCTGTGTTTTGATTTGGACACCGTGAGGGGCACAAACTAGTACATTGCATGCCATCCAAAGAAACACAAAAATTTCCTGCATTGCCGAAGCAGTAAGTTTCTTAAAGCGGAAGTCAACCCAAACATTTTATTCAAGAATATGTTCTATGCAAGCCCACTAGTTGAAACAGAGCATTCTGATAAATATTGCGTTTGTGGAATAAGTGTTAATCCACTCGTTTTTTAGCCATCTCTGGGGGCGGCCATTTTGTCTTCTGTCGACTGAAAATGACATCACAACTGCTCACAAGGACCAATCACGGCTCATATTCAGAAAACAGGTCAGCCGTGATTGGTCGTGAGCAGTTGTGATGTCACTTTCAGTCGACAGAAGGCAAAAGGGCCGCCCACCAGAGATGGCTAAAAACGAGTGCATTTTGCTACTTATATTCCACGAACGCAAAATTAATCAGAATGCCGTGTTAAAACTAGTGGACCTGCTGGGAACATATTCTTGAAAAATATATGTTTGGGTTGACTTCTGCTTTAAGGAGCTAAAAGGTGATTTCTCTCATAACGCTGAAGTAAAGCCTTTCCCCAGTTTGGAGTCAGGACCAATCCAGTTTTTATTTTGGGTCTGGATTCAATTCAAAAAGATAAACAGCGTGGAATGCCAGGCCACTTATTGGTTCACTTGGGGTGACATGAAACAGAAAGCGGACAGAGCTAAAAATCCAGGAGTGAAAGAGGAAAAGCAAAAAAGTGACAGTTAATGAGGGATTATACGTCATCAGTGACATTTGCGGAACATTTTTATCGAGCAGTATTCATTATCTGGTGAATTACCCCCTTTTTAGCACCTAATCAGCCCGCTGTGGATTAGTTTCAGCTCATGTAAAATGTATTCCATGCTTCACACTCTGGAAGCACGCCGTGAAATAGCATTCATGCCGGTCAATGCACCTCAGGCATGTAAATAAATGGTTGCGTGGTAGAAACCATCACCATCATAATAGAATAAGGTTACATTCTCACAGTCATCAACAGCTCGACTCCAAATATCTTATCAGGTTTTCGAGCAATTTTATTGCTCTCCCTATTTGGTATTCTGTCTGTCTCATTTTGCCAGCCAAGTTGCTGTGTGGCTGACCTTTAACTGGTGAGAGAGTTAAGTTCTCCACTAGGCATATTTAAATGGTCCGCACATTGTTAATATCCTCATTGTCATGCGTTTGAGAGAGGAATAGCTCAACCATCTGTGGCAACAAGCTTCCTATAGTAAAATGAGACAATTTGGTAAAGTTCATTGGCTTTTTGTAAAGATGATGTTGATTACACTACTGTGTAAGCGAAAATTGTTTTATTACAATATCATTACAATCTTGTCACTTTAGCTGTTTATATGATGACGAGCTGAACAGAAGATGCAAAGTGGCATCTCGTCTCCACTTTTTATTTTGCGATTAGACCAGCGTTTATCAGAGAAAATATGTATGTAAATGGCAGGTGGGTAATCTAGGTCCAGAAAAAACCCTGCCACAGTTTGGCTTTAGCCACAGGTGCTTCAACTCAACAGGCAGGTAAACGGGCTCAGTGGATTCCCACATGCATAAAATCTCCCTTTGTCTCTGATCTGTGTTCTACATCATTGATCTGTGCTGCGAAAACCAAAATGATAGTGACTAGCAAAAAAATAGTAGCTGGATAGAGTCTGTAAAATTTTTCTCTTCGTCCTTCTGGAAAGAAAAAAGCAAGTGCTGATTCAAACCTTTTCTACAAAGTCAAAACTCGGTCCAACTGAGATGACGCAAAAAACGTATGGTATGGATACATAAGCACAAGATTGTGACTGGTGTTTTGCGATGCATACTTTGTGGAGTATTCGTTTGCGTGCTGTCCCAGCAGAGATTTTATTGTGTGTCTCTGTGGCGCAATCGGTTATCACGTTCGGCTGTTAACCGAAAGGTTGGTGGTTCAAGCCCACCCAGGGACGTCCGTCATTCTAAACTGGGAAAAAAAATAAGTTCCCAAAAAAATGTATGGTAAGGATGCATAAGCACAACATTTTGACTAGTATTTTTCGATGCATACTTTGTGGAGTATTCGTCTGTGTGGTGTCCCCGCAAAGCTTTCATTGTGGGTCTCTGTGGCGCAATCGGTTAGCGCGTTCGGCTGTTAACCGAAAGGTTGGTGGTTCAAGCCCACCCAGGGACGCGTGTCGTTTTTGCCAGAAAAAAAATAAGTTCTGACCAAAGCCTGTTCGACAAAGTCAGAACTCGGTCCAACTGAGATGACCCAAAAAACGTATGGTACGGATACATTAGCACAAGATTGTGACTAGTATTTTTCGATGCATACTTTGTGAAGTTTACGTCTGTGTGGTGTCTCAGCAAAGACTGCGGTGTGTGTCTCTGTGGCGCAATTGGTTAGCGCGTTCGGCTGTTAACTGAAAGGTTGGTGGTTCAAGCCCACCCAGGGATGTCCATCCTTCTGTCCTGGGGGAAAAAAAAAAAAAATGCTGACTAGAGCCTGTTTGACAAAGTCAGAACTTGGTCCAACTGAGATGACCCAAAAAACGTATGGTACGGATACATAAGCACTAAATTGTGACCGGTGATTTTTGATGCATACTTTGTGGAGTGTTCGTCTGTGTGGTGTCCCTGCAAAACTTTTATTGTGTGTCTCTGTGGTGCAATCGGTTAGCGCGTTCGGCTGTTAACCGAAAGGTTGGTGGTTCAAGCCCACCCAGGGACGTGTGTCATTTTTGCCAGAAAAAAAAAAAGTGCTGACTAGAGCCTGTTTGACAAAGTCAGAACTTGGTCCAACTGAGATGACCCAAAAAACGTATGGTACGGATACATAAGCACTATATTGTGACTGGTCATTTTTGCATACTTTGTGGAGTGTTGGTCTGTGTGGTGTCCCTGCAAAGCTTCCATTGTGTGTCTCTGTGGCGCAATCGGTTAGCGCGTTCGGCTGTTAACCGAAAGGTTGGTGGTTCGAGCCCACCCAGGGACGCGTGTCGTTTTTGCCAGAAAAAAAATAAGTTCTGACCAAGGCCTGTTCGACAAAGTCAGAACTCGGTCCAACTGAGATGACCCAAAAAAGCGTATGGTATGGATACTCAAGCACAAGATTGTGACTGGCCTTCATTTTCATGCGTAGCCTTTGTGAAGTTGACGTCTGTGTGGTGTCTCAGCAAAGATCACAGTGTGTGTCTCTGTGGCGCAATCGGTTAGCGCGTTCGGCTGTTAACTGAAAGGTTGGTGGTTCAAGCCCACCCAGGGACGTGTTTCCTTTTTGCCAGGAAAAAAAACAACTGCTGACTCAAACCTTTTCTCCAAAGTCAGAACCAGGTTGTCTTGTCAAAATGAAATGACCCAAAGAAACCTATGGTACGGATACATAAGCACAAGATTGTGACTGACCTTTCATGCGTAGCCGTTGTGAAGTTGACGTCTGTGAGGTGTCTCAGCAAAGATTGCAGTAAGTGTCTCTGTGGCGCAATTGGTTAGGGCGTTCGGCTGTTAACTGAAAGGTTGGTGGTTCAAGCCCACCCAGGGACGTCCGTCCTTCTGGCCTGGAAAAAAAATAAGTGCTGACTAAAGCCTATTCGACTAAGTCCAACTGAAATGACCCCAAAAAACATGTGGTTTAATGTGTTCAGTTGCTAACCGAAAGGTTTGTGGTTCGAGCCCACCCGGGGATGAAATCCACGTTTGCTTGAAAAAAATGATGTGCTTTCCCAAATCACGTTTTGTCCATCCTCGGTGCCGTGAGGTGTCTTCGCAACGTCACGTGTTACTGTCGTAGAATTGATTCATGCGTTGGCTATTAAAGGAAAGGTAAGGCACTGTTTGGTGAGGTTTTAAAAATCCAATTATTTGGATTGATACTAGGGCTGAGCGATATAGTTGATAAGTATTTCATATCAATCAACCATTCTATTGATTTAAAAATATGAATGGACATCTAAAATGGTCAGTCGCCATTTGGAGGGACATGCTGGGTCTCAGCAAAACGTTTCCATACATATGTCTCTGGTGCAATAGGTTAGCACGTTCGGCTGTTAATTGAACAATTTGAGCCCACCAGGGAATAAGGTGCTCTTTTTCCAGGAACAGAACCGCATGGAACTGTTCCCACAAGGTAGAAACCATCGAATTTTTTAAACTGACTTCTAGATTAAATCTTTGTCAGCGCTTCAACATCTCATGCTCAGTCAGCTACAGCAAAGTTGTATGCGCTCAATGCTTATGTGTCTTTTGACCGTGGTTATCCTTGACATTTATACTGAAAGTGAAATGTCAGACGCTGATATTTTGGAATTTCCTGGAGGTGAAATTGACAGGGTCACTTAGCTTTTCATCTTGAGAGGAAGGAAAACCACTGAAAGAATATGGTGCTGCACAACCGCATTGACAAGCAGCGACAGGTGTTCTCATTTGAAAATCAATACCCAAAGAAGAAATTGAAAATACAGATGAGAGACTGATGAGGAAAAACCTTTTGTCATGGGTTTGATTTTCACTAAAAGGTTTGTACTTTGAAGTGATCAATTTGTGAGCCAACCCCACTGTATCTGTTTTGATTGGATTCTCTTGGGACTGAAAGGATTAGTAGAGACGGGGGAAAAAAAAGGCAAAAAAGGGGAATGATTTACTTACGTGGACTTGCTGCATTGTAACCGGAAGCACAGACGCTTACAAGATGATAAAGAAAAGCACCAAAGCCCTAGCTGAGCTGTGACATTGTCAGTTTATTGAATCATTGGGAATGTTCACAGCTACTACAAAAACTTGGGAAAATCAAGTGTCAATTTGTCATCCCAGAAGGCGGTGTAGCTTAAACTACTTTTTACTCCGCCAGTATCCATACATCACGAGTATTTATTGTACATGGATACACACAAATTACGGAAATTAAATGACTTTTATAGGGTGATGTGGTTTACAGTAACATACCTGAAAGGCATTATTCTGTGGCTAGAATAATTGTATTCAGTTATCAGATGTGTCTTTTTAGTGAACCGTTGTTGGCTCAAGCCCAGAATATAACTCTACTTACTTACTTACTTACTTAAGTATGTAACTTGTTGATGTATATGTGGCGTTTAGCGGGACACCAACCGCCTTAAGTCACTGAACAGTTACAGTTATTTATGTGGTTTCGCTGAAGTTGCGCGACTACCTGCAGACATGTCAAATCCAGGTCGAGAAAGTAAAAACCACGCCACGGTTTGGCTTTAGCCGTTGGTGCTTCTCCACGGGAGCTTGTATACCTGCCGGTTGAGTAGCAGCGTCTGTGGCTGAAGCCAAACTGGCTGGGTTTTTAATTTTCTGGACATGGATTTGACACCTCAGAATAACTGTGACTGCAAAACCCTGTTGGGCCCGGTCCGAGGTTACATGACCTTGTTCAAAAAAATGAAAAAGAAAAACCCCCAAAACAGCAATTTAAGCAGTTTTGCTAGCTAGCAGAATACTTCCTTGTTCATGGAGGGTGATGACACAAATTGAAAGATGTTGAAATTTTAATTCAGGCATTCACACGATAGTAACTAAAATGAAGTAAAGTGAAAATTATACCATTCTGACAGGACACGAGCTTCATCTTTGTGCCAGGCAGAAGTCATTTCAAACATAATCCAAATACAACAATAGAGTATCATTTGGGTTTTGCCATCAATAACCCACTTTAACACAGATTTTCCACAAAATGTGCATCAGAGAGGTGAAAGTAGAGCTGGAATTTATTTATTTCACATTGAACCAAACGAGACAGGGACATTGCACTCTCCGTCAGAAGAGCGCACACAGTGAGTGACGTGACTTCCTGCTCCAAAGTCTGCTGGTTTGCTGTACAGACCAGCAGGAAATAAGCAACTAAAGCCGCAAAAATAAAGATTAAATGGAATTTATTTGGACAAAACTAACAGGCTACAGCACACCAGCAAAAAGCTGAGCGTGCTCTCAGAGCATATCTGCCTGCCTGCTTGCTTGCTTGCCTGGAATGTGCGCATGCAGCCGCCCCCGTCATGCATTAACAGCAATTTCCTCACAGTCTGGCTGCGACATGTCTCTGTGGCGCAATCGGTTAGCGCGTTCGGCTGTTAACCGAAAGGTTGGTGGTTCAAGCCCACCCAGGGACGCAGTATGTTTTGGTTTCTTTCTAAGTTTTTTATTTCCCTCTGTGATCTAAAATGTCATAGATTGCATGACAACCATGAGTTGGGACTGTTAAACTATCATTTAGACTTACAAATTGCATAAATGTGCTCAAGAAATTCTTGATATTTGGTGGCTTTAACCTTATTGGAGCATCATTTGAAAATTGGGTTATTATTTTCCAGTTGACTTTGTCAGGCCCCGTGCATGACAATCAGTCATAAACTTGAATCTGCCATAAACATGGCACTTTGTGGGCCACTCGACTTCTGGGCTGGCATTTTCCTAGATTAATGTCGCTCAATAACTGAGCGGCGGACGACCTTCAATGGTTGATAAATCCACTTAAGACGCTTCCGGTCAGTTGACTTCTTTGACAGGGTTTTTGAGTGAGCAAGTAAACGGCCTTGTCGGTAATCGTTCTCAATTGTTCGCCATCCATTTAAATGTAAATGTGAAGTTCTTGTTACCAGAAATGTAGAGGACACTTTTATCAACGTAACAACAAGAATCTACACAAAGACACTGCTCAGTAGAGGCTTGAGGCAAGGCATTTGTGTCTCGTAGCACATTTACAGACAAGCCGCAAATAGCAATTGCTAAACAAAAGTCATCACATAGCCGTGCTATTCGCAGACTTCTGGATGTTAGCTCTTGTCACCGCAATTTGCTTTAGGTAACTAATGGATCTCCATGATACTTCTCTATAAGATCTTAATAGTACCAAGGTAGGACAACCGTCTTATGTCAGTATCAACACTTTGTGAAGCCATAAACCCTGAGGAATTTGGTGTTGCCGTCTGGTGTCTAATATTTAACCCTAGAGAACCTTTCACAGAACCTTTAAGCAGAATTCTTACTGGCCAGCTAGCGTGATCGCACGGCTAACGATTACCACCTCGTCAGTTTCGCCGTTTCGTAAAAATCTCTGGTTGATTTTTCTTCCTCAGGCGCCGTGGTTTCTTAAAAAATCAAATTGGGGCAAACTAATATGCTTTTGTCAGGTTTATACTGAGAGTTTTAACTAATTGATTGTTTTGAAAACTGCAAACTCACCTTTTAAGCAGGGCACACACAGCGTGAATTAACAACATTTCACTCTGAGCAGTGATCTTGCGTAGATTGGTTACAGTTACAAGTGGATTTTAATCACCAAGCAGTTTTTCCCTTCACTGCATCTCCGCAAAGTAGGTAAACAGTAGCTAAACTCATATTTTAGAGGGAGGTGAATCTATATGTGCCTAGTGCTGACATCTGCAGGCCTTAAGTGGAATAGCGACCTTTCAAAAAAATTCATGTAATGTTTGACAATCTGTCACAGGCAACTAACTCGTAGGAATTTTAAACTAGCGCGCTGGATCTCATCGAAGCTGGCATCAAATGAAAGCGAGACTACACACTGTCGCCAGTCAATCGCAAGAAACTAGGGCTGCAAATAATTGTTTTAATAATTAATGGATCTATCCGTTAATCGATGAACGACCGAACACCTAACAATGAAGCACTTACTTCCCTTTATCTAAAATTGCCTCAAATTAAACTGCAATAATATACTAACCACTAGTGGGTGCTGGAACTGCACAAATGGAAAACAACTTGGGCTGTTAAAACAGATTTGCTTGCCATCAATTTCGTCACACGACGACGATATGCTGTGGCAATTTTAATATTGCGATATTGTGACATCCCTATCCTGTAGAGATAAACAATCATTCACAGCCTCTCTTAGTTTGAACTAAATCTATGCCTGCACTGCCACAATTTAAAACAAACACTTGTACAATTATAAGGTCACGGTGTACGGCCAGCTTGCCAAAGACAGTATAAATTGTACAAATATAAGAGTGGTGCTGCGATTTAGTAGTCTGCTAACTGCGTATCCCCGCTTATCCGTCTGCTGCATCTCCTGATGAAATCTGATGTAGACCGTCATTTCCTCCAGCCACAGCAGTTGTATCACACTGTCTGGCAAGGTTAACGTTCGGTAGGACTATTCAAGCGTGGCTTGCTTTACTCGGGAACATGCTTGCACGCTCTTGTCTCTCCATCACATGCCAGTTAAATTCTTCACCCATAATCACGTTCTAGTAGTATAATTATCACTGTCCGACACCAACGCCTCAGCGGTTCCTTAGCAACTGCTATCCGCACATTTTCTCTGAGCGCAACAGCATTGTATCCGTCCACTCGAAGCGTTGCTTGTGAGATTGGTGAAATCCTGACATGGGGATTGTCCTTTATTCGAATGCACTTTATCATATCGTGAGTGTGTCTCCGCTAATTTAAGCGAAGAAAATCATTGCCCTCGCAACAAAACGGCAACGAACAAAGCGAGGAGGGAAGAGACAAAGCCGCAATGCACACTGGCTAGGGAGGACTTGAGTATTATTCGTCTGGCCTTGAGCGCCGGCCAAAAGCGTTGCATGACAAAATGAAGAGTAGACACGCACCGCAGGCAGCAGGCTCTGAGTGTCGCTCGTGTCTTAAGTCAACGTGCCCGTGGCTCTGACGGCTTTGTGGATAAGCGCCAAAGCAAACGGGAGGGCGCTCAGCAAACTGCCGAGCCCCCAGATAACTTGGGAGCGATTTCTTACGACCACGGCGAAGCACAAAACATACGCATCTGTGTGACTGTGTTTATGTTCTCGAAAAATGTCATCTCTTAGGTTCGATGAACAGAGGAACCTCAGAGGACATTTAAGAGCTCATACAACAACTCCTTACTCTCATTCCATTCTATTTATTGGTTTTGTTGAGAATGATGAGGAATATAAACAGAGGTGGGCATTCCGTCAGATTGACGGACCGGTCAGTCAGTTAGTCACTGACGGACGCCCGTTTTGCTGACGATTGATGGGCCACTTTTTTTAAAAAAATGATGGATTAAGAACTGACGGAAGTGGACGGACTGACTAAGCAATTGCTATGCGCTGTTTAAATGTAAGTAAAATATGCTGATTATGTAAGAATGTAAATCAGTTGGTCACAATTGTTGTTGAACCAAGCAAAAACATCTACGTGAAAAGTCAATTCCGCTTTAACATACAAACAAAAAAATGTGGGATACGAGCACGGAATGGTGGCAGTGAAGTTAACTCAGTTCACAACAAGAAGCAGTCTGGCAGATAGTGAACTATTGTTTGAAAAAGAGGTTTTCAAGCAGTTTAATGCCACCCCAAGTTGTGGTGTACTGTCAAACTAAACATAAAACAAAGATAATTACACGTCAAGTATCCAAAGCAATAAAATTGGTTTTGGAGCGAGGAAAGTGCATTTGATTTCATGAAGATTACTTTGAAGGGGGAAAACGTACTTTTTGTAGATTGGATTTGAAATCCAATTTTTGTGTTACCAGTCCTGGAAATGTTCTGACACATCCCATAATTAGCGACACAAATGAAAAGAGGATTCCATGTGATTATAAAAGAGGTTTCTCAGGGGATCTACTGATGCTGTTTCTCAAACAATACAAACAGAAGTATGGCCAGATGGTGTTGTTATTTCACACTGTGTGATTCTGGACCACCAAATGCACCAACTTTCATTTGAGTTTATTCCTTAGAATCATTTTTTTGAGTCGTTCATTTAATATGCTTGTTTTGTCATGCTCAAGCAGGTGTATGTATTGTGGATGGAGTGACACTCAGTACTGAGTAGACGGACAACTTGTCTGACATGATGAACAGTTGATCTTCCTGAGAATTGCTTCATATTTGTGGCACCTATGAACTACTTTTCCAATCGGACTACAGTTCATCCGCTTTTTCAACCGCACAGGCTGCATTAATTGTGAAGAAAATCAAAGATTAAGTCACCACCGCAAGTTGATGTTTTGGACAGATACCCGATAAGCTTGTATCTGCCCGCTGAGTCTTCCACTGACATTTCTAAACCAGTCAAAAGATCCACTTTCTGGTAAAGCTGCTCACTGACACTCAAGTGCTTTGTGGGGAATATGTACAGAAAATGTTATTGACTGGCCCCATAATTCAGGTTCCTCCGAGAAATAAAAGCAGTTGGGATAATTGCATCGTGACCTTTCAAAGCACAACGCCACGTCTTGTGTATAGCAACGCAGGAGGGAGCATTTGTAAAGGGACAAAGTGCTTCACCGTAGGGACTTGGTTTCAGCCATCTTTGGCCACTATCATTATCATGGCTCATCTTCCTGTTGTCTGCCGCTTTAACATGGATAAGACAGGAAAGTACAAACAAACAACGGTAGTGGGTGGGTCAGATTGAGTCAGTAGCACCTTGTAAATTGCCTGTAACAACTACATTGAAAATGACACCAATTTTATTTCAGGCTATAAGCAAAAAAAAAAAAACAACAACTTTAAATTACATTTTATACTAAAGTTGTAGATATTGAATATTTTACAAACAAGTGTTTCACCGGTTATCAATTCATCAAGTAATCTTATAAATATCGAATTTGCATGATTAAACAACAAATGTGCACATGTGCATGTGAGTTATTATTGTTGTCCACTTGGGGTCGCCATTCTCACATTGCACACCATAATACCTGTGACTGACTGTGTGTGTGGCTTTAAAAGATGGGGCCTGGCCTGGCCTGGTGAGTGACATGGGAGTCAGTAGTTTACATGGAGCCATGTATTCCGATTAGAAATCATCAGAATGATCAATCGGAATGAAAATGCTCCATAATAAACAGCTCAATCAGAATAAAAAGGCTTTCACTCGGATTCACAGGGGTGGTATATTCCTTTTTCCAATCCGAACGAGCTCCATTCGAAAGAGTTCAATCAGCTTGCTTGAATCATTACACTAACTCGTAATGGTATAGGCTACATTAAATTAGCTAACACCTTGTATTGACAATTGTAAACGTGTTGTTGTCATAATCCCAAAACCTTTGACATTCTCTGTTTTTTTTCTATTGATTATTACTATTACTATTATTATTGTTATTTATTTTTATTTCTATTTCCTCCTGGCTCGCCGCAATCGCGCCAATTTATTTCAAATCGCATTTTTCAAATTGCGCGCGAGCCTGTTCTTTTGATTGTTTTGTAATCAAATTATTAACAGTTATTCGATTAACTGCTTCAGCACTAGACCCTGCAATGTTACAACTTTTATTTCAGGGTATGTAAAAAAAAAAAAAACCTCGAGTTATATTTAATCAATTGTAATACATGCCCAATAATTCTAACGCAAGAAATTGTTGCAACAATTCACAGATATTATTAAGAGTTATAAAACTAGATGAAAATTGTTGAGTAATGTTTTTTTTTTTTGCCGTAGCATCTCACAGAGCACATGGTGCTCTAACTTGATAACAAGTGACAAAAAACAGATGAGACAAAGGGGTCATGACACAATGGAGTGAGAGGGAGCACATGGGCGGGGGGAATTCCCTCCTGACATATGGCACCCTCAAAAATAATCCACAGAATTTCACAGCTGAGCCCTGTTGCTCTTCTATCAAACAGTAGAAAATGGAGCACAGACCTTTTGCTAATAAACGCATGAAACGGGTATTCCAGCGACTTAAAACATCAAAGTTTGTTTACGTATCATGGAGGATGCTAAATCGTATGTAAATCATATCATCGTTTGACGACTGCTGATTGGTCCTCTTGCTGCATGTGAAATCCGCTTTGCGTAGAGGCGCTCATGAATGCAGTGTTACAACTTTTAAATCCAATATATCCTGAGAGTATTAACATGGGAAATTGGGGGGGATCCCATTCATGCATAAGCTCGTTGGGTGCTCTATTTTTTTTTTTTTTTTTTTTTTAAGGGGGGAGCGGATATCAAATAGAAACACTTATTTAGTAAACGTGATTTTTAAATGCATCAAAACATACTAGTGAAAGCTCTGCAGACTTTGCCTGCTTATGATTGATGATGAACTGTCACAGGCCGCATCACGTTTTATTCAAAGAACTTGGAGACAGTGAGAGGGACTGGATACACTGGTTTCCATAGCAATCGTTTGCACGGTCACATGGTTACCTAGGAACTAATCCTGTGGTGCGGTGCAATGTGTTCATGTTTGGCAAAGCTCTGGTTTAAGGCCAACAAAGCCACATGTTGCCATTTCATTTCCGCCACTTTAACTACAATCTCGGTTAATATGACAAAATGCGATTTTGGACATGTAGAGAACACTGGCTCACGAGCTACATGAATGGCAAACTGAGACTTGGTACAAACGGTTCCTGATGCACTTCAAAGGACTTGTGACATGGTAGCTGGATGAGGGAACAATTTGAACAAGACTGCCCTCCAATGGTCAATCAAGTATATTACAGCACTGCTGGTACAATGACCAATCAGACTTAGGTTTCGTTCTTTATTATTAATTGTTTAAGAATGAATGACTATCATATCACGACAAAAGTATGAAATGTAACAGGCTATTGAATTTTTCTATGACCCTTGCAAACTAATTGTTGACACCAACAGTTTTAAACAACATGGTCATAAAGGACCTTTTTTTTTCCCCCAGACACAATATAAGATAATTAATAAAGATAAATGTAAGTTGCCTCTAGTTAAAATATCTTTTGACGAGAGATTTGAGCAAACACGGGGGACTTAGAAGAAATTGCTTTTCGACAACAACGAAGTTTTTCTTCAACGACATCATTTCGAGTTCTCGTTGTCATGACTCACGACACTGTGCTGTGTTGTTGTTGTTTTTTTCTTTCCTTCCATCTGGAGTGGTGGGCGGTTCCCTCCAGCAGCGCACCTGCCTTTTATTGTAATCAGCCTAGTTTAAAAGGACTGCCAAACCATTTGTGCCTTGTCGAATTGTTCCTCTGCTTGCTCCTGACTATAGTCGACAAGTATTGCATTTTCTAGATGTTCTTGTTCACGCTGCATACTTTGCTCTTCTTGTTTTGACACATTTTTCTCCATAGGAAGTATTGGGTTTTTATTGTTAAGAATATTCTCGGTGGAACTTTTACGGATTTGGAATTATCTTGTCCCTTTATGACAAGCAACCTGTGTTTCAAGCTTCCTTTGTTCACACGGAATTGGTGTGCGTTCTTGTCTTGGCGCGACATGCAATTGTTTTGTGATTTTGATCTTTGCCTTTTGTGAGGGTCTTTTGTTTGTCTGGTTTTCCTGTTTTTTCCATTACCGGCACTCTCATTTGAACTTTGTTGGTTGTGCGAGTCTTTGTGTAGTTGTAAATAAACTATTACTATTGATATATCAATACTCGTGCACATCAATTGGGTAGTGACTATACTAATGACGCACTGATTGTGAATCATTTGAAGGTATGAACACTTGTCTGACAATCATTTGACAGGAATATTAGCCTCCAGGGAGACCAACAAAAATTGCCTTAATTAACTATTTTTCAAGTAATTAAGGCGGGGTATTGGGTAGAGTTTTCAATTAGCAATGATCACACCTCAGCTAAACCTCATAGGCTATGATATTGCCACTGCGCAAAGCTGACCCAAAGGATAATAACAACAGTCATGTGACCACTCGACATATGTTCTACAGTGATGGTCTTGACACATTAAGTCCAAACAAGTGTTTAAACACACTAAGAAAAAACACAAATTGATCTAAATCAGTCACATACACAAAAATTGTTACATTTCTGTTAACAAGCCTCCAGCACATTTAGGAATGTTTTCTTTATCTTATCAATATTAATGAACGCTACACCGCAATGCATTGTGGGACTCGCTAATGTTAAACGCACCAAACGTGAGTTTGTGGGGACAACTATGAAACGCTCAATGTAAAAAATCTTAACGTGGCTTAGTAACAGAAAGCTACGACCAATCGATATCAAAATTCATATTCAAAGCTCTACTTTAATCCCCGAAAATATCAAAGCAATCGCCACGGCATTTTGCATGCCATGGGCATTAAGCTTTTTCCTCCTCATTGACCTTTACTATTCCGGGCTTTGGTCAAAATGACGTCACAAGTCAAGATGGCGGTCAAAACGGTGAAAACAAACTCTCCGCTCATTGAAAAGCATTGAACTTTAGGTTGTTGTTATTGATTTGTGATTTTTTTTTCTTTTTTTTTACTACATTTAAATAGATAATGATACAAGCTGGTTAAAGCCTAAAATGTGTAGGAAAGAAAACAGTACATTTTATCACGCTCAAGAACGATTTTTTACCACTTAAGTGCTCACTACAAAGCGCCGCGGTCTTGGTTGGCTTCCATTCTGAACTGTGCAGTTCCACTCTCTTCACTCCGTTTACCCACTTTCTCCGACGTTCAGGGTCCACGCTGTAATATGGTATGATAATTTAGTTTGCATCTTGCTATGGTTGGACTATCCAACCGCACAACAAAATCCAAGCATTATTTTCTGCGAGCGTTATATGCGAGTCACATGCAAAAGCAATACAATACGGTGGATAGTTTTCACCGCCGAAGGCGCGGTACATCGTGAAATGCCTGGATGTTCGGAATTGTCAATAGAGAAAATCGCCACCAACATTCATGTTTACATCGCGATTGTTTTGAGATTTTCAGAGACTGATGTGGGCATAGGTTGAAATGTGCATGTGAATTTTGGTGGCGATTGCTCGTGGTTTTCTAACATTAAGCCACGTTAAGATTTATTATATGCACATTAAGGGTTTTAGACTGTCCCTGGGTTGGGTACTTTAATTGTTTCAATGTAAATAAGCAATCCACACATTCCGCTAACTTGAAACATTTTTACCAAACACTTCGACACAATGTCTAGACATGTACAGACGCAATGCATTATGGGGCTTGCGTTGTTAAAACCAATAAATGTGAGTTATGTAGATGTATATTGTATTGGCAACTCAAACATGCATAATTGCATAATGACATTACCTTCACAAATTGCAACTTGATGACATAAACGTGGTTAATCACACAATCATATAATGTCTACATATATAATTAATTATTGATTTCTTAAATTCACACAAGAGCGAGTCTCCGTAGAGACTGTCAAAAATTGCCATAGCCGACTATATTGCAAGTCGTCAAGGCGGGGTATTGGGTAAAGTTTTCAACTAGCAATAATCGCGCCTCGGATAAACCTCATAGGCTACGATACTGCCACTGCGCAAAGCTGAAATATGAGAGTGACACACAATCAAGTCATGACCCAACCTCTGTTCCACAGTGACGGTCTCAACATTAACGTTTCTTAAATTTTATTTTCTTTCAAATTTCTATATACGTTCATGCCATTTAACTAAACCAACTAATGTATTACTCACATATTTTGTGAGAATGGAACACCTCCACAGTCTACTGTATTTCAAAGTGTCAAGGTAATTTAGATGACATGTTTGTGACTAGCTACTACAGTAGGCACAAAAACTACCATAACTAGTACTAGGCCCTAGCACTAGTGATGGGTCAAAATGTGACGAGTTTGGAAATGTGTCACGCAATCCACGATGGAATTTCTGAAGCACGTATCAAAGCGTTATTTATATTTGGAAATGACGTCATTGATGACACATGAAGCCTCACTGTCTCGAGAAGTCAGCACGTATCATTTAAATCCGCGGATATTGAGGATTTATTGTGGAAATATTGCTTCTCAGGTGACAAATAGGTTTGACTTAACAGTGCAGGAACACCTCACGGAACCCGCCCAGTGTCAACATGACTTCTCTTATTCTCGTTATTTTGAACAGACAAATTAGTCTCCGTAGAGACCGTCAAAAATTGCCATAGCCGACTATATTTCAAGTCGTCAAGGCGGGGTATTGGGTAAAGTTTTCAACTAGCAATAATCGCGCCTCGGATAGACCTCATAGGCTACGATACTGCCACTGCGCAAAGCTAAAGACTAGTTTTTTCCGAACAACTTGGTCACCACCCCGCACACGTTCTACAGTGACGGTGTCGACACACTTAGGGCAAACGAAGTGTTTTAATATTCCAATGCAAATTCTACATTTATCTAAATTCGTCACGTAAAAAACTGTGACATTTTTTGGGTAACACGTCTCTAATATATTTACGAAAACGTTTCTATATCATATGAATATGGAACGCTACGCCGCAATGCATAATGGGAATAGTCTACGGATGATGACCCAACGTCAACAGGTTAACAGAGCCATGCCGATTAGAATGAATCTGAATGACTAAACGGAAGTAAAATGCGCTATATGGAAAATCTAAATCTAAATAAAAAGGCCGAATACGAATGGAATTTGACTTGGATTCACAGGGGTGATATATTCCATTCAGCAATCAGAACCAGCGCCATTCGAAACAGTCCAATCAGAATAGCCAAGATGCGTCCCCGTCTGCGCATGTCCTGTCTTGACGTAAATGCGTAATGACGTCGTCGTGTACGCAGATAACGTGGCAGCATCTTACCAGAGCTCGTCTGCGACGGGAGAACTTGTTTTAAAGTACTTGGAACTTGTTTCTATCCAGATATTGATAAGGACGAATGAACTCCATCTTTATAACTCACCCGATGTTCACGCTGCGTGTCACACGGATGCTCTGATAATTGCAGTGCGACACGTAAACGTCGGAACGGTAGAAATCACGTCGTAGATAAACAGAAATCATCAGGTTAGATTATTCGAAGAAATCTATGATGAATCTGCTATTGATAACTCGGTACATTGCTGTCGGTCGAACCTTTAATATCAACCAATAATAGATTCCAACATATTTCTTAAATTCACACAGAGATTAGTCTCCGTAGAGACCGTCAAAAATTGCCATAGCCGACTATATTTCAAGTCGTCAAGGCGGGGTATTGGGTAAAGTTTTCAACTAGCAATAATCGCGCCTCGGATAAACCTCATAGGCTACGATACTGCCACTGCGCAAAGCTAACAATTTCATCTAAGCATCAGGAGTGTCATTACTTAGCATGCGTGCCATAGTGACGGTCTCTAAACATTAGAGAACAGACGGTGGGATTTTTAGACCAACGAAATCTTCACTTCATTCGATACAGCTATATCTCATACGGCGTTGGGTTTCAATCTATATGAGAAAACGTATTTATTAAAACTAGCTTCATGTCGCAATGCATTCTGGGACATCCCGTTCTGTTTGTGCCACACACAAACATTTGGGTGGACTCTTACACACGTCGATCATTAATTCGATTTCATAATTAAAAAACAACTTGAATTGCATCACTTGGTTTTGTTTCGTTTTTAACAGTAGAATAGAACAATAGAAAAAGCAACGCGGAAGTCAAATTTACGCATGTGCGTACATTATATTTAATTCAAATGTTTGAGTGTTTGGATTCACTAACAAGCTAGTGTACAGTACGTCTAAACTAATATGATTTGACCAAGAGTTTCAATATTACAATATTTAACATTTCGGTTAACAGGAAAAATGGCACGACTTCACTTTTACTCTCGACTTCAACATTCTCTCAGTTTATGTAGCACTGTTTGCTCACAGTCATCATGTTTTCTACATCATTAACAAAAGTGGTGTGGATAAAATTATAGATTTCGCGTTACAATGATTTAATGGGATATTATAAGTTCTAAATCACGTACGTTTATTTACATATACAGTACTCACCATGGCACCGACAACGCTATGCTCAGAAAAAAACGCCAGAGGTCGCTGTTCACTTCGGTAAACCAAACACTATTATCCTTCAGAAAAAGCATTCGTGCTTTTTAAGTTAAAATAAATGTAAATTATTCGTGAAAAAACCCCAGAACATAATACTCCCCACACACACATACTCACACAAACTCGCAAAATATTGTCAACCAAGAAAATTCGGAGTGCTGATTAAACACGAGCCTTAAATGCTAGTTAACTGTTAGCGGCCCAAGTTTTCTTACTGACCTGCGTAAGAGTCTTTCGTCGACGAATGATAATAATAATAATTCTTCGAAGTATTCCACAAGGCAATAAAATCTCCATCAGATGTGGTAATTAACTCCAGAAGCTAAATTACCAGTATAAAACAAAAATGCTAATCACGTAATAGACCCTGCTAACAGGAAAGACCGGATATTGAGCCCACGTGCTATATGCTACATCCGTTGTAATATATATGGAATTGTATTTATAATAATAATAATAATAATAATAATAATAATAATAATAATAATAAGAATAAGAATAATAATAATAATAGTAATAACAGGCTCACCTGTTTTCTGAAGCTGAGTCATGATTGATTGTTACCTGAGCCATGAGCAACTGTGATGTCATCTTCAGTCGACAGAAAGTGGCAAATTGGCCGCACTCCTGAGATGGACAAAAACGGGTGGATTTTGCTGCTTAACTCATATTCCACAAACGTAATAATAATCACAATGCCGTGTTCAGACTACTCAGGCTGCGTAGAACATATTCTTGTAAAGAACATTTTGGGGTTGTCTTCCGCTTTAAATCACGTACAACCTTCTGGAGCCAGCTTCAAAGACGAAACTGGCCACTACTGGCCGGTTCACTTTTGTATATGTCGTATACGTTTTCAATTATATGCACTCTGTGCATATTGTATTGGTGTCATACCACGAACTGTAATGTCAGCGTGTTGATATAGGCCTTTTCACCTGTTGTGGCGCTTTAGCGGGATGAAGCAGGTGCTCAACAGATAAGATTTGGTATGTCAGTCTAAAGCTGCCACATTAGACGGAGGATTTGCTCCTGTCAGAACGGCGAGCCAATGAGGCTCGTGGGGTACGCTTGGATCACTTTCTGGGACAGGTAGTTACATAGATAAGGGGATTACACCAAGTAATCTTAAATGAATCCTGTCAGACTGTGTGTTTTATCCTCACCTGGAAAACCACAGTTTCTCAGTTTTCCGCCCAGCGAGCACATCAAGCCAGTATGACGCTGTTCACAACAAGACACCTTGAAACTACACTGGCAATTGGTCATTCAATAAGACAACGGTAATCCCCTTAATAAACTGTAAATCATCTTTTATGTAGATGTATGTTTGAAGCATCTTTTCCACTGCCTACAAAAGTCCACCGTTCTGTTTTAAAACTAATAGTCATTTATTGCTGTTAGAAGTCATATCAGAGCCATAACAGAGGTGATACAGTGTATGTGTGTGAGCGAATACTGAAAAGATGGGGCAGAACTAAGTATCTACTGGTACCTAACCCACTGACCAACCCACCAACCAACATTCCAAACAAGCATATAACCAACATACCGGCCTCGGCGGCCTAGCTGCAAACATGCTAGCCAGCAACCACTTAACCGACCATCTAACCAACAAGCAACTGTCTTACCATCCAAGCAAGTACTAACCAGCCAACGAATTAACCAATATACAGACCAGCCAACCTACCACCCAAATAACTAACTATCAATCCAACCAACATACCGACCGACCAATCAAC
The DNA here is from genome assembly GCF_054856515.1 of Filicampus tigris. Taxonomy (NCBI): domain Eukaryota; kingdom Metazoa; phylum Chordata; class Actinopteri; order Syngnathiformes; family Syngnathidae; genus Filicampus; species Filicampus tigris. The sequence continues at coordinate 25,806,685 of NC_141220.1, read as the reverse complement.
CAACTAACATGCCATCTGTCTGACCAACCACCTTAGCCAACTAGAAGCTCAATGACCAACCAAGCAAGAACTATACAACCAACCACTCAACCAGCTGTCTGATATACCAACCAGCCAATCTACCACATAACCAACTATCAAACCAGCCAACATACTGACCAATGAACTAACATACCAAACAATTTAACCAACACACCAACTAACTGACCAACATAACAACCAATCGAGCAGCTGACCTACCACTTAACTAACAACATAACACCCAACCAACCAACCAACCAACCAACCAACCAACCAACAATTAAACTAATCAGTATATATATACCCACCTGACTATCTCACTAATAACCAACTGACCAATATACCGACCAGCCAACGTAACACCTATCCAACAAGCCAACACCTGGACTGACAATCCAACATACCTAAGAACCATCTAACCAACATACTGACAGACTGACAATCCAACCAACCAGTTGACCGGCTGACCTACCACTTAAATAACATCCCTAACAACTACTCAGCCGACCAACAAACCAACTACCAACTTACCAGCTGACAACCAACCAACAATTTAACTAATCGACATACCTGCAAAGCAACCAACTAAACAAGCAATCAGTCATTTTAAGTGATTTTATTTGTGTTAGTGTGTTTATGTTGATAATGCTGGATGCATTTCAGCTTATTTTGTTTTTTCATGTACATTGTAGTGCAACAGTTGAACACTTGAGTAACTGCTTACCCTTGGAGGTCTTGTGAGGCGAGGATGTAATTTTCACTGCTGCAGTTTGGGTGCGATTCCTGGTCAGAGTGTAAGTGCTGTCATCATCCCAAATTTTCCTACGGGATCAGTATTGACCTACCTACTAAACCATTATTTTCCCTTTGACCTCTGATGTCAAAAGAAGTGTCCCATCCATTTGTTGTAAAAAATAATAATACAAATCAAATTCGGAATCGGAGGAGACTGAACATTTATACAAAGGGCGACCAAAGTTTATAGCCCTGACTTAGAAACTGAAAGTGCTTCCTCTTCTATTTCGGGTTTGAAGGTCGCAAATTAATGTTGTCTTGCATCATTAACTTATTTTCCAGGTGAACTTCGACTAATTCGTTTTTCTGGAAGCTTGTTAGCAAAATCCACAGACTGTTTGTGATCCAATTTAGAGGCTGCACTGGAGTCCTAATGTTAAGAGCACAGAGCTTGTCCATGACGCAAATCCTCTTCGGATTGCTGATCAGTGTTTTTTTTTGTTTTTTTTACATCATAGAAGGAAATTGTGGATGCGGTCTGCCTTCAAGCAGGTGTGTGTGTGTGTGTGTGTGTGTGTGTGTGTGCGTGGGCCTGTGGGCACACGCCACGCATGGCGGGATCTGGGCTACATCACATCAGCCTGCTAAAAGACATTAAATGGTAGTGAGAGGCCACCTGGACAATGCAGGCGAAGCTGGCGCAGTCATGATTAGATTGTGTTGGAAACAAAGGGCAGGATAACAATGACATTTTTCTTGTGTGGAGTGACAGGGACATCTGATAAGGCAAACAAATATCACGGTGACTTTTTGTAGCAAGATTACCTCAGTGCTTACAGCATGTCAGTATATAAGCTAGCAGCACTCCCAGACGCCAATATTCTGATTCCAGTCTTTCCTTTTTCTGCGCTTGCATTCAGTTCTCACCAACCCCCTCACTGCTGCCGTCTTGCTTTTCCCACTTAGTGTTTATTCCTCGACTGCCGCCATAAGCCCGTCGGTCTGTTCTCTGACTAACCTGATGTCTTCCTGTCACACATGCTATTTTGCCAGTATTCTGCTCAAAGTAGCCGGAAGCTTAAACTCCGATACTTGTAAAACCCACTTCATCAATACACTAATGAAAAGTATTGACAAATTGAGTGACGCATTAGTAAGACTCGGCAGCCAGTGAAACCAGAACCAGGTCTGCTTTAAATACATTTGCTTGGTGTCCCTGCTGAGTTATTCTTCACACTTTTCAACCGCCATGACAAGTTCCTGGCGTCTGTGAATCACTCCATCTGTCATCACCACCTCTTGGATTTGCCACAAGCAAGAATATTGCACAACCTTCACCCAGAAATAACAGGACCGATAGAGTAGATAATGATTATATGGCTATGGAGCAAGGACGAGGAGACGAGCTTTAGAGTTTGCCTGGGCTCACTTTGGAAAAAAAAAAAAAAAAGCATCCATCTATTCATTTATTTTTCATATTGCAGATTCTATTCAGGGTCACGGTGAAGCTGAAGCAAATCCTGGTTGATTTAACGCAAGAGGCAGGGTACAACCAAAACGAAAACACTTGCCACTCAATGGACTGACACATTCAGACACTTCCACAGCTGCTGACAATTTACAGTCGTTTTGACAGTGAGGCAAAGCCAGAAAGATCATTTACAGCGGGGGTCCTCAATCCTGCTCCTCCAGGAACCGCTTTCCTGCCTGTTTTCCCATCCCTCCCTGCTGCAACACACCCGATTCGAATTGGAGAATCAGCAATCTTCAGAAACTGGATAACGATCCTGCTGTTTCTTCAGTGCTATGCTATCAAGTCTTAAACCGGTTAGTGCCAAGGAATATGCAGGCTCTGACCAAAAGGGGGCAGTATAACCACATGGCAACCAATCTCCGACCCGAACCTCGAGTCTGACTTATCCACTACATCACAACGGACAACAGTAGATTTGCTGTGTCATAAATGAGGTTCTCTAGTGTGTGTTGATAGACATTTTCTAATTGACTCACTGCATGAGAAATGGTACTGTTTGACACCAGGGGCGTGATAACACATTATGTGTGCCACAAAAAAGCGAAGGCACAGCACAGACTTAAGTTGTCGTATTCACGTTTGACAATCTTTGCTGTACCTAACATACTTGTTTTTGAAAATAGAGACAATTGTGAGTTATAAATCAAGCGAACATGTTTGTTTTTTGTCTGTGTAAACTGAAGACAAATGTCAGACTTCAATGACCCTAACATGTACAACTTGATTTGTATTGAGTGAAGGCACATGAATCTTCAGTGAATCAGACGCATTTGTTTTTGAAAGTTGAAGACAACTGAGAGACTTCGGTAAGCCTAACATAAATATTTTTGTAAACTGTTGAGAACTGAAAGACTGTTAACACATTTGTGTTTGTAAACGGTGAATACATTTGTGAATCTTCAATGGACCCAATATACATGGTTTCTGTAAACTGAAGACTCTTGAGAGAAAACTCCAGTACACGAGTTTTTTTACCCCCAAACTTAAGATCAGTGAGACACTTTAATGAACCAAACATGCTACTTTTTGTAAACATTGACAGCACTTGAGCATCTTCAATCACACTACATACATGTTTTTTTAAACATTGAAGGCACTTGAGACTCTTCAATGAACCAAAAGTACTTGTTTTTGTAAACAGAAGACAAGTAAGAGTATTTAATGAACTTTAATGGAGTATTTAATGATTTCATAGACATCCAAGGCACTTGAGTCTCTAATGAACCAAGTGTGACTCATGTTTTTGTAAACTGAAGACACCTGAGTTTCCAATAGACCTAAGTTACATGTTTTGGGAAAATATTGAGGGAACTCGAGAGGCTTCAACGAACCTAGCATACTTGTTTTCGTAAACATTTTGAAAACAAATTTGTAGTCGTCTATGAGTCCAAGGAGACCTGTCCAAGGAGCTAAACTTAACCTATGTTTTAATTGCAATCAAGTCAATTTAGACTCTACATTTTAGAGTCTTCAATGAACCTGGGCTACAACTTTCCGTAAACACTGAAGATGTCTTCAAGAAGTCTTCAAGTGACATTTTTTGGTAAGACAACTTGTAGTCCCCCCCGCCCCCCCACCCCACTCCTCCAGCCTAAACCTCTGTTTTCACTTAGCCTTTCTTGGTTAGTGACATCCCCTAGCACTTCAGAGAGTAAGTAGCCTCATTACTCTTCAGACGGACATGTTCAGACACATTGGCCACCCCTCCTGTTTGTGATTTGGGGGGTGGGTGGGGTGTCGCGAGGTGTCCGCTCGCCTGGCAATTGTCTGGTTTGGCCTACATTCTCCTGGAGCTCATCAGTCAACGTGAGGACCTGTGAAGGCCATTTCCCCCATCTCGCCACGTGAATCTCTGCCAGCTTTGTGCCTGTGTCAGCTCTCAGCCAGTGTGACTCACAACATCGCCAGTCCACCCGGGCAGACACCGAGCGTCTCCCCAAACGGGCAGCCTCATTGGCATGCCTATAAATCACTCACAGAAGTGACACAAAGCCACACAGAGTCCCGGCAGAAGCTACAAAACTTACTGTGCCAAAATGGCTGCGTTGTATGATATTGGATTCAAGGTCATAAAGTACAAAATTCATTTTTGCTTTACTCCAGTGACTCACTTTTCAAATCAGTGTATCGAACAAACTAAGAGGCTGCATGGTGGATTGTGTGTACACTTTATTGATCCCAAAGGGATTCTGGTATCCAGTAGCAGCAATAACATTTACAAGCCATCACAAATAACAAGATGCAATATTTGCAATACATATGAGTGACACTGAATGCAAATAAAATTTAAATTAAATTGTAAAAGTGACATAATAGCCACATGAATCATTTGACAATGTGCCTGCTGTACAATACAGGTGCGTTACCTTGATGTTCAAAAGAAATAATATATCGATGCCTACAGCTCACAGTTTTTTTTTTTAATGAAATAACAGTTCTGTGTACCAGATGTTTTACATGTGTTACTATTCTTGCGTGTACACAGGGTATGCAGTAAATTGAATTTAAGGGTTGGGTAAGGACAAAACATTTGCTCTGCTAGTCGACTATTCATCCTGATAGCATAATAAAAAACAGCCGCGGATGTGAAGCATGTAGTACATTTGTGATTCATAGTGTTTAAAAATAACCATTGTCAAGGGTTTAGTCGGCGTAACTGAGGCGTCAAGAAAATCGCAAATAAAAACGTGTCAGTTCTCTGTTGGAAACAATGTTTGGGTTTGTAAAATAAAAATGTGTGCAGTGGTGTTTTAAGGTTGCATTCAAGTAAAAATACATGTGTAATGCAGAGGTGGGGGCACTTTTTTCCACGCAGCATTTATCAAACACATATACTATACAGTAGGTTAAAAAAAAATGTTTTCATCTGAAATACAAAAGGAAAATATATATTATAATATCATCAGATAAACATAAAAAAAGATAAAAGCTGGACTGTTTTTTTTCTAGTACATGCCACGGGCCAAAAAACAAACCAAGCTGGGTCCGCAAATAGCCCCTGAGCCGGACTTTTGATACAGATTTTTTGAAGGGACATCCAAGTCGCAGTTACAGTTGGTTCTCATTTTACAATACCAATATATCATTGTTCCAATATGTAATATGTTGGAGCGCACACACCATCAGTTGAACCAAACAACTTCAAAATATTTTGTTACCACTTCCATGCCATCTTGTCAACAGTGGCATGCACTCCATGCAGTGCCTACGAGACGTGGGCCTTCACCCTGATCGCTCTTCAGCCAATCAAATGCGTTTACAAAGCAGAGCCAGCAGTCTGTTTCTGCCATGGCAGAAAGCTCTTTGCCCTTGGCGACACATAGCAAAAATTCTGATTGGATGACAATACAACCTTCTAAATCATAGGTGTCAAACTCAGGTCCTCAAGGGCTGCTTTCCTGCATGTTTTCCATTTCTCCTTGTTACACCATACCTGATTCAAATTATCAGCTCATCAGCAAGCTCTGAAGGAGCTTGATGCTATCCTGATCATTTGAAACAGGTGTGTTGCAGCAGGGAGAATTGGAAAAAATATATATAATACATATATATTATATATGAATTAATTGCAAATATCGATACTTTAGCTTGAGGAGCCATACTTAAAATTGGTCACTCTGGATCGAAATATTATTTCCTGCTGGTTAAAAGCTGTTTTAGTGATTTATTTGAAGTGATAAATTCCATTTCTATGATTTTCTGTGGTGAAAATGTGATTGGGGACGCGACTGTTCCGAGTTACGAGCGCGGCCGCGGGACGAATTAAGCTCGTCAATCAAGGCACCACTCTTATGTCATTTCCCCCACGCGGGAACCGCCTCCCTTGGACGGGTACTCGTTGCTGGTTGGACCACTCGCTCGCCCCCCTCCGCCGCTCCCACCGCCCGCGGAAAACATTCCAGCGAGTCAAACAGAGACAACCCCAACTCACAGTCGACTTTCTGCCTTCCCGTTCGCCAGTCCTCCTCCTTCTTATTCTCTGCCGGCTGCAACTCGAGTGCAGCAGCAGCGGCAGCGGCGGCGGCGGTCGCACCGGAGCTCCGTCCTTCCCATAGCCGCTCGCGAGCCACCGTAAGTCGGCCACCCGCCCCCACGTCTCTCCGCTTCCCTTCTACCGGATCTCCGCGCGCGAGTGTGCGGCTCTCACAGGTGTGTCTGTCCCGGTTCCAGGAAGCACACCTGGACGTGACCATGTGACTCGATACCTGGGCGTGGAAGGAACATTCGCCGCTATCGCCAACCCCACTGGCGCCTTTGACTGAGACTTTTCTCCTTCTTTATCCCCCCTCCTCCCGTGTCGCTGACATTTTCGGTGCCCGGCGAAGAGCTTTGAACAGGAATTAGTGCCTTTTTTTTTTGAGAAGCACACCACGGGAGGAACATGTGAACGGACTTCTTTTTGAACACAAAACAACCAAGGAGCTTCATGTATTTGTGGACTTTTTTTTGATCGCAGGGGCACTGAGCCACCTTCCCTCCTTCTCCGAGGTGAGTTTTTCGGGGGGGAGTGTTTGCTTGCTTGGAGCATTTAGGCATCAATTTTCGCCGTTTGTCTGGTACTTCAAACCAGCAAGTTTCAGTATTAGCACTGACAGATCACACATAAATACAGTTGTTGTATCATTTCACAAGGAGTGCATTGTCCTCGTGTGTCATGTGATGTGTGTAAAAAATGGATCATGGGGAATGCCATTCAGGTTCAGACTCTGGTAGCAGGATTTCCCATGTTTAGGCTCAGGAGCCAAAATTGGTACTTGGGTCATAACCTTTCTAGGCAAGATGAGTCCAATTCATTGTGATTAAGTCATGTGAGATTTTTGGCCAAACATGCCCAGGCGTGACACATTACTGTCAGGCAGCAGGTTGCAAGACAAGACAAGCGAAGGCAAAACTGTTCTGTTAATGTTTATAGAGCACATTTCATACACGAGGCAACTCGATGTGCTTCACACAAGCAAAGATACAACACCTACGAGCATTTACAAACACAACAGTTAACCACATTCAGAAGCAAAGCAGAGAAAAACAAAAGTAGCTTACAAAAATGGTCAGAACGTCCATTGACACAATTTAAACACATTAACAGAACACAAATTTCTAACCTGGATTTAAAAGCATTTACACTCGGGGCTGAATTAACTTCTGTTGGCAGCTTATCCCATTTGTGTGCAGCATAACAGCTAAATGAAGCTTCACCATGTTCACTTTGAACTCCGGGCTACACTAATTGACTCAAGTTGGCAGATGTCAGAGCCCTACTGGGTTTATGTTTAATCACCATTTTTTAAAATGCATTCAGGACCCAATTCATTCAGTGCCACACATTCACATAGCCTATTACACATGTTTTTTTTTTATTACACAGCCTATTACACTCCAACCTCCAAAAACATGCACGTTTGGTTTGTTGAAGACTTTAAATTGTCCGTAGGTGTGAATTATTACCCCGCCCAAAGTCAGCTGGGTTAGGCTCCATTTATCCTCAGTCCGAATAAGGACAATAACTATAGAAAAATGATGGTTGGAAGTCAAAGTGTGTTTCTGTTGAACATATCAAATGTGGTGGTGGTGGTGGGTGGTTGGTACATCCGCCTCACAGTTCTGAGGTCAGGGGTTCAAATACAGGCTCTGCGTGGAATTTTGAATTTAGAAATTTTGGTCGAGATTTTAGCAAGCATCATGGAAGTTGACATGCATGATTTTCTTTTGCTGTCCCCATAAAATGATGTGGCGGGCCAGATCTGGCCCCTGGGCCTTGAGTTTGATACCTGTGCTCTAAATTGTGAATTGTTGTTTGGCTTTATGTGCCCTGCGATTGACGGCGACCGGGTCAGGGTGTTCCCCCTTCTCTTGCCCAAAGTCATCTGGAATTGCTTTAGTTCACGCATGACTAGTGAGGAAAAATGGTATAGAAAATGAATGGATGGATATTAAAAGTGTCACTAAATCAGTTTTGGACTCTGGTGCGTGAAATCAACAAGTACCATCTGATAATCCATGTGTGCTTGTAATATTTTGTTGTTTTTCAGTAGTCATTTATAGAGCACATGGGATTCATATTTGTGGTGTGACTCTTTCCTAAACTCAGCTGGGATTAGGCTCCAGTTACCCATGACCTTACAAGTGCTCTCAAAATCGAATGAATGGAAGACATTGTTTCTGTCTTTAATTCACATTGACAAAAGTAGAGTAAATAGATACGTGACCCTGGTATTGTAAACATGTTAAGGAACTGTTTTTATTGAACCTATAAAACATGTCACTCATTTATTTTTGGATTCGGGTACTTGAGGATTTGCATGTTTTGTTAGCATTAGCCCGATTCATCCATGTGTACTTTTTGTATTTATTAATGTTGTAGTAATTCGTTACTAGTGTATATGTGGCAGATGTAAAGTACTTCAAAACATGCCACTTGTTTGATTATCGCAGCCTTCAATCAAGTCTTCAGTTTTTCTACGTACCACAAAGAGTTGTTGTAACTTGTGGCTTGTCCCATCAGTCGTCACCACAGCGAGTCGCTAGCTTGATTTGTTTGGCACAGTTTTTACACCAGATGCCCTTCCTGATGCAACCCAAGCACCCATTTTTTTTTTTTTTTTATCTTATCAAGGCTTGGGAATAGTACAAACAACATAGTGAATACAATCAAACGGGCAGAATGTACTCCAATTGGCAATTTTGAGGTTCAAAGCCTATTAGGGGTGCGACCTCAGACTCCTAAAAATAAAAATACAATGATTGGAGAGGTTGGTCATGACTTGAGGCGTGTTAGTATTTGTTATTCTGTGGTCAGACCGAACGTGACCACCACTTGACCATGGTAGGCTGAAGTGAACTATTGGCGCAGTCACATCGTTAACAGCCAATCGGTGTCGTGAGCATACTTACTACGTGACACGGGTGGACTTATACTGTATATGAATGGACTAACAATGCTGCTTAATTGCCACAGTGAGAAGAGAAGCGGCTATTTTTATGTTGTCACTCGCATCACGTTAAGGTCAAAAGTCAGACAAAATTCCGGACAAAGTTACTCCCGCATTTGAGTAACCTGATAACGGTGACACACGGACGTCGTGACGCAAATAGACGTCATTTCCGCTTCTTGCTTTCTACCGTCAATAAAACCCATTATATTCAAGTAACTTACCACAGGAATGAAGCAGTCGGGTTCCTCCACGCAAAAGTGTGTCGGTGTGCTGCGTCTTGGAGTTTTGCCATGATTCGTTACCCCTGCTTGTGTATTTCTGGCAAGTTGCGCGCCAGACGTACGTATTCATACACACGTATATGTGTGTCGAAATACACGCGTATATGTGTGTCGTAATACACACCGTGGCATTTTCGCTGTAGAGACAGAAAATAATGTGAAACCGCCGCGGAGAAATCAATTCAAGTTAGGCTCGCTATGGCGAGGATGATGCGCATACAAGTACTTCCTGTACTACAAATTGCGGATAGAGCAAGAGCATGCGCAGAACACAAACCGGTAACCCAATGACCAAATATTTTGTGTGCGTTTACGTGGCCTTTATAAACCCGAATACTAGGGGTTTTAAAATTGAACGCACGTAAACGTAGTCAGTAACTCGTAATATGGAATGAATGTCATTGTGGTAGTAACATTCCCAGACAGTTCTTGTTTTTTCACCTCTGGACAGCTTGTCAACAGTTGCTGAAGTTGCAGTGAGTGTTATCTCTTTTTGTTTTCTTCCTGTTTTCTTGTCTGTGGTGGAGATAAAGCGGACAGACGTTCTTTTCGTTCTGCGTCTCTTTCCTGCGCGGTTCTGTCCGTGTGCATCTCCGCGGTCAGAACAGACGTCTGTTCTCGTCTCTCTAAATTGTCCCTTTATTCGCACTCCGGCCGCCACGTGCCCCCTTGAGCATAGGCCTACTGTACATGGGATGCCCCGCCCCCTTCTCCCGGGGATTATTTCCCTTTAAATAACATTATACAAACAGTCTCGCGGAGGGATGGATTAACACGGTTGGGGGGCATGTGGAAGCAGGAAAGAGGGCCCGCTGGTGCTAGCCGGAGGGGGGCTGCCGGAGTAAGGATGCTCTCGCAGTGGAGGCCATCTGCTCACACGGACACACACAAGTTAGCTCAGCCTCTTCCCTGCTGTCACCGCAACAAATGCTTCATTCAGGTTTTATCTGCTCCTCTCTGAATAAATAGAGACACCTTATCAGTGGCGAGGAGCGCGGTGATAAATGTTTTCTCCCCACTACCCGGCAAGCGCGGCGCCCTTCTTCATCGCAGCCGAGAGACTTTTGCAAAACAATCCCAAGAGCAGAAGGAAATCGCATGTCCTGCTATATACGAGCGTCGCAACACTGGCATTTGTATGACTTTGTCTGTTTTTTTTTTTTGTGTTTTTTTTTTTTTTTTCAACAGTCGGCCACTAGCTCTGGAAATGAAAGTCAATGGTTGGATCCACTCAGACTATTTTCGGATGCAGTCAAATGGTGTCAGACCAGCAGAGAAGCAATTGTGCACTCTGCTCTTAGGCCCTTCACTGTTTTTGGCTGCCGATTGTCCATTTCCTCCAAACTGTGCGCCGTCTTGGATCCGCGCCTCACATTTATCTCAGAGAGAATATTTTCGAGGTCAATTTGAACCCAGCTTTTTTTGTTTTTGCTTTGGATTACTGGCTTCTGTCGTTTTCATTTTGAAAGAAAAAAAAAAACCCCAACATAATCCTTGCAAGCAACAAGCAACCCCGAGCCTGCAAATAGAAAAAACGGCAGAAAACAAGCCGATGCATGATTAGTGTTTATGCAATTGGTTCATGGCAAGTAGCTCATTTAGAATTACAAGATAATCTTTCCTGCTCCCACCAAAACAGGCAAGCAGGATGTGACCCAAATCACTATCATCATGTCAACATAAACCTACTTTCCCTTTGAGCCATGACCGTTAGATGCTTGGAAGCCATTTGACCAACATTTTCCTACTCAGGCACGGATTTTATAAGCCAATGCTCATAAAAGGGGGTGTGGCGCGCATGAGTAAAAGGCCATACGCAACCCTGGACCGCTAAAGTTGACATAGAGCGTTGACGGATGCGTGAAGGGCGTTTTGGCTTGGCATTAAGTGGCTGGCGGAGGAATCTGGCGAATAGAGATTTCCCCCCCCGATTGGAGATTGGCTCGTCTTTTCACGTCCAAGGATTAGCTGACGGTGAGGCGACGTCACGCCGAGGTGGATTTCTGATCATATCCGTTTTTTAACCGCAGCCACCCTTGTCCTTGGACTTGAGTGCACATCACCCCCCCTTTGTCCTCCGCTAGCTCCTTCCAAACTTTCCTCTCTTATCTAGGCGCCTTGTTCCAGTGCGGCATTGTTTGCACTTCACACAGCTAACCCTTGACACCCTTTCCACTCAGCACTTTAGCCCACCTCCCCCCCCTCCATTCTCTACAGATAAAAGATAAAGTTCCACTGGCCTCCGAGGTGTGATTGCGCTAACTATTATGCTTACTCCCTCAACTCTTGTGGACGAATGCCGCTTGCCACCGGCTTCCGCTGCTCTACTTCAAGTAGCACACAATGTGAGGATTATGTTATTATTAATACCTTGTGCATGCATGCACAATATTTGTCGCAAACAGTTGTCAACTACAGGGGGCCCTTGGTTTTTAGCAGAGTTCCGCGCCTTTGGCGTACCCTGAATTTGGATATAATGTAAGTTGAAACGCCTTACCACTGACCTATGTCAGCACAAATGTAGTTATGATTGGAATAAATAAATGTGTTCAAATACATTTAGGCCATAAATATAAAAAAAAATAAAAAAATAAAATACAATACAATTTTATTTAGATAGCGCATCAGTTAGTGAGCATACTTTCTCATGCTGTGTGACCACATGCATACGTACAGTATATAATCCATAACCTATCCTAATGCAGTAGTAAATTTCTTACAATTACATGAAATATTTCTGTAACTCTTATAGGCCATAAATAGTCATTAAAAAAATCAGTAAATATGTAACTGGGCATGCCTTATTGTGCACAAAATAGTTACAAATATATTGTTTTTCATAACGTCAGTATGACAGGACCATCATGAGCGCAAGGCCCACTGTAGTGAATCGATCGGAATTCAGTCCGTTGTGTGGAATTGATTGATTGACGTTTTGAAGCAATTGAGGCCAAATGGGAGTGCACTACTTGGCTGCAACCAGCAGAGGCGCTGGTGGTCCAGTCTTAACTAATTTGGTAACTGAAGAAGATGATCATAATGTCTGCTACAGGAAGTAAACCTGCATCCACGGACACACAGGCACGGAATGGACTTTCAATAGGCCCTTCACGGCTGAAGCCAGTCGGCAGCCATCTTGCGTTGCCACAGTTACTGGAACGCCATATTTTTTTTCTATCAAAACACTATTATCGGTGCTGTTTGATGCTAGGGTCCCTGTATGGAGTAATGAGAGCTCTCAAAGAACGCTCTTCATTTTTTTTTTTTTTTACAGTCTAATATTGTACTTCATACTGTTCTGTAATTGTCATTTGGAAGTTATGATTAGTGTGCACGGAAGTGGTTAGTGCAGCGGCTTAAGAATAATTGGTCATATGGCACAAGAAGGCACACTCAGTTCCAGCCGTTCTTATTGTTTTTCATTTGATTGATTTTATTTTTCACTCAAAGTGTATATACAAATATTGCCGGAATGACTTTACGACCGAGTTAGTGTAAGTTAGTGATGGACTAGGAACATAACTGCGGCATAAACCGAGGACCTCCTCTATTTGTGTATCTAAAATAAATAATGTTTGGATGTCAATGTTGACCAAGCAATCCACCTTGACGCTATTATGCAAAAACTATCCCCGCGGCGAGTATTTGCCATTCTCACTTGGTGAAAAAAATAAATAATACGGCTATGCTGTATACGAATATAGAATATCCTTCTTTGGTTCATGTGGCTTTAGAATTAGACGTGTGTGAGTGATGTGTCTCCAGTGGTTACCGTAGCGGTGCGTTAAAACACTTAAATAACACTTTGCCGCCGAAACGTTATGAAACTCGACAAGCCCTGTGGTCCACCATTGTTGTTTTTGCTGCAAAGACGACCACTCTCAGTATTTGCGTGGAAACTATAATAGTGTTCTTTTCAGGTTTGTGTTTCTAGGCTCCCAAACACTGTTGTCTTGGCCAAAGGACTTTTTTTGTCGTTTAAACTGCCCCTTAACCACTCGACCGAAGCTGCAGTGAACTTCAGTGAAGTTGAAACCATCTTTTCTTCAGGCTTCCAAACACAATCATCATTATGGTCCACTTGTACTTTTCACTCTGCTTTCACCTCACAGCAGTCAGCTGAATGTTTTTTACAAATTTTCATGCTGCGTTTTCCGGTGTCACTCCTCTTGATTATTTTATATGCTGAATGTTGTGCTGCCATAGCTAAATGGCTCAAGAATGCGGCCCCTTAACAGAAGGGGTTGATTTTTAACCTCAGTCAGCATAGAGCTATGTAAAGTCATTCATCTGTTGTGATCTGTTTGATATTGATGTCTAATGTGGGGGGGGGGGGGAAATCATTATTCACAGCCTTAAATGTACTCAATTAGTGGATACAATTTTTGTGTCAGTGACATATCAGTATCGACATGACATTTCGAGGATATGAATGGCAAGTTAGCACGGTGGCGTAAGATTACGTGGTCACGATGTGTGACTCATGCGGCACAAGAAGGCATGCTCAGTTAACACCACACACCATACTGTTTGAGGTGCCGGATCACAATTTTGTGGCCGATGACCGATTTCTAAGAAGCCCGATTCCAGTTTTTACCGATCGCAAATTTTTTTTCATAACCAACAGCATACGCCGTCAATGTTCTAATCTTGTTTTATTGTCCAACATTTAATGTTTAACATTACAAATGGGTTGTTTTAACTGCACATGAACTAGTTTTTCCTCAGAAGCGGACAGCGGCTGATTTCTGCGGAGTTTTCACAGTTTTCACAAACCATCCCACCCGTAGTTGGGTTACTTGGCTGTACTTAAATCAAATTTTTGACTGGTCCCAAACCAGTGTCCGTATCACTAGCTAAACTAAGGTTGGCTTACCTCTCTGTGGGTTTAGTTATAATGATGAATGAAGTTCGACGTTGTTGTTGTTGTTGTTGTGTGTCCATCCCGTGAGGTGCAAAGCATACGTTTTTCCATCCTGTTTTTCTCAACGTCATGGACAATTCGAATTAGTCACCCTCGGAGTTGTTCCGACGCTGTTGGTGTTTACATTGCCACATCACACTAACAAGTGACTGGGTTGCCAGGTTGCCGTGAAACAACAAAAAAAACAATGTTTTCTTTCTTTCTTGCTTTCTTTCTAAAAAGGCAAACTGTGTTCAAATACAAATTTAAAACTATGAACAGGATGACTTATCAAGTCATGAGGTCTAAGTCAAGTCGAGTAGATAGCAAGGCCCAAGTCAAGTCATTCCCATGTTTTTGGCAAGCAAGCTGCAAGTCCTAAAAATGGCAACTCGAGTCTGAGTCCCCCATCTTTGGCTATTAGGACCCATTAGCTGACCAAAAACATGCCTGATGTAAAATACACAAATCTAGCAGAAAACTTACCTGCATCAAAGGAACCACTAATCATCAATGTCAGGTTATAGACGATTACATATATGGGCTAAAATCCACTATGCATCTTTAAAAAAAAAAATTCCCGTTGATCTCCAGAAAAATGGGCGTCCGTCATAGGCGGATAGACAGATCGGTCCGTCAGCTAGGTGGAATGCCCAGTTTCGTGATTTCATTTGCGAGCCAGTGTCACTGTGTTAACAACACACTCATGGCTAAAAAACTTGTAAGCAACAAATTCCCAGATCTTCAGGTAGCATCACGGGCAAGTTGATGGCTACGTATGTGAAACCAATCACTGCGTGAAAGTGGACTCAGTTACTGCAATATCTTGGCTGGGTTATGTGTAAATGTCACAGGCAGATAAATGGCTCTTAATGTGAGGACCTCATGAGCAAATTTTGCGGAAACTATGTGAAAGAGTCTTGTGTTTACAGTAAAGCTCTTCTGCGGGTGATGATCTTTTTGAGGAATGTGAGGGCCTCGTCAAAAGTCTCATCATTTTACAAACCTTTTATTTCTTTCCTTTGAAAGTCTTCTGTTAATATGTTTGAATGTTGTCAATGTAGGTTCTTTTAGTAATTTTGCTATTCTTTGTAAATGCCTCCACGCGCTGTGTCTTTGCTTGTGTGAAGCCCAACGAGTTGCTTTGTGTAAGAAATGTGCTATAAAAAAAAAGAATAGCTGGCTTCTCTTATCATAAAGGAAGCCATAACTTCTGCTCCCGTTTGATGGGGAAGATCTGTGGTTGCCCGTCAGCGGCCTCGTGCTTGCATTGAGTAGACGCCGTTGATGTACGTTCCGTACAGACTGCCGTCTGTGCTCATGGCAACCGAACTGACGTCGACTCTTGCTAGCTACTTTTCAAGGCAAGTCAATCACACCCGCTCGTAACACTGGCAAATGTTCACGCTTATTGAACAGCAGCGTTGAGTTGACAGAGGGTGGGCTGAGGTGGCGTAGGCTTGATTCCGATCCAGAAGCTGCTATCTTGTTTCTTTCCACTGGCAAGAAACTCGCCATGCTAATGTATTTTTTTTTTTTCCTTTTTTTTTTTTTTTCCATGTGCTTTGATAAGTGAATCAGGCGTAGATTGCGATCAAAACCTTTTAAACACTTCGCTTCGCGCGGGGAGGGGAGGGCGGTAATACAGCCTGCTGATCTGAGAGTTGAACATATTGAGGATGAGTCAAGGCTTCATTTCTGTGTAAATGTCGTATGCCTGTGCTAGATGTGACAGCGTGCTGTTACATCACTCCTACCCTCTGTAATGGGCTTTTCAAGTTGACTGAGGCTCAAGCTAATTAATTAATAAAAGGAATTATACCAATCTCTAATGGATTTTTTAAATTTAAATACTCAGGAGTGCCATCATTTTTCCTTTTTTTTTTTTCATCGGTTTTTGGCGATTTGTCACATTGTGTTTTTAGGTCAATAAAAACCTGCTTTTTTTATTTGGACTAGCAAAGGTGAACACTTTGTGTTTTGGCAGGAAATCAGTTGTTTTTATTGTTTTGTGACATGTATAGTAACTAATTATTTTTGAAAGAATTTTGCCTAATGTGTGGGATGACTCAACTCAACTATTACGGCCCCATTCATGGCATGTTCTTGAAAGTCTGGAAAGCAAGTTCAACCACATGGTGCTCGCTATGATGACACGAGTAGCCCGCGGGCCTGTTTTTAGAATAGCTCGTCAGTGATGGGACATTGTCATTTTCTAGGAATTTTGTAGAAGTGATCATTTGAAGATATAAACACTAGCAGAGATGTCATATGTAGATTGATATTTATCTCTCTACTACCTACTAACCACAACATTTTCTTGTGGTTAACGGATTGATTACGAGACAAGAAAGTCATTGTGTCCTACCCTCTGAAAATGAGCCGCACCATATCTAATCAAATCGTAATCCCTACTGATTCGAACCTGCGTATTAACACAGACCTGTAAAGTTAATAAATGTTTCATGATGGCGAGAGTTTAGACTCTGGATTGAAATGCATACAAATATAATTGATCTCAATGGGGAATGTGATTTCGTGGTCATGTGTTCAAACTCAGGCACCAATGGTCTCAATTCATTTTTCATCCTTGTCAGTCTTTTTTCACAGCTAATCCCCAAACTGACCAATTTGCTCCTGCCCAGATCTTTTTAATTATCACCTCTGCTTTTCAACTAATATGACATCCAGCTGGTTTATGTTAATAGGATAGTTACTGTCGAATGTTGGTGGTTCCCCCACCACACCCGCCCCATCACTTGCCCCCCCTCCCCTTTTTTTTTTTCCTTCCATGCACACTGGGTGATTAATTATAAAGTACAGAGAATGAGCATCAGCCAGGACTGGTGGGTGACAGATGCATGAGGAGTCGGTGCTCCAGGAGCAGCTGGATGAAGGTCACAGCAACCTGGGGGAGCAAAAAAAAAAAAAAAAAAAAGTGGGGGGCACACTGTACTGTGGCGAATGCTGAAAGATAAGATGTGCTCATGTTAAACCTTTATAGAGGAGATAAAGCACCACATGGAACACGGGTGTCCTTCACTTGCAGAGTGTGGCACCACGCAACCATTTTAATAACAGATGGCTTCCTTTAACAAAAACACTTGAGCTTGCCTCCGCCAGATGCGTCCCCTGATGCTACGAATCCAAAAATATGGAGGCGCGAGTTTACATCTTATTTTATTTGGTTATCTAAGGAAATCTTTATGTGACAGATATTTTATGACTAACCCATTTAATGATAGAATGTCTCCAAAAAGTTTATTTTTTCTCCTGTAGTCCCTTTTACAGCATTTTTCATGTGTCTGCTCCGTATAAATGGCATGGCACAAAATCGGGTTGAGCAAGCAATTTTAGACATTAAGAAATTTTACACTTTTGGACGTACGGTAATCACCGATATTCATGTGGGATCGGGACGGAGCCCTGCCGTGGCATAGGCAAATAAATCTGGATACTCTGTTAAGACTGATTTGGCACGTACATAGGAAACTTTACATGAATTAATAGATATTATAAGTAGCTCACAAAGGGGTCTACGTGGGCATTCCCAGAACCCGTTGGGAACCAAGCACCAAGTACATGCCCGTGTTGTCATTTGGAGTGAATCCAAGTCACTTACTCTGTAGATGTGAGGCGTATCATTCAGCAACTACAGAATATAGCTTGAGTAACATCATTTTATTCCTGCTCATTTGCCGGAACGCTGCGTCAGCAGCATCGCAAATGACAATGCGGATCAGTATAAAAATGAACAAAATAAAGGCAAACAACGCTGTGTAAAGGAGTCACTATAACACAATTTTGCAATAATGAATATAATCAAAATAAATATATTTGTTGGTGATGGGGACTAGTTTTAAATTTCAATGGACAAAAATGGGCAGGAGCCCATCATTTGGTTCATGGTCTAGTTAAGATACTCTTAATTTGTAAAGAAAAATCACACCGTCACCATTGTCCAACATGAAACTCTAAACCCTTTTTAACTTAAAAAAACTTAATATAAAAATCAGCAATTAACTATGCTCATAAATTTTAGTTGACTGACAACCATAATATATATACTATACAGGTGCATCCCAGCAAATGAGAATATTGTAGAAAAAATCATTTATATCAGCCCAATAGTTCAATGAAAAAAACCCAACAAAACTCATGCATATGAACAAAAACCCCAAATTTAGTCTCTCAAGAAATTGCGAATGTTACATAAAAATGTTACATAAGAAACAATCAAATGATATGTACTACACGTATAGAAAATAGGTAGGAATTGGCCTTAGTCAGTCAGTCAATCAATCAAGTGCTTCACAACACAAATGGTCAGAGACAAACACAATCAACCACCCGCCCGCAGTCTCTGAACATGCATGTTTTTAATGTGTCTATATAATGTATTTCAGTTTTTAAATTGAATTTCCAATGTTATTTTTCTCCTTTCTGTGTTGTACTTACTGTATATACAGTACACAAACATATCATAGCATAGCACTACAGTATCCATCCATCAATCCATCCATCCATGCATCCATTTGAACTATTGCTTATCCTCGTTAGGGACGCGTCAGCACATATTCTGTGTAGGCAGTAGAACAGCGAGGAAGAATAAGAATTGGAGACGACATGGACTAAGAAACAGTCTGCTCACAAATGACTGTAGTTACACTCTAGTATGCAGTCATGATAGCGTTGCTAAAATGGCTCATTCTGTGCACAATGCCGTCCATACAATTTGAAGGTTAAACTGTGCTTTAGAATGCGGTTATAATAGAAGCGCAGTTGGAGCTTTAATTGCAGTCTAACTGTAAAGACGGAAGCGTTTCCGTGCTGCAAATGCACTGCGGGTTGTTCGTCATACTTGGAGCATCCAAGGAGACATTTTGCCATTTAAAATTCAAGCCTCCCGGTGATTTTAATGAAATTGAATCTAACGCTGAATGAACCACGCAAACAGGCGACGGGATGGGTGTCTACAAGTCTTGTGTCTCTGCTAATATTATTGTTATCACGCTGGGATAATACCATATGCAGATAAGGCTGTCTGCCTTTATTGAGGCCCACAATGAAACGATAATACCGAAATGAAATCAGCCGCTTTTTTTTTTTTTTTTTTTTTAAATTCATCATCTGTATTCCTCCCATTGCTGTTAAATGAGCTGGATGTGGGTGGCCTTCCGGTCAGCCGTCATCCAAGAGGGACCTATTAAAATGTGTTCGTACAGCAATTGCCGAAGTTAGCGAGAATCTCATTAAATGTCAGCGGCTCCGTTACTTATCTGCAAACTGACAGAGCATTTTACAGAGGACGGCGGGAAGTTGGCGAGAGCTACCGCAGTCACCTTAGAGGGTGACATTTGCTAGCGACCACTGCTCACAAATATGGTCGCTAATATTTGAGTTGGGTAAAGGGCGGCGGCGGTTATCGATCCTCGCGGGGGAAATTAAGGGCCGAGGGCAGCAGCGAGTCTCGGCGGGGAAAGCGATAAGTCAAACTGAAGCATAACAACCAGTACACTGGGCAATAAGAGAGGCCGCAATGCAAATATGATGAGGTTCACGACAATTTATGCTCACTCACTGTTTGTTAGCCAAGGCAAAGAGGTCATGTTTTCATTGTCGCACTCTTTGTGTTTGAGCAGGATTACGCAAAAACAACTTGTGCGGAGCTCTGACACAGGAGCCACGCTGCTAACTGTTGATCTGCAAATTGTGTATGTACAGTTTTACATATTTAAATACTTATTGACATATAATATTCACATCCTGTTAAGGTATTTTTTGGTAGAACAACATTCTGATGCGGTATGTGATATTTTACATTGTTATAGTGGATAGACGAGTTCCAATCAGGGTTTTATGATGGCGATTCTGATACGATCGCGTTGGATGAGCTGCGCACTTTTCAACTTTAAAGCTACTCACAAACGATATTTTTAATAATCGATTAATCTGTTGATTTTAATCGATTAATTGAAGATTCAGATAAAAAAAGATGATCCAAATTTCCATCTCTTCATTATTCAAAAGCAGGACATTATTTGAAACTGACAGTGCAGAAAATGAACAAACATGTATTATTTAAAATAGTAACTTTTGAGATTTTTCAATTGAATGGACAGTTCATATACCGATTGCGCTTTTTAATCAATTATATATTAGTCATGTGTCCAATTGACTTTGTATTCATTATTTTTTCTCATCATGGGTATCTGACATTTAAAAAAAAAAAAAAAAAAAAAAAAATCAATTAAGGTGTTGAAAATCCATACGTGCGTACCCCGCTTTACTCAGAGTTTTCCCTCGTCTACGTGCATATTAATCCTGGTGTTGCCCGTGGCGTCTACGCATCTTGTGAAATGTAAATCCGCGTAGGTGTCATCATAACTCTGTCTTGGTAGTCTGCGTTTTGCCCCCCAGCTTCACTTTCCTGTTCTCTTGGCCTTGATGACGTCTGTTATTCCTCACTGACTCATCTGGGCCCGCTTCAAAGCTCGCCATTCGCAAGTTAAAAAAAAAAAAAAAAAAAAAAAAAAAAAAAAGAGATTTCTTCTTAAGCTCTATTTTGCTGGCGTCCGCACATCGCACAGACATTTTTCAACACGTCCTTCCCTTCTCGTTATACAGTGCGCTTCACATGTGATGATCATGCAGATAACTTGTGCATCTTGCACGGTTTATTTATGTCCCTTGAGGAAGCGTCCCTTCTGATTCCTCTTTTACAGTGGATGTAGAAAGTGAACACATCATCTTTTTGAATGCCTGTTTTTCTTATGAGAATAGTGACCGGATGAACAGCATCCTGACGGGAATGCAGTATAATGCTTTTTGGCGAGCGTGCAATTCCAAATAGCAGTCAATTTTCGCCCCAAATCATCAGTTAATTTCACCTTTCAGCATGACATTCACCTGAAATCGATAAAAGAATGCCGTCACAAGGAGAAAATGAACTTTTTACAACAGCCCAGCCATATTCCAGACCTAAATGGAATGGAAAAGCTGTGGGTGACCTTCACAAAGAAGTCTACTGAGCCCGTCAGGGGACATCATGAGAATATTTAAGATTGCGATATAAACTTAGCAATGCAATAATTATTGCAAAATTTTGCAATGGTATTGCGTTATAACGCAATACTGTTGGGTTTCATAACGAAACCTTTGTATATTATACTTACAACACAATATATTTTCCGTTTTTATTGAGTTATTTTGCAATAAAAATACTTATTGCAAAATAACACAATGTTATTTTAGGAGGAAAACGAAAGACAAATAGATAATTGTTCACAGAACGGTTGTCTCATTTATCGAACCCCCAACTTAAAGGTTGCCATAAATTAAAATAATTCTCCTTCAACTTAATTTACGGTTTTATCCCCCCCAAAATATAAGTTGTGTTTTTTACAGTGTAAGAAAAAAACTGTCTTTAATGGGCGTTTAAAAAAAAAAATTTCCCTGCTAACCGGCATTGCCTTTTGGGTCAATAATCCATTTAATAATTTTGTTTCTTTTGTGCAGAATGGATCGTTTATTACAGGGATACTGGTTTTAGGGCGAGGTTCCGTTACTACAACGGGAACGTAACTCAAATTTTACTTTTTCAAAAGTAATCATTAAAGCCTGTTCTCACTCGCGCTCTATCTCTTCTTCGTGCTATTATGGCAGAATAGTTTCAAAACCCGGAAAGGTTTGCTTAAAAATTGTGATACTCAGGGGGAAACACTATTTTACTTCCATTTTAACAGGGGTGTGTTCACTGTTGTGACTAATGTTGTTCAAACTTGTCTTCCATCCGCATGATATTCACACGCCACCAAAACCTGACACTCAGACTGCGATTTAGTTGTTTTCCCGTTCTAAATTGTGGAACGTAGCCCTGTGGTCGCGTTCCATCTTGCTCCTGTTCCTGCTCCGTCTGTTCTACTTCCCGTCTTGAGGCGATCGCACGTCATCGATCTGTCAGTGGAACCGAAGTCTTTTTAATTACAGGAATTAGCTCGAGTAGACTTGCTGCTGTTCAAGGTTAGAGAAGCTTATTAGCAACGTCGCTTTCCTTTTAGTTTGTGTAGCTTTCTGCAATGTTTTTCAAGATAAGGAAAACGGGCTATTACCGTGGGAGGAAAATATCAATAACGCAATATATTGCGTCGTTACAAAACAGTCCCGACAAGTCGCCTTCGTATTGATACTCTTGCTATTCGAAGTTCCAGTTGTTTCAGAGCTGAATTTTTAATGACATGAATCGTGCGATGCGTCCTCTGTGTTTTGAACACAGCATATCTCAACAAACTGAGATTTTTTTTTTTTTTTTCGTGCGCGTGTGGCCAGTCCGAGGTGGATGACTCGAGCCACACGACTCCTGTCAAATCTGTCGGGATGTTGATTAGGGTGTGAGGCTTAGGAAATTCTATCAAAGACTAGCACTGACTATTAAATATGCTCGAAATATGGTACATTAGAGGTGCACGGACCATTTAATTAGGGAACACCAGTGGATTGCATAATTATCGTCTGGTTATAATATCTTTATCAGTCGTAAAATATATTATAAGATACCCCTGAGATTCCCAGCCCAATTTTCAATTAGATAGGGCATAGTGGTGCCATGGTGCTTATTCATTGGTGCTCCAACAAGGCCAGATGAACCATTTTATCCACCATGCCGGACCCCCATTAACATTTTTCCGTAGACGGCACTGCCACCGACACCTCCCCCTCCTCACCCTCACTTGTATTTATTTTAACCCAGGCTCTGTTTTGTCTCACTTGCGACGACAGCGACAGCGTCCTGCGAGCCGGCGGGGAGTCATGATGCCTTCTTGTGCGTCTGCTTGTTTAATTAGTCATGTGGAGTTTGCCTCCGCGTCGGGTAATGGGAAAAACTGAACTCCCGTCTCTTGTCCCACTGGGCCTTCGCATGCATCTCCACCTTCAGAGTTGAAAACAAAACACTATCCCCCCTAGAGTGGCGCGCTAGGAAAAGCAAAAAAAAAAAAACAAAAAAAAAAAACACCACACACATCTGTTCTGTAGGAGTGATGTAAACAAAACAAAACCTAATCACCAAAAAACAGCTTGATTATTAAATATATTGTGTTCACGAGCGAGAGTTTTTTTTTTTTTTTTTAGGGGGGTAGAATCAGATTAGAATAGAATGAATTTATTGGAGTGTTTTGCTCTGGACTTCATCTATTTAAGTGCTGGCCATCTAATATGACAAAATATGATATTGTGGTCCAACGGCTTGTGTCAGTGTTTTTATCTCGTGACAAGAGATGGTTGGTGATGGTGCATCGTCATGTTCATGCCAAGCAGCATGTGAACCACAAAACCGTGGTTGGTTGAGACAACTGTCGAGACCTTCTGCTTCCCTTTTGCTCAAACCAAAGAACGTCAGCAACGTTGCTGTTTTTTTTTTTTTTTATTTTTTATTTTTTTAGATCTATAACGATCTGTTCTTCTTTGTCTGACTAGAACTATCTCGCATGAGCCAGTTGGTCATTGTGCCTACAGGAAGTGAAAATGGACGAAATATGGAGTTACAGTAGTTTACCTCACGATATGCTGCAGAGATGCAGACAACAGGGTAGTGTTATTTGGATCCTCTTTAAAAACAGTGGACTTGGGTTTGGCACCCGCTGATTTGAATTTTCACCGTTTTTTTATTTTTTTATTTTTATTTTTTCAAATTTTATTTCAATTAAAAACAATAAAAAAAAAAAAAAAAAAAAAAAAAAATATATATATATATATATATATATATATATATATATATATATATATATATATATATTACATTAGAATATCCATGCCTCAATGAGTTGGTAGGAAAGTAGTAATTGCATATACGCCAGCTTCCTCGTGCTTCTGGTACGTACTTTTTTTTTTTTTCGAAATCAAATCATCTATAAGCACTTTACTTTTAAAAAGTAACACTGTGAAATAAGTTTGAAACGTTATTAATGTTTTGCGACCATAGTTTTGGGGTTATATTTAATGGTTTAAACGATTCATATACGCAATCATAAAAACGTCTTGTTCCTATGAAGCGTGTCCGAAAGGTTCCAGGACCGGTGTCACAAAATAGTGTCTAACGCCTCCTTTTGAAATGGCTGAAAAATACACTGCATACCTTTTATTAAAAGGTAAGTGTATTGACTTGTGATTTACCTGATAAAATCCACCCAGAACCCTCCCGAGTATCCCCCTTCATAGAGGATTTGCGAAAACTCGCTGTAAATGTCAAAGCTAGCGTGTAATCCTCATGCTATGTACCTTGATTGCAAAATTCCATCCAGATTGTCACTCCGAGATGTTTTAAAGGGCGAAATTGTGGCGTCTCTATATTGCTCCGGCTCAGGAACATTTACGCTGACACCGGAGTCATCAGTGTTACCTTCCTAATGACACCTGGATTATAAAAATACACCTTGTAGTTGCTGAGATAAGCTTCATTATTCTGAGGGCATGTCCTTTTGGAAAGCGGCGTGCAGTGCAGAGCAGAGTATGCATGCATACGGTTCGGTGGAGGAAGATAAGAGAGCTGGAGGGGAGCAGGTGAGAACGGTTCAAGTAATGCTGGCTCACAAGCAGAATTGAATTATTGATCAAGCAACAAATTACATTAAGGAGGACCCCACGGAGCCATCCAAGCAGACTGGACCTCACATACGTTTGTGTTATTGGTGTGTGTGAGGACACATTTGTGCAGGGTTGGCTAGAACACCCCCCCTGGTCAAAGTCCACATTATTTTTCCGCGGGCAGCGGCGGGAGCCTGCGCTCCGACAGGACGGAGCAAACAGTGAATCAATCAAGTGAGCTGAGGTGATGCATACAGAAGGACTTCAACTGATTGCACACTGAGTGGCTCGTTTGTTGTTTTTTTTTCTTCTTCTTTTTTTATTTTTCCCCCAATAAAGCACAATCAACTCTTATTACCTATCAGGGCAAAAATGAAAGGCATGAGACTTTTATTCCTCCATTCTTCCAGGGCGTGCTCTGATTTATGTCCAGTTTTTTATTTTTCAACAGCATACATTATATGGACTGTAATGGAAAAATGAGATTTTTCGACTTGGTGACGCAGCAGGGGGCTAGTTGTCCAAGGTTATTCTCGTATTTGATGTGCCAAGTCGTTGTAACCAATTGTACATTTGTAATGTATGATTCTCAGCTTAGCATAATTGGAACCACAGCTGTTGTGCTAGTCCAAAGACTTGGACATTACTCTTTGTGTGTTTTTTCTGTATTTTTCGCCCTTGAAAAATTGCCAAACCAACACAGTGGACTAGCAGGCCGAGTCCTCACTTTGCTCTGGAGTTCTGCTAACATTGTAACTCGTATTTGTACTCATGCTGGAACGCACCATAGTCTCATCACTGAACTATGCTAACGTACTGGTAAAGCTGTAAGTATAATACATATTTTCAAAGCTTGACGTATTTTTGTCTTCGTGGAGCAGTTTTACAAATCAGTGACTTCATTTGAGGAGCAACTTTCTAATTTTGTGGAGCAATTTTTTTTTAAGTTTAACTCCCCCACTGTTAGACATTTTCAGACCCTCTTTTACGTTTGGAAAAAATATATAAATGCGGTCCTGGGATTGAATGGCTAGACTGTGAAAAGACGCGTAAATTCGTCAATGGCAGTGAATGAGTTAAGTGGCAACCGGCTAAGGGAAGTTCACCAAGTTGAGGTAGGCTGGCTCAGCCCGCTCACGCTTGTCCTTGTGTGCGGTGATGAGCTGGCTTTTCTACTCGGGCATCGCCCGTTCCCGTCCGCTGTTGTGTTCTTGTACAAGCGCCATAGCCCTCGGCCAGCGAGGATTACACTGTGTTATATTATTTTCCCGCTCACACACGCGCAGCAAAGCACTGCAGGAACAAACATCCCGGCGTAAAGTACTGGGAATGTTTGTCTGAGTTTACGCGTGATGCATCTCTCCCTTCAGGCGGCCGGACCAATCAAAAGCGGCCGTCTCATTAAAAGGTATGAAGCCTGTGGAGAGGTCAGCGGCTAACTCGGCTGATTAGTGAGTTCTGGCAGGCTTTCAGGCGGCCGCTTGCTCGCAAGGAGGCGGGAGGCTGGCTTCATCAACGGGCCTGTCTGTGGAGGGATGGCGGGGTTGGTGGGTGGGCGATAAACTGCGCCTGAACCCTCCTTCTCGCCACAGGTTTCGGTCCCATCTGTCAGGGTCAAGGACGATGTGAAGATCCAAGGATTTTCCGTCCCGCTTTAGTCACAATCCTGTTTGCCATCCCCGGCACCCTTGTGGCAGCAAAAAAAAAAAGACGTAATTAGTGTCTAGCCATCATGTCTGTTAAAATACTTGATTGCATTTTTTTTTTTCCAGCAAATGAAATACAGAATAAATAGATTATGCTTGTTTTTCTGTTGTAACAATGCTTCTGGCACTCTTAACAGTACCAGACGAAACAATATTGGCAGTGCTACA
Organism: Filicampus tigris; assembly: GCF_054856515.1. Classification (NCBI taxonomy): domain Eukaryota; kingdom Metazoa; phylum Chordata; class Actinopteri; order Syngnathiformes; family Syngnathidae; genus Filicampus; species Filicampus tigris. The sequence continues at coordinate 25,779,824 of NC_141220.1, read as the reverse complement.
AGTTATTCTTTTAACAAACCAAAAGCCTTCAGCAAGGTACACCCATAGCGACATTCGGGATATGTTTAAGGTTTTTTTTTTTCTCAAAGACGACAAAGGTCCGGTTATAGGATGTCTCTGAAGATTATCCTGAGATAATATCCTTTTGTTAAGAGTGAATTGAATTGAGTTTGTACTCCTGTACGGATCGTCACACATCGTTTCCCACTCGATATTTCTAAAGGTAAGTTTGACATTAATATTGTAGATATCAACAAAGTATTTCTATCTAGTGGGAATCAATTGTTGAATACATTGGGCCCCGCATATTTGCGGTTCGGCAGTTCCGTTTTTTTTTTTTTTGAGATTTCCGCAATTTGATTCTGACTGGTCACCGTTCCAGTTACAAATATCTCCAACTTGAGCTTGATTTAAGATTTGTGAAAAGGGACATATAACAAAAGGTATCTTGAAGAGCCCAGATTTGAACCCTCAAACTCAGACTATGCTAACTACTCATCAATGATGCCACCTTGGCAAACCAGAAACGTTTTTTGACATGGCATATCGCAGATTTTAGTCTATCGCAGGAGAGTTTTAAAAGTGTCCCCTGGGTCGAACCTGTAAAAGACCGTTCGATGGTCTGTAAATTATTGTCACAACAGGCGAATGATCCACCAAACATGACTTCCTCTTGGTCCATTTTTAGCTTCCCCGACGAGTGTTGTGATCAAAGGCCACATTGAGTTTCCCCATCAGTGACCAAGTCGCACCAAGCGGCCTTTCTGGCTCGTCAGGAATGCGTTCCGGGTTCTAGTTCTCCCATCAAAAGCGAGCGCCATGACCCGGGCTGACTTTCAGCCAAGGGCAAAGTGTGCTGCTGTGTGACTAACTTCCAAAGACAGGTTGTTCCTGAAGGTTACTTCGTTAGACAAGTGTGGCTCTTATCCATGTTATCCTTCGTCTGCCTTTTGGGGTTTTGTCCCTTGGGAAAAAAAAAAAAAAAAGAAAAAAACAGTCCACTTTTGTTTCTCTTGCTGCTTTCATTGCTGATAAGCATGCTATCTAAAAGTAGACCCTGGCAGCAGTCCTCGTCTATTCACTCCCTCACCTCCTCTTCCTCTTTCGTGGTATGTTTGGATGTTGAGTGTGTAATCAGTTGAAGAGAAGAGGGTGCGCAAATGTGTGTGTGTGTGTGTTTAATTTTTAAAAGTTTTTCTTTTCATTGCACCGAACGATTGCGGGTGGAGGCGCACCAGCTCGTATCTGCTGACTGTCACTTCCATTAAGCGCGCTGTACTCAACCGCTTCCACTATATATATCCGCCTTGACCCAGCTTTCTGTACACCAAGGTCCCCCTTTTGTTGCGATGCACAGCCTTTTTGAAAGGCACAAGCGCCGAGGTCCAAAGATATGTGGGAGTAATCGCTGGTTCACTTTTACTTTTTATCCTTTGTGTAGAAATAACATTTTTTTTTTTCCTTCTTGGAGGACATGCAAGCTGTCCCATTGTGTGGTTGACAATATTACTAAAAAGCATCGTAAAACCGTTATTAACTGTGAAGGCAAGTAATTTAACATTTACTTGTTATCGTTTGTTCCGTAATGGATGCCAGCGGCATTGTGCAAATGTTAGCTAAGCCTCATTCCTTGGAATCCTCAAAAGACAATGATGGCAGATAAATTGACGGCCTTTAGCTTAGCGGTTAGCGCACTCAATTTCCAACCGGTGAGACAGTGGCGGGACAGCGCAGGTCTCCGCTGTCACACAAACAGTACAATACTTTAGTTTATGGATAGCCTGACTAAGCATTAAGTGTGAAATCCAACCAACAAAAAGTAAAAGTAAATCTGTTAGCTGCCTATTTCCAGAGATGGGAAATCCAGGTCCAGAAAGTAAAAATCCTGCCACAGTTTGGCTTTATCCACAGGTGCTTCTACTCGACCATCAGATGAACGAGCTCAGTTGATTAGAAGCACCTGTGGCTCAAGACCTGTGCCTTTTTTTTTTTAATTTATGGACCTGAATTTCCCAACTCTGCTTATTTCTAATAATACATCGGTGAGTTAGCCACTCTGCACTTCCGCCCCGCTGTTAACTTAACAGTGGCACGAATTAACAATAATCTCCCTTGGCCACCGGGGGGCAGCATGAAAGAGACAAACGAATATAGATGGAGAGAGAGAGGACGGTGTGAACTCCTCAGTAAGATGCAGTAGTAATCGTTTTTCGCAGAGGACAAAGAACATATTCCCGCGGTTATTGTTGTATTGTTAAGTTGTTGGTTGCTAAACTGGCATTCCTAAACAAAGCGACGTGGTTGTTGTAAATACACGTCTTTTGTGTCATTGTCTTTTGTTTTATGTTTAGTTTGACAGTGAACTAAAATGGGAGTGGTGTAAAACAGTTTGAAGCCTCTTTTGTGAAGAATTGTTCACTATCAGTTGAGATGAGTTCGCCCAAACCATCCAGTGCTTGTATCACAATTATTGCTCTCTAGTCAAAGCAAAAAAAGTCGTCCGAACGACGAAAAACGAATAAGCCGGCCCACTTGTATCTTAAGGCGGCACTCTAACTCCAAATGTATCACTTTTGGGGCTACTTTGGAGTTAGCAACTGTACATGTAAACCTATGATAAAGAATGCAACATGCATTATTTTGTTCCAGCAATCTGAACATAAAAAAATTCAAGACTGTTTGAGGGCCGGTACAATTTTACTTTTTAACAAACTGCAAACTATTAAGGGACTCGTAAATGCTTCCGACCCGATGCTGTAAGCTACTGTTTTACCCCGACGACATTACAAATCCCCCCTCCCAGTCGAGCAGGTCTTAACATTTTCTGAATAGAACAAATAAAGCTTAATTTGGGAATTGCCTGGTGTTTTTGTGTTTTGTTGACATATCGTTCTACCCCAGCAAACATTCCAAAAGACGGAGGAGCCCCAGAGGATTTTGGCTTGTGGATGTGCGATTATATTTTTGTATTATTTATTTGTATTATTGTTAAAGGCCAATGCAGTGCCTCTTTCCGTTGAGGCCCTTTTAGCTGAATAATCAGCACTTTAATTAACAAAACTGGGTTCAGAATATCAATTCTAGTTTATCCCGTATCTGCAGTCATGTCACATCAACAAACCATTATGACTAATTGCAAGTGTCTATTGTCTATTGCTGTAGATAATTACGTACTTTTTGGTTGTAAATCACATTTCCTCCGTGAATAATCTACCACTTGCCCCTCATTTGTCATTAATTTTTTTTCATATTCATCATTCTCAATCAGGGCATGCCGTCTGTGCGTCCGAGCCCGTCAATTAAAATTAAAGAGGTCCAGTCTAGGAAAAAAGTTTTGTGCTGCTGCATTTTTTCCCCCTGATAAACTAAATATGGAAAAACATTTCATATATAATCAATCTAAATTTCCCCAAATAAAACGCTTTAACTGCCTTTTATCTGCTTTTTTTTGTGCTTTAAAGTGGAAGTCAACCCAAACATATTTTTTTCAAAAAGATGTTCTATGCAGACCCACTAGTAAATAAGGCATTCTGATTAATCGGAAATATGATTTAAGCAGCAAAATGTATCCGTTTTTAGCCATCTCAGGGGGTGGCCATTTTGTCACATCTGTCGACTGAAAATGACATCACAGACCCTCAGGCCTTAGGTAACGACCATCACAGCTCACCCGTTTTCTGACGCTGAGCCATGATTGGTCGTTATCTGAGCCCTGAGCAACTGTGATGTCATTTTGAGTGGACAGAAGTGATAAAATGGCCGCCCCCTGAGATGGCTCAAAAACGGATACATTTTGCTGCTTAACTCATATTCCCCAAACGCAATATTAATCAGAATTCCCTGTTTCAACTAGTGGGCCTGCTGGGAACATATTCTTGAAAAAACAGTGTTTTTGGTTGATTTCTTCTTTAAAGCAGGACATAATCTGTTTAATGTGAACTAACTTGCCCCCTGCTCGCCTGCCTTGCATACACCCACTCACCCCACTTCCATGCTTGAATAAGCCATTTGATTGGCCGAATAGCCACGTGAGTGGAGTTACAACGCAACTATTGCTTGGTGTGGTTTACTACCATGACCAGAAAGCCTGCGTCGGTTTAAGACTACCATAAATCCAATAGAAGTTGGGGAGGGCAAAATAAGACTTTGATGTAATGTTGCTCAGGTGACTGTAAATCCGGTATAACCCGTGACTACCTCAAATCCTTTAAAAGTTGGACAGGTTGAAATACAGTCAGCCTATACTAAGTCCCTTAAAAGTTGCACCGGTTTAAATATGACAACGGTAATTTCAAGAAAAAGTTCCACACGTCAAAAAAACATAAGGGTAAATGCCTTTAAAGTTGAGCATGTTAAGACAAGACAAGGGTGAATCCCATTAAAATTGGGAAAATAAAACTATTGTAATACTTATCAAAGTTGCATAGGTTAAAATAAGCACCATCACGGTTGCACATATAAAAAACGAGTACCGTAAATTCAATAAAAGTTGTTGCTATTGAAATGAGAACATCATCAATCCCATATAAATTGTGCATGTTAAAAGAGGACTATTATAAAACCGATTGAAGTTGCAAAAGGTTACGATTCCGTCACACACACTCATAAAATTCGCATAGGCTAAAAAAGGGCTACTGCAAAGTCATTCAAATCCGCAACACTTAAAATATGACAATGGTGAATTCAATCAAAAGTTGCACATGTAAAAAAAGGCTCATGGTAAATCCCTTTCAAGTAGAGTATGTTAAAATGAGACGACGGCAAGGCCCATCGAAGTGGCGCAGGTTAAAATAAGACTACTGTACGTATATAAATTGCACAGGTAATATACGACTACCGTAAATCCCATAAAAATTGCTGCCGCTGAAATAAAACTACGGTGCTGCCCAGAGACTACGACAAAGCCAAAACAATCGCACCCGTTAGAATATGACTGCAGTAACACCGTGAAACTTGTGAGACGACTGCCATAAATGATACGCCGGTTAAAATGTGACTTCTGTAAATCATGTAAAGGTTGTACGGACTCGCTTAAATAGCCAGCCTTCATCGACCTATTGAGGACTGCGGCTTTACGTGCTCTCCGATGAAGCGCGAGTGTCGTTTGTAAGCCTCGGGCGCCCGCTGGAATGTTCTCATCCCAGTCCAGACATGCTTCCTGTTCTGGAATGACAAACATCTCCTCCGTTCTTGGAATGTCACTTCGCCTCGCATTCATCTCCAAGCAATTTCGTCCTCATACACTTTTAATGCCTTACTGCTTTTGTGTTAATGCTTAACCGTAGAAAAGACATCTCAGAATAGCGAGCCCTGGGGTTTGTGTAATGACATGCTGTTGGTTGGTGCGAAACAGCAGCTTGTCTTCCCCAAGCCGCACCTTCATTTCATTTTATGTGGCGCGATCGAGTGCGTGTGATGTCATCGTGAGGTGCGCCGAATGCACTCCACCCTCGGGGGGTGAGAGTCGACTCCTCGAACGGATGCAAAGGAAACCTGAGAGGCATTGCACCTCCGGTTGGAGTCTGGAATGGATCACATTTTGACTATTGTGTAGGGAATTTAGCACACCAGGCTGTTGCTACGTGTGATCAGATCTTTGTCTTTAGACTTGGTGAAGCAGCATGTGGATCATCGTCCAATGTAATTGAAGGCCCCTGTGGTAGTGGTAGCCGTAGTGGGGGGGGGGGGGGGGCAACACAAAAGGACCACTTTATCAAAGAAATATATTTTGTGCGAGGTAAGAAAATAAGCTGAGGATTTGTGTTTGACTAATTATTGCCTTGCGAAGGCTATCTGGTTGATCCTGCCAGTAATTTTTCCGTCAAATCGCAAAGATTAAGCAATGCCAGTTTAAGTACACAGAGACCTGAAGAGTGAAACTGTAAAAGGCTCATTAAATCAGTTATGGTGCCTTTGATCGCTCCGCTGTTACTTGGATAACTGTGGCACTTCTAGAGCTAATAACTTACGCTTCATAAAAAGGAACGTGCTCTGCCCTGGACTTTTTTTTTTTTTAAACAATTCCAGATTAAAGAGAAATAATTGATGTACGCAACCAAAAAAAAAACTTGAGATACATGATACATTTTAATGAAATGTATGGCAAGACTGAAGATATCAGTAATGACAAGTTGTTACTCTAAAATGTGTTATTTGAGTGACACTTAAGCCATGTTCAAGAAAAGTTAGTTTTTTTTTTCATTTTTTGTTGATTTTTTTTTTTTAACAATATTTGATACAAAGAAAACACGCTCATCACAAAAAATAATGGTCTCAACAAGTATTAATTCGTGCTATCAGCAGTTGTAACTGTAAATGTGCATTAGCCTAATATTGAGTAAGGGTTATTTGGTAAAATCTCCCAAAATATTTTTCACATTGTCACGTTCACGATGCCCATCAATTCCGGCTTCTTCCGTTTTCTCTGGCTTCATCTTGCGTGATGTGGGGCTTTTGAGGTAAATTTACCCTCCCAAAACATGGTCAGTTTCCACATTATATAACCTTGGAAGTGCTTGAATTTATTAGCTCCCTTGTATCGTGTTCCAAATGCTTCTCACAATTTTCCTGATTGAGCACAATCGTAAGTAGCCAATACGTTCAAAGTTTGGGTCTCTTCCAATCACTTCAGTGGCTGGACTGGTTTATTACTGTAATTGTAATTTTCAAATGACACTTCCGATATGTACTGACACAACACGTGAAACAACCCGCATGAGCACATTCCCTAAATTACTCCGCGATTGTGCGGAAGTAAACAATAATACATGAATAATATAAATAATGAACCTTAGGCAGTGTTTAAATGAGAATAGCCTCCCCATTCCTCCACTGACCACCATCTGCAATTATTTAGCTTATTTAACCCGTTAACACCTTAATGATTGACATGCATCCAATGCGACCAGATTTGACTATGCAATCACTGTAATTTAGATTTACAGCAGGATTAACGTGTTTATTTGCGTCATTTGGGTAGACGTGGATCACGACACGTCATTGATTGAGGTATTTCACCGACGCCAACCTCGTACTGATTGCGCGGATCCGATCTGTGCGTTTACGCTGCGCTCACATTGACACATATCGAATTTTGTAGCCACATTTGGAAGAGGCCTGGTTGTAATCAGAATACACCTGCCTTGACTCATATCCCACTTGAGAGCAAAACCTTGGAATTGTGTCACTTGGACCACGCAGTTGCAGTTTGTTCACCAACCTGGGTAAAGTGGAACCAGTAGCAGCATTAGGATTTGTCTCTGCTTCTGTAGCGTGGTCATATGCGGTGTGATGCTTTTTTAAAATTTTTTTTTTTTTTGTGTGGGGCACACACAGCCATAGTCTTGTTGATTTTTTGGGTGATTGTCACTATCTGAATCAGCACCGTGCGCTTCACTTGAAACCGTTGCCGGATTGTTACCGTCAAGTACCATTTATTGGCAGTGAGTGTTTTAAATGACTTGTTAAATACTTTGTTTTTGAAATTTGTGTTAGTGTCAAATGGATATTTGCGCTCCTTAAAATCCCCGATTGCCTCTTGTGTTGCTCCCGCGGCCTCTTGTTAAAGTTAAGTACGTATGACTCACAACTCTCAAAACAGAGCCTGTATCCAGGCACTAAGGCCGTGTACCGCATCATCACAAGAGATATTTTTAAAAACATTTATTTTCATATGCGCTTTGGCATTCCATAAGCAAACATGATCACATTTTAGCTCACTGAAATGTGTTTTCTTTTAGGAAAATTCCAGGCAGGGGAAAGTCTTCCAAAGTTATTTTTATGGCATGCACGACATTGTTATTGTTTCTTATCCCAAAAGTGACTTTCTTTGGGCTTCTGATTGGCTTGAAGGGCCTCAAAGTTTGTGGTTATAAAGCTTTGTCTCGGGCTGGGCGATATGACCCAAAATTCACACTTGCATTCATATTGAATCCCTGCAACGTATACATCGTGATATAAACTCAAGTGTAAAAATTATAATTAGCCAAGCTAAATTGATTAAAAACAACAACAAAAAAGCAAAAACACAGAAAAAGCTATTATGCAGTTCTCAAAATTCAACCTAAAAATTCAGCACTCAATGATGCAAAATGATGCAAGCGAACAGATATAGCATTACTTATACTTTAAATATTTAATAGACTTTATATTCATTTAAATTTGACCTTATAGTCTCATCGTCCTGCCGGACGAACGCAGTAATGATTCATTTCTGGTTTTCGGATGCAACATTAAAATTCAGAACTGTATGATGCAAAACAATGCAAACAAATTCAAGTATTTCATATAATTTACATTTATACATTTTTGACCTTACTGTCCTGGTTGACGTATGCAGTAACGATTCCTTTCCGTGGAGGTGTTGTATTACTTTCTCTCTCCCGACACTTTAAAAATTTGCAGTTAGCATGACTTCTCTGTCGTCTCCCGTTCTCCCTTCTCGCTAGTTGTGTTGCATGTTTGGTCAGTTACTCCTCCTCGTCCTTCGGTCATAGTCATACTTGTCAGAAGCGTAGCTTATTCGCTGCCATAAAGGCAAGGATTTAGTCGCTTAGAGGAGAGAGTTTGTTATGCTCAACGATCGAACGTTTGATGTAGCCACCGTACGTTTGGCCTCAGCTTCTCCACATGGCTCGGAAGCAAAGAATCACCTCTTTAAGTCGATAGCACCATGAAAGTGTCTCTTCTTTAGTGCGTGTGCCGCAACCGTGCGATCCACTTGGCTTGAGGCAAAACACTAAGCGACCCATTTGTTAGTTCATTGGGATGTGTTTTCCGCCTATTAACCATGCAGTCATATGCTTCCGTTGTAAGAATGCACAGAAATCTAATGTGCGCGTATGCTAAAGTGCACTGTGATCCTCAGGAGGCCTGAGCACATAAAATGTATTCAACTACTAGTATATTATTTTTCCCCCCAACAGACTTAACCCTTGTATGAACTTATTATGATAACCTACATCAGGATTTTTTTTTTTTTGCGGGGGGGGTTTGAATAGCAGTCCACTGTGGTGACCACTGTCCCTGTTTTGAAGGGGACAAATGCAAAACACGTTTTGTGAGACAAATGTTTTGTGAGGCTTTCAAGCTACCTTTCAATAGATCAGAGCTTGACATCAACTTTTTTGCTCGCCAGTCACTGCGACTACTGATTTTCCAGAGTTACGAGCTACCCAACATTTTTTACGAGCTAAAGAAAATATTTTTTGGAACAAGAGAAGTGATTAGCGCCGTATCATTTTATCGAATGCAGGAGAAAGGTGCTTTTTTTTCACATTTGTAAAGTCAACACAAACATATTTTTTTAGGAATATGTTCTATGCAGGCCCACTAGTTGAAACGTGTATTTGTGGAATATGAGTCAAGCAGCAAAATCCACTTGTTTTTAGCCATCTCAGGGGGCGGCCATTTTGTCACTTCTATCGACTGAAAATGACATCACAAATGCTCAGGGCTCAGATAACGACCAATCATGGCTCAACTTCAGGAAACAGGGGAATTGGTTGTTACCTGAGCAACTGTGATGTCATTTTCAGTCGACAGAAGAGACAAAATGGCCGCCCCCCAGAGATGGCTAAAAACAGGTAGATTAACTCTTACTCCACAAACACAATATTTATCCGAATGCCTTGCTTCAACTCGTGGGCCTGCATAGAATATAATCTTGAAAAAATATGCTTGGGTTGACTTATCTTTAAAGTTAGCCAACAGTACCGCTTTATCAAAAACATGCCGCACTGTTTACCGGTGCGAACCATACTGTGGCTAACTGGACCCTACTTCACAGTGGAAACAGGGATATAGCAAATTACGCTAGGAGACGATTGTTCTTTTTCAAAAAGAAGCCATATCACGGTTTTCTGTTCCCAACGTGGTGGAAATGGTTTGAGTGATCAGCCATTCCGTTTTCTCTTCCTACCTTTTCCCCTGATGAGGGAATTTCTATAATCTAGTTGCGGACCAAACAATTTCGTGTCCCTCGCATCCTCCGCTGTCCATACTTGTCCGAGCCAGGTCATATGCTAACCTCCGTCCCCTTCCCCAGACCTGTTGGGCTGTAACGCAGCCTAAGCCTTTTGTCGAGAAAGGCATTAGCCTATATTTGCAGCCGGGAGTGCTTTGTCATTCGGACTTGGGAATGGCTCATCCAGATGGGTGATTAGTCATCGCTGAGTGTTTGTGTCCACGGATAGACGATGACAAAGTTGCCGGTGTGCGCGACTGACCTCGGGACGCTGTGATTACACGGTGTGATGACACCGATAGTCGTAATGAAGATCGAGGACGCGCACCCCCGTATTGCCGACACGGTCTCATCTTTACGCTCGGCTAGCTGGGCTTCCATCAGAGGTTCGGCGACGTTCGGGGCCAGGAAAAGTTGTTTGCTCCCAGTGTTTCTGAAGGAATAGTCGAGTGGAGGAAAGAGGATGAAAGTTTTCTTTTGTACATCGGCGGTCTAATGCAATTTCACAGCGATGACTCAACAAAAGCAAGAACATGTGCTCCCCTGAAGATTAAATGCTCGCTCTTAGCGCTAATGCTCATCATCACCTGCCTGAGAGAAAGAAAAACAACAGAGATGCGTGTTGCCTGGCTGGTGTTAGTGAGGATAATAAGGCGCCGAGGGGAAAAGGGTGTTTTATTTGTCAGGGTTTTTTTTTTTTGTGTGCCTTTCCTGGCCTCTGGCAGACAAAACAAAAAGTTTGCAGCGCAGAAGTTGGGATTTGTCGTTGTCTTTTCTCTCACCTGGTGTAGTTAGCGCAGTGGCAGCTCATCAACAGGCACCAATTGCTCAATGGCCATGTTAAAAGCCCATTTAGTTCCTGTGTGTTTATAAGCTTGAATACTAGTGCGTGTGTGTGTGTGAGTGTTCGTGAGACACTTGTGTCCAAACACATCTGCCTGCCTTTAATTAGTTTTGCCTTGGCGTTGGGACCAACCAGTCTCACTGGTCTTTAATAACAGCAGACAAAGGCCATTTATCCAGGTAAGAATACACAATTGTGCATTCATTTAGCCAAAGTCACGTTGAAGTTTAATTCCGAGGCTTTGGCAAAACATATTCTACTCCGGTTGGAATTGGGCATGTGCCGAGTAATCGTTTGCAGTGGAAAAACTGTGCTTCAAAAGTCAAACAAACCTTCAATCATCACGCACGATGTCAGCGACTCACATGAGACTTCAGCTCTAAAGGATTAACTCCACAAGTGTGTTTTTTGCCTTTTTTGTGTCGCCGCTGCAAACGCTTTGCTGGAAAAGAGGAAAAATGTGAACAGGAAGTGCAAGGGTCTAGTAGCTCAGTGTCTTCGATGACCGTAGCACTCATGTTTTTGAAATGCGAGAAAATTAGGTTCATGGCAACAGTGGTGCCGGTAGTGATCCGGGCACTGGGGGCAGCAAACTCCCAAGCTGAGTGGATGACTCCGGCAAATACCAGGAACAACATCCGACGTATCCGTACCAAAGAAAAAAAAAAATACATTCCAAAGACTGATCGTTAATTTTCTCCATTCTCCAAATTCCCATCCCTAAAAGACGCATGAGCGACAAATAAATGGGTAGCAGATTTCACAATTCACAGGTCCACCAAGTGGACATAAAGTACTTAGACCCGAGCTCGGTGAAGAGTGACACACATCAAGGTCCATTGTGCCGATGACATGAACATCGAGCGGTGCTATGGAATGGATTGAGCAATGCTATGGAGAGATTCAGGCATCCATCCCTTGAGAGTTCCACCTGTGTGCACCTCAGCTTTGCCCCATTTAGTCTGTGTCTTCAGACGGACGCACACGCACATGCGGCCTGCCGAACTTAGCTCCTCAGCTCCGTTGGCAGGGGTGCCACAACAGGAGGGAGGGATCAGGTGGCCGAGGCTAACAGACGGAAGGAGAAGGCGAAGGGAGGGAGGGCTTGACAAATGAGACTTGTCAGGTAACATGCACAGATGCGAAGGGACAGAGAGGAAGAAGAGCGAGAGGGGGGAAAAAAAAAAATTGAAGGGAGGGTGTCCGTCAGCTCGTATTGGGCCATCAGCAAATAGAGAGAAAAAAAAATCTCGCCCTATTAGCAAGGCGCGCAGTCAGTAGAGGGGAATGCATTTTCAAGGAGGAGGTGGGGGTGGGGCGGGGGGGCGTTTGTAGTGTCTGCTTGCTCCCGAGGACCACTTATTATTCGGATTGAGGGGAGAGTTGCCTCAGTCGAGCTGCTCGGGATGCTTCTTCTTTCAATGGCTATGATCAAAAGGTGCGAGCAGAGCGAGGCGCAGCGCCAAAAAGCAGGCCTGGAAATTTGGGTCACGCCGATGACGTTTTCATTCAGCCACTGAGCAGACGAGGCGAGACGGAGCTGAATGAAATATGCAAACCAGTGGAGGGCATTTGACTGAATATGCTTAATCCCGATATGGAATGTTAGCACTCTGGAATAGCAGTTCACAGGTGGTGGATGTTGGTCGACTTCATGCAGCATGCAACACGGGTGTGAAGCAATTCCCGGAAACACGGCTTTTGCTAAATATGAGCTCGGTGATTGATAGGAAAGCAAAAATGATTTGTGGAATGTGGTCCAATGGTCTGAAGATGGAGCAGTAGTTTAAAAGTGGCAGAAGTTGATTGAAGCAGTGAAGCAGTTCCTGGAAGAATTGGTTATGGATCTCGATATATGTTCTTTGAAACAGTTTTTTGCACAACTAAATATGAATGGCATGATTACAGAAAGGTAAAAAGGAGAATAGCAGTTCATATGTGGCAAAAGTTGACTTGTGACAATGATGAATAGAAGTAGTTCCCAGAAAGAGTGTATTCAACAAAATATAAGTTTAGTGATTCCAAGGGAAGTAAAAAGAAGCTAGAAGTTGATCAAGTTGGGCAAGTACCGATGCCTTATTTTACCAGCCGCAGATACATTTAGGCAAAAAAAATAAATAAATCAGACATTGAGTAAGTTCTCCTCAGCGGTATTTGCCGCTTATACTGTGGCAGTTTGACACAATGGCAAATCATCTGCATCACAAAGAGAGGTCTTTTTTTCACATTTCTTGTTACTTTGTTAAGAAGAAAGTCAACCCAAACATATTTATCCCAGAATATGTTCTATGCAGGCCCACTAGATGAAATATCGCATTCTGATCAACATTGCGTTTGTGGAATATAAATCAAGCCGTGCAAAACGCACCCGCTTTTAGCCACCTCACGGGGCGGCCATTTTGTCACTTCTGTCGACTCAGATAACGACCAATCACGGCTCACCTGCTTCCTGAAGCTGAGCCACGATTGGTCGTTATCTGACCCCCGAGCAACTTCGATCTCATCTTCAGTCGACAGAATTGACAAAATGGCCGCCCCCGAGCTAGCTAAAAACGGGTGGATTTCTCATATACCACAAACATAATATTAACCGGAATGCCTTGTTTCTACTAGTGGCCCCGCGTAGAACATATTGTGGAAAAAATATGTTTGGGTTGACTTCCTCTTTAAATAACATTCTACAAAAGTAGCGGCACTCAAAGAGTGAATACTCGCATTGGTATTGGTCTGAAAAAAGGAGGTATTGACGATCCGCACTAAATATGAGTTCAGTGATACACATGAGAAAAAGTTTGACCTAAAGTATAACTTGGGTAACTTGACTAATGGCTGCATTGTTTTTTTAGATTGTACCTAAAGCAAGGACAATTTCCCCATATGGGATCATATTTCCACTGTGACTCTTAATTGCTACAGTGTAGCGAAGGGTCTTAAAAATTGAGGGATTCTCTCAGCAGCAGCTAACGTTCCCCCCGGAGCTCTTCTCGCCAGTCGGGTGCATGCAAATTGACTTGTTCAAATAAAGCAGTGTGACAAGCCATAAAAGTCTGCGCACGTGTTTAACTTTTTGGGTGGGATTGGCTGCGTGAAAACTTTCCTCTTGTCACCGGCGAAGAATGCGTCGACGCGGAAGCAAACCTGACCAGATTAAACGGGGCCGGCGTGGCTCGCAGCCACGGTCTCATTTTGTGTTTCTCATTGTCGCTCGAAGGGCCCGCCATTTGTGTTGCCCCCTCTTCCCTCCCCCTTTTTGTTTCCCTCTCGCTTCTGGCCAACGATTGATAAGACCCAATCCTTGACAATGCTTGGCACAAGATCGGCGGCGGCGGCAGCGCCGGTGCATTGTGCACGGGCGCGTGTCTGTTCGGGCCGGTGGACGAGGGAGATGGGATGCGGCTTTCACGTCACTGTTTATCTTACCTCTTCCAATTCCAGATGGCTCTCAGCGGAAAGAATGCGCTTCTTTCCGCTCTCTTGCTGTCTTCCCGTTCTCATTTCCTCCCTCACCTCCACCTCTCTGGCTGAAATCCGTCCGGGGTGCGGGATTGGTTTCAAGTCCTGAACCTGCCAAGAAGGCAGACTGAGACTTGAGTGGGCTTCGCAGATCTCTGCGAATAGTGGGAGTTGTGTGAGAGAGAGAGAGAGAGAGAGAGAGAGCATATGTCAGAATGATTTGTCCTTGCTTGGCGAAGATTTTGTAAATGTGAACCACAATACCCGGACCGCGGCACGGCGCACACGAGGAGGCTTTACACTTTTGTTTTAAGGTCAATGAATCATCCTATTCTCATCTCGGGCAACAATTGAGTCAGCCGGGCTGCGGATGCGCTCGGCCCGTCTGGACTGATGGACGCTCCATTCCAGCAGCAGGAGATAATCACAGCATGTCAGCCTCCACCGATCTAAAGCCTTATCGGCGTCTGCCCGCAGCCAGCGTGCCATAAATAACCGCAGGGACGCACATTTTTCTTTGTTTTCCCACAGTCCTGAGGGAAGGAATTTGTCTGCGTGCCGAGTCTTTCACCTGCATACCAATGCTGGCGTTAGCCGCAATATTCCGAAGGGCGGGCTAATGTCCGAAGATTCTATGCGGACCCGTTGGTGGGTGTAGTGGCTTGCATAGATGAACAATTCTCACTCGGCGTGTTTCTCGCAGCCACTATACTCGGCCACGGGGTCTTTTATTCAAGTCTTGGCCTTGGCCGGGTCTTTTTATTTGAGACTCGGCAATATTCAGTGCTGCATTCACAACGTTTGACCCACTACTCCCATTAGGACCTACAGTCAGACCCGAAACCCATAAAAGCGCTAGCTATATCTGATTTCAAGAAGCTGCTGTAAGAGAGAAATACATTACGTACTCATGTACAATGCTCACTTCCTGGATCTCCACCTATCACCAGCCACTCACTCAACTAGGCATTCTTACGGTGCTTTTGAGGACTGTGGTGACCACTGAACCGAACAAACATTCTGTAACTAATACTAAACACATCAGTCCTTAGCATTTGTTTTTCTTAATTGTGTTGTTGTTTTACTCTCAAATTAATCCACCTGCGATCTGAGCCCATCCAAAAACAACAACTCGGCTTTTGGTAAGCTCGGAGATTTTTACATTGTTGGTTTAGCATTTGTAAAGACAGCTAGCACCTGTGTGTCTACCCAAGTATACTTCCCCACATATATCCATCCATCATCCGTCCTTCCTAGACTGTTTTTTTCCCCTTTAGGCTGCCAGATGAGCTGGAGCCTATCCCAGCTGACTTTGCGTGACAGATGGCGTGCACCCGGAATGGCCACCTGCCCATCGCAGGGTCCATATAGACAAACAACCATTCGCAATCAGGTTCACATCTATGGACAATTTGCACTCGTCAATGAACCGAACATGCACGGTTTGGGAATATGGGAGGAAGAGGGTGTGTCTAGAGTGGAAAAAAACATGTGGACTCCACACAGAGCTGAGATTCGAACCCTGAACCTTAGAACTGGGAGGCGGGCGTTCGGACCACTCAGAATAGAAAGCCTTCAAAAAAAAAAAGTGACTGCCTTCTGTGATTTTAATCCGACACTTGTCCGAGCTACCACTGAGTATGGAAGATAATTAGCTCTGGTGCGCACACTACTCTTGTCTTTTTTATTAAAGATGAATTAAAAATCACTCTCCACTTTTGCTTTTTCACCCATGTCCCAACTCAAAACATTTTATATAGTCTTTCTCTCGTAAGGTTACTCCTTATGTTCGTTTTTTTTTTTTTTTCCCAGCAACTCTTCATGCTTGCTCGCCATACGTCTTTATGAGGTTATTTTCTTTCAGAGTGTCCACTGTGCTAATTGTGGCCTAATGGCAAGCCCTTGTAGCCGAGAGTGATAAAAGCAGTTGGCGGTTGGGCATGCTGCCTTTCCCGTGCCGGCTGATTACTTTGTCTCGTTAATGCTCCCCGCTCGGATACAAATGGACGCTGGTTATTGCATCAGGAGAGGCAGTCGGCCTGTCAAAATAGCCCTCTCGTACGGACAAGAGGGATAAGGAGCGGTGGCTAAAGTGCGAGCGAATATAATCTGGAGAGGCAATTTCACAAAAGGGGGGGGGGGGTAAAAAGCACAGCGCAATTATGAAATGCAGCTTTCGGTTTCCATTATGGGAGTTTCTCCACAGGCGGTATATATGGAGCTATGAACGACAATATGGCCTGTTGATGCGTACATGCTAGCCTCCATATTCCTGCAACAAACTAAAGCCTTTTTTTAGAGAGGAATGTCCGGTTGCTGCTGTTAGCGTTTCTGAGTTTACGCTTTGCGTGTGTCGGAAGACCATCTGTCAGAATCGGACACCGCCGTACAAGAGGATTTTGACGTATCGTGATGATCGTAATTGTGCCCAGCAATCATAGGAGTGTTTTATGTAGGGTAGAAGCCTGCATTGATTGCCTGCCAAAACGGGCATTTTGCAGGTGGGTTATTTGGGGAGTGGGGCGGGGGCACCAAAATGCCATTCATTTAGTTAATTTTGATATATATAGCAAAGCAACAGCAATATCAAGCACAACCATGTTGTACTGGACGTCAAGTGCTATGAACATTTCAAATCATGAATACGGTGACTAAAATGATCAAGATGATCATACTATTTCTAAAAGAAATCATACTAGTTTTGGTATTTTCTTATTTATTTTACTGAAAATGTGAACTGCAACAACAAAAATACACAGCTCACAAAATGTTAGGTATAGTCATCCAACCCTAACCATAAAATTTCTGAATGAACCTAAAATTCAGTAGACATTTTTACAGATGAACCTAATTTGACCTTCTGTAAACGTTTGAATGCATGTCTTGTTCATCTGTTCAATTCTTCAGCGCTTTTTTGCACAACTTGCTGTTTTCTAAGGAGTTCAATAGCAAAATTCGCAACAGGCGTTTGATCCACGAATCGCTCAATACATTTCCTGGTTTAATTAAGATAGGCGTATGCAACATCACGTTGCTCACATTTTGACATCATCAGGCCAAGACGACACCTCAACTATTGATGAATTCACCATTGTGTGGCGTCACAAAGGATTTTTTTCAAAGGGACATGGCCACTGATTTGAGAGCGTCACCGAGGGGCATCAGCAGGTTGCAAGTGGAGACATTGAGGGACTTGAATAGTCATAAAAAGGAACACAACTAGAAATCAATGAAAAAAAAATTATTTAAAAAAACGTCTGCCATTCAGCTCTTCAGCTGAGAAAAGCAGGTGCAAATGGATGGAAACATTGAACAGTTGGACATATGCATTCAAAAGTTTAGAGAAAGTCAAATTAAGTTCATAGTGCATTTCATATTCATTCGGAAATCTCTCCCAAAATCTGAATATCCCTAACGTTTTGTACGTACTGTATTATTTATATTTAACACACAGCAAACCTTCCTTGCACTGGTGTTCAATTTAGTATGGTGATCCCTTCACGGTCTTATTTTGCCTGCATACTCTTCATGCAAGCTAATTATCATGACTTAATTTTACATCTGCATTCTTATTATAAAAAAAATAATAATAAAGGTATGATATGCCGCTATTCTTCTCCCCTGGTCGTCCTTGGGAGTGCTCTCCGTCATGCTTTGTAGCACCAAAACGTCGGACATCTTTTAAGGCACGTCTTCCCTGACGGTTCGTGTCTTGTTTTTTTCCGTTTGTTCGCCGGTAGCTTTGGTTTGTGCACCAGATGGTTGAAAAGCTGAAAGACAACTGCTAGTTACGTTAATTAAAGTTTGAAACGGCTGATGGGCTGGGTTGAAGTTGACAGTAGTTCCTAAATTGCAGACAGTGTGCATGTCTTTGTTGAGAGTGGCCAGGTGATTGGCAGACAACCAGGAAGTGAGTAGGGTGCGCTTGTTTGGGATAAAAGACAATAAATTGCTCTTCCGGAAAGAGGCAATAGATCCAATATTGATATTTCAATGCTGCGACAAGCAACGACAACGCGAACCCTGATTGCGGTTGCGCAGAGTTCTTCTTTCCTGAATCCTGACCCGCTGATACTCGAACCAGACGCCACTGGAATGTTGCGCTGCTTTAAATCAGCTCGTGTGTTTGACAAAGTTGGAAGCTGGAGTGGTCGGCGTAGGGTGGGCGTGGGGGAGAAATATCCACAGTTCAATATTTGCCAAGAGCAATTATGCATAAAACATCACTTTAAAAACGACAAGTACATATTTTAGTGTTTGGCAAGTGGCTAATAGCTAATGTTCTGTATTTTGAGTTTACATGACGATTGTGGGGCCCTACTAGACCACCGGCCATCTTAAAAATGTCTACAATCTAATCACGACTGGGCCGTTATGGATATACGGTTGCTTCACACACCAATAAAGACTTTGGAGTGTGTCTGTAGACATTTTTTCGCCGATTTATCCAGACTTTGTGCTGCGTTTGAGAGGTTGATTGATCTGGGAGAAGACGGTGGCTCGTGAATTTGGTCTAGCTCGTCATGAATGGGTTATTCTTCACTGCAGCTGGAGAAAAAGGGGCCTGACACAGACTGTTCCCACAAAGGCGGGCATTTGTCCAAAATGTCATCATTAAATTCAGGCCTAAATAAAAGTTCTAACCCACACTTTCGATTAAATTAAACAAGAGCTACTGTACATTCTAAAGCCGTTGAGCCATAAGCCACAGCTTTCCACGCTATCCTCAACTGCATCTTCAACTGCCTTTCAAAACAAAGTCGCAGTTCCTTCGCAGATTTTCTCAATCTTGCGGCCGTTAAGATTGCATTTAACTCACCGGTGTCGACATTTATCAACTTTTTACGCTTAAGAGTTGGCAAAGCCCCTCACAAGAAAAACAAAGAGCATTTAAACCAATTTAATCCCAACCTCAAGCCAGGCACACACAACTAGATCGTTAATTGTACATCGTACAAGAAGACAAGTCGACAGTTTTTTAATTAAAACCTTTTGTGTGGGAAAAAAAAAAAATCACGCTTGGGGAAAAAACACAATTTAAACGTGTAATTATGATACCAGCCCTCGCATCTTGCACACCTCGTGGAGGGCGTTCGAGCGCGGGGTGCGTGCGCCGTAGTTGGGGAGTCCCGTTTTCGAAAATACGGCAACTCTTACGTTGTGTCTTTCAGTTAAAATTCTAGAAGCCATCTGATAGAAATGGAATTTTTCCACCCTCGCCATCATTTGCATCAGCACAAACCAGTAGATGTTGGAACCGTGACCTCAGTTCCACTCGGGAATGTGTCTCCGGCTTTTATTATGATGATACGGCAGCGCCCTTGAATTTACTCTCCCAGACGGCTTCATAAAAGCGGTTGGACCCAATGGGTTAGGGTTGGGGTTAGGCTTGCGCACCCCCCCAGGAATACACGCGCTGTTATGGCAGATCCAGTGAATGCATTTATTCCGGCAGACAGCTTCATAAAGCGCCGGCTCCCAGTGGGCCCTCATCAACGAGTGCCGAGTGCAGCCGAGCACCTCTGGACTTTGTTCTCTCAAGTGAGAATCGCTCCACCCTTCTGAGCTGAAAAAGTAAGGGGAGGGGTGGGGTGGGGGGGAGTGTGCAGACTTGAAGAAACAACCGAGTAATAGGGGGGAGCGGGGTTGAGGGGCTCATTCGGGAAATACTGAGGTGAAGTGCGGCAGTCAAGGAGAAGCTGTCAATCACTGTTGGATGCTCGTTGTGATTGTAAGTGCCTATAAACTAAACAACTAGTCAGCCTTGTACACAGGAAGCGAGGGACTCCATTTGCCGGGGACACCCTTCACTTTCTTCCTCTCCATTAAGAACCACGCTGAGCCTAATTCAACATCTGTCCTAGACGTCACTTCATTTGGCGTTAAAACCTCGGCGTTTCTCCCGCCTCCACCTTCTCCGCCTTCTTCCGCCCCCACCCCCGCCTTCGGTTGCCGTCGCGGCAGCTGAACGATTTCCTCTCACTGGGAGGCCCCCGACGACTCGCTGTGGCAGTGTCAAACGAGGCTCCTATTTAAGCTCATTAAATGTTTCCAAGAGAATGGGAAATCAATGGTGCATACCGGTGCGCGAGAACTTTTCCGTTTTATTCAATTTCCCCTCCCCCCCCCATATCTGTTTGCACATCTTTCTCCGGCTGCTACTCCGGCTTTTTTAATGGGGGATGCTGGATCCTACCATTTTGACTGCTGCAGAGGTAGTTTCGGAGGTGGAACAGAAGAGAACAAAAAAAAAAAAAAAAAAAGAAAGCAGACCAAAGGACTTTTCTGTTGTGAGTACACCCTAACAGTCCAGAAATTCAATCCCGGGTACATTTACGTTTACATTTACTCTATATACTGTATATTTTTGAAAAGTTTTCCAGTGTTAGGGTAAAGGAGGGTCTGAAAATGGCTGGCACCGAATGAGTTAAAGGGAAAGTCAACCCAAATATTTTTATGAAGAATATGTTCCATGCAAGCCCACTGGTTAAAACAAGGAATTCTGATAAATATTGCGTTTGTGGAATAAGAGTTAATCCACCCGTTTTTAGCTATCTCTGGGGGCGGCCATTTTGTCACGTCTGTCGACTGAAAATGACACCACGTGTGCTCGGGTAACGACCGATCACGGCTGGCCTGTTTTCCGAAGCTGGGACGTGATTGGTCGTCACGTGAGCGCTGAGCAGTTGTGATGTCATTTTCATTCGACGGAAGTGACAAAATGGCCGCCCCCAGAGATGGCTAAAAACGGGTGAATTTTGCTGCTCAACAAAGTCAATGTTAATCAGAATGCCATGTTTCAACTAGTGGGCCTGCTGGAAACATAATCTTGGAAAAAATGTGTAAATCACGACTGTACAGCAGTTTGTAGTTGAATTTCTTAACATTGTCAGGTTACATTGCCTATTCCTGGCCTGTCATGCATATTACAACGTTTTTATCCATTTTTTTTTTTTAGGTCCCTCCGAACAGGCTTTTTTGGACTTGAACCTTCCAAATAAACAAACTTGCTATTGTGCCGACGGTAGCCTCGAGAAAGCATTTTCGAGGATGTCAGCGGCTTTCGCCGAGCTTTCAGCGCCGTCGAGCCTTGAACGCACTCCGACCTTCACTGTGGAGTTTTAGCCGTCTTTTGACATCGTGCCTGAACAAAATCCTTCCGTGGGGTTTTCCCACACAGGGATGGTTTGGATTTTCTCATGTTTTCCTCTGCCGCTTCATCCAAGATGTGTCTATGGCTTTTTGTTTTATTAAGGCTCCGCGTGTGTGGCAAGGCAACGTGCCATTTGAGACGGTGCCGAGGGGGGCTCAGCACACCTTCTATGGAGCTGTTGTAATTGCTCCATCGGGGCTTTGTCTCTGGCTCCAAGCCAGTCGCCATCACTCTTACTCTTTCACTCCGTCGCGCCCTGTTTTTTTTATTTTTTTATTTATTTATTTTTTTACCCCCCCAAAACCCTGACGCCCCACTATCCCCTCTCATTATGGATGATCCCCACCTGCCCGATCTGCGGAGTCGCCTTCTACACTTCCTTACTTGGTTAGCGTGCTTTCTGCTTTCTTTTCAGTTGAACACTCTCATGCAAAATGTACTCTCAGTGGACAATAACTCACCGCGTTTTTTTTTCACCGCGGGCCTTTGCACTTCTCTCACCCTCCAGACAGATGAGCTGGGGATGTGTGTGTGTGTGTGTGTGTGTGTGTGGGGGGGTTACTTTGAAGCATTATGGATGTAGAAAGTTACAGCTTCTCAGCAAGCGGGGCGCTATCATAGGACTTATCTGTTGGCCCGAGGAGCCTGTGATGAATGGCTGGAAGCTGTACGACTCCACTGATCAATACGCCTCTTGCTCCAAGAGGAGCTTATGACCAACCCCCTCCCCCCCTTACATCAAACTCCCCCCCCCCCGTCTTATAATCTTCCACTTTATTTGTGAACTTTCCCTTCCAATTCATGGCCTCAATGGGCCCATTGATCTTTTATCCTCGGTTTGTTTTGAATAAAAGGCCAGCCAGTGTCTGTCCAGCCATCCGTGACAACAGCAATTGCCACAGCGATGACAAAGCGTACACAAACATTGCATTTAGCCCGATCGAAGTCCTATAATCAGAAGATAAGGCGTTTACACCGCCATAGTGAGGTTTTCCATCCGCGGGCCGGTGCAAAAAAAAAAACATGACGATAACTGCGTGCGAGCATTTGGGGAGAACAGGTCAGGTTCTTTTTGTTGTTAAGGTTTGCATGCAAGCGAAGGTCGTACATGTTTTTGTTGTTGTGGTGGACATGCTTGTGACATGTTATCAGAGGCCAACATGGATAACTTTGTTAGCTAATTAAATTGTGTGCATCCAACAAGATGATAGTGATTGTGTGTGTGTGTGTGTGTGTGTGTGAAAATGAACGTGGTGGATCGTAGCTGCCAAGTCATGGGGAGTGTTTTGAGATAAACTATGACAATGTTTACATGCAGTCAATATTCATGTTAAGGTCAAAATTCCAATTTCGGTAACATTCGGAATAATCCGTTTACATGATAGAGTTAGTCCCGTATTTGAATATCCCGATTTTAAATGGCAAAGCACGGACGTCTACCATCAATAAAACACGTTATATCATTGCTGTCATGTGAAAAACACTTCCGTCCATTTTTTTCCAATTTTCTTTTATTTTTTTTTACGTGAGTGGTGTTTCCGCGTTCCAGACTTTGCATTCATGTGAAAATTGTAAAAATGTTTTCCCCAAATTGGACATAAGTGTTTTTCACAGGACAGCGACGATATTCATGCGATTCACCCCTGGAATAAAGCAGCCAAAACCTGAATTACAAAGTTGTATTTTTCCTATCGTACTACACTCTCAACCACTGGATACTGAATATTCCCTCAGGATGAGTTATTTTACCGCGTTTAATACATAAAATGACTGAAAAATATCAAAGTACCTGTCCGCAAACCAACACGTTTGGACTGTCCTGTGCTATACAATGATGCTTGGCAGGCACAGTCTATGTGCGTGTAGATGAAAGACCAAAATACTTTGGGGAAAAATACACGTTTTTCAAAATAGCCTTGTTTATGTGGACGCCGCCGCATCGTTGCGAGCGCACACGCTTTTGCTTCTCAGACCACAAACATTTGTACTCCCCAGCGCATCATGTCATAAAAAGAAGCATGTCATAAATCCTACATGTTGTGTTTTTTTTGATTGGTACCGCTTCTCTCTGCGGGCTTTTTCGACACGGAGAGCCAAGTGAAACATTCCCTCTGCTGCTTGTGCCGCGCTGCGGGCACTTGTGAGCGCCTCGCCACCACCTCTGCTCCCACGCTTTTGATCTCCCCCTCGGATGGCCTGTTGTCTCTGTCACAAAAAGCACATGCTCAGCCCGGTAATTGCATGTCTGCTGGTCACACCTGTTGGAGCCGGCGGGCGGGATTTGTCGGGGGCGGAGCGGTGGGGAGTACAGTGACCTCTGCACTCAATCGCGCCCAAGCCCTCCTCGCCATCAGCGTTGGGTGTAAGCCCACCGGGAGTACCGGTGTGAACATGTTCCCTCAAAGTTGATTGGGTTTATCTGTAACCTTGAGCGTCACCTCCCACTGTGTGTGCGGTGTGTGTGCGCGTCTACTGTCTCTCCTCACCCTCTCCTCCCTTTCCCTTGCAGAACTCCTTAATGAAGCCGGGGGTCAGCGGCAGCGTCCAACTAATTGGACCGAGTTTGCCCGAAGCTCTGGCTGTCGCTGATTGAAGTGTCAAGTGAGGCTTGGCCCGACGTCAGCCTCTCCAAGAGTGAGTAGCGCCCACAGCGCATTTATTTTCACGTACACAGCCCGCGTTTTGGCCTCATCCTGTCTTTGTTTTGTCTCACAACGCGACGTACGCCAAAGTCCCCTTCGTTCTCTTCTCATGGCTTCCGGCATTTGTGTACCTGCGTGAGCGGATGCTACTAGCGTCGTGCCACAAAACTTTGCGTCGGACTGTGGCGGAAGATGGTAAAAGGGAAAACAAGCATTGCAGCCGTGTTTACTAGTCTTAGCTGAGCCAAGGCACATACAGTGCAGTATTGGAGAAAAATCTCAGGTCCACTAATAAACCCCCCCAAAAGATCACAAAAATCATATACAGTTCCAGACTCACCAGTGCTAGGTAAAATCCACGATATAGAGAGACCTTTTATCGTATTTAACCCATTCACTGCCATTGACGTATTTATTTGTCATTTCGCAGTCCAGTTATTCAATCCCAGGAACTTATTTATATTTTTTTAATTTTTATATATATATATATATATATATATATATATATATTAGTTTTACCACTCTGACTTCCATAAAAAACATGACATTATTTCCAATTGACAATGCACTAAATTAATTAAAATTCAGGTTCTGGTTTGTCAGAAAATAGGAAAAAAAATATTGATCTACACAATGGTACTCTGTTTTCAAGGAGCACTGCACCAATCTGAGAAAATTTACTAGTGATAGGCTGAAATTTCGACAATTTTAAAATGAACAAGGTCTCTAAACGTTTAATTGATTATTCAAATTAATCACAATATAAGGTATAAAACAAACTTTATCGATGAGGTGTTTGGTAACTCAAGCAAGATGGCGTTTTTTTTGCGTTGACAAAAATAGCTCTTTTTTTCCCCCATATGTGAGGGCATTCCACTAAGAATGTGCACTGGACAAAAACAATTCTCTATAGGCTGCAGCAGTCAAGTACATACAGTACGTTGCACAAAAAATGAGCGACGTTGTGAGGCAGCAGGAAGGCGCGGCAAGGCAGCTTTATTTATATAGCCTATTTCACACACAAGCTAACTCAATATGCTTCACATAATTAAAAAGATACATTTAACAGCATTTACAAACAGAAGAATTTCAGACATTTAAAAGCGACGCAACGAAATGAAAAATAGCTTCCTAAAACGACTAAACAACAACGTACAGCGCAGTAGACTGGCCGTATAGCGTGCGAACACTGTACAGCGCACTAAAATAATGATGGTCGCGTCTCAGTGTACTCATACATTTATTTACCAAGTGTGTGCATAAACAGCATCAGGTGGATGCACTGCTCAATGCTGTACTGTAACTGTCCAGTAGAGTGTATTGAATTATTCTGCGTGTCAATATATGTCACTTGCATTGACAGATGAGCTAAAATAGATTATTTGTAGTAGGCAAATAATAATCGTCTGACCAATTAAGTGAAATGTGTTCATTTCCCGAAGCAAGCCTGATTATCTCATGTCGCATTAATGCACTGCGCCACAGTTGTCGGGGATCACTGCATTACAGAGATGTTAACACAACAGTGTTCTTTCCTGCAATTAATGACTAATAGTCAATTAAACTGACTTTGTCATTGCTGCGTGTACAAATGCGCGGGTCTCTGGAGTGCTCTCCCACCCAGCCGTCAAGTGGGAAATTACACAAATAAGCAACATTCCGTATCGCTGAAAATGTCAGGAAATGTCTTGAAACAAGCCGTTCAGATTTTTGCGGGGTTTTGGGGTAAAGGGCTTGCGCTGCGGCTCCGCTCCTCATCCATATGTGCGTTCATATGCGCGCGGAGCATAAATGAGCCTTCCGGGACACAGGTGGAGGTCCGCGCATTGCACATCGCCCGTTTCACCTAATTTGACTTGGCCCACTCGCTCCTCGCGAGCTCACTGTGGGATTTAGGCAATTACCATGGTCGCCCATCCATCAGTCAGCCGCACACGCACACGCACAAAATACAAACAAAACACATCTTCTTCGCCACTTGTTATTTCACTTCTCTCAACAGTCGCAGTCATGGTTGAGCTACATCACATTTTTGTGGCGTGTGGGGTGTCTCTAATTTGTCTCTCTCACACCCCTCCCCCATTAAGGCGGTTGTGGCTCCTATTGTTTGGCTGCCAGTAGACAGTGGAGGTAGCAGGCTTTCGAGAGGCTCTCGGGAGATGAGGCCCGAGCACTGGAAACGGGAGTGTGACATGAGCAGATACAGTCATCTCGTCTTCCATGGACCACAAAGCGTCAATGAAAGAGATGTTGGGTTTTTTTCACAAGTGGAAAGTTAGCCAGGGGTACTAGCACTGTAAAGGGATTAAAGATACACATTTCAGACACACTTGCAATATTGAGATTAAGCGGAAGTCAGCCCAAACATATTTTTTACCAGAATATGTTCCCCGCAGGCCCACCTGTTGAAATAGTATTCAAACAATATTCTGATTAATATTGCGTTTGTGGAATATGAGGTGAGCAGCAAAATCTAGCCACCTCAGGGGGCGGCCATTTTGTCGCTTCTGAAAATGACACCACAACTGCTCAGGGCTCAGGTAATGACCGATCACGGCTCAGCTCCAGAAAACACATCAGCCATGATTGGTCGTTACCTGAGCACTGAGCAGTTGTGATGTCATTTTCAGTCGACAGAAGTGACAAAATGGCCGCCCCCAGAGATGGTTAAAAAGGGGTAGATTAACTCTTATTCCACAAACGCAATATTTATCAGAATGCCTTGTTTCAACTAGTGGGCCATTTTTAGCCATGTCAGGGGGCGGTCATTTTGTCACTTCTGTCGACTGAAAATGACATCACAACTGCTGTCATCTTCAGTTGACAGAAGTGACAAAATGGCCGCTCCCTGAGCTAGCTAAAAACAGATGGATTTCTCATATTCCGCAAAGGCAATATTAATCAGAATGCCATGTTTAGACTAGTGGGCCTGCATAGAACATATTCTTGACAAAAAAATATGTTTGGGTTGACTTCCAGTTAATTCCCTTTTTCCCCCTCAAAACTAAAACTCGTTGGTTGAACAGAATCAAAAAGGAAACATTCAGCGCTTTGTTAGTGTTTAAGGGGGACAGTCAGCGCTTTGTTAGTGTTTGAGGGGGAAACAGTGCAATTAGAGGCAGAGCATCATACTGTAACTTGAACAAAATTGTGTCCACAGTTTACTTGCCGCCCATCACGTTGTGTGCTTGTTCATTAAGCAGTGCAAGTCATTAGGGTCCGCGCTGGTGCTCGTGAACGGAAGATCCCCGGCAATTAACCGCGGCCAAAATCATTTTATACGAATGGCTGTTAAAACGCTCCCCTTCTCCATATTTCACTCAAACGAGACTACACCCGTCGTTGCTGAGCGGAATATAAAGGTGAGAAATTAAACGGTGACCTGTAATTGCATCGGTTATATTGCTCATCTGCGAGATTAAATGGCCAGCTTGTTTGATTAATAACTTGAGGACCAAAGCGGGAAGTCTGAAATATCCTCCTTGGAGTT
The DNA here is from genome assembly GCF_054856515.1 of Filicampus tigris. Lineage (NCBI taxonomy): Eukaryota > Metazoa > Chordata > Actinopteri > Syngnathiformes > Syngnathidae > Filicampus > Filicampus tigris. The sequence continues at coordinate 25,752,278 of NC_141220.1, read as the reverse complement.
CCGAAGCATGGCTAATGGTGACTCAAATATACTTCATACCCTTAATATGCTTGTTCTTTTGCCCCTCCTATGTTGCTCTGACTCTCCAAGATTTGACAGTACGTAAATCTGTTCATTGGTGCCGCAATTGGGTGATTATTTAGATGTTCGCTGGCAAGCTTAAGGTGGGTTATAATAGTTAACGAAAAAGAATGAAAACAAAGATTTGAAAAACAATTTTGATAAGTGAAGTAAAAATCCAAATAACTAAGTGAAACTTAGTTGTTTACAAAACAAATTAATTGGATTATAATCGTAGGGGAAATAGCCTTCATTGTCTTCAAAGCCAATTTTCTTTATACATAAGGTTTTTGGGTTGTTGTGAAATCTTAAGCACCAGACAGTACCTGCATATAACCTCAAAAGAGCCAGCACAATACAGACATATGGATATAAAGAACATGGAGGTAAAAAAAGAATCACAGCTCCTCAACAGTAATAATTGTCATTCTGAGTATTGTCCTATTTTCTGTCTACGTGTTGCTCCACCGTTTGTTCTCAAATTGCTTGAAGGGTTATAACGCCGCTGCACAGACGCTATTAACTATTAACCCGTCCATCGATGGCGTTTCACATTATGTGTTAGCATTAGCATTAAGCTAGCAGCCTAAAAGGCTAAGCTACTATGTGGTTGTTTTAAATAGATGTGCAATTCTCTTTGTTGTATGTTTATTTTGACAATAAACTTCAAGCGGGAGTGGCAAAAAAAAAAAAGCTTGAAGCTTCTTTTTTTTCTAATTCAGTCTGCCAAACTGCTTGTTGTGAATGCAGTTGAGTCACTGCCACCGTACTGTGCTCATTTGTCGTAACAAAATAAAATCTAAAACTAATGAAAAATCCAAAACTATTACAAAACAGTATCTTACGTCTGAAGCGCATTTTATGGGTTCTTTTTTTTATGGCAGTTCCTCTGAGATGTTCATTCTGACTCTCTCAAACGGATTATTTGACTTAAGCTATTAAAGCAACCCAAGTGGCCCCAAACAACAGCACACAAGACATTCTCACTCTTTATTTTTAGAGTTGATTATCATCATGATTCCTTTCTTGTTCCCCGGAACTCGTCTCCCATCCCAGAAGATGCTGTAAATGTCACGGTAACGACATGGTGTTTGCGATGTCTGCTAGGACTAGGAGGTGTCAATCATCGCACCCGTGAGACTTTGCCTGAGCGCAACCCCAACGCAAAGAGGCGCACGGAGAACAACGAACATGACGCCGCATGTGTTTACTGTCGTCAAATTATTTTTTATTTTCCCCTGTGTGGCGCTGACCCGCTTATTGACTTTGAAGTTGATTGTGGAGGCTTTCAACACAGAGCCGCGCTGTCACCGAGAAAGTTTGGCCCTGTAATGTTTTGGCAGCACGTCTTTCAAATTATATTGAGAGAGAATTGTAAATAACACTGCTGAATGGACAGCGGTGCACTTTTAACCAACTCAATCAGATAGCGGCATTGACGGCGCAGAACAAAATAAAATATACACTCTTTCCAAACTTTGCAATTTTGGAAAGAAAAAAAAATATAACTGAATAAAAGAAGAATATTGTTTGCCAAAAACTTGGAAAAAAAACCTTAAAAAACTATTATTTCTCAGATAAAATAATAACATTTAAATAGACACAATTTGTGGGTACGTGCAACTGTTTTTGGGGGGATAAAATTAACCATTCAGTATTTGGATTTACTTGTGTTTCTTAAATAAATTTAGTTGTTTTTCAGATTGCAGTAAATTATTATTTTTTTTAATTCTGCCATATATGTGCTGGCAAGGAAATATAATTTTAGCTGTTTTTATAGATAAACATGAAAATAACACAACATTTGGAGATTACAGACATGCTTTGGTGACTATAGGATACAAAATGCAATTTAAAACTCATGATTAATATGAAGAAATAATTTTATTAATACAAGATTTGTTTTCCATTGGATTAATTTTTCAACAGTGCACAAAAGTGCACATAAATTGATATTCTATTGTCACTTCAGTAAACAAAACCTTTCACCCCAGATACAGTGCAAAACTCATCCAACACAATCAAAGTAAATAAAAACTGTCATGCAATTTTCTGTCCCTGCTGACGATGTCATTCTTCTATTATTGCCGTGGTAATAATCGAACAATGCATCGTCAGCCTTTAAAAATTCCTCATTACCAAAGCGAGTGTTGTGATAAATAAGCTGTGGATGACATGCTAGAAAATGCCCCTGACTTGATAAAAGCGAGCCACACATCAAAATGCCACGTCCTTGTGCGACCAAAACAATATAAAACTCCTTTTTTTTTTCTTTTTTTTTTTCCCCGGACTCATGGGCCATCGTGTTGCCCCGCACTTTTCCATGGCCTCCCGTGACTATCCAAGCTGTCAAGGCTGCTCGTGTTCTTCTTGCCAGGGCACACTTGGAACAGATCCGGCCTCGGGGGTCTCGTACGCTTCTCCGCACCGGCCCTGCAAACATGATCTGCCCCCGCACAACTGTTGTCTAAGTCCTGACTTTGGGGGTTCTAATGCATTTGTGTGCCTTATTAGTTGTTCTTTTTCAAAACCACTGGCTGTTGTTGGCGCTTGTTGTGCAATGCCTCCTCTTTGTCAACAAGCGATTCATCAACACGGACATTATGCTGGTCCCGAATTGTCGCTATCATAAAAAAAATGTGGACTAGACCAGTGGTTCTTAACTTTTTTTTCAGTGATGTACAGCTTTTTTTTTTTTTTTTTTTTTTTTTTTTTTTTTAAATCAAGTACCCCCTAACCAGTGAAAAACATTTTTGCATCCTTGTCAAATGTCACAAACAGATGGATTTCATTGTGTGATGCCGGTCACGGAAAATCCAAACCAAAAGGAATTTTGTACCACAAAAAACTGCTCAATACCAGTTGAATCCTTTCAAATCTACCCCAAAAAAAACAAAAAAACGCCAAAAGTGCTAAACACGGCTTAAACAGTCGGTGTACCTTCTTGTCAAACAGATGCACTCAAAAGTGTGATTCAGGTCACAGAAGATCCTCTTCAAAAGTCATTTTGTTCCCAGATAGCTGTCAGAGATGCCGCATTTTGGACAGTATTTGGTGATAACTCCCTGTAGATATTCTTCTTCTTTTCAGTAAAAAAAAAAAAAAAAAAAAAAAAAAAAAAAATTGGGGCTGAAAAAGTTAGTCCGAGCTGAGCCTTTGATGCTGGCTGAAATGAGGTCTAGTGAGGTGCGCTGATGGTTTGAAACTCCCCGCAAAAGTTATAGCTTTGGGGCATGCTAGTTTTCACCAACATTTTGCCTTTACTCCAACTTAAAACGCTTTTGGGGCATTCCAACTTCAAGGTGACACTGTATTTATCTCATACGGTTACCTTGACTTAAAAGTGCCCCAATTTACTTATTTCTTTCAGGTTGTGAGAAGTCTCCAGATTTCTTGTTTTGTGGCGCACAGCAAAATTTGATTTAATGAGCGAGCTTCAGAGTGCAGCTCAAGTGAAGTGGGGGGGGAAAAAAAAAAGACTCACATTACTTTCAAAATGAACGGTACAAACGGCCAAACAGACAAATACAAAGGAGAATGCTGGCAAGCAGCTAGAAGAGGTCAAAACTCACATCCAGAGGCTCACCGAAACAAATCCATCTCGATATTAATGTCACTCATTATGCCACGCCCCTTTTCTTGCCTTGGTCACCAATTCAACTCGGGGTACCATTGACGAGGTGTGTCGGAAAGGTTCCAGGACTGGTGCCGTAAAAGTTAGATTTCGAATCCCAACGACAATTTTTCTCCTTCAATGTAATAATGTCTCTGGAGTGTAGCGGCCATTTAACTTTTGTTGCACATGCTTTTATGTGCAGTAACCCCGCCTCCATTGGAGGTTCCAGGTTTGCGGTCGTGCTATTTCACATTTTTTTCCCTGTCCTGTATTGACTCCATTTTGCTATTTATTTTGGGCGTGATTCCACTGTTAGCCACTAGAAAGCAGAACATTATTATGATTACCAATGTAAGTTTGAAAGAAGAAGGTTGAAAACAGGAAGTGTTTCGAGCACATCCTCAGTTTTGCTGAAGAGAAAGACAAATGTCTTAATCCTCTCCAATCCTGCTTTTTAGGCCTACGAAAAGCAACTGCTCAAGGTTCATTTTATAATGGACTGTAAATCTTTGCGCAAGATTAATGAAGTGTATTGTGAGATGTTAAGTTGTTTAGTTTGGCACAAAATGGGATTTGTTTACTGTAAATGCATAGCATGATCGTTGCAATGTAACACCATTATTCTTGCTGTCTTTCAATATACTAAATGCTTTGGATGTGTTTGTATTATTTTAAAATGTTTAAAGACCTTTATGGAGTAAGAAAGTAGAGTTGGTTATCACTGTAGACTTGTTTTGGAGTTATCAACAATCGTCCCCGATTGTCCGTCAGCCTTACTTATTGTCAGCTTAATCCTGATAGCCGGAGACACTTTCAAGACAGACGTACCGAGCGACGACAAGTTTCACGGCAAAAATCGGAGGCAATGTGAATCTCCGCCCTGATGCCCTGCCAGGTTGCTGCAGGATTTACTGGAGTGAACCTCCAGACGTCACTCCCCCACTCCTCCTCCTCCTCCTCCTCCTCCTCCTCCTCCCGGCCATGGCCAGACGCCGCTTTGGCAGCCGGCATTGATGGAAAACATCTGCGAGAGTCGCCGTGTTTGTCTGCGGTCGCACTTGATATAGAAACTTTGCTTTCATGTGACGTTTTTAATTATTTTTGGAGGCGAAGCGTAGCTCGCCAGTCAAAATAGGAATATTGATACAACATGTCAACAGTTTCAGAAAATGAAAGCCATCACCGCCGATTTTATCAATAACCTCGCAGACTGGGAAGAAAATGACTTACAATTATTGTCTTTACTCACCTTTCAAGATGTCAAGAAAAGCAGAACAACGGGGACGTGATTCAGCAGGGCCGTCAAAGAAGCCCCCCTTTTCGAGGGTAGGGATATAAATAAACAAGTGGAGCTGGTAATTGGTAGTTGTAGGTAATGAGGAGCGAGCTGTCAAGGAGGCGGAAGCGAGCGTGATGACGTTGAAGCATGGACACTAATGACTATTATTTACAACGCTCTCGACATAGCTATAGCTCTATTTTTTTCACGGAAACGGGAGGAAAGGGGGAATTGTCCAGATTTACCAAGAGATCAGGACCCAACAAAAAAAAAAAAACTTCGCTAAAACCAAATTCTGGCAAGGGCATCGTAATCCATGCGCTGATCTTCAACATGGTTTTTAGTCAACTGAAGCTGAATTCTCTCATGCCTGAAAAATGAACAGCGTTTTTGCTTTAGAGTGTCATTCTTTCTAATTCTTCAACACTCTTGCCCAGTTTTAGCTGTCAGGTGTGTCATCAACTTAAGAATAATAAATGCCTGCCTAAAGCAAAAGTTGCTGTTTGCTAACTGAGCACAATTTTGTTGCTAACCCGCTAGCGAGGCATCTCCATGATTGTCCACTCGAAAAAAATAAATACCTCACTCTAAAAAATAAGGTCGATGGAAGACTTTAACCCTAAACAACTGTACCTGTCGAAGCAAGGTAAACAAGCTCTCACATGAATTCAAATTGTCCTCTTCAACCAATAAACGCCTCCCTCAAATAGATGCCTTCCCTTCTCACAACACGGCTTTTCATTCTGACACTAAAGAGTTAACTGCTGAGCCCGTTTGAACTTCATCGCACACCGAAACAGCAGCGCGGTTACCGTATCCATGTAAAAAGTCTCTCCCTGATGAATTAAACGGTGAATTAAAAATTAGAACATTTTGGTTGAGGCGTTGCGTTCCATATTTTGCTACGCTCCCCTTTATGTTTCATTAGTCAAACGCTTAAATTAATTTGAGCTTGTAACTAATAATTAATTGATTGAATTCCTCATGATGTACTCAGCAGTCTTCTATGCTATCGATGCACTTTTGAGGCAATTTTTCCTCTGAATTGTGGCACACAGATTTTCAGTATTTTCCATTCTTATTAGCTAAATTGTTAAAATAATGAATTGAATTGATTGTATTGCTTCGAGTAGCGTAGTAGTGTATTTAGTACATTTCAATTGTCATTGAATTTAACGTTTAAGTCAATTTGCATTTGATCTTTTAGATGAGATCATTTACTGGTAGCTATATTTTTTTTATTGAACGTATTCGTAAGACATTTTAATTGAGTCATTTGTCATTTTTTTAAATTGTCCTATATTTTCCCGTTTCTTGGTTCTGTTGTTGTCGTTACACTATTTTAGAGCTGAAGTTTTATGTCATTTGTGTGACAATAAAAATGAAAAAAAATGGGGTAATTTTAATAAGTTACTTGTGTTGTCTTCCGTTGTTCCCTTTAATGCTTTTAGATCTTGCGCGAAATGCATTGAATTGCCTCGTGTATGACGGGCTGTATAAATAAAGTTGCCTTGCCTCACTTTGCCTTGAGGCTTATTTTTCAAGAAATTGTCACACTTCGGGGGGATTATGACATGGGGCGCTTCTACCATATTTTCATTAGTTTTAACAGTTTGACTTTTTTTTCACGGCCGCAACGGCCGTGACGGTCGTCCGTAAACGGCATATCAAGCATCTCAGCATGTTTTCTAATACCTCCTGTAATCCTGTCATTTCATCCACGGATACCGCCTGGGTTAGACCGGGCCCGCAGCATATCTTCCCGGCTGTCTCGGCTCCTCGGCGTGAGAGATTGGATCCCCCCCCCCCCCCCCCACGAAGAAGCAGTTGTTTTGAGAAGACTGTTTAGAAGTGTCAGGCTAGCACCTCTGTTCAGTGTCAGAAATTCCTATAAATCAAGCCGAGTTTAATTTCGCTTTGGCACCAGAACCCTCTCGATGCGGAGTTATAAATAAGAACATTTCCATCCGGGGGGAAGGGGAAGAACACCACCCACGGCCGCAAACTAGCTGTACTTATATTTTTTCCTCGTCTATACATTTCCGACGCTCTCCAATTTCCCGCACTCTTATCTCGCGGCTTTGACAGAGTGATGTCTGTCAGCCAAAATCACCTTGTCTGCCGCGCTTTCCCCGGGAGATGGGAGTGCCAGCCATGTAGACGATTCAATCGGCGAGAAGTGAAAGAGCAGATCGCAGACAATATGCCGCGGCCCCATTTACTCCCCCGCCCCCACCCGGTCCTCGCTTACTTGCGCGCCACAGCGGGGCTCAAGCCCCCACCTAATGGCCCATAATATCATTTTACACCATGTTCCTGCTTTTTTTACACTCACTCTAAACGTAGTATGCTTACGTTTAGAGTGAGTGTAAAAAAAGCAGGAACATGGTGTAAAATGATATTATGGGCCATTAGGTGGGGGCTTGAGCCCCGTGTGGCGCGCAGTAAGCGAGGACCGGGTGGGGGCGGGGGAGTAAATGGGGCCGCGGCATATTGTCTGCGATCTGCTCTTTCACTTCTCGCCGATTGAATCGTCTACATGGCTGGCACTCCATCTCCCGGGGAAGCGCGGCAGACAAGGTGATTTTGGCTGAAGACATCACTCTGTCAAAGCCGCGAGATAAGAGTGCGGGAAATTGGAGAGCGTCGGAAATGTATAGACGAGGAAAAAATAAGTACAGCTAGTTTGCGGCGTGGTGGTGTTTTCCTTCCCGGATGGAAATGTTCTTATTTATAACTCCGCATCGAGAGGGTTCTGGTGCCAAAGCGAAATTAAACTCGGCTTGATTTATAGGAATTTCTGACACTGAACAGAGGTGCTAGCCTGACACTTCTAAACAGTCTTCTCAAAACAACTGCTTCTTCGTGGGGGGGGGGGGGGGGGGCTACCAAGAATTCAGAAGGCACAAGTTTATAACATGATACAGTCTTTTCTTCCCACTGGACCGGTTCGCGCTTGACATGTTGTATACATGAAAGGGTCTGCGACTGCGCTGTAGGACAGGCCACTAAATTGCAGTGCTTGTGTGGGGCCCCACAAAAAAACGTGACCATCAACTTTGGAACTGAAAACTGCTAAAAATGTCCGTTTGTTTGTCAAGTCGAGTCTTTTTATATATCATAGCCATTCACAACAAAAGTTATCTCAAGGCACTTTATACATTGCGCACTAAAGAAAAGCAACTTAACCTCACGTTAGCGAGCAAAAAAAAAAAAACAACAAAAAAATACCTCTAACACAAGTCAGGCTTTGTGAAGCGACAGTCGGCCTCCTGCATGTTTGAGATGTTTCCCTCCTCTAACACACCTGATCCTTATCAGGCTCCTGCCGAGCTCGCTGAGGGGATGATCATTTGAAACAGGTGTGTTGGGGGAGCCAAACATGTAAAACATGCAGATAGTGGCCCCCAAGGACTGAGTTGCACTCTTGTGAAGTAGAGTGACCCAGGGTAGATGTACTTTGGGTTAGCGCATTCCGCACGTAAGCGTTTACGGCATGGATGTCAACAAGATTGCGCGTTAAACCACATTACAGCGTACACAAACAGTGGACATTCCTTGAAAATTCGTTTGTTTACCAGATATTTTCAATGGTTTATGTCCACTTGAAAGTTGTGCTTTATGGCAATTTTAGCTTTAATCAATGGAATGTTTAAAAACAATGATCTGTAATCAATTTATTGTTTTTCCTATTTTTAATAATGAATTCAAAAGTCATTATGGTTATCGACGGATATGAAATACTTATATCGTAATACATTTAGGTGTTTAGCTAATCGATATATTGATCAGTTTATGTGACTTTTTTGCCTTGACCTCTTATAAAAGGATGAATAGTTATGTTAAAAGGAAATGAACCAAAATGTATTTTTTGAGTACTTAAAAAAACATGAATTCATCATTATCAATATCGACTGATATGAAATACGAGATACAGTTTTCAGACTACGTGAAATTTTCCTGGGAATTTAAAATTGGGATTTTTTTTAGTCTAGATGGGGAAAAATACATTCCCAGGGAAAGACAATCTGGCGGTGGCAGTCTAATAATACATTTGCCAAGCATTTTTTTCATATTTGAATGATTTACCATAGTAGGCGAGGGGATTACATCGCCCACTACTGGCCTGGCATGCACGTTACAGTCAGTTTTGGATCGTTTTGACTATGTCGCCTGTATGCTAAGCTTTTTCAAGAATGTAAAAAAAAAAAAATACAAATAAAAAGAAAATGAGTAGGTTGTTCCATTACCCTCACCTCCGTCCCCCGGCCAGCCTCCACTCTCGCTCACAGAATAGTCGAGGCATTGTGCATAGCGGCAAGAGTTTATCTACTCTCCTGCACAGGCAGACGGCATGGGGGCCGGAGCAAGTAATCTGAACCAAGCAGGCAAAGAATTCCAGGCATCCTGAATAGAACCAGATGTGTGCTTTTGTTCGCGACGTGTGGTGATTTGCTTATTTTTTTTTCATCGCGCACAAGACACGGAGTCACGCAAAGACCCGCACGCGCTCGGCTTTCGTAATACCAACGCGGCATCTGATAACAGGCGGGGTCAGACGGCTGCGGATGCTGCCGCCTGGTATTTGTTTGCGTAACGTGCCGCTTTTAGGCAGACCGCCTTTCCATCCTTTTTTTCGAAGATTACCAAACAGATTGACTCGATGATACCTCAAGGCAAGCGCGGCCAAGCAGTGATTATCATCGGCAGTCGCGCCCCAATTTACCAACTTTCTAGTCCAGTCACAGCCACTGCTGTTGCAGATTCATTTTTTGTTTTTGCTTGTTTGTGTGGAACGCATCACATTGTTGTTGTTCTGTTTGATCAGATTTTGTATGCCAGGTCGCACTCACACTTGGCCAGTTGAACTTGAACATCTGCCTTACTTCTTGTCGTGGCGTTTATTTCTAGTGTGTCGGTTATCATGAGTGAATGTATTAATTGGGACACACAGTCTGATTTAATTTGCAAAGATTTGGAAGCTGATCCGCTTAAAGGTGGCGCTAACTTGTCGCACAGTTCATTTTCATGTTGGGCGGATGATATGAAAATGGATTGTGTGTGGTTTTCTGCTCGTGTAAACGTTTTTGAAATGCCAACAAAACCCTAACCCATCTTTTCTTTTCTTTTTTTTTTTTGGAGTGATGCAATTTTGGTGCTTCTGAATGATGCAAGGGCTGACTTAGAGCCAGTCACAAGAAGGAGTCATGCCATATCATCTATTGCAAAACTCCTTTCAACTCCGTTTTTTCCTTTTGTCTGACTCATATCAGTGCATTGACAATTGCTGCTGGTCGTTCCCAGGGCAGTTTTCCGGATTTGCCATCCCAAGTTTCAAACGCAATGTTACCCAGGATGGGCACATGCGGTGCGTCCATTAGCGATACACTCTGGGCGCATTAAATCAAACAAAGCAGGCTTTTAAGCAGTCGCCGGCTAGAATTATCGGAGCAATCAATTTATTTTCTGTGACTCGGTGATGTTTGTTGGCCTTTTCCGTTGACACTTCCAATTCCATCACTTCAAACTTCATTTTACGCCGGCAGTGCTCTTCCAAATTTACAATGGTGAAAGAGCTGCCTGAAGTGCAAAACGCTCTTTCAGGCACGGCGGGCTCCGCCTCAAAATACCGGGCACCCACACTCTGTTTGAGTGAGTGAACCCATAGTAAAAGGTTTCCATTTTAGTGAATCGCATCCGACAACAAAGCGTACAATCTGTTCGAGCCAACGCGGAATTGAGCTCCCGGTATTTGGGATCTTAGAAAATCAAGCCCACATTGTGTGCTTTTGTCAATATGCCCATGTGTGCTGTAGACTTTTTTTTTTTTTTTTTTTTGACTCTATGGATTATTTGTAATCATTCTCTTTATTTCTAATGAGATTAAGATGCCAGTCGCCCTTAATAACTGGCAATTATGTTTCGGGTTCTCCTAGACCAGGAACAGAAGAATAGCAAAAAAAATGACAGGTATCGGAAGACGGATCGGAAACTTTCTATGACCTTGAAATAATTAGGACAACACTTAACAAAGCCCGCTTGACCCGCATGGCGCTTCGAAGAAATGCGACTTCATGTAGGGGAGAGTAAAAGTGACTCTCGAGTCGGGGAAAGGGTGTTGAATAGAACATTTGTAGTTGCGGCGTCTATGCAGAGTGGCTCATTCAAAGGCACGGCAACGCTTTGACATCCTCGGCAAACGCGCTGAATCGGGAGATTAGCCTACATCGTGTCAATGAAAGAAAATGAGCAAAGTGGCTAATTTACATTCATTGAAATGGTGAATAAGCAACCCTCTTTCGTGACAATTAGACTTGTTACATAGCTGGTTGTGAAGCGTCGCTCTGATTAATAATGATCATTCCGGAGTCCGGGTAATCTATACTGGAATAGGACCATGGCATCCCTGCAACAATGCATTCAATTTGACATTAAATTGAGCTGTTAATCATGATTTTATAGGGACTCGACTGCTGTCGCATGGAATGAATAGCTAACTAAGTAAATTATAAGTTTGTGTTGCTTCACTGAATCACGAACCATACTGGTAACTTCAATGGTGTTACATAATTGGACTTTATGTATTCATTTTAGCATTATGACTTCTAATGAAAGTGAAAATATATTTAAGAATATTTTTTTTTTTGCAGCAATTTTTTTAACACCAACAGCAATTAAATCGGTATAGCGATAATCAATCAAAATAACGTAAGGATTATAGTAATAATTGATCGTGACTTTTTTGCAAAATGGAGTGCAGCGCTTGGCTTTAAGCAGTAGAGGTGCTGTTGATTCAGTCTAAATTAGTGAAGGATACATTTTTTTTTTGGCTTCCCAGAGTATTTTATTTTTAATATAATGACTTGACCTCACGTTTAATCCATCCGATGACCATGCTTGCAACTCAAACCACTCGTAGCTCAAATCATCTTTCCCCATTGTTATGAATGGAAGTGCCATTAATGTGTTTCAACTCCCAATAAAACACCCACAAAAATAATTCAAACATTTTTTTTTAATAAGAAACCTACAACTCTACAGTATTGGACTTGCATACAATAAAACACAACACAAAAAAAATACAATAATAACATTTAATAGAATGATTTTGTATATTGTGAGGCTCCTTGGACTGTGCTAACATTGGCCACCAGGGGGCAGGGTAATACATGCATATGTACATATACGAAGAAGACGGTCACAACTGCTCCGTAAACGGCGCACCACTCTAATCCGATTCAATGCAACACAAGTTTATTTATATAGCGCATTTCATGACAGCTACAGCTGGGATAGCCTGAACAGGATAAGCGGCATAGAAAATATTACAATATTACATTGTTGTGCCCTGCCGCGTTGACTTCCTACTAGCCTTACAACTACATTAGCGGAGCGTTAACCCCGAGGCTCACAACAGTGCAGCCAAAACAAGCAAAGACTTCCTAATTCCAACGCTCCTTCTTCGCTGCCCATCAAAGGACGGGGCGTCCAGCTGGCCCCCGTTGTTTTGCTCCCAGGAATGTGTGACTAAGCGCTTGTCGGCCCCGTATCGGGCCAATCAGCACAGGAAATGTCCGCTTTCAAGTCCCAGCTGAGTGTGTCATTCTGCCCTATCTCCCCAGACGGGCCTGGGCACGCCTCTTACATTGCTAATGCTCTGCGTCGCCCCCCCCCTTCCAATGCACCAGGAGCGTCGATTAGCATAGCGGACCGGAGAGCTGATCCCCGCCGCTAAATCACATGCGGCCGGCTTGACTGAAAAGCATGGGAGGGCATATGCACGCTTAATTGTTAAGTGAACTTGGGGAATTTTCACTTGGACAATAATAGGATTTTGAGGTGAAAAATCAATTCAGATTGAACGTTTGCGATGAATAGGGAATTTGAATAGAGTTGGAGAGAACGATATTTGAGCATAATCCTAATGAGAACAACCAGATTTCAAGGGAGTGCAGTCGTAACTTGACTTTCTGTGTTGTGGGCATACATTTTAGTACGGTGTAGCTTTAGATACGCCACTCCTTTGCATGAAGTGGGAAAACAAATGTCGCAATCACAGGTGTCAAAATTAATTGATTTAAGCAACCACTGATTGATTGTCAAATTAATCGACAGCTGTTTTACGAATCGAGTACAGTAATCATTTACAGATATTGCTAAACTTGAAATTGTCCGTATCATCCGATTTCTGCTTCTGTTAAAAAAAACAAAAACTGTAATTATTCTGATTTCTGTAATCCTTCATGACAGCAGACTAAATGTATTTTGTGTTTGATGCAACAAAAAAAATGTAAATGTTTGGAAATAATGATCGAGCCAGTGACTGAATAAAAAAAAAAAAATAAAAAAATTCTATAAAAATCCCCCCTCGTGTGATATTGATTAATTGTTGTCATTTTTTTAATCACCAAACAATATCATCTAAACAATAATAACTGCTGATTATTTCATTAATCAATTAAATAATTAATAGAATACTCAATCCTAAAAATATTTAATGGTCACAGCCCCAGGAACAGTTAAGGCACTGTAATGCCCGCTTATGACATAAAAACATTTCTTCTTATATATAATTCCATCCCATTTAATTAAACTTAATCCCCCAAGGAAATTTAATGAGGGGGAAAAAAAAAACAACTTTTGGTGACACATTAGCCCGTTTGCTCTTTTTTGAAGTCCTGTCTTTCCTCATCCCCACCAACATCCAAACTTCCGTTTCCTCTCCTGTGGCGCTGCCGAGTGTGGAGACGTGTTACATACGGATGTAAAATTAATTGGATCACAGAGTGCAAGCGCACTGGCGTGTGAGGTCGAATTGGCGCTCGCTCCCCGCAACTTGCTAAGAGTTCCCTCGAAGGCAGCCGGTGCACATCGGAGCTCTTCGCCGTATACATCCACCTGAATACAAATAAGTGTTCCCTCCAGTGGTTTATGCAATATACATGCTCAACTTTAGCTGAAGTGTTGTTGCCAGGCTCGTGCTGGGTGCGCTTTCAAATCTGGGTTAGGAAATCCCCAATCGAGGTTATTACATGCGCTAATGCTAATGAAGCCGTTTGCTCCGAATGGAGATGCTAAGCCACGCGCTCTTAATAGAGCATCAGAGTTTACAATGAGGAAATCCTAATGACTAAATTCCAGCCTTGTCTGCTAAAAGCCGGACAATCTGAATCATGTTAATGCCGGCTTTTATGAGATGCAGTCCAAATGAATGTGAAACTAGGGCTGAAAGAGTTTGACCCCCCCCAAAAAATGTATTTTTTCTCAGTATTGTGATTGTGATTATTGTGTGATTATGTTTTCCCAGGTCTTCTTCCCGTGTATTTTTTTTTAACAAGCACAAGCGGTATATTCATTTGTATTACAGTTAAATTGGAAGTCAACCCAAACATATTTTTTAAAGAATATGTTTCCCGCGGGCCCACTAGTTGAAACATGACATTTTGATTAGTATTGCGTTTGTGGAATGTGAGTTAAGCAGCAAAATCACCCCTTTTTAGCCATCTCAGGGGGCGGCCATTTTGTCACTTCTGTCGACTGAAAATGACATCACACACCCTCAGGGCTAAGATAACGAAGCTGAGGCATGATTGGATAAGCTTCAGAAAACTGCTCGGGTAACGACCAATCATGGCTCAGCTTCAGAAAACAGGTGAGCCTTGATTGGTCGCTACCTGAGCCCTGGCTAGTTGTGATGTCATTTTCATTCGACAGAAGTGACAAAATGGCCACCCCCTGAGATGGCAAAAAACGATTGGATTTTGCTGCTTAACTCATATTCCATATTAATCATATTGCCTTGTTTCAACTAGTGGGCCTGCATAGAACATATTCTTGAAAAAAATATGTTTGGATTCACTTCCCGCTTTAACAATATCAGATTGATTATATTTAAATGTTTTGCTCTTATTTGTTAGGCTTCCGCTAAAATAAAGGCAAATGAACCATCGATTGTTTAGTAGTTTATTTTTCAATTTTAGTTCGAGTTGTGAACTTACTCAACACTTTGTATTTCGTATGTCTTCAAATACATTAACAATGTCTTTAAGAAGTGCGGATTCTTCAGTTTAAATGTGTTTAACCCATTCACTGCCATTGACGAATTTACTTGTCTTTTCACAGTCCAGCCATTCAATCGCAGGAACATATTTATATTTTTTTCATTTTTTTTTTCAAACGTTAGAGTAAAAGAGGGTGTGAAAATGTCTGTCAGTGAATGAGTTAGTGTGTCGGAGGTGTAAACAAAATTCTTCTATGGTCTCTATATTGTAGATTTTCACCTTTGGCAGGTGGGTCTGGAACGTATCCCCAGTGATAGCAGGGCTTCAGTGTACCCCTTTGTTTTAAATGCTTCAAAACTTCGGCCTCTGACCTGGCGTTTGGACCTCTTTTCGACTGGTTCCATTAAAGAACACGCGTCAGGCTTTGTTGATGTCGCCTCAACACACTCGCACAAAGTGAAATAGGCAATTTCAGGCTTGTTCAAAACAGACGCTGCCTATCCCCAGAGGCCATCAGTGGCAAGTTTGGCTGGCAAACATCAATGCCACGGACGCAGGGTGCCTGGCGCTCCAAAACAATTGGAAAGTGCTCGACTCTTTCACGCGGGAATCCTGCGAAATTGGTTGCTCGTAGGTCGAGCAGATTCATCGTGGCCGCATCTTTGTAGCATTCCTTATTTGATGTCATTGCTGTTTTGTGCACACAGCAATCGGGGGGGGGGGGGGGGGGGGAGCCGGCTTTTACACCCACTGTAAAAAGAGTCTGTGTTTCAGTAATGTCCAGTTTATAGTTTCCAATGCCAAAAATTAAAATCATTTGGTTTGTACCATATAATTTTCTACCACATCACATGCAAATACTGTTTTGCATCACGACTGGAGAAGCATCGATTGAAACAGCATTGTGACGTCTACAAGAACAGGGCATATTCTTCCAAAGCTGGTTGTTCTACTGGCAGATTTTTTTTAACTGCATTTTTCCTCTGGACATTTGAGATTTATTGATTGTTTTTTTTTTTTTTTTTTTGTATTCAAGAAATAAATGGAAAATGTATACAACATCAAATATAAATTCTTCCCTTGACCAAAGGTTGCAGTTGATTGGGTCGTCTTGTCCCTGTTGTTGCTTTTCGGCCGCTTCTGATTTATGGCATTCTGGCACTAATGGTACATCACCAAGGCCCGCGTTTGCATTGTTATGACTGGACCTGTCCTGCCTCATTGGGCCGCTCTACCTTGTCTCTTGCGCCCGGGATGAGGCGAGCATCGGAGTGGAATGGCCGGCCGGCCGACCGGTGATCAGCGTCCCCCTCAGCTCCAAATCATTCGTCTTCATCTCCCCTTTCGTCTTCGCGCCAGAGTGACCAAGCAGTCGGCAGACTCACCTTCAGACGAGGCCGTCAGACCTCCTGTCACCCTGCTCATCCCTCATATCGCTCTCATCGCGACCTCAAAACACTTTTGCACTGTGTTGCCAAAAGCATGTAAACCGCGACCTTGACTTACAAGTTGAATTTGTTCCCTGACCACACGTGCATCTCACATCAACTTTCCTCATTGAAACGGATGGCTTGATGATCAATGTGGAGAATGGGTGCTGATACTTGACTGAGCGGCTAATGCTAGTGAATTGTTGCGCACAAATCGGTCGACATATTGGAACCATGGTCAAGTGGTCTTGAGCGTTGGCGAATAAAAAAAAAAAAACTTTGGCGACATGTCTTACGACCGTTCACTTAAAGAGGTAGTCAACCCAAACATGTTTTTTTCAAGAATAGTTGAAACAAGGCATTCTGATAAATATTGCGTTGTGGAGTAAGAGTTAATCCACCTGTTTTTAGCTAACTCTGGGGGGGACCGTTTTGTCATTTCTGTCAACTGAAAATGACATCACAGTCGCTCAGGTAACGACCAATCACAGCTCACCTGTTTTCTGAAGCTGAGCCATGATTGGTTGTTATCTGAGCCCTGAGTAACTGTGATGTCATTTTCAGTTGACAGAAGTGACAAAATGGCCGCCCACTGAGATGGCTAAAAGTGGGTGGATTTTGCCGCTTAACTCATATTCCACAAACGTAATATTAATCAGAATGCCTTGTCTCAACTAGTGGGCCTGCACAGAACTTGTTCTGAAAAAAAAAATGTTTGGGTTGACTTGCTCTTTGAAAAGAACTTTGGCGCCACGTCACGAATGCTTGCTAGCGAAAAAAAAGGATTCGCAAAGACATTTTGAACATTTTTGGGGCTTACAGAAAAGTAAAGACAGGAGACACTCTTTCTACTCCACTGTTGTTGTTTGTTAACTTGTCTCGTTCCAACGGTCGATGTGGTTTTTTTCGGTTTCCAGCAGTACCATTTGGACTTTTATTTGGGAAAACAACATTCTCAAACCAAAGCCAGTGGCGTAGAACCGGCATGACACCCGCTGCCCTGTGTGTTGGAGCAAGAAGGCGGAGGTGGGCGGGGGGGGGGGGGGGTGCTTGTCTGTGCAACTTGTTAATTAGCATGGGAGTCTTGAGACTAGCTATGTTATCTAGCACCACAACCCCCCAACATCACTTCCTTCCCCTCAGCTCTCCGGAGGGTTGTTTCCACTTTTTCATGGACGGCTGCCAAACCTTTCCCCGTATCTTCCGTCCGTTGTCATTTCCTCGTTCATTTCAATCTTTTTTTTTTTTTTTTTTTTTTTTTTTTTCCAACCCCCGTCCCCACCTTCCATTATCTGCTAATGTACTCCCAACGCTCGTCCCGGGCAAAGAGTGTATTTTTAGTTGGGGACTGGGGCTCAGTGGTGATGGACTGCTCTTTGGCACAAAGTAGCAAGGTCAGGTAGGTCGGCGAGCGTCCAGGTCAGCGGACAGTCTGTGTCCGCCACGCGCCGGCCCTGCGCCAACGCTGCAATCTGTGTGCGGCATGTCAAGCGCTAAACACACACTCTCTCTCTCTCTCCCCCTCTTGGCTCGGTAGAGTTTGTCTTCTCCGGCGGTCCCGCTAAAGGTCAGACGAGTACACAAGAGCGACAAGCCACTTATCCCATGCGAACAATAGGAATCTCACTGGGTAAACAGGTTTCCATCTTTGTGGTGGTCCCCACAACTGTCCTTTCATTTGAAACTCCCAAACACAAATGAAAGAGCGCACGGCCGTGCGGCATCTCTGGACGGCCATCGAATTTGTGCTTGAGAGTGAAAATCCATTTGTCTGAATTTGTTTGAGCATGCCTACTGTGCAGTGCCTGTACTGTTGTTAAGCTCTTCTGCACTTTGTTTGACCCGGGCTGTCTAAGAGGTGTCATAACAAGCCAAGTGTGAAACGGCAACGCGATGCTAAAATCACCCCAAACAAAGAGAGTAAAGTCAATCTGTTCTTTTTTTTTTTTTTTTTTTTGTTGAGCGGATTGGTGTCCAATCTTGGGCCTGGGGGCCATTCGCGACTCGCCATCCATCTTTCATACCTGAAATATTTGATTTTTTTTTTTAATGCTCGTTTCTAAATATGTAGTTGGATGTACCCCACCCATTGCCTAAGATATGTATAATCTAGTAAATAAAAGCAGCTAAATGCAAATAAAGTTACACCATATAACTCCATATAGGGTTTATTTTTGTCCTGCAGATTTGTGTTTGATAGAAGACTGAGGGCAGGGACAAAAAAATGGCCATTGCAGCAAGGTGGAGACTGTGGAGTGTTATTCTCTTGCATCCAGGTTCAGCAACATGCTAAGCTAAGGTCAGCCAGTGCATTTATTTGTCATTTTGGGTTGTATTCGAGAGGAGACTGAAGGTGTCGGGGAAAATGGGGCGCTACGGCAAAGTGGAGACTGTGGAGTATTTTATTGCAGTGTCCAGAGCTAAGCCACTAGATAAGCTAACATTAGTATGTGCGTTTGTTTTAGTCATTTCGGATTTTATTCAAGAAAGGACCGAGGGGCAGAGAGAAAAATGGCTGCTGCAGCTTTGTGGAGACTATGGAGTACAATATTGCAGCAGCAGCCAGTATATCCAGCCACAGCGTGTGTGTTTAGCTTTTTTGTTTTAAGGGCAGCAAGAAAACAGAGCAGAGCAGCAAATTAGAGATATTTTTTTTTTGGGGGGGGGACAGCAATGTGGAGACTGTGGAGTATAATATTGCAGATCCCAAAGTGTCTGGGCATAGCAACAGGTTTGCTCACAGTAGTCTGCGTGTTTACTTTGGACATTTTATGTATATTCGAGAGGACACTAAGGGAAGGAAGAAAACAAATCACTGCAGCCAAGTGGAGACTGTGGCGTATACGGAGTCCAGAGTGGGCAGGCACTGTAACAGGCTAAGCTAACATTATCACATTTTTCTCTGTCATTTCAGACTTTCTTGAGAACAGAAACTGGGCACAGAGAGAAAACGGATCGTTGCGGCAAAGTGGAGACTGTGGAGTTTGATACCGCATAGTCCAGAGCTGAGGCAACAGGGTAAGCTAACCGTCGCGTGTAGTGTTTATTGCCGTCATTTCCAGCCTTTCTTTGAAGTCATTTCTATAGATATTTGTGTTCATCCACCTTGTGTTATGCTAGCGTTTGATCGTAACTTCTGGAATACGCGACCGATGGCATATGTTGTACCGCGTTAGCTCCTCAGTGCTACGCAGAACTCTGATGGTGCCTCCTCTGCAAAATAGCGCTTGTCCAAAGAGCAACAGGGTGGGAGGGGAGCAAGCGCTTCTCTGATCTTCTGCCTCTCAACGAACCATCTGTCTGATGCTGGCCCAGCATCCTGCGCAGCCTAGCATTAGCGCTTGTAAATATATACAGTACATCTCTCACATTTCACGCAAGCAGAGCCCCACGCTGACTTCGGGCTCGGCGGGAGCTGGAAAGTGAGAGCAGATTGGAGCCTGTTTTAGTTGCGGCAAGTGTTTTTCAGGAGGCGAGGGTGTGGGGGTGGGGTTGGGGGGAGCGCTCGACGGCAGACGGAATCTGAAATGGGCACCTAAACTGGATTTACACGATATGGCGCGAGTGACACAATTGGGATGTTTTTTCTGCCTCCAAGCAGTGCAATTCCAATGGTTTTCGCTATATTTCTTTCTCCCCCCCAGGCCATGTCTTTTTTTTTTTCCTCCCAAGTGATACAAGGCTGATGTTATTTGCTGCCAGGAGTCCCAAATTTTCCCCAAGGGGCACAATTCTGATGGTTGTTTTCCTTTCAATTGCCATAATTCCAATGTGCTTTTCCCATTAATTGGGCAGTTTGCAGTTTGTTTGTTTTTTTAACAAACCATCGCGCCCATGGAAGAACAACCTATCAGAGACAGATGGCTTGATGATGATGTGTCAATCATTCGCCGGCGCATCCCTACAACTCAGAGTTTTGAAGTATCCACATCGAGAAAAAACAAACTAACAACTGGGCAAGACTAGCGAACAGAAGCAGGCGCTTAAGAAGATTTAAAAAAAAAAAAAAAAGATACGTTTTGACTTTTAATTGATTGAACATTTAAAAAAATAAATATCCAAACCAATACATTTCGTGTTATAGTTACACTCTATTACAAAAAAAAAAAATCATCCTACCAATGTAGCAGCTGTGGCTAACATTGTGGGTTATTCACAATGCTAATGCTAGCTTAGTGTTGCTAACATTGCTATTTTGTTCAGACTCGACAGCATTCACAACGCACTTTCGTAATTGCATGCCATTTTGTATTTCCATGTTTGAGAATCACAATTGTGCACATCGGTGAGGGGCGTGGCTTTGGTCAAACTGGAGCGGGGGAAAGATTAGTAAAGTGAAGCTAAAAACCGCAAACTCGCACTTAAAATGGAACGATTCTGGTGTATTTTACACTCAGTTAGCTCCAAAATGAACACGATGTGCGATCAATGTTTTAGTGACAAAGTTCTGATATTTTTGCTGTTTGTTGCGGTCAAGTGACATCATTCCGAAGCCTTTTTTTTCTTTCAGGTGACTTTATTCATTTTTTAAGTTTTAAGTGGCACAATTCTACATTTCTTACTACTGAATGACTAAATTGAAGATGTTTTTTACTCTCATGCTGTACAATTCCATTGTTTATTTGCATCAAAGCAACTGTTGTTGTTTTTTTTTTTGCTTCCAAATGCTTTTTTTTTTTCTCACCAGTGACATAATTCTATTTTTTGGGCTCCCAGTGAAACATTTTTCTTTGCTTGAAGGCGACTCCATCGTATGCTTTATTTGCTTCCAAATGACACAATCCATGAATATTCGTTTATTCTCAAGTGGTACAATTCCAATGTTTTTCACTTCCAGGCTTCACAGTTTTTGATGTCAAGCGGCACATTTCCATTTCTTTTGCTTGAAAGTAGTACACTTCTAATATAAGGCATCCCAAGTTTCATAATTCTGATATTTCTTTGCTCCTAAGTAACACATTTCTGTTTTTTTGTTTCTTCCGAGTGGTACAATCTGAATGTTTTTCCACCCAAGTGTTAAAAGTCTTTTGCTCCCCAGCTGCGCATTTCGCTTTTTTTTTTTTTTCTGCTGTGACACAATTGGGATGTTATAGGCACCCAGGTGACACATTTCCCGTGTTTTATACTGTGTTGGTATACAGTCAGAAAGTCAGATCAAACAATAAATCATAATTGGACACTTAGACCTGCAATGTAAAGACAGCCTTTTTTTTTTTTTTTTTTTTTTAACCTCTTGTACAATCCTTTGATAGAAACATGAAAAGATGATAGAAAGGATGAGCCTTTCCCCCTTGTCTTGTCGGCCGTAGATCTTTTGCGTTCTAAAAGATTTTTCAGTCTAAGTCACAGGTGCAAGTTTTAAAAGCACAAGCAAAATGATATTTACCTGCACTAATAAGCCGCCAAGAACCCGGCATCCTCCCTTCAAGTTGTCAGCGCGAGGTAAGCTTTTGCAGTCGTACAGTGGGGATGATTTAGCGTTAAATCTGTCTGCTCCTCTGTTTCTTATTTTTTTTTAAGGGGGTGGGATATGTTGGGGTGAGCGGCTTTTTATTTGAAGCTCCAATTTCTCTTTGAGAAGATTCTCCCCCTGCTGCCTGCTCGCTTCCTGGCTGCTGTGAAATGGGATTTTCTTTCTCGTTTGTTCCAAATTTTTTTTTTTTTTTTTTTTGTCGCCGCTGCGCAGTGAGGTCATCTGAAATGACTTGAAAGTTGGGCAGGGGGGAAAAAACTCACTAGATTTACGGTTTGGTGGCGGTATAAGAGGAGAGCGGTTGAGCGGAGCTAACATAAAGAAAAAATTGCTTTGGTATTCCTCTTGTTTTGAATTAATTGTTTAGCAAGAGGATTTTTTTTTTTTTTCTTCTTCCGACAAATGAATTCAGGCACGTTGTCGCTTTATATTAAAGCATTGAAGCGGCCTGCCGTTGTGAGCGGAATCGATCTTTCCGCTGCTCGCTGTGGAAACAGGTGTGCTGAGGCTCCAAGTGCCCACCACTCTGCCAACGCCGCTGTCCTTTATATCCCATAGGCCACTCTTTGGATAAATGGCTTGAGGCCAGCCGCTTTTCCCTCCTTGTTATTTTCTATATGAGCACTCTGGCATGCACGGTATGAGCCCCCTGCCCGCCTATTCATAAATTCACTTATTCACGTTTTTTTTTTTTTTTCTTTTCTACTGAGTTGGAATTATACTCTAGGAGAACTGGATAAGCTTCAGATGATTTAAATTTGTGCGAGGAGGAAAGGCGACCATACACAAAATCATTTTTTCGCTGTGGTTGTTGACCCCCAAAATGCCTGGATACTTTTTAAACTCACAACACTTCTCTTAACTCATTCACTGCCAGATATTTTCAGATGCTCTTTTACCCTAACGTTTAAAAAAAAAAAAAAAAAAAAAAAAATTGGAAAAAAAAATATAAATAAATTCCTGGGATTGAATGACTGGACTGTGAAAAGACAAATATGTCCTTGGCAATGAATGAGTTAATTGGTTATTTACATGTCACATGGTTTATGGACAGCCCGGCATAACATAACAACTCAGAAAGATGACACCTGTTGGATGTATATAAATCAAATATTAACTAAAGAAAATATAGTATCATTACTTTAAACCGATGAATGATGAATTTATTTTGAGTCCAAAATTTGATGTATTTTTAAAAAGGGCTGAGTGGTTGGCAACGCAGATTTGTTTCAATTATTGTGATTTGATTTATGACTTGACTGAAGCTTTGCACCACACTTGTTTGGCATAATTTTGTGAAGCTCCCCTCATAAATAGTTTAAAGACTTTGCAAGGCAAAGTGTTCGGTAAGTGAACGGGTCTAATTGAAGAAGATGCATCAACTGACTTTCATATTTCTTCGGGAGTTCATTGGCTTTCATTTGAGTGCAAATCGAATCGAATAAATCTGAAATTTATTGTAATGCAGAAGAACTTATTGCTTGTGTTTGGAAAAAAAAAATACATGAAAAGATGACCTCCAAAAAAATTATTGCATATTAAATCAAAATTGCAATGTTGAGGAGAAAAAAAAAAAAAAAAAAAATCACAATTGGATTATATTTCAAAATCATTCAGCCTTCAAGCATAGCGACGTTATAACAAGCCAATCTGGTGCCCACGCTTGTCACTGCCCAGACTTTTTCTTTGGCTTTGCTCTGTCTGACTATAATTTTTTTCCACTCTCATTCCAAGAAGACGGTCTTTTCGGACTTCTTGTGATTATTTTTCCTCACCTATCCCCATCTATTTTCAGATAAACTGCTCCCTCTATCACACTCCGAAACGCCACAAAATGGATAAGAAACATGGTAATTGGTGTCAAGGAAGTATAGTGAAGCGCTACGTCTCAACTAGGGATGGGCGAATATTATACGAGGTATCGGATCAGGCCGATACCGGCCTTATTTTAAGCTATCGGGTAATCGTGGAAGCTGCCGATACCAGCCATGGATACTTATGGAAAAGCATATCTGACATGGAGTAAGTCCTCCTCGGCAATACCACTCTATTATTGTATTCCATCTATGGATGAATGGCTTGAGACCAGCCACTTTTTTTCCCCATGTTGTCATTTTCTAGAGGCACACGCTGCCTTTTTAAACATGTGTGTGGCTTTCTGCCGGCCTTTTGAGGATCAAAAGAGAAGCATCTGCGTGTGCTGCTAATGGTCCCGTGGTCTACCAAACAAACTTTTTCCCCCCTCATCCATCCCTTCATTTTCTCCTCCGCTTGCTACGTCCTCAAACTCCAATCAGTTCCATCTGTGCCCGAACCTCTCCAAATGTCACCCTCCAACCATCGCCACCCCTCCAGAGTTGGTTTGACGTAGCCGCGCGCCGTCGCTCGGGTAATGTGTGTGCGGCGGCGAGCTTAATCACATCGGGTAAGCACACCTGTGCAAACAGATGTCCGCCGGGGCTGCCGTGCTGTTCCTCTTTAGGGTGGAGCGTCTGCTTATGGTGGCCCAGCGTCCGTCCCCACTCTTCCTCCTTGCCAGTTTTCTGCTTCTTCCTCAGTGGGCAGGCTGGGATGCCCACCAGAGCCCTCAGCAGAATCAGGCAGGAAGCTTTGGTCCCCAGAGCTTTTACCGCGCCTCTTAAGTTTACAGATTGAAAGATAGCTTGATAGATACTGCTAGATAGATAGATAGATACGGATGCTGATATAGATGGATAGATGGATAGCTAGCCAGCTCGCTAGATGGATAGCTAGCCAGCTCGCTAGATGGATAGATTGATAGAGATACTGTAGCTAAATACTGCAGAGCTAGGTGGGTAGGTACTCTAGATGGCTAGCTAGCTAGCCAGTTCGCTAGACGGATAGATTAAAGAGATACTGTAGCTAAATACTGCAGAGCTAGGTAAGTAGGTACTCTAGATGGCTAGCTAGCTAGCGAGCTCGCTAGACGGATAGATTGATAGAGATAACTCTAGCTAAATACTGCAGAGCCAGGTAGGTAGGTAGGTAGGTACTCTAGATGGCTAGCTAGCTAGCCAACTCGCTAGACTGATAGCTAGATATAGTGTAGCTAAATATTAGATAGATAGGTAGATAGACCCAAATAAGTTCTTTGTTTACTCTATAACACCAACATTTTGAGGAAACAAATTACCTCACTTATGTGATTTCATGTAAATGTTGTAAAAATATTTTCATTAAAAGAAAAAACATTTATAAATTTAAATAATTGAACAAAATTCTTTTTTAAATGCACTTACATTTTATATTTTGAATAAATAAAAATTCACAGACATTCTTTACTTTTCGTATTATTATTATTAGTATTGTTATACAAACATTAACTCGACATACCTAACTTAACTGTTAAAAACCTTTCCTCAAAGATGCAGAAGTTTTTTTTTTTTTTTTTTTAACAGTCTTGAAACCAAACAATAATTGTAATTTAACCAATTGTGTTCAATTTACACTACAAATTATGTCTTTTAAAACAAGAACAAGGAGAATTGTTGCTCCAAGACACTGGACCACTCTACTCTCAAGTTCAATGATGTTTATTTATGATGAGTCACCAGAATCAATTCAAAAGAAATTTGATGCCTACCTTATTTGTAAATCAATGTTTCACTTTATTTCTTTTTTTTTAAGACAAAGCCTGGTAAACACTGGCGCTGACCTTTAGAAGGCAACCTATCAGATTATGAATGAATTGCACTGATTTGTCATGTGCAAAAGCATTAGTCAGGACATTTAATGCTGCACTGCTATTTAACAGCTTTGGTCAATTTAAAGTTGTGTTGTGTGCATAATTACGCCCCTAATGCGATATGTATACAAAGCATATTTTTTCAAATCCGTGCTTTAGCTGAGGGGACATGTAGAGTAACGTGCACCAGTCGGTCTAAGTGGTTTGCCAGACAAACTGCACATGCTAATGAGTTAACCAGACAGAATGATCGGTATTAGCGAATTTAAAGGAGGCAATCAGCGCACCGCTGCCCCCCAGTCGAGAAGGATTATGTGATTTACATCCAGCTGTGCTTTCCCATTTGCCGCTCTAACACCCTCTTCCGTCTCGGCTCGACACATTTTGTAAAGACCCCTGTCCCGAGCTCGCCGTCCACCTCCGCCACCTGGCGCACCTTTACCCCCCCCCCCCCCCACCCGTGCCGGTCATGACTAAATAAATATGCTGTTTTCCTTCATCGCTCTCCAACCATGCAGACTGTTTGGTCCTCAAACCCTATCCAGGCATTGATGTATTAAAAACATCAGACCATTAAGTTCCATTAGCTTCACTTCTTGCAGAGGTGGAAACCTGATGTTAGCGGGGTGCACACAAACTGATTTTCAAGATGTGTGCTCATACTGACAAAGTCTCCACCCCCAAACCAGATGTCTGTCGTAGTACCAAGACTGACCTGTGAGAGGCAGCATGTCGCCAGATTGTGGGAAAGTAAAGCGTAGTATTAGAAGAAGACGCTAGGCTAACTTATTTGCTAGCTATACTGTGATGAAAGCTCTTCTCTTTGTCATATTTATTGTGGTGTTCTACAAATGTAACTGTCTATAAATTGCTGTATTCAAAGTGCTGTACATGGAGCAAAAGTAAGCCATACAACAACAAACAATAAAACAAATTAATAATGAAGACAGTAAAAAGCACCAAAACAGTTCAACCAAAACTCATGCTTAGTCAAAAGCCAAAGAATTTAAATTGAAAGTTTTGGGCATTATACAGCTTTGACTTACTCGTGTTTATTTTACAGAGTGCTTTGCTCACTTATTGCCAACTTCATAGTGTCATGCTTTCCTGTCCAACCTGTATGATTTTTGCATTTCAATTTATTTTGAATAGACACTAAAACTAACGGAGCTGTCAGTTTTATTTGGTGGTTTTGTTTGAATTCTAAATTCAGAGTTAGTTGATTGTGTTTTAATTTAAATTCTCTATTGCAGAGTGAATGTTCTTTCTTTTGTCAGAACTAAAGGTCTTTTTTTTTCGGTCATTGGGTTAATAGAAATGTTATGTATCAAAAGTACAAGTGGTATTTGGTACAGTACTGAGAATCGTATAAGTGAGTACACGTACAGGCACCGGTCTGAAAAAAAGTGGTATCGAACATCCCTAATAATATTACGAAGACTTCATATCTACTTTTGGGTTACGGAAACAGATTGAGAGAGAACGTGTCCCGTCATCCTCTCTGGACAATTTAAGATAAAAAAAAAAAAAATGATAATAATATCAGGCCTCCTTTCAATGTTGCACTGTGATTGGCCAGTTTCCATTCCAGGGCGGGGCTTAGAGGACAATCTCATATCAGTTTCCCTAATGAGAATACATGAAAAATACATTCAGATACGTCCCCTAAATGGCTCCATCCCCTCACTCCCATTTCCAGCCTCTGTCCACCTCTCATCTGTCCAGAGCATCGATCCGGGCTCTTATCTCCACTCTCATCCTTGTGTTATTTCAGGCACATAGGGATTGCTTAATGATCTATTGACCTGATTCATCGATCTGTACAGTCGGCCACAATGGACTATCCACCCTAAAGAGGGGGGTCTGTGATGTGAAGCCTCCCCCCACGCCCCCACCACCACCACCACCGCGACCGCCACCTGCAACAAATGGCTGCTCTTTGCGCTGCCTCCTAAGTGCTCCGTGTCGCTTTGCTGTCTTAACAGCGTTTTGCTGGCTGAGCATTGCGCGGCAACCTAATACGCTTTCCCTGGTAATAGATATTCATATGGAATATGGGTGCATGTGCATGTTGGAAATAATGAGGGCCATGCGTCTAAGTGGAAGCCCTTGAAAACAGATGGAGTCTCCTGCTCCAGGCGCAGGACACCCACAAAGTATGGCGACGCGTTTTATCCCCCCCGCCGCCCGTTTCCTCATGCCGATTACACGTCTAAAAAAGCCGATAACTGTTTTTCTCCTTTAGCCTGGGATGATTTTGTTTTAGTCAAGCATGTCTTTATTCTGCATTTCATCAAATTTTCTCATGTTCGCATTTGGGTTGCCTCTTGGTATGTTTGAGAAAATAATCATTTATTTTTAGACGGCCCACTGTGTGTGCGCAACAGCTGTTGTTGTTGTGACATGATTCTTTTCAAGGGTGAGACAGGAGGGATTTGCCAGACACTATACGCGCTGTGTTTAATTAACTCAGCCAAGGAGGTTGTGTTTTTTTCCACCGGTCTCCGGAGAACAAAATGTAATGTTTGAGTTGCGGCTGTTGGGCATGCAAGCCACTACATCACACAATTTAGTGGTTTATGAGGATGAATTTTCAACACCTTCCTGCTGATAAGAAGTGTGGATGTTTTTATGGCGATCCAAACACAAGATCAATAAATATATTTACTTTTACTTCCACATCTTCTACTAATCAGTTTAGTGTCAATAAATCTTGTTAGTGTGTTATATTTATCGTTTTGTTTGCACCTTAGTTCTCACGACAGTTGCTATGCTATGCTATGCTATGCTATGCTAACACGACAAGACAGCAGCCTGAACACTAAAAGCGCAAAGGCAAATTGATAAGGATTTTTACGTCTTACCCTGTAGTAAAAAATGCTAACGTGCTAGTCGATTGATAATCAATGAATTGCTTACAGCCGTTGTGTATATTCAAATGATCCAAATAATGATTTCGGCCTCTAGATAGTAAATATGATCATATTTCTGTAGTCCTCCTTGAAAGCAGACAAGACGATTTCAAACATCTGCAACCCGCCTACCACTACCTTATTTTGAGAATGTGACTGTATGTTAGGATGCCACAAGTCAGCAACCTTGAAAAAATAAATAAATAAAATAAAATAAAAATAAACACTGAAAGAGCTTGATAACTGTACATCTTGCCTTTTAGTCTGGCTGCCCAAATGATAACATTTTTTTATCCCGTTTTGCACAGATTATATATAGATCAAAATGAGTGCGACTTTGGTTTCATTTTGACATCAGTGCGATTTGTTGTTTGCATGCAATAGCCTTGGAAAAAAAATTCAAAATCGATTAAGAAAGGTCAGTCTGGCTAGTTCCAACTCAAATTATCTTGCAAACCTGGGAAAAGGACATTAAAAGTTCTTCAAATGGACGAATATGTATTGTGCACCATCACTTGTCCAAATCAGGTGTAATCCGATCGACGTAATGTAAAGCAGCAGCGATTCCAAGACGTGATTTAAAATGGCGGCACACTGGCACACCGCGTCTTGTCCGCAATCAATCGCCAGACAACTTTCAAGCGGCTCGATTCTGCACTTTTCTGCTGCAGGGGTAACAGATGGTCGCGGCTGATAGCATTTTGCCGGCGGAGAGGATGCCGAGGGCGGGCCGGAGAGGGAGGAAAAAAAAAAAAAAAAAAAGGAGGTTAGCGAGTACTCAGGAAAGCTGTACGTGTGAATCACATTGATCAAATGAATAGTTAATTAGAACCACCTGCAGTGCCCCCAATTCACACAGTCGGAACATTTCCGCACTAAGGCGAGCTGTTTGTATGTTTTTGTAGCCGGAGGGCATACATTGTGTTCATGTTAAATATTTTTTGGGGGGAGGGAAAAAAAAAAAAAGAAGAAAAACACCCACAGGTTGACAGTTGCCTCGACAGCAGCATTTGCGCAGCTTTCTAGCTGAGGGCGTACCTGTTGAAGAAGTCCCGCGGGTACCGCCCAGTTGCCGGGGCTCGGATGTTCCCCGCCTTCGCGCCTCGAGTCTCTGTCACCTCAAGTTTGGCTCCCCTCCGCAGAGTCGACGTCCCGCGGGAGAGAACTGGCCGATGGGACGCGCGCGGTGTCGTTGAAAAGCATGTTATTGGAGCCCAGGATTCCTTTCGGGGCACCCTGTGATTACATCGCCTCAGCCGGGCCCTGCCAGAGATTGCGCGTATTTTTGTCAGCACCGAGTTGTTGTCGCTTTCCGGAGAGCGGAGTGACGCATTTGAAATGGTAGCACAAGTCCGGGCACATCTGGTTGCGATTGGCAGGAGAAAAAAGGCTCCTTGTGTTCTGGGAACTGGCAGACGGGGCCCGGCCGACGAGAGAAGCGGGGCCCAATCCTCTCCCTGCTTTTCCTGACTCTTGGCCAGTTCTCATAATCCCGACGCAAAGCCCTTGGCATTTCTTGCTTTTTCTTTTTTATTAACAGTGTTCCGAGCGCCGCCTTTTGCTTCCATTTCAATATGAGAAAACCACATGAGCCAGGTAGACCCCGAGCTCCATTACTCGCGTGTCTGGCATAATGACGCCCCCGAGGGCGAGTATCTGCTTGGCTCATATTGCCACCGCGGTCCAAGTGGAAATTGCTACGGGCAAGGAGTATATTGAAAGGCATTTCACGGCAGGTGTGCGGGAATTGGTTATACCTGCACGTGCTTGATGAAGTTTTAGCCGCTGAGGCGCGCGACCAAAGGTGTCAGTTGGCCGCTCGGCCGCACTGTGACACAAGCGGCGGGAATGGCGGCAATTAAAAAAAGACACACGGGCATTATTCTTTGGCCTGCCTACCCGTACCCGACTAATCACTTGACTCTCGAGTTTCTACCCGTGACTTTGCGGCGCTGGTCGTTATATTGTTTTAATGAACTAAATGCCGACGATCTTGGCTAATGAATGTGTTGTTTGGAGGAGCGTATAAATACGTGTTTTCGTTGAACCGGATCCTTAATGAAAAGACGGTGACGGCAGCGCTCTCGTTGCTTATTTTTCGATAAAAACAATTCATGCTAGTCGAAATCAGGTGTCGACGTTTGCCATTAAGATATGACTGATGCCTCGACACAATCGCATTCACGCTAATCCCCGACGCCCCAGGGAACGCAAGACCAAATCATTATTTTTGTTTTAATGAACCAAATGCAGATAACCTTGGATTATGAATGCATTGTTTTGAACACTGACAAGAATTTTTTTTTCTTTTTTTTTTTCTGTAATCTGAGGCCGGTTTCCCTGGACTCTTGAAGGTGATGACGAGCATCAATTCTTAGGTCACAGGTTTAGGGGTGTGGGGCTCCCAGCCTGGCGATATCAATTTCTGTGACTAAACCGTCACATCTGATAACGGTTATTTCAAAATTGAGCCGCAGTAAAAAGAGGAATGGACCGGATTTACAAAACAAACATATTCTCACTGAAATGAGTCTGCCTTCCCCGGTCCCGAGTTGTCGAATACAAAAGGCGATTATCATTATTTTGACAAACCAAATACCGACAACCTTGGCTAGCAAATGTATTGTTTTGTGCAAACCGAGGAAGAATGCATATTTCCTGTGAACCGAGTCCGCCACTTTGTTTTGAACACAAGCAAAGTGGGTGAATACAAAAGACGGCAGTCGTTACTTGATTTTAATAAACCAAATGCCGACAACTTTGGATAATGAATGTAGAGTTTTGAGCAGGCCGACAATAAATACCACGTTTTCTCTGAACCGAGTCGACCTGTTCGAGGAAGACAAACGCCCATTGTTGTTACTTTGTTTTAATAAACCAACTATTGACAGCCTTTGGATAGTTTTGAGCGCTTGAAGCATGCGGGTCAAACTAATGTTGCTAAATGAGCCCTTCAATCGAAGGAACGCCCGCCATGCCCGTCGCGCGACTTTTCGTTTCTACCCGTGACATTGTGGGACTGGTTTCGCTGTTCCCCCCCCCCCCCCCCCCCCCCCACGCCAGTGAGCACAGCGCTAATTGAAATGGAGCGCGTGTGTTTAGCCCTCTGAACCTCCAGCCCCATTAGCCTGGACTCACAGACTGTTAAAGCAGCTACAGAGAGAATATTATGTGTTCTGTTATTGTGTCTTTAGGGCTGTAGGGACTATTTGCCATCCCTATTAAGCAGGCTGACTGGTGGCTGGGCAGCACGCCTGGTTGGCTTTGTGTGTGTGTGTGGGTATTATCACACGGTGAGTGTGTGTGTGTGTGTGTGTGTGTGTGTGAGTGTAGACAGAGGACGCCTGAGGCGGAACACTGGAGCCAGAACGCTGCTGGTGTTGTCCACAAATGCCTCACATCCAGTGACCCTCGCCGGCGTAATGACTTTGGGGTTAATTCCTGGGGAATGGTGTGGCCCTCAAAGGGAATAGACCGGGAACAAGCGTAGCAGGCAGGCCAAAGCAACAGGATGTCGTCTGTGTCCGAAAGGGGGAAAGTCGTGCGTCAACTTTGAGAATTTGTACTATAAAGTAGGGATGGACCGATTATCGGCCAGGGCCGATATTTGGCTTTTTGACGAATACCCGCATCGGCCTTTTTTTAAAACTGCGATGGCCGACGATAAATCCATTTAAAACTGTGGAATTCAAAACAAAGATACGTGAAA
This sequence comes from Filicampus tigris, assembly GCF_054856515.1. NCBI lineage: Eukaryota > Metazoa > Chordata > Actinopteri > Syngnathiformes > Syngnathidae > Filicampus > Filicampus tigris. The sequence goes on along the minus strand of NC_141220.1, from coordinate 25,720,092 downwards.
GTTTAACATTTTTGTCATTTTGAAATTTTCAATTACTGTAGAAAACTACATGGAGCTGTTGTTTAAGTTTTCATTTATCCTTTTCAAGACACGCTGACAAACCCGGGTGCTCCCAGAACTTTTTGTTATAATTTTATAACAGAGATGTATATTGTCAAAAATTTCTTAAGATAATTAAAAAAAAAAAAAAAAATCTTATGCAAACCTGAAACATTGTGCAATAAACATGCTGAAAGACGTTGCAACAAAGTTAAGCGTAATTTTGTTTCTTTAGATTTTGATGCCAATATTTTCCTTTTTACTGAAAATGAATATCTGCTCCAAATATCGGTTATCAATCGCCTTGACAACTAATAATCGGTATCAGCATCTGCCCTGAAAAAAGAATATCGGTCTATCTCTACTGTAAAGGCCTAGATGGACCAATCCGACGTTGGCTAACTGTGAGCGACGCCCACCTCCTGTGGCGTCAGGGCACGTCGCGCTGGAAAAAATGACAAAAAATACACCACAACGACAAATGGCGACACTAACCATTAAGTACCATCTGTAATATAAAAGTAATACCCCTCCCTACCATCGGCGGCAGTAGTCACTATTCATGGTTAGAAAAAGCCAACCGGAAAGCTATTGGCTTGAGCGGAATATAAAACCGTAAACAATGCATTCGGATATACGCGAAATTGTGGAGGGTGACTACATTCGTCACTTCCTGTCTATGTAGGTACTATTGCAAATATGTACTAACTTGTCCCTCCCCTAGTCACTTTCTTTTGAAGGCGAGGAGACAGTAAAGTCTTGAAATGATTGCCGGCACTTTGCTTTAATGCAGGAATAATTAAGGAATGGCAAGTTTGTTTCTTCCCTTTGGGTGATATTTTAGAACTTGGCTTCTCAGCGAAGGAAGCGACGTCGTCATTGTTCGATTTATGAGGAAGGTGGCTTTTTGCCGCTGATCCAAACTTGGTGGGGGTCTTCCTTCTACTGCGTGTCATTCTGGTCCCATCGTGTAACACGACATGATCTTATTCTTCCTCATCTTTTCTGCTGGGATTTTACAAGCTGCCAATAATCCAGCAGCTCTCTCTGTCACTTTCACTCTCCCACTCTCTCCCGGTTTCTCATGGATTGCTGAAGTTAAAAATAATTCAACCACAAATGGGTGAAAAGCCGCGAGGCAGAGCACTTATTTTTGTGCCTTTTTTTTTTTTTTTTTCCCCCTCCCTTCCCTTCCCCCGTCTGTGAAATCATCGCCACAAATGTTTTAGGTTTCTGGCAATGAGCATGGAGCGGAATTACACGGGAGCAATCTGGCCATCTCGAGAGCCGCGCGAGGCGACTCGACTCGCAAATGTCCATCCATTTCACCCCAGCCGCATTAAGTGATTTGCGGGGCACAGCATTTGAGTGGGATTGCGCATCATCTATTTGCATGACATTTCTCAAGACGGGGAGAGATGTTAAGTACTGTCGTCATCTTTTTTTCCCCTCTCTTTGACGCCGTCAGAGAAATTGTTCTGTGGAGTAAGGCTTTCAAATGAAATCAGTTGCATCGAGCCGCCGTGTCGCCCAACAACGCTGTCAACGGCTGGCACGTGTCCTGCGTGAAGCCCACTGCGTTTATTCGGCCTTGCCGTGTTTATATATACACAGTATATTGGTGTATATGTATGTTGTCGCTGTCCTGTGAAAAACACATCTCCAATTTTGGAAACTTTTTTAATTTTCATTTTAATGCGATGTTTAAAACGCAGAAACATGATTCATGTAAAAATAAGAAAATGAAAAAAAAAATGGAGGTAAATGTTTTTCACATGACAGCGGCGATATGTATATGTGTATATGTATATATATATATATATGTATATATATATATATATATATATATATATATATATATGTATATATATATATATATATATATATATATGTGTACGCATGTATGTATGTGTACGCATGTATGTATATGTACGCATGTATGTATATGTACGTATATATGTACGCATGTATGTATATATGTACGCATGTATGTATATGTACGTATATATGTACGCATGTATGTATATGTACGTATATATGTATGCATGTATTTGTATGTATATTTATATATGTGTGTGTGTGTATATGTACATGAATCATGGTTTTTGACTTCCAAACGGTGCCGTTTTTAGTATCTTTCCCCATAAAGCATTTTGAATGCTGTGTATTTGTAGCGCAACATGACAAATACTGTGCCTGTTAGGAATTTCGAGTTAAAGCCTTTGAAAATACAGTCTTCAAATAATTCGGATGTCTTGTAGGCTTGGAGAACAAACGGTATTTGTGTTTAAGCAGTGTCCACAAAACTGGACGCTTCTCCAGCCTTGGGAGTTTGCTTGCAAAGGCACTGTGCTTGATTTTGGCACAGCATGACGTTTTCCCGCTCTCACCAAAACCAAAATGAAAGAATGAGGTAAATATTTGTCCTTAGATCAAAATCGTAATCCGACTCACTTCCAATAAACCAGTGTGGGAAAATGGTAACCCTGAAAGGCATTTGGTGCCAGTCACTTTAAAGCCAGTTTGGCTGTGTTGAATAAATTTGCCAGAGTAAAACCTTGGATCATGACTTTTTTTCTTTATTATAAAGAATTGTGATCTTTAGTCCTTAGATTACACTGCAAATGTCTGAAAAAAGACTAATAGAGGTTATTTTATGTTAAATTGGCCTAAAATGTGTAAAGATACAGAAAGACCCAATAACACAAATTACACTAAGCGACAAAAATGTTTTTTTTTCCATCACGTTTGTCTTAACATGAACGAATGCATTCCAATATGCTCAGATTTCACTTTGCACTAGATTTGTAATTGCCTATAGATGCCCCAAGGTGGTGGCATAGCACTTTTTTCCTATTAGAAAAATGCTGCCTCCTGACTAAATGAATCTCCTCCCCCCCAGTACAAATAATTGCAGTGGTGCTTTGAGATGTGAGTTGAATACGATCCATGACCACGCTCAGTGCTCAAAACACCTGTTTTTTTTTCTGTTTTTTTAATCCTCTTTCCCTCTTGAAATGAACGTAAATGTCATTAAACCCTTCAAAAAAATATATTTAAAAAAAAAAACCCACTAACAATGTACTTTATAAAAACATACAGTTATGGGGGCGTGCGAGTAGAAGTTGCTCGAAGTTTGTAGACGGAAATGCTAACGGAAGGCCGTTTAAAATGATAGGCGGACCGGCCTATATGTGATTACTATTTGTTCTGGCCGGATCAAACGTCAGTTAGACGGATGGCAGAAGGATACCCCGGCTGCAGGCGGAAGGCGATAAACGGACCGGCAAATTTGAGCAAAATGCCCAGCTCGGTATACATCAATCACATTCAATCAATCACATTTTATTTATATAGCACTTTTCATACATAAAAATGCAACTCAAAGTGCTTTAAAACATTCAAAGCAAAACATAGAATTATCTTCAATCAAAAGAAAAGATAAATTATTTAAAAGTTGTTGAAAGCCAAACTAAAAAGGTGTGTCTTGAGCTTCCTCTTAAAAATATCAACAGTCTCTGCAGACCTGACATCCTCTGGCAGGCTATTCCAAAGGTGAGGACCAAAATGGCTGAATGCAGCCTCGCCATGCATTTTGGTCCTCACCCTTGGAATAAATAAAAGGCCGGCGCCAGAGGACCTCAGGATCCGCGAGGGCTGGTATGATAAAAGCAAATCAGATAAATAAGATGGCCCAAGACCATTAACACATTTATAAACTAATAAAAGTACTTTAAAATCGATCCTGAAACACACAGGGAGCCAATGCAGCAATTTCAAAACTGGGGTAATGTGCTCCCGCCCTCTGGTTCTCGTCAGCACCCGAGCGGCTGAATTCTGCAGTAGTTGCAGTGGTGAAATGCTCTTTTTCGGGAGGCCAGAGAGCAGGGCATTACAGTAATCTATACATGTGTCCTTCATGTCCAACGTCAGAAGCCTTTTCTCTTCGAAGCCCACTTTCTGTATTATAAACAAATTCAATGCTATCGCCCTAATATTGTCATTAGGGACGAATGAGTGTACATTGAAAGGACCTCTCAAGGTTAAAATTAGCTGAGCATTTGTTTTCCACCGCACTATGGATTATTAATGCCACGAAATGAAGGGTTCATCACAAACATGAGCAAATTGCTTCTTCCTTTCAAAGTAAATATTTCCATCGGATCACCCAGAGCGTCTGTAGGTTAATTGTGCCTGGATACCAAAGAATAGAGAACACGGCACCACAGGAGGTGTGCCAGTGTAGAGAGAAAGATTGCGAATGACGGCGCTGAGTAAATTAGCATGGGCCTTCTTTCATCTTTCTTTCTCTCTGCCTTTTCATCACTGGAGGGATGCTTTCAACTTTTAGTCAGCGTGTGCTCTCTCTGGAGTTGCGCTGCCTTTAGCCGCGTGCCGCCCCCACAATTCACTCACTTTTTGCTGTTCACAAATTCACAAAATCATTTGACCTGACGCAATTAAATTTGGGGACTGAGGCGGGTAAAGTCGTAGTTGACAGACATGCTCTTTTGATGCTGAAATGGAGAGCACGCTGGCGTTAGCGTTAGCGAGTAGGCTAGCCATTATGTTTGGTTAAAGGTATGCGTACCTCTGAGAAAATACTTTCCGCAAACGCGATGATGGCGGTTTGGTTCACACGGGCCTTTACAAGTGGCTACTTTTTCACGAGACTGATCTTTGTGCAATTATTTTGAAGTTATCCTATATTAAAAGGTCTACAAATAAAAAAAACATTCCAACCAGGAGCACTTAGTGAGCCTTTTTAGTTTAGCTGGCGCACAATAACAAACCTCTTGTTGGTTAACAAGCTAGCGCTAGTTAGCAATACAATGACGTGCATTGTTTTCCTCGGGGCGAACAAAGATGTGTGTTTATTTTTAATTTGGTTTATTTATTTTTTCATTCATTTTCGAGGGATTCCTCTGACCCGGCTTTGATCTGGGTAAGTCATGGTACTTTTGGTTTAGTTCATTTCATCCTCTGTAAACAAATCCGCCAATATATCATTGAATTTGATGGCGTGTAAGCTGAAAAGTGGCACAACTGTGATTTGTGCTGCACTGTTGGCCAGTCAGTGTTTCCGCGGTGTGGCTTAATGAAAATTTGGTGGTCCATGGTAATCCTAGATCCGGCTGGACTGAAATTACAATCTACTGGCCAAATTTGGCGACTGGCAGCAAACAGCCATTAAAATCAATTTGTTTCTCTGAATGTGTGTCCTACTCAAGCAATGAATGAACAGCGTATAACAGTCCTTCTAGCAGAGACCAACGCAAAACACAGGATCAAGTCTTCAAGATTTTCTGAAATTGAAGACCTTATTTATTGTTGAAAATGACGCGAACTTTAAATTAAATCCCCGGTATAAATTGTCATAGACATAATCCACTTTCCTATTGAAGCAAATGTGAAAATGTGTTGTTGTTTTTTTTTTGCATTTTAATATCACAAAAATTGGACTATGTGGAACCATCGATTGTCTTCTAATTGTCTGCCTGTCATATATCATAAAATATATTGGGTTCCACAGTTAAAAAAATGAATAGGTGAATTTGTGAGGGGATTGGTTGTAAAATGATAAAAGACAAATCGCTCACTCCTCGTGGAAACATTCATTTAATTGAGGTCTTACATTTGATCAAAGTGCCTTCATAACAAGTTTGAAGCTAATTGCTGCTATTCCGCTGGCGTGGCCTCTTTAGAGTGCCTCGTTGTCGGCTGTAAGTGCGCACGGCACAGAGAAAAGGCGGAAAAGCAGGCTCAACAAGCCAATGTTTGGGCCATTTTTAGAATGAGCGCACCGTTGTCCTTATGTGAAAAAAAATGATGGAGGAAACGGGAGTACCTGGAAAAATCCCACGCAGCTATGGGGAAAACATGCAAACGCCGCACTCTATATTAGCTGGAGGGTGTCAAGTATAGGACCCAGCTGCACAGATTCCGCCTTGCCGGAGGTATCAGCAGGCCTGATGAAGAGGTGCAGCATCTCCTGACAGCTTCTCATTCAACACAGGACCCGCCTTCCTCTCCTCTCGTGTCGTCCCGTTGAAAGCAAGGAAGCCACCGCGAGGGGGAATCCATCACAACTTTGACCCGGGGCGCAACATTTCAGCGGCCAAATGGGAAAACGTGCGCGGCAAGAGAGAGGCCACGTCGGCATCTTCTGTTCACCTTCAAGCGAGCGGAGAAGTCCTCCACCTCCTCCTGTCGCTCTGCTTATCCATCAGCCCGTGGCACGTTGAAAAATCATTTACTGTACGCACGCGGGGGTGATTGACGACACAACAACAGAGTGTGAACGACTGTCTCATCAGTCCACCCCCGCAGACATAATACTCTGCTTCGCCTGACTTTTTTTTTTTTTTTTTTTTTTTCTTGTCGACCGCAATGACACTGAAAGTTCAAAAGAAACCGCAGGGATGCTGTCGGTAGAAAACGTCACCATTTCGACTGGTTAAACACCCCCCGGACAAATGGTTTCTCCAAGTCCTCACCTGGAATAAACCCTCCCTCGCCTTTGATGACCTGCTTGTTGAAGCAACATCCATCATTAGAAAAGGAGAACGGCGGCACGGACGACGCGTATTGACTGTTGTTGTCCAATAGCGGCTGCGTTTGCGCGGCATGAGCCGGTCAATTTCATCTATTTACGTCTATTTTCCAGAATCAATATCACTGTTTACGATTCACCTGAAAACAACCCATACACACAGCAACATAAGTAGAGAACGAACCAACCGCTTTCTGTTGCGCTCGCCCTCAGTTGGGTCACGGGTGAGGTGGTGATCGCCCTGGACCGGTTGCATTCCCACTCACATTCACACCTATGGACAATTTAGAGTAGCGGTCACCAACCTTATACTGATACTGATTGATTCCAAGGGCTACTAGTTTGATATACACTTCTGAAATAAGACATTTGTTAATGTTCGAGGTGCAGTGCTTAATTGATGAATCGACAACTAATCAGTGATCAAATTAATCACTAATTCATTTTGACTAATCGTCGGGATACATTTTTTTTTAAATTTAAAATAGTAACAGTCCCAATACCATTGGTCTCATTTTAAGGTATCGAGGCCTCATGGAGGATACTGATATCATCCACCGATACTTAAAGCGAAAACAAATCTGACCGAGTAAGTCTTGCTCTACTTTGTCAGTTCGACACATTGGTGAATCCGCGTGAGAAAAAAAAAGGTATTTTTTCGCAATTTTTTTTGTCCTTGTGTTAAATGAAATTTTAACTTGTAGGGGTATCGCTACTCTGTATGAAATAGTGAATGCTTATACTGATATCAGACGCGGTTGACTCCTGATTTAGAGTCATTTTTCATCCTCACAATAATAATTCATAGTTGGCGCAAACAATCTTATCAATTTTCTGTAACGCAGTAATTTAATATGCTTGTTTGTGTTCTACTAACACTTCCATTTCCATCACTTAAAACCTCATGTAGCGTTTCCGGTGCTCTGCCAAATGTTCCATGGTGAAAATGATCAGAACTACATAAAGTTCAAAACCCCTTTTTTTTTTTTTTCTTTTTTTTTAAAAAACGCTGGTCTCCACCACTTTTACTCCTGTCGCCAATGTGTGAGTGAATGCGTAATCTAGCGCTCGCTATTTGGGATCTCACTAAATCAGACCTTAACCGTACAGGTGACATTTAAAGTACAATTAAGGAGAAAGAAAAAAAATCAAACAAGGTACTCACCTTTTGTACAAAAAATATGTTGCTCGCCCAAGCATACAACATTAAATTAGAAAAATAGCATTCACTTATGATTACACACGCTGTATCAATCACAGTCTGCCTTTCATGGTTGGCTTCAGTTCCTCGCAAGGCTGAGCAGGATGAGTGCTCTAAAAATTGGATGAGTGGATGGTTACTGCCGAGTGTACTTGGGTCCCTTGAAAGAGGAGAAATGTATTCGTAAAAGTTATTAGTCGCATTGCAATTATTGTAGTTATCGCTAGAATGTTGTGCGGTGCGGTGATTCCGAACGTGCGCTACGATGGCGCCCTCTAAAGGTAAACAAAATAATCACTGCATTAAATATAAACATTTACAAAATGTGTCTGTTTAAACTTTTTTTTTTTTTTTAACTAAAGCATTGTATTTGATTTTATTATTACTTTTCAAGTGCAATACATTTTAAGCATAGTTCGTCATAAGTACCGATAAAATACGTTCATATGTATTTTTTTAACTCTTTAACAATTTTTTTTTTTTCAAAGTTTCCTACATTTTTTTAACTCTTTAACATTTTTTTTTTTTTCAAAGTTTCCTACATTAAAGCTGGATGTTAATATTCAAACATGCGTGTTAAAAAAGTCCTATAGTCATAAATATAATTCTTAGGAATGAAAAAGTAAAATCAAACCACTCACCCTTTTTATGACTGACGACTGGAGGACATATTTCCATTTCCTGCTGTATGACTATCTTATTGTGGTGGAATCACGCACACAAAAACACCCACAGGAAAATCCAAAGAAAAAGCAAAACACATGTAGAGTTAATCCTTTATCTTTCTAATCTTTGCCGTGCGAGTTTATTGGTGCTTTTCCACTGTAGACCCTTATTGGGATTTAAGTGAAACTTGTGGGGAATCCGCTCTAATCCACCCTCGCTTTTGATCAAAGGCAGCCGCCTGGCTTTTAGTTGAACCGACGGGTTCCTTTTCCCCCCCATCTCAAACTCACTTTAGATTCCTCGGAATAGGCACTTTTGCCTTGAATGTGTCATTCGGTCGTGGGGTGCGGGGGGGGGGATAAGACGGGGGCAAAGCAAATTGGCGCGGTGACTATCTTTTGTGTGGCGTGGTGCTTTTCTTGCATGTGTAATTGGTTGGAATGCAGAATTGAAAGATGGCCACGCTCCGCTGACATGTGTGGCTAATAAAAAAAAAAAAAAAACTATAAAAAAAATGTGCCCGTCAATTGATATCATGGCAAAAGTCTTTCCTCGCTCTCGAAACTGCTGTTTGAAAGAATTACACTATATATTTCTCTTTCTAAATGCATGTGCAGTACCTTTTGGGTTCCGATAAGTAATCATCATGCATATTTAATAACAATAAACCAAAAGGCACATTTTACCTTGATGACTGCGTGTTTTACGATATTGCTGCGTTGGTTTTCGGCTGATTTAAATCACCGCTGCAGAATAAATGTGACTGGAACACGTTTACCTCTTTGGGAACAATGCGATTTGAATTCATCTGGCAACTGTCACCATCACAAAAGCTTTCCTCGGCTACACAGGCAACGTTTTAAGTAATACGTTTTCTGTATATGTTTGGTGCCTTGAAATACGCGTGACGCGTTCTTATGAATTTTTCAAGATATAAACCGTTGATCGGCTGACTTTCATTTATTTATTTGTTTCACTGTGCCGGATGACTCGACTGGTTTCACAACAAGCGGCAGTTGTGGCGGATATATTAGTGAGCATTCTTCAAAAAGGAGGCTTTAAGCAAGCAGGAAACACCTTAGATGTAAATACAACAAACTACTACATCATTTGTAGTTTATTTTAAGTGCGCATTGCTTTATATTGGACTCTGTATTCGCTTTTCCATTTGAAGAGTGATTTGTAATAACCACTTTTAATATGATTATATTGAAAGTAGGGCTGTCACAAACAAATCTTTTTAGAATCCGTTATCCTATCGATCACCCGGGTAAACGGCCACTCACACAAGCCGTCTTTGTAAAAAAAGAACACAATCTACTGTGGAGTCTCCAAACACTATGGAGTGTGTTGTAACTTGTGATGTTAGGATATGATATATTTGCGAATGAGTAAAAAAAAAAAAAAAAAAAAACACGAGGCCAAACATTTGCTCCGGGCATTGCAAACATGGTTTTAAAATTATTAATCATAGTTTCGAGGCATACATTTTTGTGTGGACCAAATTTTGTGGTCGACTTAACTCATTCACTGCCAGACATTTTCAGACCCTCTTTTACCCTAACGCTTGAAAGTGTTGGAAAAAAATCTAAATAGGTTCCTGGGATTGAATGGCTGGACTGTGAAAAGACAAATAAATACGTCAATGGCAGTGAACGAGTTAACAGAGTTAGCCGACCGTTTTTCCCAGCCCGAATTGAAAGCAAAGCATTTTCCCCGATTTAGTAGCGCCCCCTGGAGGCCCTGCTCGACACACTTAACTTTTGCCTAATGGGCAAGCAGGTGCTGATGCTGAAACAGACTTAGGGACACCTGACATTTTCTTCTCAAGCCCTGAGGCGCTGAAAGCATTTTTTCCCTGTCGGCTGTCATACCAGATGTTGGTTTTGACGTCATTTAATCATCCAATTACATTATGCCGTGTATAGTTGCAGTAAATGTCTGCATTCTGTATCAATTCTGGCAAAGGTGGACAAATGCCCGATTGACTGTTAGGGCTCTGAAAGACGCTTGAGTGATGAGTGTCTAAACCCCGCAGACGTGCGTTTGCACCAAAACAGAGTGGATTCATTCAACCTGAAACCGCCGCATTGTTTGTCCCCAAATGTTTGCATTTCGTCAATTACAGGAGCTCTGCGGCTCTTCTTTTTGTCTCTCATGGAGTTAACACAAAGAGGTTGTAAACGCCACCGAAACACAACATGCCCGCATGTACTCGCAGCGTTCTGCGCGCAGAGCTCTTTTATTGAACCGCTGATTATGTTGAAAAGGATTACAAGGGAAACTGTCAGGAGTGTGAACTTTTAGCACGCACAACAAGGTTGGGTCTTGGAGTCGAGACTGTAAACTGCCGCCTTACGCTATATCCCAGCCGGTTCTTGCCTAAGGACGTTTATTGTTGTCTGTTGGCAGTTCCAACACACGGATTCACTCTCTCGTTGCCGCTGCCTCTGCCTTCTTCAATGACGCCACACTAGGATATTGGTCGCTTATCAAGTGTCTGGTAAGTACTTATCTTTTTATATTCTTTTGATAACAGTGTTGCCTTGAAGTAAAAAAAAAAAAATACTCCAAATCATTTTCATTTTTTCATTAGAGAAAAAAAACAAAAAAAAAGCCATGGCCGCATCTTTAGATCTCATTTCGATGGTAAGAGAAGAAGCAGAATATCCAATGGGAGTTAAAGTACTTGTCCAAGTATTTTTTTTTTTTTTGTACTTCCTGTTTTTGTTAAGTTGCTCTTAGCTTGATAGGATTCACTGCTGTCATCCAGCAGCTTTTTATGATCAAGGAAAATTTGATTTGGCGAGCCTTTGGCCGGTGTGGTGGATTTGAGTCGCATCCGTTTGTGACGTTTGACAAGAAGGATCGCTGTCTGCTGCGTTAGCATCTCATGCTAGCCACTTGCTGAGTCACCGCTTGTCACTCGTGGTCAAAAGTAGAGAGAGTCCGTTATGTTTTTTTTAGGGACGATTCTGATTATTATTAGGAGGCCAATAACCCGGAGCTGATTTTCGTTGGCAAAAAGGAAAGTACGTCAAAATTTTGAATAATGCAAACACCAACACTTAAAGTGGAAGTCAACCCAAACATATTTTTTTCAAGAATATGTCCTATGCAAGCCCACATAGTTGAAAGAAGGCATTCTGATAAATATTGCGTTTGTGGAATACGAGTTAATCCACCCGTTTTTAGCCATCTCTGGGGGTGGCCATTTTGTCACTTCTGTCGACTGAAAATGACATCACAACTGCTCAGGGCTCAGGTAACGACCAATCACGGCTGACCTGTTTTCTGAAGCTGAGCCGTGATTGGTCGTCACCTGAGCCCTAAGCAGTTGTGATGTCATTTTCAGTCGACAGAAGTGACAAAATGGCCGCCCACAGAGATGGCTAAAAACAGGTGGATTTTGCTGCTTAACTCATATTCCACAAACGCAATATTAATCAGAATGCCATGTTTCAACTAGTGGGCCTGCTTGGAACATATTCTTGAAAATAAAAATGTGTTTGGGTTGATTTCCACTTTAATTACCTTTAAAACCATTTTTGTTTTAAAACTCTACCAAAAAGTGTAGACAAGAAGAAATAAATAGCTTTATGCACGTCATAATCAACAGAGCAAAACTGCATCCGCGTTTGCAGCGTCGCTTGTCTCGCCCTCTCCGTCCTCCTCTGTACATAGCTGCTCCCCCCCCCTCTTCTCGCAAGAATAAGGAGGGAAATAAAAAAAAAACAAAGACCGGCCCCAATTACGGGTCTCAGTTGGAAAGTTTTCTTTGTGCTTAGAGTAGGTAGCGCCATATGTTGTGTGTTGACTGCCGGCGATGCAATGCCCCCAGACAAGGATTATTTAATAGCTTTTCCACCAAGCTGAGGTCAAGTCAACTTTCTCTTCGCTGTTGTGGGCCTTTATTAGAAAGTGAGGGACTCAACTTATCTGTCTTGTGTTATCTCAGCATTTCAACAGCGTAGCGTTTGCCCAGGCAACCGTGACAGGATATTGATGGGCTTCTTTTTTTTTTTTTTTTTTTTTTTTTTTTTTTTTTTTTTTTTTTTCCCCCACTTACTTTCCCAATTCCCCCAAACTAGCGTTCAATCCCACATCTCCTTCACCCCATCTCAGCCTGCGCTGCCATCCCTCTATGTAAAGGAAGACTATCATTTGTCGTCCCCCTCCAAGTCTGCACTCTTCCCAAACTAAAAGCCAGCAGGAACAGACGGATGCTGCTCTTACGTGTGCGCGGCCTGTTAACATAAGTGAGTGGCTGTCATGCATTTTGTTAGCATCAACACTTTTCTTTGGACAGCCCTGCGGAGAGGGATTGCTTGTCGCGTTGTCAGGCTTGTGTTTTGTGCCCGGAGGATGGAGACTAGCAGGAGCGCTGCCGCCTGCATCTTTCATTCCCTCAAAGATGCAGGGAGGTTGAGGGAGGGCGGCGGTAGCAATTTCTGCAGCAGACTGCTTCCTGCAGATCGGAGCATCCAAGTGGAAAAAAGGCACATTTTTATCAAAGCTTCACTTCAGAGAGCACTTGGCCACGAGTCTTTTTTTTTTTTTTTTTTACAGAGACCTCATGGCCGGGGGGCTTGGAGAAGAGGCCACGTGAAGTTTCAGGGGGGGTGTGTAGAGTTAACAGGCCAGACTGCGATTCCACTGAATTTTCCACGAGCGGCAACATGTCAAAAAAATAAATAAAAAAAAGAATAAGGTATATTGTTACACTCACATCCTTTAAAGATTTTTTTCAAGAATATGTTTTATGCAGGCCCACTGGTTGAAACGCAGCATTCTGATAAATATTGCATTTGCGGAATAAGAGTTAATCCACCCGTTTTTAGCCATCCCAGGGGGCGGCCATTTTGTCACTTCTGTCGACTGAAAGTGACATCACAACTGCTCAGGGCTCAGGTAACGACCAATCGTGGCTCAGCTTCAGAAAGCAGCTGAGCCGTGATCCGAGCATGAATTTATCGACCCTGGTTAATTCGATCCCCGGCATGTCGAAGTATCCTTGAGCAAGATACGGAACCCCCAGTTGCTCCTGATGCTGCGTCATCAATCAGTAAAATGCTGTACAGTGTGAAGAGCTTTGAGTGCCAAAGGTAGAAAAGTGCTATACAAGTGAAATCCCATTTACTATATACCATTTAAAAAATTTCAAGTTGCGTATTACTGAAAAAAAAAAAATAAAAAATAAAAAAACGCAGTTCGCTCAAGTTCAGCCGCGGTACATTGCATGTGGCGGCCTTTACTCGTATGAGTTGCACGTAGCCAAAATAAAAACCTGTGATCAGTCATGTCGACACCTGACCTGTCGTCTGCTAAAATTTTGTCCCAACGATCATATTTTTGATGTAGGGAAAGTTGCTGTGGAAGTGAGCAAACAAAGCTGATCCTTTAGTTGATGGATCCTGACAGTTCTAATCGGCTTTCGGTCCCCCCCGTCCCCCACCAAACCCCCCCCAAGTCCAATGCCGGTCGCTTGTCTTGATTAGATTTTTTTTTTTTTTTTTTAAACCATATTTCTGTCTCAGCACCAAATTCCAGCTTGATTTGACGCCTTTCCGATTTGTATTCTTTTTTAAAAATTTTTTATCTCTATTCCCCGCCTTATCCCCTGCGGGCCCCATCTGTCTGAACCCTGTCCATTTCCACCGCTGACCCCGTAAAGACGCGAGTAAGAGGATTGGTCTCTCCGCCGCGTCAAACCAAATCACGCCGCTGCTCTATATAGGATAAAGAGCTTTGATATGAAACGTATTAAAAAAAAAATCAAATAAAATAAAACGACTGTATGTGGTGTCCACCTTGTGACCGTACGCTTTTTGGTGATTAATGCTTCCAGCTTCAGCGTCATTGTGTTTTCGAGTGTAGCTCATATGTCTTTGTCATAAAAAGACCGCGTTTGTATTCATGACCAAGTGGTCGCATTAAGGCCTTAGTTCTCATCAAACAATCATGCGACCTTCAACGCTAAGTACAAGGTCTTCTTGCTGACGATTATTATTATTATTATTATTATTCATTTCTTTTATTTTTTTGCCCGTTTGTGTGTTTTGTTTTCTGATGTAATGATTAAATGGATGAAAACTCCAAAGGTCAAACCCGGTAATCCCTTACATCAAACCGCACAATCCCCGATTCGTAATGTCGAGCATGCCGCATGCTGCATTGTAAACACGGCCGGCGTAGCGAGCGCCCCGGCAAGGTCGTTGCCCTTCACGTCGGAATGATGCAAGCGCGCGAGCAATTCCACCGCAAGATCAAATGAACAAGAGGCTCCGGCTAATCGTATGCCGCCGCGCCGCCGTAGAGCCCATTCAGGCGGAGCTTGAGAATCATTTTGCTACTTCCCCGCCGCCAAAGAACTTATTGTTGCGGGCCGCGATTGGATTTAGTCGGAGTACAATCCGTCTCCGCCGTGACCCCGCCGTGAACTGCGTCTGCGGAGAAATGGCCTCTTCACCCAGAGCCAGCGCGGGCGCGGGTGATTTTTCAACAGCGCTTGTCGTTACAGCTTTGGCCTGATGTAGTTAACGGCGACGGCGGCGGAAACCAGTCTCCATTCCTCTCGGCGCGTTTCAAGAAGCGGAGCGTTTGCCGTTTACGATTGACGGCCAGAGAATGTGACACCCTGAAAAGGATAAACTGTTATGAAAATGTTTTTAAGGTGGAAGAAGTCAGTGGAAGAAGAAGGCTTGCAAATTGGTGAGAAACTTTCCCGGGAGAATTTAAGATGGAGGATTTTGTTAAAGCAGCACTGGGCAAGAATTCGACCTGAGTAAAAAAATATCACAACTCTTTTGCTGAAACATTAACTTACAAGTAGTTGAATGGGACTTTTGTCATGCCCTGGGGGGGAAGTCTGTATCGCTTTTACTGGCACTAAGCAACTTTGAGGAGGATGGGAGCAACCCTGGCACACACAAAAAATACAAATGTCCTGAATTGCTTTACGGCATAATCACTACCTCCTTTCGCTATAAGGACGGAAGTCTATTCGAACGTCTACGCGCTATTACTGCTCTCATGGCAGAAGCCCCAAAGCAAACAACAACAACAAAATTATTGTTTGAAGAAAATTAGATTCATTACCTCATCGCTATTCATCTTTCACACAGCCACTGGAAATAGAAACGTAATTCAGTCCAACTTGACGGCCAGCGAGAGTTCAGGATTTCACGACACGTGGTTGACTTTTGTCAAAACACTACCGCTTTTGTCCACATGGTGCCACCATAGTCAACAAAAACGGACCTATGACACAGTGTTGCTTTACGGTATCGTTTTCTTTTGTTTAGTCAGATTCAGACGTCTATGTCGAGTAATACGTCAAGTTTTACAGATTCCATGCAGCTTGAGATAGATAGGGCTGAAATTGATTTGATTTCAGAACA
Source organism: Filicampus tigris (assembly GCF_054856515.1). Taxonomy (NCBI): domain Eukaryota; kingdom Metazoa; phylum Chordata; class Actinopteri; order Syngnathiformes; family Syngnathidae; genus Filicampus; species Filicampus tigris. Next base: position 25,704,233 of record NC_141220.1, on the reverse strand, counting down.
TTCAGGGAGAGAGAGAGAGAGCAGCGCTCTCCACCTTCCCACCGTCCCAGAGAGTTTTAACAATCCAAATTGACCTTTCCCAATAACCTGGCAACGTCCCCAACTGATTATATTTGAATCATCACCCTTGTCATGCCGCTTTGCGCCTTTTTGTGCTTTCATTTCAAGAACTTTTCCCCCCAGCATTGAGCCGTTTTAATCAATGTTATTTATCGTGATTGAGATTAACTCTGCCTTATCGACACCATCCACCTACCCACCACCACCACCATCGCCGGGGGAGATTACAAACGTGCCTGTCTCTTATTAAGTGTCTGCTAATGAAACTTGGGTGTGCAAGTTGATGAGGAGATGAGACTCATCTGGCATGCCTCAGCGCAATGGCGTTGTTTTTTTTTCCTTCTTTTTTTGTCTATGCCAGCAACAGCCTTAGCTGCGGGCAAAATGTGTCCACGCTCATTGTCTGGCTCATTCTGGCAAGTGCGCTGTTGCATTTTGTTTACTGTTGTACATTGTGGGTATGTAGATTTTTTTTTGGGGGGGGGGGGGGGGGGGTCGTTGTTATATATGCCGACGTGCGCGGCGCGTACGTAGTTTGCTGTTTTCTATTGCTGAAAATACGTACGTTTGACTGAATTGCTCCCGCGTGCCTGATGGGCTGAAAAGTGCATTGAAGCGTGATCTGATTATTGTCGTCTTAAAAGGCAGAGTGCAAAGCAATTGGATCCAGATCGCCGGGTAACTCAACCGAGCGCTCCCGCGCGTCAGTGTGCACATAAACACAGCTGTTGATATACTTTTCAAACCCTCATCTTCCGAGATTGTCGCTCATGACAAAGCCGCTAAGTTGGATTTCGGGATTTTGGAAAGCTTAGGCCCGATGACTTTCCCAGGCGAGGCTTCTACCCGGCATGCATATAAATACACATTTGCGCCCAAACCACTTGAGTCGGCGGCTGACAGTGATTATAAACCCTGGGAATATCTCCCACGTGGTGGCCTCACGCGGCTATCAAGTGCTGCACGCCACGGTGGCCAAGGCCAACTCTCTCTTTTTTTTTTTTGTCAACGGTCGTCATGGTAACAATGAGGGCACTTACAACCCCCCCCCACCCTTGCCTACCACTCAAACACGACTTGTCAGGGGCGATCCACCGTGCGGATTGTCAGGCCATAAACCCGCCGGCAGAGGTAGGAACAAGAACTAATCAAGGAAATGGACCGGCTCCGCCAGATGCCACTTATCATTAACATTACCTCCACTATGAGCATATGGGCAGCTACACATTTTATACGCGGCCACTTGATTCATGTGCAACTCGCGGGCCACAAAAAGATACAAGAAAACTCTCGCCGGGGGTTTTAGTCGTGCCCTGTAATCAAGGTCAGAGAGAAACGCCACAGAATTCCGTTTTAGCGGCGCGGTTAAGTCTAAGAAAGCGTATGCAGATGGCAAATCAAAGTCGACGGCTAACGGTGGGACCTGCGGAGAATGAAGCCCCTGTTTGCTCCCAAATGTTTCCCTTACTCGGGCTTGGTTGTTGTGCTGCCTGCGGGAAGCCATTATACGCTTCCTCAAATGTTGCAAATTCACAAAAGGGATGAGAAAATGTTCTGTTGCGACAAAAAAGCACTGATGTATACAGAGCTGGGCACTTTACCCCTTTTTTTGCCAGTCCGTCCGCGACCCGGGTACCCTCCGTCCTTATTCATAAAACGCTTCCGTCCTTGCATTCCGTTGGTCCGTCCTCCCGCCGCCACCCCAAATACAGAAGAAAAAAAAAAACACGTTAAAGGTTATTAGCTGGCTAATTTCCTGAGTGGATTGAATTTTAACCAAGATAGCATTTAGCTGACACTCAAGACCGTGGTGATGTGATGAAGATGATGATGGTGATGATGCCGACTAGAGCTAGCGTTTAATTGCAAAACATTTGCGATTTAACGCAAGATGTTTTCATTTTTTTATCAAATAATTTATAAAATAAGATAACGCAAGGTTATTTTAAGAGGAAACAAAAACTTCCACTTCCGGGTCGTTTAAATGTATACGCTGGTCTAAAGATGTCGCATGCAAAGGTATAAGGTTCTAAATGTGAACAGTTAATTAACAAAACCAAATGGCTATCCCGGATTACACTCACAAGACAGGTGTGTTTCGGTAATGAGGTGAAATGACTGACTCCTGTGGCATTATCCATGCTATTACATATGTTGAACCACTAGAGGCGGAATATGCATGTGCAATGTGACTACCGGGAAGCATGTGAAAAGCGTTTTGCAGGCAATTAATGAAGGCTCCTTCGAAGGGAACATGCAGCGGTCTTGCTTTTTAAAAAAAAACCCTCAACAACACGTTCAGTCGGTACTTGACCTGTTTAGGGACGGAGAGAGAGACAGGCGAAAACTCACTTCTGTCCATGCTTAGTCCGTCCTTTTTAAAAAGCTTCTCGACCTCCGTCTTTCCGTCCACAAAATTGCCGTCCGGTAGGTAGGGACGGACGGACCGGATGTATCTGAATATGTATACGAAATTGCATGAGCAACCCTCCTGAACAAAAAGAAATTCTTCAAGGCGATATTTGAGAAAAAAGTCTCTCTCCTGTAAATCATTTGGGAAATAATCAATTTTGCTGCCCTTCATGTCAATACAATATCATCTCCAGACTGAGACCAATTCGGGTGCCCGGGCATCTTAAATTCTCAACGGTAACTTCTTGAATGTTAAGTTACAGCCCTATCTGTTCAAAAGTGTTAACCAACACTTGGACACAGAGCACTTCAAGCACAATACCTCTGAGTAAGTTTTGAGTAAATTATGATTCAAATAAAGAACTTTGTTAGTTAATCATTTACCAGTCAACTAAAAAGACAGCCTGCAATTTTGTTTAAAAAAAAAAAAGAGTGAACCTATAAAACTCTGGTGTTGAATGTGACGCAGTCGAAAACTGGGGTGCACCTAACTTTTGCGCTGATGCACCAAACCCAAAATTTTCGGGCACACTAGTCTGGAGCCCGAGTAAAATGTCTCTTTGGATACCTGAATATCAGCAAATAAACGTGAACAAGCGTGAATGCAGAAATAATAATACCAAGCCATATTGCTTAGCCTTTATGGACACATCATTTTCCACCCCTGTGATTAGCATCAGCATTTGAGAGACGCTGAGTGATTGGAGCCACTGACAAGCGCAGGCGGCCACCTGCGCCCGCCTCCGCTGACACGAAAAAAAAATGCTTTTAATTAGTTTCCCGCTCGCACATCTGATCGTGACATCAGACCTCTGGGAAGTTAAGCTCTGTCTTTCGCGTCGCTCTTACCTGATGAATAGCGCGGGAGGACAAAGAATAGTACACTTGTCTCGTCTGACTGTACCATCCTGTTTTTTGTGTGTGTGTGTGGGGGGGGGGCTAATTGGGTGCGTGTTAGCCTCTGGTGGAACAGATATAACTCATTAGGCTCATTCTGCGTGTAATTAAAACAACGTTCCGTGGTCCAATTTTTTTTCCCGCAAAGTGGGAGTTCGGCAAAAGAGATTAAGCAAGGCAACACCTGGGAAGCCTCTCTTTTTATATTTATCAGGACATCGGGCCCGTCCGCTAGTTTCGGAAGACTCAAGCGAGTCCGACGTCTGCCGGCGGCTTTTCGGTCTGAAAGGGAGCGCTGTGGAGAATTAGTTTTGATCCTGGGAGGCTGCCACTTATCAGGAGTGTTGCGATACGGGGTGGCTCGCTAGCCTCCTCGGAGATTCCGCTCCTTTTCCGACTGGCTCTTAATATTCCCCGCGCCTCCCTCCCGCCCTCCCTCGCCATTAAGCCCCGTATTAAAGATTCATGCGGCACCTACGGTGTCTTCACAACCGCACCAGACCCGTCCTGCTCGCTACCTACTTACCCGCTCCTTGCCATATCAGAGAAGTCCCTCTAATAAGGATACTTAGAGTAAATCCTCCCGCTTCCCCTTTCCACGGTGGATTAGTCCTCGCACCCTCAGCGACGAGAACAATCAGTGGAGAGGCTCTAAACAAAAAGCCTCCTCATTGCTAATGTGCCTGTTTTGCATCGGGAGCTCGTGTTCTGCCTTTTTTCCCCGGCGGATTACTCATTGTCACCGTCTCCATTACCTCCCCTTGCATGTTCGCTCTGCATTTAACAATCATTTCTCATTACCAGACACACCATCCATGCGCGCGGGCCTCTCCGACCAATTATTGATTTGTTTTCTGATGATGAATGAAAGTGTGGCCGCACTTGTTCTCTAGTATTAGAAATCGGACTTTTGAAGGGCGTCCTCATCTCAAGACTAATTGTATTTTTAATACGACTTGTCTGAGTCGTCCCTGATCCCGATTCGGCGCGATTAAGTTGTTTATGAATAATATTGACTGCAGTTGGATACAACCAAGAGGCAAGTGTTGTGATAGGCAGATTTGATGCCATCCTTGACCCCAACCCAGGTAGTGCGCCTTATTCATCTTCGAAGGACTCTCATTTGTGAAATGCAAGCAACACTCATTCATGTTTTGAGACCAAGTTGGTTTATTTATTTATTTGCTTAGTTTCGAAATTCTGCAAACCCCAACCCGGTCTCAATTTTGAGTTGTGTTCTGGACTTGGTCTCAACTCTTCAACGTCTTGGTGTTGTTATGCCTCTGTCTTGGTCTCAACTCCTAAAATTTACCATTTTCACCTCAACTCCTCAAAGTCTAGGCCTGGATTTTGTCTTGGTTTTATTTTGTTCTTGACTTAATTTTCTGGTCTGGGTATTGATCTGTGATACTCTTGGTCTTGATTTGGTCTAAACTCCTCAAGGTTTTTCTCTTAACTTGGCCTTGTTCTGCCTTAGTGTTGGTCTTGAGTAGATCTCGACTCATCAAAGTCTCCATGTTGTGCTCAACTCCTCAAAGCCTTGGTCACGACTTGGCTTGGGCAATCTGCCTACGTCTTGGTCTGGACTTGATTTCAACTCCTCAAAGCTTTGCTCTTGACATAATCCTGATGTGTCTTAGTCTTGGTGTGGCTAGGGCTCTACTTCTCAAAATCTTCATCTTGACTTTGTCACAATTCCTTAAAGTCTTGGTCGTGACTGCATTTCAACTCTTTAAAAACGTGGTCTGGATTTGGTCCTCATAGTCTTTATTTTGACTTGGTCTTGAGTTGCCTCAGTCCAGGTCTTGACATCATGTCGTTAATGTGGTCTTAACTTAAATATTAGACTGTAGCAGCTTGTGTCCTTAAAGCGCTCTAAAACCATTTTGAGTTGAAGTGAAAACAAGCTTCCCATGGGGGAAATATATCTCACCCCATCAGTTTTTTAGTATTCGCTCCTATTAAAGCCAATTGGAGGGACAGATAAGTTTGTATAAATGATAAGGGTTAATGCCGTTTATCCTTCTGCTTAATAAATCGCTCCCGCATGGAGAAAGGAGGCGACTCACGTTAGCCTTACCGGAGACTTCTGGCAATTAGGCGAGTGCTAGAAAAACACATTAATCTCGCCATTATTTCTAGCCATGTTAATTTATGGTTGGGCTGCAGAAGCTAGCTCATTAATTGGCCGTGTTGGATGACACACAGTGAAATTGCATTTGCATAGATCATTTTTAAATTGCCGCACAACAACCGGCTGGGAGTAAAAGCCTTTGGTTACAAATGTTTGCCTGTTAGTGATGAAGCGGCGAGGGAAGGTGTCTGAACGCTGCCGGGCATTTTAAGCTGCTCTTTGCTGTCACGGTCTCTCCCACATCTCCACGCAAGCGGAGAAATTGGCTGCATTCACCAGACCACGGAAGTACCGGCAGCTGGCAGAATGGGCACCCAAGCATCAGCCGACGAGAGGGAGGGAGGGGTGGAAGGGCACAAGGGCCGTTTTGGAAAAAAAAAAAAAAAAAAAAACAACCCTTCAGTTTCATTCCAAAAGAATAGAGTTGTCCATTTCCATCGCGGTGACAACTATGCGGCAAGCGTTTGTGTCAAGCTTCTAGTTAACCCTTCAGAAGAAATCCATGGGTTCACAGTTTCCATTTTGCTGCTTTGCTCCGTTGTCTTGTTGCTGCCCTCACTAAACCAAAATGACATGGAGGAGCACTCATGCTAACAACTTAACGTTAGCTTTGGCTGCTGTGGCGTTATAGGACACAGTCTGCGCTTAGCTGCAATAAAGCATTCATGTTGCCGTTTGGCTCCTTCAGGATACAACTGGTCATTGTCACTTTGTCATGGTAACAGTTGAGAACACATTGCTAGAAGTAGAAAAAAATAACGTTAGCATACCCTATTGTTGCCATACCTTAATGCTCCAGTATTAAACTCATGTTTGATGCGGCACTCCATTTTCCACAATCACAGAGAGAAACGCGCATGCTAACGTTAGCTTTACCCTATCGCTATGCCTCAGCTCCGGTTGCCGCAGTATGACTGTATATGGCACACCATACGATAACGTTTTATCTTTTTCCAAACAGGTACATGTTAAGAAATAAATAGAGGGTACCTTCCTTTTCCACCATTGTTGTTGTTTGTTATAATGCTTCTTTCCGACCGCATTCATTGCTGCATGGTTTCCGGCCGCAGTGTTTGAAGCCACGCATTAGTGTAGGAGGAAGCAGAGGCCAATTCAAAAAGAAATCTTGAGTTAATGAATTATTTTATTATATTTTTTTTCCCACGGAGTTGTCAATTTCCACCGGGGCGACCACTCTGCAGGGCTAATAACGAATAAGTGTCAAGCTGCTGGTTGTCCTGGAAATAGAGGTTAGCCTGGGAGTGAAATTCACGGCCGACCGTGTGCGTGGGCCAGGAGGGAGGAGTGGATGAGTGCTAGAGGAGAAAGTAAGGTGGACTGGAATCAAAGTGAAATTGAACACAGGGCCTGACCTTGGTTTGCTGGCTTTTCGTGATGGCCCGGGTGATAATTCCTCTTCGGCTTTGGCCTGACTCCTTTCCGAGAGAGGGGTCGGCAGGCATCTGTAATTATCGGCGGAAGGCTGAGGAGGAGATAAAGGGAAGGAACGTTGGGTTTCGCTGGCGGACGTCAACGCTATCTCGCCATCTAACGTGACGCTGTCACCGGGTCAAGGCTGGCGTTTATGTGCCAGCCAACCTCGCGGGTCGAGCCGGCGCTCTGATGCCTCCGCCTCTCCGCCGCGCCGGACGTCTTGATGTGACAGAATGTTTGTGCGCTCACCTGACACCGCGGAACCTTTAGAGACGGCGTGCAGATGCTATCGCCTGACACGACTCGGCCACGCAAGCCAGCGCCACCTCCGACACCCGCCTGCTCCTTATCGGGCCATCTGCAACCTGATTAAAGCAGCTTATTTCTTTCCACCCATGCGACGAGTGGAGGCTAATTCCTGATGACCTTTGTGTGTCTGCATTTGATTGCAAATGGTAATCACTGGAGGGATGAGCAATTCATCAAAAAGGAATCAACATTGAGATGTCGGGCCATTTGTCAGGTTGCTGTAAATGGACGGTTGTGCACCGTTTTAGCGGCCCTCGGCCGCTTGATCATCGCACAATAAGACCTGATGTGTTCAGCTTTGACCTTGCTAAATGGCACCTCGCAACTACGAGGAGTTCCACATTTGAATCAGGTGCGTTGCAGGGGAGAAACATCCAAAACTTGCAGGATAGGATAGGGGCTCTCGAGGACCGGAGTTGGTGACCCCTGATATACACCGTATATAGTCTTTGTCAAATTTTGGGTTCGGTGGTGTGCATGAAATTTATTTGAAGACATTATTTGTTCAAAGACACTTTTTTCAAGATGATGTTCTATGCAGGTCCACTAGTAAACAAGGCATTCTGATTAATAGGAAATATAAAGCAAAATCCACTCGATTTTAGCCATCTGAGGGGGCGGCCATTTTGTCACTTCTGTCGACTGAAAATGACATCACAAATGCTCAGGGCTCAGGTAACGACTAATCATGGCTCCGCTTCACAAACAGGTGAGCCGCGATTGGTCGTTATCTGAGCCCTGAGCAACCGTGATGACATTTTCAGTGGACAGAAGCGATGAAATGGCCGCTTCCTGAGATGGCTAAAAACGGGTGGATTTTGCTGCTTAATTAATTCATATTTCATATTAACCACATTGCCTTGTTTTAACTAGTGGGCCTGCATAGGACATATTCTTGAAAAAAAAACAAAAAAAACATGCTTGAGTTGACTTGGCCTTTTATCCTTGGCTTGATAAAAGTCCGGAATCGCTGTTAACTGAAGCGTTGGCGGTGCTCCTCCATCATGCCATAAGCTCCACAGAGAAGCCAACGAATCCTTGTATCACATCGAGTTTGTGCTGCAAACTGTTGGCTTTTCAAATCTGTTTCCACTCACAGACAATGAAACTCGCTTACATCGAAGGGCTTCTGGCAGTTTGAGTGGCAGCCTCGCAGATCATCCGCCTGATTTCAAACTTAATTAACCCTGCCGTCGTGCAGCACGTCTCCCCCGAAACCCACCCCTCCCTCCCCCCGCCCATCACTTTTTAACGAGGACCGGTTTGGATAACGCAAAGGAGACGCAAGAGCTGTTCATCTTACAGCACGCCACCAAACAAAAATATCCAACAAACAGAAAGCGTTAGCTGCCATTCGGTAGGAGAGCTTTACTTGGAATTGTTCTGCGTGTCACTATAGGTCACTGGCGTAGATAGTTAAACCAAGATGGGTTTTTGTAGCGAGTAAGCGATTTTCAGACAGTTTTTCTTGAATTACTGGTCTCTTATACTCCATGCGGTTCAAACTTGGTCGCGATGGTAAAAGATGTCTAGGAGAGGTCATTTGCGAAGGACATCTCGAAATGACCAAAATGACCCTAAAATGGCCGCATCAACCCAAAATGACAGACGTCTTGAGTGGTTTTGTGCACTGGCACGTGAGAATGTTTTCACGGATTTACTCATGATAGACATCAAATGTCAGGTTGCTAATTGAAACTGGCCTGAGCAGCTGCATTACCCCTCAAGATTGGTGCAAATGAGCCAATATTTTTTTCTGGGGGGGGGGGGATGTTTTACCTCGGCTGAACACGTCTTAAAAAAAACATTGAAATAGATTTTTCGAGCATGAGAAAGTCCTCAAAGCGCCGATTGGTTTGGCCCAAGAGTAATGACGAAGAAACGAAACAATTGCAACATTACAGCTCATTAGCCGAGTCTTGCCTTTCTGTTCATTTCTATCGGCGGTGATTACATTGCAGTCACCAAAGCACTCTTCAGTCCAACGAGGCGTAAGATCATCAGACAGGTCGGAGCTGCGAAAATCACTTTGCGGAGGCAAAGAGGTGAACGGCGGAGCTCGACTGTCCGTCTACGGTGCGTGAGTAATATTTGCACGCGACACTTGGATAATTGTTTATCGATTCATATAATTGTCTCCCCTAAAAGTTTGGCCTCGTCAGGGCTAGGTTTAAAAACGACAACAACAACAACAACAACAAAAAAACACTTTAAAGTTGCTTTGCCATTTATCGATCATTGTCTTAATGAATTATCTGCTCAATTAAGTGTTGTAGTGGAGTCAAAGATATCTGTTTATCTTATTGAATGAATTATCAGCAGTATTACTTAGGAAATGGGCATTTTTTTCATTATTTAAAACAGCACCGATAAAGATTGGGAAAAAAAGGATTTTTCACTTTTGGAGGCAGCACTTCATCCATTACACTGTGTGTATGTGGCAGTTGGATACATGACCTCACAAATAATCCAACCCCCCCTTACTGATTTATTTAATACGTTAAATAAAAGTGACTAACCCCGTTTTGTTAAAAAAAAAAAAAAAGCCACGAGGGTAAGTTCATAAGTTCAACTCATTTCCGGCTTGTAAACTGCTTCATCAGCTCTTTTTTTTTTTTTTTTTTTTTTGCATCAATTGTAGCTTAAAGACCTTTGAAAAAGTTTTGGGGAACATGATATAAGAAGTCTTAATCGATTTTTTTTGCACTTATTTTGGGATGGTGTTATGTTGATTCTGGTGCTTAATGTTATATGACGGTTGTGCGGGCCCTCAAGAGACCCTACGCTCAGTGTACAAGCAATTATAAGGTCACACCATGACACCTTTAAAGTCAATTGTCCTCATATGCCTCTCTTAGAATGATGACAGTACAGTTTTGTAAAGGTTTAACAATGGTGACAGTTTGGACATACCCGTGTCAGGACAGACTTCAAGATTGAGTCATGACATTGTCTTGGCCTTTTGTGGCAGTGTTGGGTCAAAGAAAGGAAAAAAAAAAAAAAAAAAAAACTTCCTGTCTATCTGTCAACCCGCATAGCTCCTGCAATATCCTTTTCCCTTTGCCCAGCCCGCCCGGTTGACTCGTTTAAGTCGGTGACATTTGATGTGAAGCGGCGCGGGGCCGGAGAGCCTCGCAGCCACTGACTCATAAAAGCACGCATGTGCAACAGAAGAGCTGCCGCGCAGGGAAAAGGTCAGGCCTATTCTCAGCGGGCCTAATCACCCACTTTCATTAAGTGGCCCGCTCGTTCACTCACACTTGATTGTGTGTTTACGGCTGCGCCAGAAATGTGATCAGGAGTGCGATCGAGTGGCGGCGGGGCGGCGGAGGGATTGGATTGCCGCCCGGCGAGCAGTGATTGGTGCGTGAAATGTGTTTATCGGAAAATGTGCATTCCTGACATGCGGACACGCAGATGAACGATTCAGGTCAGGTGACACGCGCGTAATCGTGCGCTCACGACAAATGGTCTCGCCTCAACATGCGGCGTAATCAGCGGACTTATCAGGGGGGTGGTGGGGGGAGTGATCAGCTCAAGTGGGCTCATCAACTTCTCCGTTAGCCTTCTTTAGCCACACACAATTTTCACAGAATGGCCAATCACTGCGCGTCACAGTTCTTTGTTTGGGGTGTGAATCGAATCGCGCTGGTGCGGGTCCTCCCGCACGTACCCCAGCTCTACTTTCCAAAAACGTGGTTCATTTTGTTTGGTTGATTTAAGACTGGAAATGAATGTGAGTGCGAATTCTCTATATGTAGGCTACCATGCAATCGGCTGGTGACCAGTCCAGGGTAGCCCGCCTTGCGCCTAAAGTCAGCTGGGACAGTCTCCAAATCCCTCAATGGCAAAATACTGAAAAAAAAAAAAGGAAAAATGTTAAGAGGTATGACAGTGGCAAATATTGGAGCATGTAAACAATGATACATTAATTAACAACATCATTTATCTTTTTAACAAAAGTGTCTTATAGTCAATTTATTCAAGGCATTTCTCTCCTCTACCGTTTTAATTTACTTTTGCCGACTTATTTTCAAGGCTTACAATGTTTAAAATAAGCAGACAAACCTCGGAGCTAAAAAAAAAAAAGTTTGGTACAACAGTCACACTGACTGCATAAATGATGAACAAGAGTGAAAGCTACGCGATAGCCAGAGGCAGCCGCTAGCTTTGCGAGCTAGCGAACTTACCTTCAAAATTGCAGGAGTATGATGAGATGTAAAACATGACATAAATATTGATCCTCAGTTGCACGAAGAGAGAGAAAGAGAGAGAGCAAGTCGAAGGCCATTCCAGGGCGCAAATTCCCCATGCAGACGCCAGTGATTGACATTGTAAAGTAATCTGGATCCACCTTTTGTTTTTCCATTTCAAAGAATGTTGTCCTTTGTTAGCTCCAAATACCAACTACAGATCTGCTCTTAATGTGAGCCCTAGTTGCTCACCTCGCTGCTAAGCTAACAAAGCTAGCTACACGTTTGACGTGAGCAAAGGCCCGAATTGTCTGAGTGTTTTCACATTTTTAAAGTTGCTCTTTTATATGGTAATTGAGGTACCAGTAGTTAAGGTGACAAAAGCCGGCCGCATAATCATTTGAATCGTTTGAAAATAAACGGGCTCTACTTTGTCTGCTCCAATGACGGCAAAGTATTACTGTCACAATAATACGATACTGCTGCTGGCTCGATATGCTGACTTGATGAGCCCTAGTTCATGAGTATCTTGATTTTTTGCTAAACTAACAAGGCTAGCCACACGTTTGCCTCTGGCAAAGGTCCAAGTGCCGTGATATGCTCTAAAATGTCCATTACACTGTGTGAACGTGAGCGTGATTGCTTTTTGTATTTTGAATTAAAAATGGGGAAAAAAAACAAGTTGTTTTTAATTCAAATGAAAAATGTAAACAGTCTAAAAACAAAAACAAAATATTTTTAACTGAAAAAAAAAATCTATTTATTTAAAGGAGAACTTTTTGCGAGAACACATTTTACGTGCCAGCACTATTGAACACATGCTACTCTGATTAATATTGCGTTCATGCCAGAATAAGAATTAAATCTGGTTAGATAATTAATCAACTTCAGGTGAGTGCCAGGTTGAGCGAAATGGTCATCAGCCACATGCCCACGGTGACGCTGAAACTACAGGAGCACGTTTCCTGCCAATTCAGCACGTTTGAGTAAGATTTGTTCAAAATAAATCGTCAGGAACTGCAACTGTGACAGGTTGTCAGCATCCAACTTAAGTGTGCTGATTAATTTTCACCTATTAAACAGCCTGTAGAAAGTAGTCCGGCCGGGAGCAAGAACAACTAGCTGCTAGCCACTAGCTGCTCATGACTCCAAATTATACAATTTTAATCAATGGCAGTTTAATTGCTGAGCTATATTTTTTTTTTGTACATTAAATTAACGATTTCACAGTACATGATGGCAACCTAGAGTAAGGTAAGGTACCAATTTGAACGATGCAAGAACAGCTGTTGGCAGAACTTAGCTGGGAAGCTAAGTGGATCTTTCCAGTGTGTAGCTTGTTGTCGCTAAATGTTTACAAACTCTGTGTCTGGTTTTCTTAGTAACAAAAGTGAGGAGGAATGGCTCGATATGTCAAATTCTCGCCAATTTGACCTAAAAATGGCAGACTCCCTAAGCAAGCAATTATTTTTTTAGAATAGGTCTTTAGATGTAAAGCGGAAATAAACCCAATCATGTTTTTTTCAAGAATATGTTCTATGCAGGCCCACTCGTTGAAACACAGTATGCTTATTGATATTGCATTTGTGGACTATGAGTTAAACAGCAAAATCCACCCGTTTTTAGCTAGCTCAGGGGGCGGCCATTTTGTCATTTCTGTCGACTGAAAATGACATCACAAATGCTCAGGAAACCACCAATCACTGCTCATCTTCAGAAAACAGGTCAGCCGTGATTGGTCGTTACCTAAGCCCTGAGCAGTTGTGATGTCATTTTCAGTCGACAGAAGCGACAAAATGGCCGCCCCCTCAGATGGCTAAAAACGAGTGGATTTTGCTGCTTAACTCATATTTCCTATTAATCAGAATGCCTTGTTTCACCGAGTGGGCTTGCATAGAACATCCTGTTGAAAAAAACATGTTTGGGTTGACTTCCACTTTCAGTAAACGGCATCAATAAAGAAGATCTGCATATTTAAAATACAACAGACGTTTTGACATTAGTTCCCTTTCCCTGACAAAACAGTTCTCCTTTTCTCACACGGCTTTCTTTTGAGTTTGCCTTTCTCCACGTGCACCGTATGCCCTTATTTTTCTACCTTCACGCCCGATGTGATAGCTCATTTTCCTGCCACAGCCGCTAGTAGCGCACCGGGGATCTGGCATTAAAGGACCTCAGCTGCGGCGCGCCACCTTTAGCCCGCCGTTTGGCCGCAGAGGCTCCATAATGGTGTTTGTTTAGCCATTAGTCTGGCCCAACTTAGCAGCTCCTTTCGCCTCCAGCTGCAGCCGCGCTGATAGATGAGGACGGTTGAAAAAAAGCACACAGATGGAGTGCCCTTGCTTGTAGGGAGAACCCAACGCCTTTAGGATCATTTAGTCGGGAACGTTCAAGTTTACAGTTACAGTCAGCCAAAAGAATGTTGGGAATTTTACACGGGCAGAACAGAAGACCCAGCATTTAGCCAATTCCACAGAACCCAGCCGAGGTGAGGCATTAGTGCAACTATGGGCGCTTTTACGCAATCATATAACTCGATGGTTTCGCACCTCTTGTGACAGCGGCAGTTGCTTTCAACGCAACAGTCCGGGAGGAGTAGGTGAAGTGTTAACACCCTGGTTGTCGATTGGCCATACATACAGGAGGCCAATTCTGTTACGGCTCTTGGCCTGACCTCACAAGAAAAGGTCATCGTCCCCCATGACGTTTATTCTGTATATGCATCCCGGGCTTTTACACATAGTGTAAAAGGGGCTAGTACAGCTGTCATTTCGGAGACTTTTTTTCAAGATTTAACATTTTAAAGCTCCAAACGCTATTTTTTTGTGCAAATAAACAGCCCAAACTGTGTATACTTAAAAAAAAAAAAAAAAAGTAACTTAATGTTGGGAAAATGGGAAAACTGCTTAAGTGAAAATAACAGACGAGAAAAAGTAACCCCCCCAAAAAAAGGGGATTTTGAACTTGAAAGGGAATAAAAACTGTCAATTATGAGCCTAAAAAATTGTCTTGAACTGAAAAAAGATTGAAGACATTGTGTGTATGTGGAAAAAATAATACTCAGTGGACGCGAGCGCCACTCATGTGCCAAGTGGGAAATATACTTTTGGGGAAATATACTTTTGAAAAGGAAGCCGTTTGGTTCTTAAAAGCATATTTCTCCAGAAGAAAGCATTCCCCAACGCAAAAAAAAAAAAAAAAAAAAAAAAAAAGCTCTTTTCACTTGAAGGAGCCCTTTTGGCTGCCTAAATACGACCTTGCTGATCTTTTTGGAGCGTTACCTGATAACATAGGAAACAAACAACAACCCAAAAAAAAAAAAAAAGGTTGGAACCTGTCTTGAGTTCCAGCCAGCACTTGCACTGCCACAATACTCAGTCGTCATCCGTCACGCTGGCACATTTTGACAAGTGACGGGCACCTGGCGGCTGCCACAATGGAGCTATTGCCGCTCAGTCGATAACACGTGTGATTGCCTCCCTGCTGCTCGCTCTCGCCGCGCCGCTGTCGCCCCGCCTTCTCTGCGGCCTTCCTTGCCAAGGCGTCTCCACTCTCGCCGGTCCCGAAACGAGCTGGGCAGGGCGCACAACCTTAAAGACGAAATCAACGCAAACATTTTTTTATTTATTTATTTTTTTTCAAGAATATGTTCTATGCAAGCCCACAAGTTGAAACAGGGCATTCTGATAAATATTGCGTTTGTGGAATGAGCGTTATTAATCCACTCGATTTTAGCCATCTCTGCGGGCGGCCATTTTGTCTTCTGTCGACTGAAAAGTGCTCACAACGACCAATCACGGCTGACCTGTTTTTTCTGAATCCGAGCCCTACACACTCTCTCTCACATGAACACGTGCGTGTGTGTGCACTAAAACGCACTCACACCTTAACACTCTCACATCACACGCACGGACACTCACTCTCACACATGTACTCTATCTCACGAGAGCACACTTACACACACACACACACTCACTCACGCTTACTCTCTCTGTTTCTCCCTCTCACATACATACACACACACCACGCACGAACTCTGACACGCTCTTACACCCTCACACGGTGTTCCAGTCCCTCCTCCGGCAGGTCGTGGCGGCATTTGGTCGAACGGCCCGCCCGCCCGCCCGCCTCGAGGCGTTGAGCCAGCCTCCGAGCGCCACAATTAAGAAGTCAGAATGGCCGCCGGGAAGAAATCCATTACACACCTTATTGGCTCTAATGATTTCACTTCTCCGGCATCCACGCCAATGATGCGTGATGCCACGTGGCGTGTTGTGCTTTTAGCCTTAGCGGCCCCGACGTTGGTCCGGTTGCCAGGGCAACGTGGGCTGTGCCACAGACGGGGCGTGAACGCTTGTGTCCTTTTCCCTTTTTCACTCTCTCAACTGGAAAAGCTCTTGATCGTGGCTTTGAAATATAACTTCAGTGTAATATACACGATGCGGCAAAGCACTATTTTTTTTTTTTTTTATCTTAGATGAATAAAACTCTTCCCCTCACTTCAACTTAGTTGGTACCCGGAATGCCCCAAGGACAACATTGCATCCTCCGACCTCCTCAGCTCTGCGAGGCCGACCTGCCAGTCGCGGCACGCGGCTGCTCGCGCGACCTCCATTTGCATTCAATCGCACGGGTTGCTCTCCTGAACCACATTTTTAATAATAATAAGGGCAGTCCGAAGGATGGGCTTTTATGCTTTGACTCGCGATGCACTTCATATTCGTTTTCCACCGTGAAAAAAATTGAATATTTTTTTTTTTTTCCTTTATTTTGCTCACAAATCTTGCACACCGAGGACCTCGACTACTTTTCCCTGTTTTTATTTTTTTTAAAAATGGCCTTGCATGTATCCATTTTCTATAGCGCTTGTTCCCTTCAGGGTCACAAGTCACGGCGCTTGTATTGAATGACATCGAGTGAGTGTACCTAATGAAGTGTCCTTGTGGTGAGAATGGGTTTTGTTAGCATGATGACCAAGGGTGGCGTTATGGGGTTGAACAAGCAAGAGTTTTTGAGCCCAGAGTTTGGGGGGGGAGTGAGCACACTAGGAGATAATAAAAGCATTTTTACTTGTAGAGTCAGCAGTTCATACACTACGCTGTGTGTATGTGGCGGTGAAAATTAAAAAAAAAAAAATAAAAAAAAACTAAATCTGACATTGAAAAACCATTTTCGTTCATGAAATAAAAAAAAGAAATGCATGAAAAAAAACCAACCTAAAATTAACTGAAACTACGTGTTACGTTTCTGAAACTAACTACAGCTGTAATTACAGCGAAAATGGCCTTCGTTTTCATCTTTGTCATTTGATATCACGCATGAGTGTTCAGGGTTCATTTTAAATCAATTGTTTTCGCTATTACTGCTGTACATCCATACAGAAGAAAGGTCAAGTTGGTCAGTTTACTTGACCTAATTACACAATACTCAGTGACCTTTTTTTTTTTTTTTTTTTAAATATTGCACTATACAAATATTTTTTTAAAAAACCTAACCTTAATATTCAAACAAATCAAAACTAAACTAAAACAAAGCATTTTTGAAAAAATAAAAACAAAAAAACTAACAAACTTGTTCTAAAAATGAAGTAACGCTAACTAAATGAAAAAAAAACCCGAAATAAAAACCAACTATAATGAATAATCAAAAACTATTCTAAACTTGGCAATCAAGTTTATGTCTCCCTCTAACGCTAACTTTCTTCGCTAAAGCTAATCCGTGCATCCGACAAAACTCAATGCAGCTTTGCTTGCCTTTTGGCTTTGGCTGGCTGGCTTACCTGCGGCAGTTCCTTGAAAGTGGCCCCGGATCTTTGCCTAGCCTAGCAGGCAAGTCGTGGGCAGAGAAACTGTGCGCTAGCCGTTATTATGTAATTTAGCGTCAGTGTTACATAACTGTAGTGCGGATGTGTGGAATGGGCTCGCTCACAGAGACATTTTCAGAAAAGGTTCAGACGACAAAAGATTTACCGGGTTGTTTAATTTCACATTCATTGGATGGGCAGGCACTCAACTATTTGTATACGAGCCATTAAAAAGTCCATTTTACATAACATATCCCCTTAAAGAACAACCGCTTTTCCACGGTTTATTTCCAAACATAATTAAGTTCCTTCCAATGCAAATCTCGCATTGAGTGCACTCCATTAGCGGGTTGTGGGGTTTGTACGCGTGCGCGTGTGTATGCGCGTGTGTCAGCTGCCGTCTGGACGCGGCAGAGTTGCACTTGGCTCCCGAAAAAGGAGCTCCTCTCTCGGACAGTTTAATCGGCTTCCTGCCATGCACCAGCTGTGTCCACACAACAAACACTCGCTCTAGAATTTAAAAAAAAAAAAAAAAAAAAAAAAAAAAAAATCCCTCCACGCTTGGTAGAGTTTCGACGTCCAAGTTAGCCCTGCATGGGAAGATTAGCCCGAGATACTTTGCTCCAGCTGCATGGAGGTTATGTTACATGTTTATTTCTCGTCATGCTCAAATCAGCCCATTTGAGTGGGTGGCACTGTCTCATGCAAGTGCGCCAGCCTCCATTTACTGCTGGGCCAATGGCGAGTCCCCGGGTTCTGTTACCATGACGACCGGGGATGGAGTCACGCTTTGTGACTGGATGGAGAGGCAAGTGTACACATGTAACTGGTGGGACTGGCCCGGGAGGGTTGTGGAAGAAGTGACCTCCTGGAAAGACACACGTACGCTGCGCGTATGTGTCGGCTTACTGATTTATATTTAAAGATTTATTTGTTCTCTCCACCGCTCTCGTGTGTGTGTGTGGCTGGCTGATGATGCAAGACCATGCACTGCCAGGCACGGCGCCTTTTAAAGAAGCAGTACACTATTTTGTATAAATGGATTGATAGATAGTCAAATTTCAGTCTTTTTTATCATACTATTTTAATTACTTATTTAACAAAATATTCGATTTTAACCGTTTGAATTATTCATGCATTTGATAGCTTTTACGATTATTCTTTATGTGGGTTAAAATAACATGTGAAATGATATACAGGTAATGTGTTAATAATTTCACACATAAGTCGCCCCGGAGTATAAGTCGCACCCCCGGCCAAACTATGAAAAAAAAAAACACGACTTATGGTGCGGAAAATACGGTATGTATAAATCTGATAACGTTTAGCATAACTGAAAAGAGAATCACATTTTAAATCGCAATCTTGAGAGAAATAAAACCCGTGATCAGACTATTTTTCAAAATGGCTCAATGCTACCACACTGGTATCAACCTACACCTTTGCTGCCCCCGCACCCCCCACACCCCCACAGCCAAACAGTGCTGCTTCTCCGAGTCAGTCAAATTGAAACGAATGAAACTGCCAAGCTTGACAGCGAGGTAATTGTTCACATGGAAATTGCCTTTGCCGTCGTCGCACGTCACACGGCGGCGCCGTCGCGCAAAGCCCCGGGAACATTCTCGCCGAAGATGGGACGAGTGAGCATTCCAAGAGAACAGAGAGAGAGAGAGAGAGAGAGAGAGAGAGAGAGAGAGAGAGAGAGAGAGAGAGGGTCCCTCCGCACTTCATGTTTCATCTTCAACAATGTGCCTCGGCGGAGGAGCGAGAGGGGCTGAATTACGGGCGGCCCCTCATTTCCAGCTACGTTGTCATGTTGCCTTGTACACACGCTATCAGGCCTTTTCAGGCCTCCTCGTCCACACATGCAAAAGACAAAATGTGCTTGAAAGCATTTAACCCCTTGTTCACCTCTTCCCCCGCCCCGCTGTGAGGCCTCTGGGGTCAACTCATTTAATAGCTGTTCACTTTTTTTTTTTTTTTTTTAATCTGCTTTGTACACACATATACACACACACACACATCAGCATCAAAGGCCGCCATGTGTCAAAAGCAGCTCCCGGATAAAGAAAAGTGCTGAATGGGAATATGATTGCAGTATGGGGTTGTATCCTATTATGTTCTTAGAGTGTGGGTGCCTTCGCTTTCCATGCATCGGACTCAAAACTTGCCAACTCAGCGCACAAAGTTTGTGTTTATTAGTAGAGCAATGACTGTCCAAATGATGTTTTCCATGAGAATCAATTATATTTCGAGTAAAGTTTGTTCTACAGTTTTTGCTATGCCTCTTTGTGAAAATGCCTGAGATGCAACAAAACCAAGTGGAAAGTAGTAATTGGTGACAAGGAAACTTAGTATGCTGATTTGATACATCCTGACATTGTTTGTCAGGGAGGAGCCAAGTTTAGCCTGGGTTGCCAGCGTAACATGTTTTTGTTTGTCGGCCATTTTTGTTGAAGATAGATAATGTTGTAGAATGTGTTTGAAATGTTTTAGGATAATATTTTGTGGTATTAAAGAAAAAAATACTGAATTAGAAGATGTTTTTTTTTTTAACAACTGTGAGGTTTGGCTCATCAGAGGAAGGAGGCTTAGGATTTGCTTTTTCCCTGGTGCTTAGTTTATTTTGTTTTCCAAAAGAAATAGCGAAAACTGCCATTATGCAAAAAGAACGATTTTCCACAAAAACAATCAAATGAAATACTGAAAAACATCTGCGACATTCAAGTCTATCACCAATGACATGGAAAAGTTCATTGTCAGCACAAGAGGCTCAAACATGACCTCCACATGACTGCTTTCAAACATTTAGGTACAATTTGTGTTTAACTTTTATGTGCAGGACATTTTAGCCAAATTTAAGCACATTTTGTATTTTCCTATATCAAAGCGCAGCATTGTGAACTGTTCATAATGTTACAGTGGCTTACAATAATACTAATTGCACTCTTTAGGAATATGTAAAACCTACGCTACTTCATGTCACTATAGTCCTCCTTGGAGAGCTAAGATTTTTTTTAAAATACTACTTGGTTCAAAAACTTTAAACGCCTCATTAAACTATTAATATGGACAATTATCAAGATTTTGGGTGGCCGTTAATTACACGATCACAAGTGGCGAACGTTCGTTGGCTAGCCGCCTGGCTAGCCCGAACAGCTAACATAACAGTGTTCTATTTTGTCAAACAGACGGACTCAAAATGTCACACAATGCTGTTAATCCTTTGCTGTTGACTGAAATAAGAAACTTTAGAGTTTATTCTTTTTTTCACCCTATTTCTCCTCTTTAACTTTTTATTATGTTTTTTAAAAAGACGTTTAGCCTTCCCTGTGTGTGTGGTGCTCCAGATTGCTCCACGAGTGCCGTGCGGTTGTGAGAGGTGTAATTGGTGCTTTTAAGGGCCTCTGTCGTAAGAGCGCCGTGTGGTATTGTGATGGCGGTCAGAGTGGGATTACCTTGTCAGCACTTCAAACTGTGTGTCTGGCTGTGTGTGATGTGCATCCTTCAATCCGCTCAAGCCCAAAAACGTGTACGTGTCGGGTGCACATCTGCCATTTTTCAATCATCTTTGATTTTCCTCTGCTGACAGGTGCTTTTTTCGTGGGAGGGGGTGACCACATGCTTGTGGAGGAAGAGCTGTCAGTTTCGTGTGTGTGTGTGTGTGTCTGTCTGAGTGACACATCTTAATTTCCATGTTTGTGTATGCAGCCCTGCGACATTTTCATTTCACTTTGAGTGGTGAATCGGCCCTTTTTTTCTTTTTTTTTTTTTTACATTTATTTCACAGGTTAAGCGACATCAATCATCTTACACTTTAAATATAAACAAACAAGCTAACGTTATCTTACTCTGTTGATGCCTTGCCTCCAAATTCTGTGCTATAAGTCCGCCACCGTCTCATCTTTGCTGCAGTCTACTCTTGGTTAAATTTGACTGGATTCATATTAAACAGCTGTAAGTGACAAAAATACAAGCACACGTGCTAGCTTAAATGACCCGGTTGCTCTTGCTTAGCTCTGAATGTTACTTCGTAGTCTCAAATTTACAACAGCGTCTGCCTGTATTTAAAGAATTTCTCTTTACCGTGACCCTCTATCTTCTCCCCCCGTAGTTTCTTTCTTTCCACTCATACGTTCAGTGCGTCGCGTTTTTTTTGTAGTCGGACTAAAACCAGTAGAGCTGAGCCGTGCCGGTGTTGTGAAGTGAAAACGCGCCATTAGCGCAGACCGTGTTGTCGTTTCAAACTTGTGTCAAAAGTGCACGGAGGAAAACGTCTCATTTGTCTTCATTTGGTCTGTTATTAATTCCACAATCGTTGCTTTCATAGAATCACATTTTCAAATAGGCCCGTCTTCATTAGCGCTTGACGCGTCTCGCTATTATTTATCTCCGACCGCGGGAGGCTTCATTAGCTGCCGGCTGATGCAGCACGCGGCTGGCTAATTTTAGCAGCCTTCATTTATCCCCGAGTAGCCACGTGTTGGATGCGCTGCCCGCTTGTCATGTATTTCCACGTCGGGAGAGGGGAAAAAAAAAAAGGAATAAGGGTAGCAATTGGCTTCATTCCACCTGTGCTCATTCGCCCGCCAGACATTTGCCTCTTTTCTGCTCTTTGAAGCCTCTTTAATTCCTGTGATCAGGATTAGGCACAGGGAAAAGGATGAAAAGTGCCTGGGACATATAGGGAGACATCCGAGGAGAGAACAGGCTCCTTTGAAATATGTCAAGAATTGCCTGCGCATTGACCCACAATGAAGCAACGGAAGGAAATTCACAGTCTTTTCTTGTTCCCGAAGTGCGTGAATAGGAAAATGTTCTTTGAAGAGTTTTCCATAACCTCAACTAATGACTGATACTCTATTGTTCTTCCCCGACGTTGTCACGCTGTGTTTCATTAAAATCTGCTCAATCGCTCTCACATAAACAAATTCCGGTCCAACTTTTTATGGCGTCCGTGCGGTCATTGTTGCGATCCATCTGATGGAAATGTGCATATTCTCGCTATTAACTGCATGGTCAACAATGGCGATGCAGTCAGGGAGGAGGTCACGCTCCAGTTGCTGTCCCTATTTACAAATGCAGCCAATTTTGAATGTTGCTGGCTTTCCCTTTTTTGTGCACCCAAGCTGAAACAATAACGAGCAACGTTCAGCAAACACATCTCAGTTTCATTTCCGATACAGTAGAACCTCCGAAGTTGAACATAATCCATCTGTGCCAGGAAGTCAGTTGACCTCTTTTTGAGACATTTTTCCTCTAGTCCTTTTCAGAATGTTTGTAGACAAGCGCCAGACTAGGCCTACTTCTGAAGGGCAGGACCTGAGTGACCACCGCTGGCTGACCTGAACTCCAAAAATTATGACAAAAACTATGACAAATGTTAAGGGGTGGACTGCCAAATATTCCCGAAAAGGCTTAGTTTTGTTTTAATTTCCTTTGAAAATAAAAATGAACCTATGGGTGAAGAGGATCTTAGCGTTAAACGGCCCACTTTCAATTCTAAATATCAACATTTCAATTGGTATTTTTATTTGGCATTGTTCCCATCCTAATTTGGTTAACAAAACCAATACAGAGACCAAACACAGCTCACTTTCATGTGCGTCACCATCACCATTTCATGTTCTATTGTCATCTATTGTCCATCACGCCTTTCCTCATTACCATCACTGGTGGTGACAGAAAATAGCTGAGAAAAAAAAAAAAACAGTCATGTAGTTAAGCTAACGTCACTGTAAATTGAAAATAAATGTTTTCTAAATGTGACTCACCACAGAAAAAAGCATCTCTCTTATGGCTACACATTGCTACCTTTGGTCGCCACAGAGTTTTTCATGTCCCAACGAGAGGTGCTATCCACCAGGTAGCTCGCAAGCTAACAGACTTCCAGGGCACCTCTCGGTTGGCGTCACCTCCTCGCTTGGGAATTTAAATACCGACACCAAACTGTTCTGTAAATTGTGGGATTCAGGGAAGATGCATTTTCGGGGCGTAGACATGGCTAGCTAGCTAGCTAACAGCTAGTGTGGTAAAAATGGGCCAAGTAATAAAAAGGAAGTAACTCACAACTGTGGCATATAACCACTGAAACGGAGCAAACGGAGGTGCTCATGGTTTTATACATTGGTGACTCTAGCCGGACGGACGCCCAAGTGCGTCCCTGGGCGCCATTTTAGACATGCCCAAAAAGTCAGGAAAACAGTTTAGTGCTACATCACAATTCAGTACCACATACTTCTGTCCTTGTGACGTTTTCAGAAACTATCTTTCAACCTGTATATTGTATTTAGAAATATATCTATTAGTTCAGTTTACCGGGTCTTTAAGTTTGTATCCCTGTAGTGGAAACGTCGAACATTACAGTAAATGCCGCACGTTTGCTCTGTGTAATAATGTTTTTCCTTGCGTTTACAACAGTAATTTAGAAATGATGGCTGCAACAACACTCCTTACTTTCCTGGTTTAACTGTGTGTTCCAAACACACACCAGAAACACACAACAATAAATGGGATGTCATTCGGCTCGCCACACAGCTTGAACCAAGTTTGACTACACCAAACAAGGAGCTTGTGTATGAATGTTAGTTTGTCTCCGCGCCGAATTATTATTTTTTTCAGCGCTTTCTGGGAAGGACCTTCTGTATTGTCGCTTCCGCGTCTGAGGTCTTGAGAGTCGTTGCCAAGAGTGAGCTCTATGCTAAAATCCAGCCTTCGCTTTGAATAGCCCACAGCAGCAAACCTTTCTTATCTCGAGACTTGGAGTTTATTACCGCCGTCGTTTCCAAGACCTTTCCCTCCATCGCCCTGTTGTTTCCTTTTTTTTTTGTTTGTTTCGCTTGCTTATGAACTCCTTGTTCCCGTGTCGCTAACAAAAAGCAGACTGGCTCATTGTGTCTGCTATAATAGCCGTCACATATTTGCAGTTGTCATTCTTTGCCGCCAGACGCGCTGTCCTTGAAATGTTGTTCCTTAAAAGTTGAATTTTTTTTTTTTTTTGTGGGTCTTCCACAAACAAAGGTGCAAACATACTGTACTTGAAGTAAGTTTGTTGTATGAATGCTGAGAGAGAAAGTATTTTGGAGTTTCAACAGTACTGTAGTCGGGGAACAATGGAGTTGAAATCAAACTGTGAATTTAGCTCAGTGAGCATCCACCGAAGTGATTCTCAAACCTCACTTGTAAGGGAAAGAATCACTGAATTAAATATTTAAACTGTGTGTAATTTTACAGTTGGCTTGATTATTATTTTTTTTAATTTAATTTTTAATCAGGTCAAGCACATTTTTGTCGCTTTGTGGGAAGGCTGCGCTTAAACTGTCTGTAATGTTACAGTGGCTTGATTTTTGTATTTAATCCAGTTTAGCACATTTTTAAAAATCTTTTGCTGTTTTCAAACATCGAGGTAGGTTCGATTTCGGATCATTTTATATACGACATTTCACTTGACTATTTATTTAAGTGTTCTCTTTTTCCCTATATTTCAAGGCGGTGTGAATGTTCAACATACATCATGTCATATGATTACTGGGAGTTATTCGTGATTTCTACCTCCTTGCACCATAGAAAAATACAGAACAACTAGAAATAATCCACAAAATAAAATATTCCATGGTGCGCTCGATCATGCGCGTGTGCATTGTAAATGTCATATCGTTAGCCTAATAACACAAGTCGTTTAAATGTTTTTGGATAACGAGAAAAAAACGCAAATATTTTTTATTTATTTTTTTACTGATTTAGTAACATTCAATTAAAAACATCTTAGGCCAGCGATTGTCAAAAGTGCAGTTTCAGCGGTGTTTGGTGTAAAAGTTTGCGAACCGCAGATTTAGGCATATATACTGATAGGCTAACAATATGATTAGCGCGATCGCTCTTCGTGGTCGCCGGCCAGCTTGCGCACTCGAAATAAACTGAAATAAATGCAAATCATCGACTGTCTAAAAAGTGCTGTTTGCTTTTATTAGTCTGTCACATAAACGTCCCCTTAATGTACTTCTTCAGCTTTTTCGCTTAGCGACGGCATCTCTCATCCTGCCGACTCGACATTTTTTTCTTTAATTAAAGCATAAAAACCAAACAATTGCTCACAACCCTGGATAGGTACAGACTGGGATTTTATTGCTCAATTTGGATGTTGATGAAATGTTATAAAACAGCATAACACATTTATGCAGGGGCGGGGGACCCTTGTGGGGATGTTAGCGCTCCAACTGAGCTGTAAGAGAGGGCAAATATGCTTGTGGTCGGATTTAAATGCGACGCCCGGCGAGTGTGTGCGGAGTGGCAACCGCTTCCATATTCACCTCCGCCTGAGCAAACAGCGCCAAGCACGGCCGTCA
The DNA here is from genome assembly GCF_054856515.1 of Filicampus tigris. Classification (NCBI taxonomy): domain Eukaryota; kingdom Metazoa; phylum Chordata; class Actinopteri; order Syngnathiformes; family Syngnathidae; genus Filicampus; species Filicampus tigris. The sequence continues at coordinate 25,678,646 of NC_141220.1, read as the reverse complement.
CACACACCTGGATGTCAGCTGTCGCACGGCAACGACGACGTCTGGGTTTTACAAGGCTCATCTTTTCATTTCATTTTATTTTATTTATTTATTTATTTTTTTCAATAGGACTCAAAGTGCGTGTGGCGGTATCATTTTTAATGTAGTTGAATTTGGAACAGATCCAAGGCTTTTTAAATGGCCTTTATTGTATTTTGACAGCTAGCCAACGAGCCGCCTCGCTACAAGACCCACTGTAGGATCACTCTTGAGTTTTGTATCACAAAACTCACAAAAGACACAAGGTGGAAAGATTGCAGATCAGTGCAAATGGTTTAAAAAAAAAAAAAAAAACGCACTCACACATTTTTCAAATCAAGCATCTTCATTCTTTTTTCAAACCAAGGTTTTAATATTTTAATTTCCTTGTACAGCTATATTGGCCAGGGCAATCGGCTTCTTCCTTGACAATCGCACCATGCTGTTTGTGGTTCCGTCAAATGGTACATTTTGTGGCACCGCTAAGTGTTGTTTCCCAACAAAGCACTTTCTCCATTGCCGCAAGTTGATATGTTCCAGTTCAGCCGCGTTCAGCAGAAACAATCTCAAGCCAAACAAGCTACGTGGTGAATTTGAAATGTTTTGGTGGTGATTTGTGACTGCTAGAAGAGGGGGGAAAAAAAAAAAACAGACCAACAAACAAATGAAACGACATATCGTGCCTTGGTGGAGGTAGTAAATCGCAGTTCCTGGCGCCCAATGGAGCTCCAGTTTTTTTTCCCGACTGTCAAAAGTGTTTTAAAGTAACTAACTGTCATGCGAGTGGGAGCAGGTGGTGGAGACTTTTGGCTCCTCGTAGCCTTATTAGCTCAAGGCAATCTTTTATCCCGCTAACCTAAATCTACATAAACAGCCAGTTCACCCATTTTGGAAGCAAATTGTACACCCCTTCTGGTTTGCATCAACACACAAATTACTGCTTTTATTTGATGGCAAGTTCTGTCTTCATTTTTGTGTCTGGCAACATGTATTTTTCTTTTTTTTTTTTTTCTTTTACTGCTCATAGCGATGACAAATGGCATTCAACTGAAGTAATCCATGCATGTCACAGTGAACAGCTGTTACATGAACTACTTTTTTTTGCCCCTAAACAAAATAGTTCTCCAGAAAACAGGTCACAGTTGGGATTATTTATAGTGTAACGGGGTCAACTGAATAGTTGTCACTTGCGTTGGTCCGGCAGGTAAAACGCCACCCTCACAACTTTTTTTATTTGCAATGTATATATATCTATATACATAGAGATATATATATATATATATATATATATATATATATATATATATATATATATATATATATAGATATATATAAAAATGTATTTTTTTTTACCCCCCTCCACAAAATAAAAAAGTTAGTCGTAAGCATTTCCTCTATAAATTTATAAAATAACTTACAACCGAAAGACAAACAATTAAAAAAAATAGGGTACTTAAGCTTGCGCCAGGTGGCTCCTCCCCAATCCAGGTATGCCTGTCAGTGTTTCATTTGTATTTTTAAATGTCTTATTTACACCTTTCATAATTGTGTTCTCCACAGAGATGGCAAGCTGGGTCTCCCTCCTCCTCTTCCTCGCCTGCCAGTCGCCGTCCTTCTCCCAGGAGGGTTTCCCCGAGTTCACCTCGGACACGCCCATCAACAACGTGGTGCAGGATCCACGCACGGGCCGCGTGTACGCGGGGGCCGTCAACGCCGTCTACCAGCTGGGGCCGTCGCTGCTGTCCGAGGCCCGGGCGGAGACGGGCCCCCGGAAGGACGCCAGGACGTGCACGCCGCCCGCCTCGGCCTGCCAGGACACCAAGCTCATGGCCAACATCAACAAGCTGCTGCTCGTGAACCCGTCCAACGGTTCGCTCATCGTGTGCGGCAGCCGCTACCGGGGAATCTGCTCGCTGCTCAACCTGTCCAACGTGGAGCAGGAGCTCTACTACAGCGACAACAAGGGCGAGAGGACTTACGTGGCCAGCATCGAGGACAGCGTCAACGTGGTGGGCGTCATGTCCACCTTCGTCAAGGAGCAGCGCAAGTTCGATGTGTTCCTGGTGGGCAAAGGCTACGGGAGCCTGGACAGCACCAAGATCATCACCACGCGCATTCTGCAGGATTTCCGCGAATGGGTGGTGTTCGAGAGCATCATCGAGGCCTCCACCATACAGACCATGCCCTTCGGGCCCAGGTACCTGCACGACTTCAGGCACGCCTTCGCCGCCGACGGCTTCGTTTACTTCGTCTTCTCCAGGACGCTGGACGGCACCGATAACAAAAACGTGACCTTTGTGTCGCGGCTGTGTGAGAACGACCACCATTTGTATTCCCACACGGAGCTGCAGCTCAAGTGCGGTCAGGACAACCGGTACAGCAAAGTGCAGGCGGCCTACGTGGCCTCGCCGGGGAAGGAGCTGAGTCGGGTCATGACGGAATGGGGGACGTACGGGAAGGTCCAGCCCTGGAATAAAGTTCTCTTCATGGTGGCCAGCTCGGAAGACGAGCACAGCGACTCGGCTCTCTGCTTGTACACGCTCAACGCCATCAACGAGCGTCTGGTGGACATCATCACCGCCTGCTACAGCGACTCGGGGAAGATTTCGGGGTTCCCCGCCGTCGACATCCCGTACTCGTCAAAGACGGCCGAATTTTGCACCTCTAAAATTGCGGTGAGGGACCCTCTTTTATTGGGGGGGTTGTTTTTCAGTTGGAATCATCTTTGGCCGATTCGGTCAGGTTCTTCTTAGCTCTGCAGATGATAATATTTAAATGAATGAAAAAAGTGCTATGTTATGTATCAGGATATTTTAAAAATGAAACAATTAAATGAAAAATGCTGCAGATTTTAAGTCTTGAAAAAAAACACCGATTTAAAAAAAATTGTGCGTGTATAAAGCACGTTACAAATGTTTTACGGTAATTCAAATGAATTAGAACTATGTCTATTATTTAAAACTTGAATAACAATTTACAAATAGGTATTATCATATTTCATATTTAACATATTGAAAATATTTTTTACACATTTCAGATATTGTGTAGATGTATAAGTAATGCTTGATATAAATGTTTTAATTCATGTCGAAATATATTCAATATTAGAAGATTTCAAAACATTTTTAGAAAGAGATTTTGCACACATTTTAAGTATTTTGAAAACCATTTAAATAAAATAGATACAAAATATTAAATAAAAATATGCTGTCCTGTGAAAAACACATACAGTATATATTTTTCTTACGTTTACGTGAATGGTGTTTCTACATTACAGACGTCGCATTAATGTGAACATTTTTAAAAATTCCTAAATTGGACATACCTGTTTTTCACAGGACAGCAATGATATTTAAATGTCTTATTGTAATAATTATCTTCTTAATTTGGTTGTATTTTTTTTTCTTTTTTTTTTACTAAATAAAAGGGTGAATATGCTCAATTCATTGAAAAAAAAACCAAACTTATTAATATTCCAAATGTTCTTTTTTTGTGCTATTGGAATATGTTTTAGTTTTTATTAAATAGCATGAAAACGATTTATTTATGCTTTATGTACTGTATATATTTGTATTATTTTGCTGATTATTATTCATTATTCTTTAAATGCACCGGTGACATGAATTTCTCCTCAGGGTGTCCAAAAAAAAAATTTCTTTTGTGCCTTCGCACTGTTCGAAAGTTGAAGCTGGGTTTGCATTCCTCTCTCATACAGAAGGACACGTTAGAACAGTATAAATGCGGCGGTGATTTCCTGCCAACGCCTCTGGCCAGCAAGCCCCGATTCGCCTTGAAATCCAACGTGGTGCTGACCAAGCCGGGACTTCTCACCGCAGTCGCCATCGCCGTGGAGAACGATCACACCGTCGCCTTTTTGGGCAACAACCAGGGAGAAGTTTTCAAGGTGGACTTGTCACACTATATTGTGCCTGACTTTTTTTCCAGGCATCTAGACATCTTGTTCATTTTTTTCTTTCTACAGGTTCACCTGACATCCACGTCGTACGTGTACGGCAAGGCCCCTGGCGACACCCTGGGGGAGAAGGTGAACAAGAACCTTTTCTTCGACATGGACCACAGTCACCTCTACATCACCACGGACAAAAAGGTGCCTCAACTACGTCTCTTTGACTCGGCTTGAAAGCTTAAACGAAGCGGTTACGAAGTAAGGTTTTGCTATGCAAATTTTAGAGCTGCACAAAACAGAGGTTCAACAGGATACAAATCTGAGGGCTACGCATGGGTTCCTCGGACCTTCAACTCTGAGCAATAATGGAAATGTGAGATACGACGGCCATAACAAAAGAGAATTCATTTCCCGGCCATAGCTATGTGTGTAGCATTATTTTGTCTAATTTTCTCTCCAGGCACTTATTAAATTGCCTTCTATTTGGCTGTTCAAAGTTCACACAGTTCCAAACTGACTTCTTTGAAACATTTACTCAATCACCCAAGCACTTAATTGCGCTGTTTCACAATTACATGTTTATCTCGGGTTAGCATAGCAATTAGCATGGCTTCTCTCTCTTCTGTTAATTACTACTCATCATCCCTTTGTGAGAACAATACTTGTCAGATATGTACCTTATTTACCACCATGTAGGTGACAATTACTCACTTAGGAGCAAATTTACAAAGTGTTAAGCCATACTAGTAGCCAGCCAAAGTTTGCTGATAACTAGCTAGGTGAGGCGTAGCACCGAGCTTGTCTCGACCAGCTACGTAAGCGCGTTTCGGCAACAATAATATGCTTGCGTCCCATCCGGCGAAGCTTTTTGGGACAGTGACGAGGGTTCTGAAGAACTTCAAAATCTGTGACTCTCAGTTGTCCTATTCAGCGTCTTTTAATGAGGCGCAAAATGCTAATTTTGACCCACAAACTGTGACTCGAAACTTATTTTGAGCCTTGCTGGTTTAAAATTGTTTTGTTAACCCTGAAAGCATATATGCAGATCAAGGAAGTTTTTAAGAAGAATAAGAAGGCCTTTTTTTTTTTTCGATCCTACAATGGGGAAATTTTCAGTGTCACAGCAGACAAAAGATATAGGTCATATATAGATATAGGTTTAACCCTGAATGGTATATTTGACAGTATCTCAATTATCTAGAAATCAAATGTGAAAGATCAAATATGCTTAGGTGAGGTTTGATATTCAATTTGAAAATGAGCTTTTGTTGTACTTTGGTCTTGGTGCCGAATCATTTGACGGTTTGGCGTCTTAGGAGCACATGCGGGCTGGGCGTACTATCGTATGCATGACACAGTAACAAAAATAATACTCATTCATTCATTCATTCATATCATCGAGTCTGGCTCACTACCACATTCTTATTTACTGATTGTTAGTGCGTAAATTCCAGACTAGATGGAGATGCCGGTGGGGTAATTTGGAGGTCTGGAGAAGGCGAGATGACGTTTGTTCATTTTTGCTACTTGATAAAGATGTGCAGCCCGGAGTCGTGCGGAACAAGCGAGGCTATTTATGAAATGTTATGCCAGACCACGGCTGAAGACAATTGGGGTTAGGTTGAGACAATCGTTTCAAAACAAAAGTGTTAGCAGCCTCAGCGTTAAGACATGGAATGTCTCTTCAAGGAGGTAGACGTGCTGTTGTTCTGTCTTTCCCCTGATGAAATGGGCAGACAACATCATTGATGCTGCATAAAAAAAGGAAAAAACATACGGAATATTTAATGTACCTCCACTGACATTTATTGAGTGGCACTCGAAGCCAACCTGTGCATTACCTGCGGTGTAAAAATTTTTTTTAAAAAGACAGCCAGAAATTAATTTTCAAACCATCCCTGAGGGACCGTGTGGGAATTGTGTGCGGGGCAGGGAGGAAAGAGCTGTTTGCTGTGCCTGTCTGATAATCGACTGTTCATAAATTGTTTCTAAATCCCCGTCATATTCATGGCAGCGCTGGGGTTTTAACGCCGCTGACGCCTTACCTCGGCTCGGTTATATAAAAAAAAGGGGGGGGGGGAAAATGACTTCTTAGCTTTTGCTGCGCCATTAAGCCAAAGTGTGCATGAAAAATACATCTGCCGCTGCTGTTATATGGCGGACGAATCATATTTTGTGTTTTAAGTGGTCCCTGAGACAGGACATTTGTGTGATTTCTACCAGACACACACAGTATTGGGACATACTATATACACCTTTTTTTTTTAAAAATGCATTACATTGTTGTTGTACTTGTAAGTAAAAGCAGGTATAATATTTTTTACATTGTTGTTGTACTTGTAAGTAAAAGCAGGTATAATATTTTTAATTAATTAGAATGAATCATGTTTCAAACGTGTCGCTCTCCATTACTCTCCATTTGTTCAATTAATTATAAATATTTGAAATATTTAAATATCATTCGATAAAAGCAAAACATATTTTAAACAGTTACTAACTTAAAAAAAATAGTTAAAGAAATTAACTCATTTTTAATATTTAATTATTAAAAATATTTTGCTTTTTTTCTGGAGGAGTAAAAATTATATATTTTTTAATAATAATAATAGCCAGTGTATGATTAAGTGTAATTAATATTATTTTAATATATTTTCTATACTTATCTCATGAAGGTTTTATTCATCCGTCATCCAACAAAGTTTTGTGGGACACATTTTCATTCAACTACATACATTTCAAATGTAATTGTTTTTTTTTAAATATTTATCAGTTAATTTGTTTGTTTGTATTATGGTCATTATAGCATGGATAAAAAAAAAAAGAACTGACTCGACTTAATTTAATGGGTCTTGAATTGCGATCAAAAAAATTGAAATGCAAGTGCTCGCTATGTGTGAAAGTTTGTTACCTTAATACTAGCACACACTGCCATAGAGGAGCTAACAAAACTAGCATCGATGTAATGATGGTTGTAAACCTTTAGGCAACGGATATTTGAAGACAAATTTTGTGGCAACACAGGTACACAATCAATTTTACAATACTCACAGGCATATATTCTTTATCCTCTGGAAAAAAGAGACCGATAGTACTGCAGATGAGTTCTTTGTGAAAGCATTATAAATGAAGTAGTGTCATTATCGCAATTGTTATTGTTTTTCTTATTATGAAATCTAGGTTATATCGCAGTTTTCATTATATTGCCCCCGTTGCCGCTAATGTGCGCACACCAGAAGGAGGCCAATTGAATTGAAGCATGAACTCACATTGCACAAACTGATTAATTCATTTCAATTAATAGTACAATACTATGGATTGCTGTTTTTCCCTCATTAAAGATGCATGTTCTTTGGGTGCTGGAAGGGATTCATAGAATTGTCATTCATTTCAGTGGCTCCTAAGTCAATGTACTGTACTTTATATCCACCCAAGTTATCTTACGTCACATTAGCTCGTGATTTCCATTGATGTGGACAGCAGCGGCGCTAGCACTGGATTGTAAATAGAACAAAATGGAATTTGAATCCCCCGAGGGCGGGACAAAAGTAAGCGCTCCATTATTCAAGAAGAGCTTCTCTGTGGCATCCCGTGCCTCGGAATCCTCGCCTGCCGTGCCAGTCGCCTTCCCCCGGGTGACCGGTGACTGATCGTGTGACGTGTGCTCATGCCACAGATCACCAAGGTGCCCGTGGAGACGTGCCTGCAGAAGAAGGACTGCCACTCCTGCGTCAATATGAGGGACCCTTACTGTGGCTGGTGCGTGCTGGAGGGCAGGTGAGAAACAAACACGCGCGCACACGCACAGAGGCAAAGTTCCAGCTCGGCAACACTTGGGAGTGTTTTCCGCAGTGTTTTACGGCGGACGTTTTTACTAACCCACATTGTTAATATCCCGTCTCTTGCTCTGTGCAGCCAGCAGAAATTAAAGCCGTTTGTCAGCCGCGTGAGGCGAAATGCACTCTCGCCGGCTTCTATTCATGCGTGCAATGCTGATGTTTGCCACATATTTGCCTGGATTGATTAGGGGGGGGGGGATCAATAGCTGTCACATCAACCTGAAGCGTCATTTTGTTAGGCTATTATATTGCTACTCTCTGTTTTATGAGTAGAGCTATTTTAAAACCCCTGTTAGTTAGTTAGTACAGACTCGACACCTTAGTTAGATACTACAGATAAATACTGTAAATGAATGATGAAAAGAAACGTTGCAGTATCAGGGGAATAAAGTTGCCATTTTTACGGCGGCTCATTTTTAGGAGGGAAAATGATTCCATAATTCAGTAATAATAATTTTGGCGAGATCAAAGTTAAAATAGTCAGAGAATCAACTTGTGATATATCCGAATACGTCGCAAATATTACCAGAAAAGTCGTACTTTCACAATAATAGAGTATTAGGAGGATAAAGTCATAATTCTCAAAAATATATAAAAAATAAATTACTGAAGAAAATTGAGATTTATGAAAATAAAGTTATAATACCGCGAGGGATTTAAAATTTTGATTTTGAGAATCTACTCGAAATATTAGAAGAATAAAGCTGTAATTTTAAAGGGGGTATGGGAAATGTGTCTAAATTCTGCCAGATTGAAGTTGAAATGTTAATAGGATTGAGCTGTAATTTTTACGAGAACAAGTTTGTCATTTCAAAAGTCACTAAAGGTTGTTCAACCAACCAGTCTGCTGCTAGCATTTGGTGCTAATGTGGCGGAATACCTCCTCACTCACGGATGGATGGATGGATGGATGGATGAATAGCTAGCAAGATAGATAGATAGATAGCTATTTAGATGGCTAGCTAGATAGATGGCTAGCTAGATAGATAGACAGCTAGATAGCTGGCTAGCTAGATAGCTGGCTAGCTAGATAGCTAGATAGCTGGCTAGCTAGATAGCTAGCAAGATGGATAGATGGATAGATAGAGAGATAGAGAGATGTGTATTAAAACATCGTGTCTGTACTGACCGTGTTTGGACTCCATATTCGTTGTTATTTCTAACCGCACATTGTGGAAAATCAATCAGCATTTCTGAAGCCTTCCAAATGGGGCGTTTAGGCTTTTGTGTGTGTTGTGGTTTTGAGATGTGGAACTGACGAGTTGGGGTCTAAATCTTTGTGGTGGGGGGTGGGGGGGGGGGATATCTTCACGCTGCGTCTGCAGGTGCACCAGGAGGTCTGAGTGCCGGCGGGCAGAGGAGAAGAATGGCTGGCTGTGGAGCCCGAGGCAGCAATGTGTCAAGATCGTCTCCTTCTACCCTTCCAACCTCTCCTGCAAAAAGAGCCAGGAGGTATCTCTCCTCTTTCAGTCTTTGTTCCATCTGTTTGTTCTTCACACAGTCGGGGTGATGAACGGTCGCCACTGTGAATCCAAAAGCCGCGGCTCAGGTTTATTCCTGCTCCGTATCGATCCGTCCACAAAACCCCGCAAACTGGCTTATTATAACTAACGCGTCGAAGATGGAGGGACTGCATTTCCCGCCCGGCTTCTTTTCCTCTTTCTACCTCTTGTGTTTGCCTTTTGTATGCATTTTGGGAATCGGCACACCTTTTTTGGACCCGATTCCACAAGCAGAACCACAGGGATGCAAAGGTGGTGGAAGCATTTACTAAAGAATTTTTGTTATTCAGATTGACACATTTTCACAATTCAGAGCAGGGGCGGAGCCATGGGTGTGCACGGGCCCACCCAGATTGACAGACTGCCCGCCCAGTGAGATTCATGAAAAAATATGTACTTTAACATTTTTAGTAAAAAAAATGTTAGGAAATTATTTTTGTTTCGTTGTATTCTTTATTTCATTGAATATTAAGAATGGTATAATTGTGGTTGTCTAAGGAACATCTGACCTTCATATGATTCACTTTGTCATTTTATTTGAATATACAATGTGTCGGGACAGGAGGATTGTGCTCAGTGAAGAGAAGTATTCAGGCCCACCCTGATTTTTTTCCAGGCCCACCCATTAGCCACGTTCCGGCTCCGCCCCTGATTGAGAGAGATTTTACATATCTACCTCCTATATTCACATTTTTTCTAACAGATTCAGACCGTTGAAACTGTTCAGCTCATTCAGTATGCGCACTAAACTATTTGTGACATTCCCGCATTTCCCCGCAAAAAAATGAATGCCAAATTGAAGGTTCATTTTCCGGTCTTCAAACTACTAGCAAGATTTGTTTGTAGCCTCACTTCACCCCCCCCCCCCCCCCCCCGTCGTCTCTGCCCGAAGAAACGTCCCTAAAGGCCGCTACATTGCTAGCGTGACTTGTTCAGGGTGGCGTATTGCCAAAAATGACATTTTTCCGGTTTGATCTTGTATTTTTTTGGTAACGTATTATCAATTAAAACATAACAGGCAATCAATTTACATTATGGTTGGATGGTAAAGGTCACTTGAGGACAGGCGGTTACATCCGTCCATATGGCAATCACATAACATGAAGTAGAGAGTGTTCCTCTTCCTATTTTTGAACTTTTGTCGCTAACCGCAGTTAAATCACCCGCCAAGTTTTAATAGTCCATTTTGCAAGAGCCTCCACGTATCAAACAACATCCTAGCGGGTGTTAGACCTTTTGTTGTGGCTTTTTGTTGCCTAGCATCTGTGTGCCTTTTCAACCTCAAAATTCATACTAACAGTTGCTGTTTTTACAATTGTTGTCTGGCGTTTGTCTGTCAGTCCTCTCTCAAAGTACTTACTTTTATCTTTTTCTTTGTTTATGTTACTCTTTTTTTTTTTTTTTTTTTAACTCTCATTTTGTCCCCTTCAAAAGTGCATACAGTATTAGTAGCTATTGTTGTTGTTCTTTGCTTTTGCTGTTTGTTCTTTCTTTCTCCTCTCTGTTGGTCTCAAACTGCATATGAGCAGGTAGGAATGGGAACTGAAAAACAGCTCTTTTTAGAACTAGTTCCCAGTAATTTGATTCCTAAGAATCCTTTGTTAGCTTGCCTGACAATTCTGCTTACAGATTCCTCTTATAAAAAAAAAAAAAAAAAAAAACCTGACACTTTAATTGGCTGTGCCTCAGCTGCTTTCGCGTCTCGTTCTCAAGTGTGATCCAGCCAATGTGTTGTGAGGGTGTGAGGGCAGCAGGTAGGGATAAAAATAACTAGCGCTGTCGTCGGGGTTTGGCCGCTGGTGAGGCCAAATGCTGAAAATCCGTCGTCACGAGAAACAATCCAGAGACACCTCTCTCAGGTGTGTCTCGTGAGCATCCTGACTCTCTCTCTCTCTGAAGGTGGTAGTATCTAAAAAGTGGGTTTGTACACTCACAGGGAAAGTAGGGATGTAACGATTCACTCAAGCCCCGATTTGATTCGATTTCAAGTTCCCGATTTTCGATTCTATTCGATTTTTAAAAAAACTGCTACCATGCTTGTCCCTGTGCACTAGTGTGATTCTGCAGCCATCCACAAACGCGATGCGCAATGATGTTGGGCGCAAGCGCATAATTTGATCTACACATTCAAAATCTGGAATGAACAAAACGTTTCAATTGAGACGAATCGATTTTAAATCGATTTTCGATCAATCGTTACATCCCTAGCGGAAAGCATTTTGCAAAACCAGATCAAATGTTCTGTTTTACAAAACAAGGATTTGCTTTATATCTAAATTAGGTTTGGATGAAGTTGAAGGCAAAGGGAGCACTGTTCCCAAATGTTAGTAGCCAAAAGTGTAATATATGGGGAAACCTATCCGTAGAAAAAAAGTCTTTGCTAGGTGGATTAAAAGAGATCTGATATCCTAGCAGAAATGATGAAAGTTAGAAGTTGTTCTCAGTCTCAGTGAAAGTTCTTTTATCATTTGCAAAAGGCCCAAACATTATTTTCCTCTCTGGACTGATAAGGTAGGAACTAGGTAATTTTCCCAGGCACTCCGATATCCTGTAAGGTACACAAAAACAGCATTGACCTTTTTAGTCTCTTGACATATTTTGAGAAGTAACTCCCTTTGTCCACTCACCCACCCCCGCCGCAAGAATGCATTACGGCTTATAAGCGTTTCCTTGGATGTGTTGGATCTTCTGTCTGATGTTGAAGGTCGTAAAGAGTTCAAACCCATTTGTTTCATTCCCTCACCCAATAAAAATCGATTGGCTCGACGAGCAGTATCGAATTTGAAATTGGCATCTCTAAATTCCTATCAATTCCCATCCCGGCTAGAAGGTGTTAGTGATATTGTTGTTTTTTTGTCGACTATGCGCTGAGATTATTTTTACAGATCCAACACTGTGCCCCCCCCCCCCCCACATAGGAGCATAGTTTGGGAGGTACTTTTGTCCCCGTTCTCCCGTTAATCCTGTTGTCTTCTCTGACCCCTCTCAACCACACAACATGTCCGTTGGCATTCCAAATAGTTTGTTCCAGAATCCACACACAAGTAATGGTACAATAACGTAAGTGACTGACTTGTTGACATTCCATTCCGTCCTAGGTGAAGATCAATATTCCTTCCTTGCCTGCCATCGGCCCCTCTGACCGCCTGCAGTGCTCCTTCAAGTCGTTCCAAAGCAACGCCCTCATGTCCAACTCTGGTCAGGTCTCGTGCGACCTGCCCCCCCCATCGCTCATCCCGCACACCACCGAGGACCAAGGTAGGGTATGGCTTTTGCACCGTTTTTATTTAATCGCCCAGGGGGGAGTTGCAGTCATAAATAAATGACTACCTTGCAATATAAATGAGCCCAGCTTTATTAAATATAAAGCAGCGGAAAATATGCGCTTGTGCTTTTTCACTGAGAGAAGTGCTGGAATTACAGTATCAGTGGATTACAATTAAAATAATTTATATTATTTACTCAGAGCAGCCCGGACTGGACTGCGGGCCGAAAGGAAAATTGATAAGATGGTCGGCAGTCCGAAAACAAACGTTTACCGTGGAAGTAGGATTTCAACATTTTGGATTCCAAGATGTGTGTTTCTCATGTTTTTTGCTACATTGTTAGCCTAACGATCACCTATATGTCACCACTTTACGGAGGCGTCCGTATTGTACTACTTCTACTACTACTAAAATACTACTAAAACTACTACTCTTACTACTAGTGACAGAAACAACAGCAAATACTACTACAACTTCTACAAGTCTCGAGTCGTGTTTTCGGCCACTTGAAAGCCGGTGTGACGTGATGGTCGAAAAGCCGCGTGCTAAGCGCCCCCCCGTGTGTCCCCGCAGACTTTGTGGCCGTGCCGGTGAAGATCTTAGTCAACGAGACGGTGGCGTTGGCGACGCGCGACTACCAGTTCTACAACTGCGCGGCCACCGTCATGAAGTCGGAGAACACGCCGTGAGTGCCACTCGGTCGGACATCCTGCTGACATGCTTCACTGTGTTATCGCGCGTGGGTGCGCGCGTGCGTGTGGGTGCGCACTAACATGCGAATGGAAATGGTAATGACTGCTGCCTTCGCGCACCCCCCGCCCCCTCCCCCACTTTTATTTTGTATTAGTACCAAGCAATGGAAATTGCCCGTTCCCTTTTCATTAATCAAACTAGGAAAGTCGATTTCACCATGTTTTCTTTTTTTGCGTCCAATTTTTTCCCTTTTCATGCCGCGGCGCCCGTGATGAACGAGCTTTGCTTATGTGACATCGGCCAGATCCATTTTGCTGTCAGCGACATGGATTTTCATGCCTGATGCCCTTTGATGAGTTTGCATGTTTAAACCTGGTGCTTTTTATCATCTGAGATTGCATTTAACGGAAGAAGAAGAAAAGTCACGCACAGTCGTCACCCATATGGTTAGCAGATCTGCTTCGCGCTGTAAGGCTCCGGGTTCGAATCCCAGTTCTGAGCTTGTGCGTGGAGTTTGCACGTTCTTCCTGATTACGAAATTACATTTAAACTCTAAAATGTCAATTGGTTGTGAACGTGAGCATGAGCTATTGTTTATTTGTGATAATTATGGATATGAATTATTTTGACGAAAAATGATCAAAGTTAGCGTCATCACGTTAATGATAGATGTCTGTCAGGGATTTTTTTAATGTAGTCCCACAAGTCAAAGCTACAATTGTCAAAATTTTAGAACAAAAAGAAATATAAAAAGAAATATGTTTGAGACAAAAATACGCAAATATTATAACATCTAAAAGGATCAGACAAATTGGAAAAAAAATGTCCAAAAGATGATACAAAAAGACAAATAGCAGGAAAAACTAAAAAGGACAAAAATATTTAAAAAAAAAAATAAAAAAAAAGAGATATATGGAAAATAAAAATAGTACTACAAATACAATTCTTCCAAGAATTTTAGACAACAAAATATATTCAAGGAATTAAGCGGGGAAAATAGACTATTTGACAAAAATACAATGAAAAAATTTTGCTGTCGCCTGGACTGTCTTCCATCGTGTTTTGCAACATTTGTTTGCTTCGCTAGCTGAGTCGTCTTTCTCGTCTTTCTTGTTATCGTCGACGATTCATTAAGATTACACTCTGAGTCTCATGTTTGAAACATTTCATCTTTCAAATCTGCTTGTTTTTATTTTCCTTCCAATGCAAAGTACAATTTGTATTGAAAGCGGAAGTCAACCCAAACATATTTTTTTCAAGAATATGTTGCCAGCAGGCCCACTAGTTGAAAGCATTCTGATTCATTTTGCGTTTGTGGAATATAAGTTAAGTAGCAAAATGCACTCGTTTTTAGCCATCTCCGGGGGCGGCCATTTTGTCTTCTGTCGACAGAAAATGACATCACAACTGCTCACAACGACCAATCACGGCAGACCCGTTTCCTGAATCTGAGCTGTGATTTGTCGTTGTGAGCAGTTGTGATGTCATTTTCAGTTGACAGAAGACAAAATGGCCGCCCCGAGTCATGGCTAAAAACGAGTGGATTAACACTTATTCCACAAACGCAATATTTATCAGAATGCCCTGTTTCAACTAGTGGGCTTGCATAGAACATATTCTTGGGAAAAAAAAAAAAAACGTTTGCGTTGACTTCCGCTTTAACTTATGTGTGCAATACATTTTTATTTCAACATTCGTGAGGTACATTTTTTCCCCATTTACAGTTTGCGTCTTCCTCCTCCTCGGAATACAGTAAATAAACGAATAAATAAATGAGTCAATGAAAAATGGCCTTTCGCTACGTCTAAGTGGAACAGAATGTCTGAGTGGATGTTGCGTTTGCAGGTGCATGTCGTGCGTGGCCAGTCCGTGGCGCTGCCAGTGGAACACGCACGACCACACCTGCAGCGACCTGGACGACAGCACCCCGGCCCCTCACATCATCAAACACCGGCAGGTTGGTCTCCTCGCCAGTGTCGCTCGCCCCGCAAAAAGTTTCCGACCGACTAAATGCCGACTGAGAAAGTCATTAAAAAAAAAAAAAAAAAAAAAACGCGAAAGTAATCCCGCTATCAGCCGTCGTCATCTTGCGGGACTTTTATTGGAGGCTGTGTCAATTTACAAGTCAGCAGATGTTGGCCCGATACGCTTCCTATCTGTGGCTGCAGATGAGATTCTCCGTTACAGCGCGGTGCTTTCTGCATTTGCATTGTAAACTAGGGCGGTGCGCAGTAGAGCGCAGACCTCCGCCAAGGCCAAGCAAAGCGAGATACTTTTTGGCTTTGTCAATTAGTTTTCTTCCACAACGGTCACATGAATACCTGAAAGCGCTGTAATAGTCATGCCGGGCCACTAGTTGGTGATGTCATCAATAGTGTGCTGTGTCCTAGCTCGAATGGCCAATTTCACTTAATTGCTCCGAAAATTATGATTCATTTAATAGATATACAGTAAACCCACGTACATCGCATTTTCCAGGTTCACGGTCGTACTATTTGGTGGATTTTTTTTTTTTTTTTCACTTTTTGTTTTATGGCGTAATTCCATTTTTGACTACTAGGTGGTGGCACACTATTGTGTTGAACACTAGTTATGTTTGAAAAAAGAAGAGAAAACAGGAAGTATTGGTAAATAGTTTCAAGGCCAGTCCACGGACTTATATATGAATGGACTAACAATGCCGCTTATTTGCTGTAGCGAGAAGCAAAGCACCCGGCGGCCATCTTACGTTGCCACTCGCTAAATGCGCCTAACTTGAATACGTTGATTTCGATGCGTCGTCTTATTTTGAGTCCCTACGGCGAAAATGCCATTTTCATCTGTACATTTTCTCTACCAAATAAGCCCGAGAAAAGCGCTACATGCACGTTTCAGTGATAAGAATGTGATTATAAATGTTCTCTTATAAGGTATATCTCCGAGTGCTTTCCAAAGATTTGTCTGCATCATGTTGTCAGAATCATCAATAATGAAATGAAAGCAAAGACCATCAGGGCAAAATTTGCTGCGAATTGTCAATCTAACCTCTGCGAGTCCTACTTCCCAATACTGAGATAATATACTCTGAATGATCGATGCAAACGGCTCTCATTATTCCATCCATGGATCCCGGGATAAAACACGCACCGATGACAATGGAGTCAGCGGGGAAAAAAAAAAAAATCCATTCCATTCATATATAAATCCGTGGCTTTGTTTTTGCTGAAGAGATTAGAAAGAGATTTCCGAATGTCCAAATCCTCTCCCATCCTGCGTTTTACGCCTACAGAAAGCAAGAGCATTAGGTTGGTTTTAGGATGTGCGTCATTGTCCGCCCGCGATGTAGAGTGATCGGCACAACTGTGAGTTTCCGTGGAAAAGGGTCTCCCGTAATGACCTTGACCTTGAAGTATTGGGCTGACTCTCCAGGGAGCGAGGTGTCCTCAGTTTGAGAATCCCGACCCCATGCTGATCCCGGTGGGCTTCAAGAAGTCCATCAGCTTCGAGGGCATCAACCTGGACCTCTACCAGGTACGCCGTCTTTCGCCCGCTTTCGCCACGCGGCGCTCCCTTCAAAGCAAGCCGGGTGGCTCAACCCCTCCGCGTGTCACTCAGGGTCGCGTTTTCACCGTTGGCACGGAGCTCATGAGGAACGCGGAGGAGGAGGTCAACTTCGAGGACGGACCTTTCTACACCTTCAGTGGATTCAACGTGAGTTTTGTCCGGCTCGATGCAATTCCGTCAGCATTGTGAAATATTACTCAGCTCTATAATCACATCAGAAATGTATTTGAACACACGCACAAGATTACAAGCATAATTGGACTGTATTTCCATGTATATTTGAGCCACTGAGAACTAGAGTGGCCATTTTTTTGTCTTTTTTACGTTAAGCGACAGTTACAATTTTGACATTGTCACACTCGGCACTTTTTGGGCTTGTGTGCCAGTAAGTCAAGTTATTACCACTTTTTTTTCCAGACCTATACAGTACGGGTATTCGCTCATTAGTACTTATGATCCATCCATCCAGTCATACAGTTTCCGTTTACACAATGACAGATAAGTCTGAGCAAAGACCTTTCTGTCTTTCTGACACGCATGACGATTCACCGAATGGCCACCGTAGCGTAGCGCCACCAACTGCTGGCAAGGAAGACTGACTCATTGTGATTTTTTTTTTTTGTTTGTTTGTTTGTTTTAATTATCTTAGCTGGCGATCGACATCCTACACCAGTAAACCACACCTTGAAATAAGGCCGGGTTTGACCTTATAGCAAGGTCAATATCGATGCTCGCCCATCCCTCATGTTATTTATCGCCTTTCATGAAATATTGTTAGATTTGTCGGATGTTTGGACTCTGAACACTGTCGCGCTGAATGTTTAGTGTCAGTCATGAAACTTTAAATAACTCCCTGCAAAAACATGAATGCCGATAGCCCACTTATAGTTCTCGGCAGCTAATTGGATGTCCACATGGCTTTGTTTACACAGGCGGAACACATGAAACAACCCGCACGGGCTGACGCCCAATTTGCACATAAATATTAGATTAGATTAGGGCAATCAAATGTCGATTGCTTCCAACCAGAAGTGTATAAACAGTCATTCATTAGCATATATCGCGGATTCAGCATGCATGAATATCTGTTTCCATGGAGTACGGTAAAGTACGCACAGTATACAGTGCGTACACTACGGTGTGTTATGCAATGCACGGTATAATTATTTGAAGAGAAAAAACGGATTATACAAAATATACGTTTGCATACTAGGGGAAATGGGATGATTTACACTATTTGCAAAATTGGGGGATAAATGTATAGTAGCGTAGTACTATTATATACTAATATACAAACGTCAGCTAGGACACAAGAGTAAACCGTACTGAGGGAATAATACAAATATGAAATGTTTCAAAGCTTTACGTAGCCTGGGCTGACTTTTTGATATAAATGAGGCTAACCTCCACATTCCTGATTTTGCTGAATTCATGAAGAACACACCTCTCATGGAACATATCGTCACCCTCCTAAAAAAATTTTTAGCCTTTTTTTTTTTCAGAAAACACGGAAAATTGACCCAAATACTCATTAGGTTATATTTATAAATAATGGCATTTCAGGGGTAAAATTTAATGATCCAAGAAAGGATGTAGCCGTTTTTAGCAGAGGTGGCCAAGTAAGGAGATTTTTAAGGCAATTGATTTTTTTTTTTTGTTCAAAACTTCCTGAGGTTGTTAATTTAAGAGGGTGACGGATGATTTTTACGGCGTATTCGGATGACGCCAAGCTGGCGTTATGGGGCGTAACCGAGCGATGCGATGTATTTGGTCTCCTCATCGGAATCACTCCAGCCGTCATGAAAATGTCGCGGAGCAAAACATTTTCAGGCATATTCTTTTAAAATAGGTTCCCCTTCATTTGATATGATCCGAAATTGGGATTTTATAATGAGCTGTTTTGCCATATTGCATAGTTACACGGCTAATGTCACACGTCGTGTTGGGATACAAAGTGAAATGCTCATGAGCGTTCCCAATGCAGTTATGACTGAACGTTGACGCTCACGCGGCTCATTTTAACACCCCCCCCCTCCGGCTGTGTTCGTTTTCCAATGTCACGTCTTCAGCAGCAAAATATGTCAGACTCCGTATGATTGTTTTCTTTTTTTCCCCGCTTTCTCCACGGGAGCAGCGGTTTACCATGCAGTCGCAGCTGAAGGTCTTAAGTGCCAATAATGTGCATTAATAATTCATGTTTCTTCCCTTTAGTTTTCCTACGATAAGTCTCCGGAGACCAGTGTTGTTCTTTACGTGAAGGACAAGGAGCTGGGCAAGAAGATGGACAGTACACTAAACGGTATGTTCACGCAAATGAATCAACACTGCAATCTTTTTAACAGAGAGCGTTTTTTTTTTAACAGCCAAGGTGTTTTTGTCAGTCAATTAAGCTTATCAGGGATGCGCCGATTAGAGATAGACCGATATGTTTTTTTGTTTTTTTTTCATGGCGATACGATACCGATTATTAGTAGTCAAGGAAGCCGATAACCAATATTTGGAGCTGATATTCATTTTAAAAAGGAAAATGAAACTCTTAAACATCTTTAACTCATTCACTGCCAGACATTTTCAGACCCTCTTTTAGCTTAAGGTTTGAAAAAAATATAAATAAATTCCTTGGATTGAATGGCTGGACTGCGAAAAGACAAGTATGAGTATATTGAATGAGTTAATAAGCATTAATTTTTCATAAATTTTTGAACAATTTTTCAGATTTGCATAATGTTGATTTTTTTTTTTTTTTAATTATTACTATAAATTTTGGACAATATTTTTTATTATTATTATAATTATAAACATCTTTGTTATAAAATTGTAACAAAAACTTCACTGAGAATTCCGGGTTGTCAGCATGTCTTAAAACGTTCAATAAAAACTGAAGCAATGGCTCCATCTAGTTTTCTACAGTAAATGAAGTCCTCCACAATTTCAAAATGACAAATGTTAAACTTTCACATATTTTCACATATCAGTTTCAAACTGATTTATTATCGGCCATCAGATTAAAAAAAAAAAAAAAAAAAAAAGTCTGATGCCGATATTCGTCAAAATGCAGGATACCGGTGCCGATAATCGGCCCGGCCGATACTCGGTCCATCCCTGGCGCCGATACCAGTTTCGTGAATCGGCGCTGCATTCTCCGATAATGTACGCACCGATACCGCATATAGCAGCCAACTGTTGTTTGTTTATTTTCTGTCTCAGTCACCCTGTACAACTGCTCAGTGGGACGAGAGGACTGCAGTCTGTGTAAGAACGCCGACCTCAAGTACAGATGCGTGTGGTGCGCCAGGCACAGGGCGTGTGTGTACGAGCAGCTCTGCGCGGCCGACCAGCACGACGGCGAGGACCCCCACGACGCCGAGTGCCCCGCCCCCGAGATCATTGACGTGAGTTGTTCATCACTTAGGAGGCGTTTTCATTGAGGATTGGATTTTCAATTGAAGCCGTTTATAATTAAATGATGTCCTTGCGTGAATGGAGAAGTTTGTTTCTCCTTGAGGACCTTGCACGCATAAGTTTGTTTCTCTCATTCCAATCAAAAGTGACATTGGGAGGTCAATTGTCTGACCACCTCGAAACGTTTGCCAGCTTGACAAAAACTTCGGCTAACTCCCACCTAGCAGCTATCACTTAAAAAGCAGAGGTGGGAGGGGCTCACGTGGATCAGATGATTTTTCAAACAAATGGTAGGTGTTCTGTATTTTTGTTGTTTCAACTAGGTACCTACTGTAGCTTGTTAAAAAGAACACAGTAAAAAAACATTTATATAAAGATCCCTAAAATTTTGGGGGTGCTTGGATTTTCTTTAGTGGTGCTTTTCAACACCACTAAAAATGGGCTAGCAGATTTTACGAGATAAATATAAAGTCGGAATATTAGGATAATAGTGTTTATTATCACCCCAGAATAAAGTTGAAAAACGTGACTATAATTCTATGAGAGTGAAACTTTTAAGTTTTACGAGGTTAAAGTTGCAATATTTTGAAAATGAACTCATAACTTTACAATAATAAAGTGGAAATATTATGACAATAAAGTTGGAATATTATCAAATAAAATTACAAAAAAAAAAGAGGCAACATTTTAATGGGAAAAATACTTTATTTCCATAATAGTTGAAAAAGTTTGAGAAATTATTTGTACTTCTTTTTTTTATGTTACCATAATAAAGTTTGAAGAATTTTATTAAAGTGAAAATATCGAGGTGTAAAACTCTAAAATTTTAAGAAAACAAAAGTTAAAATGATCAGACAACTAAGATATCATTTTACAAGAAAATCAAATGTACTTCATCAGAATAAACTCGAAATATTTAGTGAATGTGTGTTTATTTAAAAAAAAAAAAGTAATATATTTGAATATTTCTTTTCCTTGCAATTGTCTGAATTAATAATGAGATTACAGCCATTATAAAAAGGCACATTGACAGTCATTTCTTTTTTCCTAAGTTGCTGAGGGCAAAGTTGTAATTTGACAGGCCGAAGCCGTAATATTATGCAAACAAATGTTAGTTCGCGAGAAGGTGTCGACTGTGCTGTTCGGGGATAATCAATTGCGGCAGTTTATTGAATGTTTGTCCTTGTATGAAAGCAGAAGTTTGTTTCTCCTTGAGGACCTCGCAAGTGCACTGGATCAATGCTTTTTTCGGCTCACCCTTTTTGTCATTTAGAGAGAACGGGGAGAAAAGGAGTTTGTCTGCAATTGCGCAAGAGGAAGTGGAATTGTATTCATTCAGCAGTCAAAAGATCTCCATGTCCCAATGTTTGCTAGCCTTAGCCAAGGCCAAACAAACAGACATGCTCCCATTTTTACCACTGCGTACTTTTACATGCATTTTTAATACGTGTGAAACATCTCCCACTGACTTAATGGGTAGAAAGGTTTATGTTCAACCGCAAAACATATTTGCTGCACAAGCTCATGAGAGCCAATATAAAAAAATGTATATATATTTTGCTGCATATGAGGCTCAAAAAATGCATTGCTATAACCATGACTTACCGATTTCAGTTCGTTCCATAACCACGCCAACTGAATTAGAAATGGCACAGTCGGTATAGTTCAATAATTCAGTGGAAACTGTGCCGCTCATTCCGCCGTGGCCGCCAGGGGCCAACATACTGCACGTGGATTTGATAACGAAACACAAAAGTGGAGCGTTGCAAATCAATTGCAGTAATATTCGTAGTTTTTTTTTTTTTTTTTTTTTGCTGAGGATAAAGAATATATACCTGTGAGTCATAGTTTTGTTTCATGCTACTGTGTGTCTAGGGGTGTTTCTGCAGTTTGTTTTCATATTTATGTTGTTTGACGGCAATTACAGTACTGTAATAACGATGCCAGAGTTGGCTGCAACCGTAGCGAGTGTTTGTAACTGAAACTAAAAAAAAATGAGAAAAAAATTGTCTTGAGAAAAAAATTCAACCAAATTTTAATGTTGAGAAGAAATTCCACTTTTTTTTTTTAGATTTCAAATGTATAATTTTCAAGTTTAATTCAGAGAAAAATGTTATAATCTATGTTTTTTGCAGCTGCTAAGTTTTTGTGAGGAAAAATTAGTTTATAATATAATGATAATTTTACCAGGTTAAAGTTCAAATTAGAGATGGGTGAGTAAGTTCCAATACCAGACATCGTGTCGGGCCGATACCGACCTGATTTTAAGGTATTGGGCACTCATGGAAGCTGCCGACAGCAGCCAATGATACTTGAGGCAAAAAAAAATAAAAATCTGACATCAAGTAAGTCCTCCTCGCTATACTGCGGCCGTTTGACACATCGACAAATCTTCTTGGTAAATGATATTTCATATATCAAAAGCACTAGAGGTATCGGTACTTGGTATCGGTGATTACTCAACGAGTGATATCGGTCTGAAAAAAGTCGTATTGAACTTACATAATAAAAATTGCCGGACAATCAATTTCAAGGACAAAAGCTGGAATGTAACAGAATAAAAATTGTATTGTATAAATGTGTGTAAAGTTATAATTTGACAAGAATGAAGTTAGAATATTACGAGAATCAAATAATACATTTTATGGTCAAAAGTTGTGTTGGAAAAATATGATGTGATTTGTATGAGACTAAATCAGCAATATTTTCGTATGTTCTTGTAAACATGTAACGCCATCGTTCAATGCAGATCATCCCTCGCTTCGGCCCCCTGCAAGGCGGCATCGCCATCACCATTCGCGGCTCCAACCTGGGAATCCGCAAGGAAGACATTCAGCACATCACGGTGGTCGGCGAGCCTTGCGTTCACCAGCAGGACAAATACTCCGTCTCCACCAGGTCACTTCATATCACCCAATTTCACATTTCCAAAAGTCGAAATATGAGGAAATAAAGTCGGAATTTGTAGAGAGGCAAAGTCGGAATATAGAAGACAGTCGTGATTTTATACAGACAAACAAAAAGGTTGACAAGGAGTCAAAGTTGAAACACCCCCCCCCCCCCCAAAAAAAGTATTAACCGTACGTGATCAAATAAAGGTTGTCATTTTATGACGTAAGGTCAAAATGGACTGTCACTTGTAGAGCGCTTTTCTAGCACCTCATTTAGCTACTGATGACGCAGCATCAGGAGCACCTGGGGGGGGGGGTGTTCAATTTTAATAATAAGAATAAAAAAAAATTAAAACAACATTTTTCTAGAATAATTCAAATATTAACAAAACAGTGGAATTTTACAAAAAAATACGGTGGAAATATAAGGACAACAAAATTGTAATTTTACAAGAAAACATGACAAGGTTTTTTTTTTTTTTTTTTTTTTTTTTTTTTTTTTTTTTTTTTTGGTCAAGCCGTGTGGGGCTTGAGGAGCTGCCTTTATAATTGTAGCCGTCAGATAAATGCGGCGGAATCAAACGATGGCGGCAGCGAAGCGAAACAACAACGCGAGCTAATGCTAATCCACCGACTCAAATGAGCAAGCGGCGTTTGCTTCTCAACATGTGAGGCCCATCAATCATTCAAATGTGACATCTGAGGAATCCCAGCCATCGTTCCGCTTGCGAACGCGCCGATATGCATTCACGCAGCTCCTGGGGAAAAAAAATAATAATAATACAGGCCGGTGATTGATGACCACGCATTCGCAATGGGCCTACTTTTTTTAAAAAAATTTTTTAAGTGCTGCAGATGTGCTGTTGTGTCGCGTTCCCAAAAGGTTTGGGAAACAGTCAATGCATTTCAGTCGCAAGGGTGTGGCCGCGTCACACAAATGGACCGTGAAAAGGAATCAGTGGCATTATTGGCCCGCAGATGCTGGCCACAAGTGTTGACATCTGCCGCCGTGGCCGCGGGGCGCTTTTAGGGGCAGAATTCTTTGCGCCGCCATCTGCAAGTCGAGACGCGGCGCTGGATTTACGGGCAGGCTGGGAGTGTTTCCACTCTAAAATCGGGCATTTTTTTCGGTTGTTCACCTGCACTCGTTGGAAATATTTGACATTAATTAAATTCAATTTTAACCTTGATAAAGTCATATACATTTTTTTTGTCTTAATTTGTCATTCATAAAAAGAGTCTGAGGATCGGGTCATAATTTTGCTGGAAAAAAAAAGTCTATTTTACGACAAAAAAATGATAATAATTATGGGGAAAAAATATGAATTTTATGAGGTATAAATTGTAATTTTATCAGATAAAATATAACAGAGGAAAAGTCAGAATTTTATGAGATGTAAATTAAAATAGTGGAATAAAGTCAAGAAAAAAGTTGATGATTTTATGAGAATACATTTAAAATATTAAAAATACTGAATATTATGCATTTTCATGAGATTGAAATTAAAATATTTGGAGAATAAAGCAATAATTTTACAAGAAAATTTAATTTTGCGAATGATTTATGATTACCGGCAAGTGTTAATTATGAGGGAAAACAAGTCATATTTCATGAGAAAATAAGTTGTGATTTATGAGAATTTAAGACAGAATATTATGAGATTAAATTGTTCGGAGAATAAAAGAAAAAAGTAGTCAATTTTAGGATAACAATGTTTCAATTTTCTGAAAAAAAACAACAACAAAAAAACCTAATTTTATGACAATAAAGTTAACATATTAAGAGAATAAAAACCTAATTTTAGAATAAAAAAAAACGTTTCCAGGGTAGACCAATTTGAATTTTCTTTCGCTCGTTATAATCCCTCAAGAAGAAATTGAACTCACACTCTTATTTGCTGTTGCCCTCCACCCATGGAACCAGATCACACACATGCAATCCAGTGGCCTTGCTCAAGAGCACCTCGGCTAGCATCTCTCCAGCATCCATTTTTACATTTTTGAGCCTTCGGCTCCAAAGCTCAAGTCGTCACACATGAGCGACTGCCGCCCCTTTAGGAGAATAAAACAGTCATTTTACCGGGATGAATCATGTCCATACATGTTGTTAAATATGTCCCCCCCCACTTCCCTCCCCCACCCCCAGTGTGGTGTGCGAGATCGGCCCGGTGGCTCCTGACAAGCAGTTCAGGGGACAAGTGGACGTGGAGGTGAAGGGCGGAAAGAAAGGAACCTCCTCCATGTTCTTCACCTACAGGGTAAACCGTTAATTTACTCAATTGTTTATTTTGAATAATGTGGGCGGGGCTTCATTTCATAAGCTTTTGCTGCTGCCCTTTCATTTTTCACCCGTACACATTTTGTATTTTTATTTCTTTTTGTCTCCCGAATTTGTTTTCCTATCTTCTGTTACACACACAATAAGTGATGACTTTGTTCTGTTGTACGAATGGCAACAGGTGGATTTATCGTACGATGAGCTTCCGCGTATTCATGCTGCCGCATTTGCGAAAATAATCAGTACACTTAACGACGCAGGGCAACTGAGGCAACGCCACACACGGCCGACTTGTGCGCCGCGCTACAGCTGATCGGGACTCGGTGGCCTAACCCGCGTTTTGCGTTTGAGCAGACGCCGCCCACTCGACCTCGTTTCTCCGTGCGGCTTGGAACAGGCGGCGTCGCTTTTCGACTCGCCTTCCGCATCTCCGGTGGCGCTAAAGCTTCCCGCCTCAGGGGAGTGCTCCGCCTTAAGTGTTTGCTCAGCAAATTGAGGCAGATGTGCCATCTATGTGCGGCAAAGGCTTCTGAGACGGAGGGTGGGGAGATTGTTCACGTGCGCACGGACAAGTGTTTGCCTCGGGGCCGGCGGAGTCGTGCGCGTGTGCGATTGAACTTGCGATGGGCGTATTGCTGCCTCATCCGGCCGCTCTCACTCCCGTTCCCTCTCGTCAGCAGAACCCCGTCCCCGAGGAGGTGAGCCCCGGTCGCGGGCCCAAAGCCGGAGGGACCCTCATTACGATCAGCGGGCGCTTTCTGGACACGGGCAGCAAGGATGACATCCAGGTTACCGTCGGAGACGTGGGCTGCGCCGTGTAAGGATTCACAGTCAATCGATATTCCCCGCTCCCCCCCGCTTACGCACGTTTCCCTCCGAGGGCCACGTACACAAAAGAATCAAAGAGCAACTTTGACATTCTGCAGCTTGAATCTATTATCATGGCGTAAAAAGCCATGCGGATACTATCCTGCATGACAAGCAGCTGAACAGCACAAGTTAAAAATATATATCTGTATGAAATATAGATATATATATTTATATATATAAATGTATATATATATATATATATATATGTATGTATATATATATATATATATTTATATATATATATGTATTAGTGCTGTCAAAGTTAAAGCATTAACTATGGAGATTAATTAATATTTTACATTAAAAAAAAAATTAAATCAGTTTTATTTACTTCCTGTAGTAGCCGACCTCTGTTCACTGGGAAGCCAAATTTAGAGGAGAGTCACTGTCGCAAAGACGGGCTATTACGTAGTTTTACTCGCGAAAGTTGCTCGAGGGCTCATTGGAGAAATCCCAAATAATTTGCGCACTTTGCAAAGCCAAATTCAAATACCATATTAGTACGTCTTTGGCGTATTGTCGAACTGTTGTATTTTCCAGGAAAAGTGTTCAAGGATCAAAGAAAGCTATAAGAACAGTCTTTGAATCAAAATATACATTTTTTCCCCCACATTAATTCCACGATTTTACTCAAGTTCCAAACTTCATAAAAAAAATGTAGCTGAAAAATGCGATTAATCGCGATCAATCATGGAAAATTTTGCGATTAATTTTCAAAATTGGAATCGCTTGACAGCATATATATATATATATATATATATATATAATTTATATATATATATAATCATAATTTTAGGAGGCAAAGGTTATACAGTATATTTACACATTGTTTAGTTTGATGCTGTGAAGTTGTTCAGCTCGTCAAAATACAAACAGAATGACCAGCTCTGTGGAGTTGGCCTTATTATCTTTGCTAAATTGGATATATTGTACCGAATTTCATCGTAACTTATTTTGCGCCTGAACGGCGACCTTAACTTTGGTGTCACATTCGACTCCCCGGTATTGCGACGACACCGATCCGGTGTGCTATTTTAGGGAGAGCGGGGACAGCCAAAAATAACGAGCCAGAGAAGATTTAACAAGCTGTCAGCCCGTTTCCACTTTGGCCTTCGCCGACCTGGCGTCGCCTCTCACCTGCGGCCGCCGCTGAAGTTTCCCCCCCTCCCCACCCCACCCCCTCCCCACCTCCGCTGTCGACAGGGAGCACTTTGGAGAAGAAATCACCTGCAGAACGGGAAAGTATCTGGCTGATAAGGTGCCCTCTGACCCGCTGGCTGTCACAGTGAAGTACGGGAGGATTGCCGTGACACACATCCACGGTGCCTTCCAGTTCTTGGAGAACCCCGCCCTGCAGGAATACCAGCCCAAAGCCAGCTTTGTGTGGTCAGTGCCGCACGCAACACACGGCGCCAAACGTGCTCTGCTGGCCTGCTTACTAACTAACTCATTAACAAAATCAAACTACGATACACACCCGCTTAGTCACTCAGTACTACCGAGTGAGTGAGTGAGTGAGTGAGTGAGTGAGTGAGTGAGTGAGTGAGTTGGTCACCTTGATCGGTGAGGTGATTTCTGACTCACTCACTCGCTCATCCACTCACCCTCAAACCACTTACTCGGTAACTAACAAATGCAAAATACATTGAACTTACTCACTGAAAGTTCAATTTATATTTTGCACTCACTCACTCATTTGTTCGTGAGGTGGTTAGTTGGTCTAGTGACTGACTCTCTCACTCACTAACGTCGTAACTAACGTCAGTAGCTACCGGACTCAAACTACCTTTGTCTCTCACTAACTCACCCACTCAAAACTACTACTGAGTGAGTGAGTGAGTGAGTGAGTTGGTCACCTTGATTGGTGAGGTGATTTTTCACTCACTCAGTCACTCACTCACTCACTCACTCACTCACCCTCAAACCACTTACTCTGTAGCTAACAAACACAAAATACAAGTTCGTGAAATCACTATTTAACTCACTCACTCGAGTGAGTGAGTGAGTGAGTGAGTGAGTGAGTGAGTGAGTGAGTGAGTAAGTCATTTGTTTATGAGGTGGTTAGTTGGTTGAGTGACTCACTCACTCACTCACTCACTCACTCACTCACTTACTTCATAACTAACTCAGTAACTACCAAACTCAAGCTACCTTTGTTTCTTACTAATTCACTCACTCACTCAAAACTACTAATGAGTGAGCGATTTGGATACCTTGATGAGTGAGTGAGTTGGTTATTTTGCGAGTTGGTTTGTGAGGGAGTGAATGTGTTGGTTGTTGGTTGTTGGTTTGTGAGTTGGTTAGTAGATTAGTGACTGACTCATTAACTCAGTAACTACAGTGAGTGAGTGAGTGAGTGAGTGAGTGAGTGAGTTGATTATCCAGTTGTTAGTTGGGTGATTGATTTTTACGTTGACTATTGAGTTTGGGAGTGAGCGAGTTAGTTGGTAAGTAAAGGAGTGAGTGATGAAATGTGAATTTTACATGACATTACTGATGAGTAAGATTTTATTTATTTATTTTTTGAAAAACATTTTTTTACAAGTTTGTTAGTCAGTGAATGTTTTTTATTATTAAAAAAAAAATCAACACCTCAAAGATGAAAATGAAATACAATTGCCTTTGGTGGGCACTTAATATTTAAATTTTCCACAGTAATGAATCGAAGTGCCTTTGTTTGTCGGTGCCTTGTGCGCAATTTGTAATCTTGTCCACGCGTGTCCGCTGTCGTGTTTGCGTTGCAGCGGCGGGAGAAACATTGTGGTGACGGGCTCGGGTTTCGACATCATCCAGAGAGCCGTCATGATGGTCCAGGGAGAAGACAACTCGACATCATTTGAGGTGTGTGCGCGCGTGCGCGCGCCCGACTTCCATTTCTTTTTCAATTCCCGATAATTATCTGCACCCTCCTCCCTATTATCCCCCTCTATCTGTTCTGTGGCAATCATCATTTCTTCCCTCACTTCATTTTCTCTTGTGAATGCATTCTTTTCCCCGTCTTTTTTTTTCTTTTTTTTTTTTTTTCTAATCTCTTCCCGCCTGTCCATCCATCTCGCCAGCCCACGAGGAGACAGCCGTGATTCATTCAAAGCTCGTCAAGCGTTTCTTCCGCCGACGTTGCACGCCGACGCAATCCCCCGCCCTCCCCGCGCCAGGCGCCGGCCTCCGCAGATCCTGGGAGATTACTTAAGCCAGTATTACCTCATTTTACTTCCCAGTCCATAAATCCGCAAAACCTGTAGGATTGCAGATAGCGCCCCCCCCCCCCCCCCAAAGAAAAAAAAAAAAGTGCCCCTCCATTTTAAGAAAGCGGGATTGACTGTGGCAGGGTGAACTTAAAAGCGGCTCGGCTGTCCTCCAGTGTTAGCGGCCGGTGCTAAGCGGCGGAAAAATGTTGATCATTTTCCTTTACAGGGCTCAATTTAATGCCGGTATTAAGGTTTGCGGGAGATTATGTGGCTGTGTCGCTCGTTATCGCTCCACACTCGCGGCCAACTCTTCTGTTGCCAAGGCCCGGCCGGCAATAGAAGTGGCCGAGATGCGTGTTATCTCAAAGGCCTCGGCTGGTCACCTTCTTAAGCTTGTTGCGCTTTCAGTCATTGAACCCCACCTAAATATTTACACTCGATATTTTTTTGCATTGTTGCTCATCCTCTTAACGTGGTAATAGTTTTTTATTTATTTATTTTTTTTTCATCTTGCAAATAAATGACCATTTTGAGAGTTTTCCCTTACTTTTGGGAAAAGAAAAAAAAAAACAGCCCCCTTAAGATAGTTTCCCTTTGGAGCATAACATTTGATAGGAAAAACTATCATGAGTAGAGCCACAAAAAGTCTGGCCTGAAAAGAGAGAGGAAGTCGAGCATTTTGGTTTGAAGTGGACGTTCCCGGGACTCCTTCAAAAAGGAACCAAGAGATTTTGTTCGGTATCCTCCCACTAGCGGCATACAAATTTAACTCATTCACTGCCATTAACGCATTTATTTGTCTTTTCGCAGTCCGGCCATTGGATCCCAGGAACTTATTTATATACTTTTACTTTTTTCTTTTTTTTTCAAACGTTAGATGAAAAGAGGGTATGAAAATGTCTGGCAGTGAATGAGTCAAGTACAATTCTTCAATATATGTTTTCCGATACTTAAAGCGGAAGTCAACCCAAACATATTTTTTTTTCAAGAATATGTTCCCAACAGGCCCACTAGTTGAAACACGGCATTCTGATTAATATTGCGTTTGTGGAATAAGAGTTAATTCACTCGTTTTTACCTGAGCCCTGAGCAGTTGTGATGTCATTTTCAGAAGTGACAAAATGGCCACCCTCTGAGATGGCTAGATTTTGATGCTTAACTCATCTTCCACAAACGCAATATTAATCACAATGCCGTGTTTCAACTAATGTGCCTGCTGGGAACATATTCTTGAAAAAAAAAAAAATGTTTGGGTTGATTTCCCCTTTAAACGCACTGTTAATGTTCAAACTACGTCGTACAATAAAATCAAATATACTTTTTAGGCACGGCACTCCCACCTCATTCTCATTGAACACTTAGGCCAACTACGCTACCGCATTTTAACGTCGGTCATTCTTGGAGAGCGACAGTGGATATAAAAAGTCTACACACCCCTTGTTCAAATGCCAGGTTTTTACGTTTAATTATTGCATATGGGGAGAGCACGGCAGTAAAATCTGATGACTGGCCTTAAGACATAAAACTTTTAATAACTCAACTCCAAAAGGTCAGCGCCTGATCATTTTTGGGGGCGCATGATAAAGGTCGCTCATTGTACCACCGCAAACTACAACCACAAAAATAAATACGTTGTAAATGTTAAATCAATACCACTCTCAAAGTGTCATTGAAAACTGAGCATTATTATAAGCCCGTATTTTTTATTTATTTATATTTTGGACCTAATTGCATCGTGTACCTAATGTTTTGATCGTCCAGGGGACTTTAGCGAGGGTGGGAAAAGATGTCAGCGTTCCGGAAGGGCACATTGCATCCGTAGCAGATGGCGATGGAGGCGTTGACGGCGGCGGTGTGAAAGTTTGCCGCCACCGTGACTGTCTAGTTGAACTCGCTAAATTGCTGCAGGAAGCACATTGCCGGGTGCCAACGCTCGGTGACAAAAATATCGACTCGTCGTGAATCACTGTTATGTGGTTCTTGCGTTGACTAAAATGACCATTGAAACCGGAATTCACTGCCTCAAACGGGGTTCAGTGTTGCACTTGCTGTATCTGAACGTATCGACTCTTCTATTACCCTTTCATCCCCATCTGCTCCGAAAAAAAAAACATACAAAACATATTTTTTCAAGAATATGTTCCCTGCAGGCCCACTAGTGGAAACAAAGCATTCTGATTAATATTATGTTTGTGGAACATGAGTTATTAAGCAGCAAAATCCACCCGTTTTTAGCCATCTCAGGGGGCGGCCATTTTGTTACTTCCGTCGACTGAAAATGACATCATAGTCGCTCGGGGCTCAAATAACGACCAATCATAGCTCAGCTTCAGAAAACAGGTGAGCCGTGATTGGTCATTGCCTGAGCCCTGAGCAGTTGTGATGTCATTTTCAGTCGACAGAAGTGACAAAATGGCCGCCCCCAGGGATGGCAAAAAACGGTGGATTAACTCTTATTCCACTAACACAATATTTACCAGAATGCCTTGTTTCAACTAATGGGCTTGCATTGAACATATTCTTGAAAAAAAAAAATGTTTGGGTTGACATTCATGAATGCTCATCCTTTTCCAATATTAACAACTGCAAACCCTTGTGTGTGTTCAACACCAAATTCCACACACTGTCACTCCATTGTTAATCCCCACCATACTGTTCAGGTCAAATTTGATCCATTTTGACATTGGATAGCAATGAAAATATCCAAAGTGTCATACTTTCTCCCTGAAATTTGATGAAATACACCCCAAAAAAAAGAAATCTATTTAAAAATGTGATTTATTTGCATGCATGCATGGAAGAAAAAAAAACCCCAGGATGTTACTGTTAAATATCGGTTCAGATGTAACAAATCAGTATGTCCGTACTCTGCGTTAAGCACACACTCTATCTATCTATCTAAAGCCTTTGCAGCATAAATGGAGCCCCACCTATTTAATGATACCTAATATACCGCCTCATATCCTTTTAATGCCTTTTATGTCACCCTAACCTATGTTATGATCCACTTATGCCGTCGGGGCGCCAGGTCGCCCACGAGAAAAACGACACGGTCATCCAGTTTCGCTCGCCGCCGGTCAACGACTCGCTGAGCGCGGTTGCCAGGACGTACAT
Source organism: Filicampus tigris (assembly GCF_054856515.1). Taxonomy (NCBI): domain Eukaryota; kingdom Metazoa; phylum Chordata; class Actinopteri; order Syngnathiformes; family Syngnathidae; genus Filicampus; species Filicampus tigris. The sequence goes on along the minus strand of NC_141220.1, from coordinate 25,646,138 downwards.
CAAACTGGACAACTGGGAGAAGGACCTGAGGAACTTCGACTACCACCCGGACCCCGTCTTCTACGAGCTGCCCAAGAGGGTTTTCACGGAGGCCAGCATCATCATCGTCACCGTGAGTGAGCGCAGCCTATTTAGTGCAGAAAGAGTGATTCAGACGGCTTTATTGTTGATGTTGCACTTTTTGGTGCACGGCACTTTGTTTTTGCTGACTGGCCGTTTTGACGTGACGCTGGCATAAAAATGGAAAGTGAATCAAAATGACACTTTTTTTCCCCTCCCTTTCCGATTGCGTAATAGCCGCCCGTTTATTCTTCTCACTCGGCGGCGCCATTGTTTGTGAGGACCCAATGAAGCGTTCGCTACAATTAGACATTTGATTTAATCGTTTCCCGCCTGGCGATTCAATCAAGTCGAAGGATCCATTCAAAGGGGGTGACGGGTGATGTATGGAGCGGGAATTTCATCGCTTTTATTTGGGTGACTTCCTGTGTCGTTTGAGGTTCTTATTTAAATGCCTGCCTCTTGAAAGCGAAGGGATTACCATTAAACGCAATTTAAATCAAGTCGGCAAAAATAACACGTCGCGCGTTCAAAAAGACGGATTAAAGGGCTGATTAGAGGTAAACAGAATTACATGTGAATGATTCTATTTGTGTTTTTCTTGATGTATGTACAGTATTCCCTTGCACCAGCCTTGGACAAACATATTAAGCCACGGGCGACAGAAAGAGACGCCACACCCGTGTCAACACGCACGCTCGCACGTACCTTATAAAAAAAAAAAAAACGGACATGCATCACATTTGAGAGGCCTAACTCAAACGTGATGGATTCACATATGGATATGTTCTTGACTAAATGCTTATTGACTTCTGTAAGTTAGTCTTGGGGGTGTGGGCAGCGACCATAATACCTCCTCATAAGCCGTTCTTTGTATAAACGTGCCTAATACAAATTAGTCAACCGTTCATCGTACTCCAGAATCCATTCGTGTGCGTGAAGGCCAAACTACGATACGTATATGCGCATACAACAGCTTTTAAAAAAGAACTTTCTGATCCAATGCGCTGAGGCCATTAGTCTAAAGCAAGTCATTTACAAGAAACGTCCTTGTACTTACCAAGCTCAGCCATCTCATTCCGCCTGCCGCTTACCTACTCGGAAATACAGTTAAAGAGCTGCCTTGAAGCCTCGCTGCAAATAAGCGAGTAATACGCTCGCATACGCGTTTGCCCATTTGTGTTTTCGGGTTTTTGCCATCGTTTTCAGTTCAGGTCGGCGGTAGCTACTCACGTCGTGCCCCCCAGGAAGTAAGCCATTTACCTCACGGGAAATCGGCTTTTCGAGTGACGCTTCACACATTCAAACCACGGCGGCGGAGAAGAAGTCATTATTCGAACCTCGGGAATTCTTACCACTCTCTGTCCCGCAGGGTCGAGGCTTCTCCAAAGCCATGACGGCCAAAGAGGCTCAGGCCTTCGTGGGCGACGTTCCCTGTCTGGTCAACACGCTCCAGGACGACAAGCTGTTCCTGGACCCGCCCTCCACGAAGCCTCGCGCCCGGTCCCGGAGGCACCGCCGCGACACTCGGCCCGAGCTGCTGGATCTAATGGTCAGAAACACATTCGCGGTCCATCCGTTATAAAGCCAAAACAAAGCCAACCACTCAAAAAGCCAACGAGAAAGCGCAACATATTGTCGAGTCAATCCCTTGTGATGAGCGGTGAGTTGACGTTCCACTGAATATGAAATGAATCAATGTGATGTATTCTAATTTTCCGCGTTTCATAGCCCGCGCGACGGTGATGATGATGGGCGCTCAGTGAGCTATTGTTTCATTTTCAGCAGTGTGTGAAAAAGCGACACGGCTGGACTCTAGACAGGGCGGGATGCTTCCAACAGAAAATTCGCCTGATTTAAGCGTCAGACACAATACAGCCACGGATTTGTTCACTCAATTCGGGACCACCGACTCGCAGCACTTTAAAACCCTCCAACGCAGCAAAAAAAAAAAAAAAAGAAAAAAAAAAGCAGGACAATTATACAAATGGCCCCATCCTCGTTTGTAACCGTGACCCCATCCGTACCGGAATAAATGCGTGAAACGCGCTTTCATAATAAGATTCCGCCTTCTCCTTTTGATGCGCTTTATCCGCAGATCAAGTTCGGCAAAGGGGAGTGGGTGGTGGGCTCGGTGCAGTACGAGACCAAGAACGATTTGTCGCTTTACATCATCATCCCCGCCGTCATTGTGCCCATGCTGCTCATCATTGCCATCTCCGTCTACTGCTACAGGTAAGTCACTCCGTTTCCTCGGAATGACCAACACCGTAGCACACTAACCGGATGCACAATGTAATAGTTTGAAATACAATAAATCGTCAAGGTCACTCACGAAGGTTATGATCAACAATTGATGTCGAAAGAGTTGACACAATTTTGGGATCTTTCGGAAGTCGGTTCTGTCGCCCGAAAACGACATCACATTTGTTCAGGGCTCAGGTAACGACGGCTCACCCGTTCTCTGAAGCTGAGCACTGAGCAACTGTGATTGTCATTTTCTGTCGACCGCAAGTGGCAAAATGGCCGCCCCCGTGAGCTGGCTAAAAACGGGTGGATTTCTCATATTTCACAAACGTAATATTAATCAGAATGCTGTGTTTGGACTAGCCGAGCTGCGTAGAACATATTATTGAACATTTGGGGGTTGACTTCCCCTTTAATGGTTATGATAATAGAATATTATAGTACTAACACATCCATATAGTATAATACAGGATACAATCCATTATATCAATTTGAAGTTCATACCGAATCAAAACAAATTGCCTCTTCATTTACATACCTCTTACAAAGATAACCTGTTGTTGCGATAATGTCCGCTGTGTTGACTTATTGCTTCTTATTGCTTTTTAAATTATAATAGCTTCTGCTTGTTTTATTTTCCAGCTCAGTTTGTCTTTCTACACCCTCTACTTGCTTGTTTCTTCGCCATGTAATCACGTTTCAGCCAAATGGGAAAAAAAAAAAAAAGTAATAATAATACTAACTAGAGTGGCGGAGTTAAGAAAAGCACATATTCGGACACCGGTCTCAAGTGTTTGTCCGAATCATGTTGGGGTTCGCGCTGAGCCGCGTGCGTGTGCGCAGGAGGAAGAGCCAACAGGCCGAGAGGGAGTACGAGAAGGTAAAGCACCAGCTGGAGAACCTGGAGGAGAGCGTGCGAGACCGCTGCAAAAAAGAGTTCACAGGTGTGTTAGGGTAATTTCCCCTCCAAAAAAATAAAATAAAATAAAGCAATACATGAAGCTCCTCAACTCACTTTACTCACTCGTGTTCTCGCCTTTGATTGTGTTTGTATCATTTCAATGAATTTTGTCCATTGACCGTTTTTGTTGTGAAGCATCAGGTGACTTTGTTTCAAAAAACGCTTAAGAAAGGAATGAATCATTCGAAGCATGCACACATGCGGTGCGGTAATGTTCATCAGTGACCGCCTCGCTTGTGTGCGCCAGACCTGATGATTGAAATGGAGGACCACACCAACGACCTGAGCGAGGGTCGCATCCCCTTCCTGGACTACAAGACCTACACGGACCGCGTCTTCTTCTTGCCCTCCAAAGACGGCGCCAACGACGTGATGATCACGGGCAAGCTGGACATCCCGGAGGCTCGGCGGACCACCGTGACGCAGGCGCTCAACCAGTTCTCCAACCTCCTCAACTCCAAGACATTCCTCATCAATGTAAGCGCACTTGATTTTTTGTGGGGGGAAATGTCATATAATCACTTCAGCAACAAAACACAATTGTTGTTGCTCTTGCGGAATAATGAGAAGCTTTTCTGGGTCTAGCGGAGCATGACAAGGAAGGCAATGTTTCAAGCACATCAAAACTGTATTAAACAGCAAAACCGTGCGCGAGGTGCATGATGTCAGTGAAGGCAGCAACCTGCTCTGAGCAAATAACGCAAGAGCCTATATAAGCTCCGCAAATTTCAAGCCTCAGCTGAGAGATCCGGGCCCAAACGCTTTAGATGGGATCTTCCGTTTAAAATCGAGAGTGCTGCCAAATGCACAGTCTGGATCAGATCCAAATGAAATGTGAGGATTGTGGCTTCTGGAAAGATATTTTTATTGAAATGTTGGCCTTTGTAAAGATTAGCTTTTTAGAAAAATGTATGTGATTTTTTTTTTGTTTTGTTTTGCTTGTATGGATTTTATTTGTATACATCTTGAATGTTTGTTTTTTATTTTATGTATTATAACTTTGCTTTCATATTTTTATCTTGCGTGAGCAATGTGAAGATTTTCACCTAAATTTGTTTTCTTGTTTTTATTATTTCACGTATTTATCATTTTTAGATAGATTTTATATTTGTTGTTTTAGTTGTTTTTTTTAAATAGATTCATTATCATTTTATGTTTTTTCATTATTTTGCATGATAAATGTTTGTGAAATTCAATCGGTACATGAAATGAAATCTGATTTTATTTTATTTATGAAAAATGGTCGACAGTCGAAAGGTAGTGTTACACACAACAACTGACCTGAGCTCACCTTTAGCGCCAATAGATTGTCTATTTTGACATTGTCAAAATGCATTTCCTCCGTATGCTATGTAGCTAATGTTAACATGCTACCCCACAACATTACAGACTTGTCGGCTGATTATATCATACGACTAGTCCGGCACTCACTAATATTGATATACTGTAGATGAGCTTGCTGCTAATTTAAGCTAAACCTGCTAACGTTAAGATGCTAATGTGCTAACTTGACTTGTGGAGAGTATTAACAGCGATGTTTTCTTCAGGAAAATTCTACCAGGTGATAAAACTGGTTTTGTTTTGCATCTATGAATGTTTTTAATCAATGGTATGGAAACAACTCATGTAAGTAAGTAAAACTTCGATCTTACTATTCAGATAAATCTTTTATCCCCCCCCCCTAGCTAAAGCTACACATCTGTGCCTGTTCACACTCCTACCTCTCAGCGTGGAATCCTTTATTGGCTTCTATTTTCAATCCGGCCTGTCTTACCCTGGCGCCCACTGTCAGATGCTGACGGGTCCAATATTAGACGGCTGTAGACACGGCAGAGCAGCAGATTGGAAGGCTTCTAATAATCCAACAGTGCTGGCGCAGAAGCAGCCTTGGAGGTGTTAACCGCAAATCTGTGAGAGCTTCCCCTGCCTCTCATTTGTGTTTTATCTAAGCCTCACTGCAGAACACAACCATGTTTACCGCCATGGTTGTTATTGGCTTGCAGTCGGTCATTATTTTTTAAGACATTTACAGAGTTACCTCCAAGTGAAAATCAACCGCAAATGTAGTGTATAGTGTCAAATCGTATCACAAAGACGAGTCAATCTAACAGAGCGCGAGTCTACATTTGTACTCAACTCGACTTTATTGGTAGAGCAATTTGAAAACAACCACAGCTGCATGCCTAGTGCTGTACATGTAAAAATCTGACATATGAAAACAAAGACACTTAAAACCATAAATTTAGAACAAAGTAAAACGGTAAACAAAACACTGCCGAGTCTCACGCTGAGTCGGAAGCCAAAGAATATAAACGGGTTTTAAAGGCGGAGAGGGAGCTCGCCTAACGTTTAACAGAAGGTAATTCCAATGAGAGGGACGGGAATTGGAGTTCAGTGCTCCCTCCTATGAGCTCCAATTAAGAGGCGAGCATCAGCATTTTGAGAACTACCTGACTCCAAAATGAAGTTTATTACAGTCATTTTTGTGAAATTAGGAGGATTTACTTCTGCCAGTTTGCTAAGATTAAAAAAGTTGGATTTAACAACAGCACCTAAGTGCCGCTCCAATTTAAAATCACTGTCCCAAAACCCAAATTTGAGACTGTTGGCTTTAGATAAGATGCCAGGGGGGGGCAAGTCAACACGGTGAGACGTATAAGGACCACTAGGACCAAACACCATAACTTCTGTCTCCTTTTAATTGAAGTTCAAGATGTTTTGTGCCATCCAGGGTTTGATTTCCTCCAGACAGGACAAAAGTGGCCTTTAGGAGAAAGTGGCCTTTTTACTTAACGGGACATAGATATGACTGTCATCCGCTTAGCAGTTTAAGGAAATATCGTGCTTGGTTTTTTTTTCCCAGAAAGAACCCAGGAGCAACAAATACAATGAAAAGAGCAGGGGCCCCAAAATTGAACCCTGTGGAACACCCTAAGACAGTTACTCGCTGCTTCTGTTTGTTAAATGGACGTAAAGCAGTCCCAAAAGATCCAAATCTAATTCCATTTGTTTAGAAAAAGCTGGTCAATAATAGCTGAACCAGTGCAATAAAATAAAAATAGAAAGTAGAAACCCACCAAGATAAAACAAGTAACGGGGTTAAATGTCGCCTAACTAGCCGACAACTTGTAGCTGTAGTGGGAGTCTACATCTTTACACAATACTCCTTGTCAAACATGGTAAACAAATTGATCCAATTGCAGAATACTAGTTACAAAAGAGCCTAATCCATGTTTGTTCACAAATAGTTGGTAAATACCAACTGAGCCAATGCAGTCATTTTCTGAATTGCGCAGTTAGACCTCCCAGGGAAAGCTTTCCGTACATTTTCCTCGCCTCACTCCTACTGGACACTGCCAGAGTCTTTTTCTTAATCTCTCCTCTTTTTTGCGTGCCACCATTTGCAGTTTATCCGCACCCTGGAGCGCAGTCATGACTTCAACGCCAGGGCCAAGGTGTATTTCGCCTCCCTGCTGACGGTGGCGCTACACGGCAAGCTGGAGTACTACACGGACATCATGCGAACGCTGTTGCTGGAGCTCATGGGGGAATACGTGCACAGCAAAAACCCCAAACTCATGCTGCGGCGGTGAGTGAGGGACCCTGGAAAGCAGGGCTGGACAAACTTTTGTAACTCTTTTTTTGTACAACCTGCCAGGTCATTCATAGAAGAGGTTTGAAAAAAGTTCAGTTCTAACGAGTGTATAACATAGTTTGTTTCAATAATGAATACAGAGTAATTCTCATTTTGTATTCCTCATGCCTGAGGCACTTGCCCGAGTGGTAATCATTAAAGGGAAAATTGTAAATATTCAGTCGGCTAATTTGGAAACTTTCCTTTGAATAATGGAAACTAAATGGAAATTTGTGCAAAAAATCTTTTTTTTGTCATAACAAGATTTAGACTAATTGATATTTCTAATTTTCCCCCGATAAATGTTCTGGAAATAATGTCTGAATATAGTTACGGGGTAATTTATCAGGACCAGGACTTTCTGGGACACGTGGGTCGATATGAAGTGCCTTTGGTTTCCTCATCAGAATCACTCTTAGAATCGGTACTCGGTCATCATGAAAATGTCGCGGGATAATGAAACTCACAGAGATGGGCACTTGACCCTATTTTGCCAGTCCGTCTTCCATCCGCGACCTGGGCACCCCATCCGTTATCGTCCCTCCGTCCTTATTCATAAAGATAATCGTCTTCAGACCCCGTCCGTCCTCGTGCTTTAAAAAGCAAGCGTCATCTTTTTTTCAGTTCAGCCCGTACATGGATAGTTGCTGAATAGTTGCACTAATGTTTCGTAATTTTCTGCTTATGTATTTACTTGGCTCTTGTCAAGCTTATTAACATGTCCACCCTGTCGTAGTGAAGTAATCAACTGATATCAGAACCTTTCAGGAATTGGAAATATTTTTTTTAAACAGCACACAGTCAGCTTGCTAACGGAATCATGTTGCTATAAAATGAAAGTCCACTACATGCTTATTAAAGTCCAAAATGTCCACCCTGTCATTTTCCACCCTGTCAGCAAGCCCTCGTATTTTGCTATTTACAAGTAAATTGTCATTTTGTCGTTTTATATTTTAAATAAAGTGTGGGAGCTTGACCAATATGCATTTCTCACAGTACGTCATCTATTTAATACAACCAATATGAAGTTAAATGGAAAATCTCCAATTTTGGGGGGAGTGAAATGGGGACGTGTCAAGAGCACCTCATGGTGATATCGACTTGGGTAATACTTTTAAGAGGACCTTTGGATATGGGTCTGAATGCTGGGCCAAGCCATTTTGGAGGGTTATTTCATTGAAATAGCCTTAGCCTTAACATTTTTGTTCATCTCATCGCCATGCATGATCATGTGAAAGTCAAAACGTCCAAAGCGGAAAGCCTCTCTTGTTTTGTCATCCCTCATTGTTAGCGAGATGCGCTAATGTCACTTGAACTCTCCGCCGTGTTTTGCCACTTAGCCACTGGCTGTTAAACAAATGCGCATCTTAATTATCCCCCCAGTAGAGAGGCTCATTATGCTGATTAGGTCATTGAGCCAACACGAGAACGCCCCGCGCCCGCCACCCACCCCCACCCCACCCCCCGCCCCCAGCTCCAAATTCTTAAGCGCATCTAATTAGGCATGCTAACCGCTACCAATGCATGGGGACGAGGGAGGCCGCCGCCGGTTGATATCTGTCGCGACGATCCGTCAAAGTGTCGGCTGAGTATGGAGTAGTTTGATCGACACCGACACTGACAGGCTTCCCAGAAATGCCTTGTCAACATTGTGGAGAAACGCTGTCTTGAATGTGCATCGCCGCATTCCGTGCTGTCACTGGGATAATTGACCCAGCAGCACTGGAAAGAAAAAAAAAAAAATAGGCACTCTTTCCAGCAGCTTTGACATTTGCCGCCATTTGAACAAATCTTCGGGGATGATTGTTTGTTTGTTTGTTTGTTTGTTTTATTAGACGTTCTGTTTTGTCTCGAGTGGTCAAAAATGCATGGAAGAAATCATTTGATTGGATTGGCCTTAAAAGGTTTCAAATGTGGCTTCCGTACTGTTTCGTCTCAATTGCTTTAATATGATTTTGTTAGTGTTTCTCCTATTGTAATTGTTCAATATATCACTCTAATAAATTTGAATCCCAAATATCTAATGTTCTTCTGCTTGTATTGCATTACACACATCGATGATGGCCCGTGACGGCCTCGGAGGAATCGTTTCCGATGGGTCCTCATCTAAAAAGGCTTAAAACTAATTGAAGTTGAAAAAAAAAAAAAAAATCTTCAAATTCAATCATCGCTGTCCTGTAATTTGTGTTTTAGATCCGAGACGGTGGTAGAAAGGATGCTGTGCAACTGGATGTCCATCTGCCTTTACCAGTTCCTAAAGGTAACACACTTCAGTCGGATGCACCGACCATGCAATGATCATTGAGGTCAAAGTGCCCGCATTCTCCACTTTGCTGCGGCGAACCGTTTTCTCATTGCCTTCAGTCTCCTCAAGTGAAACTGCCCGGTGTGTTGATCTCTGTTTTCTTGCTGCCCACATTCTCTATTTTACTGCAGTGGTTGGTTTTCTGCCCTTTCTGCCCTTTGTCTCCACTTTGCTGTGGGGGTCCAATTTATTTGTTCCCACAGTCCCCTTTTTGCTGCAACAAACCTGTTTTCTTGCTCCCCTCAGTTTGCACTTTGCTGCCACTGTTCATTTTCATGCCACCCCCAGTCTCTGATTTGCCATGGCGCTCCATTTTAATTATGCCCGCAGTCTCCATTTGTATACAGCAGAACATTTTCTCACTGTGCACTTTCTCCACTTTGCTGCTGCTCACTATTTCCACGCTGCCCTCAATTTCCATGTCATTGCAGCGCTCCATTTCTCCATTTTCTTGATAGCCCACAGTCTCCAAAGTGCAGCATGAGTCCATTTTTTTCACTGCCCTCATTCTCCAATTTGCAGTTTGCCGCATTCTCCAGTTTGTTGCAACACCCCATTTTCTCACCGCCTTTATTGCCCTCCCTTTTCGTACTGCCCTCATTCTCCACTTGTTTGCATCGCCCCGTTTATCCGCTGCCCTCAGTCTCCACTTTGCTTTCGTGGTTTGTCTTCTCACTGTTCTCAGTCTCCACTTTTTGTGGAGTAGTCTGTTTTCTCGTTGCCCTAAGCCTCCGTTTTGATGATGCTCTCATTTCACGGCACAACATTTTCCTGCTGCCCTCATTCTCCACTTTGCTGCACAGCTGTTTGCTTATTGCCCATATTCTCCACTTTGCCTCACCGGGCTATTATTTTCTTGCTACCCTCAGTCTCCTCTTGGGGGAAAAACCTTCTCTTTTGCAGAGACGTTAATACAGTAGAGCTTGGTAAACTTTATGTGTTAGCATTTCTTTATTTTATAGTTTCTCACAGTACCTCCTATATTTTTCTAACCCCCCAAATAATCACAATGCGCTTAATTGTAATCGTTTGTGTGACAGGACTCGGCAGGCGAGCCCTTGTACAAACTGTTCCGGGCCATCAAGCACCAGATTGAGAAAGGGCCCGTCGACGCCCGAGTGAAAAAAGCCAAGTACACCCTCAACGACACGGGCCTGCTGGGCGATGACGTGGAGTACTCCGTGCTGGTGAGATGAGACGCGCTAACGTGTAGGAATACAACAGCTGCTTAAAGTTTGCGCTTCACGGTTGCCGCGGTAACCGGATGTATGGCGGGGGAGACTGCCCCCGAGGCCACCAGCTGCTTTTGTATGACATCCGTTTTCAGTGTCATGTGCTCGGGTGGAAAAAGACACGGAGGCCAGCCAACGTGTTCACGACTCAACTTGGACGCCACTGTGCTGTATCTGACCCCCCCCCCCAGCCCCCCCCTTTCAGTTACGAAAAAGCTAATGCGAACACTGTCAATGTCAGCGCACACACACACATGCCCACACACACAAAAAAATTAATAAAATGGCCACTTGGTAATGGCGATGTCGAGGACAATTATCGAATTAGCCCCCAATCGTGCCGTCAACCCCCCCCCCCCCCCACGGTGATGGATCTCTTCCTGTGATTGAATTACAGTGGAGAGGGCAAGGCAAGCCCCCCCACCAATCCCCCGCGGACGTGATTTCACAGGCGTTCACGATTACTTTGGATTTCACGGGCTGCTCTTCACATTGACACTCAAATGCAGAGCGAGTAGGATTGGATTGCTGCAATTCCCCTAAAGCCGCCCCCCCCCCCAAACCTCCCACCGCCCACCCCCCACCACCTCTTTGACGTCAAGGTCCCCCTTGCCATTCTCTTGATTGCATCAAGTGGTCAATTAGTTCCTGGCCGAGTGACTCAAGTTGCCCCCGCTGAGCCGCGGTCATTAGGTGACAGAATTCCGATCAAGTGCCTCCGCCTGTGTGAAGCCCGGTTACCGTGGCAACCACCGATGTGTGTCGGCCCGCACGCATATGTGCCTTTCGGGTGCGAGGCCACACGATATCCAGTTGGGCTAGTTGGACCCTTTCCCTGGAAAGTCGTTGGAATTCAGAAGCGCTAAATACAAAGTCAATGTTTTTGTCGTAAACAGACATGGAAGCAATTGAATTTTCATTGAAATTTTGTTTCACTATTTTTACTGAGACCCCTGCCTCCCCCCACGAACAAATGAGAATTTGACTTTTTGATATAGAAATACCCCTGTAGTAGGACAACGATGCCAAACCAACACATACGGAAAAGCCATTCTGGTGCCCAAAGACTGCCCTTAATCTCCGCTTTGCTGCAGCAGTCCATTAACTTGCTGCCCACATTCTTGACTTGACTGCAGCACTCTGGTTTCTCCCTGCCCTCAGTCTCTCCTATGCTGCAGTGGACCATCATCTTGCATTTGATTTACTGCCCTCAGTCTCCTCTCGGATACAGTGTTGTCTCCCTTGCTAAGAAGCAAATACCCTCATTCTCCTCCTTGGTACTTTCCCTAACACGATTGCATAATTCTATTTTTAACGTCTGAATGACAAGAACCCCAGAACAGCATATAAGGTGATACCTTTTCAGTGGCGTAAGACTGCCCTCAGTCTCCACTTTGCTGTGGCAGCCCATTTTCCTTCTGCCTTTATTCTCGACTTGCTACAGTGCTGTTTTCTGGTTGGCCCGTGTCGCCATTTTGCTGCAGGGCTCCATTTCTCTAGCTGCCCTTAGTCTCGCCTCAGATAAAATGTGTCTCACTTGACCCTCGTTCTCCGCAGTTTGTTGCCGCGTCTTGTGTGCGATGTGGTGTACTTTTAGTTTCCTGCTCTACTTTTTTGGAAATGTGCACACCATCTATGACTGACCTTTAACAAGACCGAAAAAAAAAAAAAACCAACCCTTTTTTTAGACTAATTTATATTAGGCTTTTTTTTTTCTCTTTTTCAATTTTACGAGAATGGGGTTTGCGCATTCCAGACACCTCATTAATGTGAAAATGTCAAACAAATGACAAAATTGGACATGCGCGTTTTTCACAGGACAGCGACAAAACGCCGACTTTGTTGTGTCTTGTTGCCAGACGCTGCAAGTGCTGGTGCACGGCGAGGGTCCCGACGTGACGCCCGTCAAGGTTCTGAGCTGCGACACCATCTCGCAGGTGAAGGAGAAGATCATCGAGCAGGTGTACAGGAACCTGCCCTACTCCGCGCGGCCCAAGGTGGACAGCGTCACGCTAGGCGAGTGAAGAGTTCAAAGGCGCTGACATTTCGGAAGGTCACTCAATTATACGGAGGGGAAAAAAAGAAACGGGGCCGTCATTTTACAAATTCAGCATACCATGTTCAGCAGTCAAAGGGTGAACTCTTTTATGTCACTTAAAAAAAAATGTAATTGCCATTAGAGGGGTCAGAAAAGAAGCTAAATATAGCAACAACGTCACTGAGTTGGTAATGTGTCCTTTAAAGTTACGAGTGAGCGTTTTTATTGTTTGTACATTCAAACACTGCGTGACCTTAAAAGTGGGGTCGTTTGGGGTTCAAAAAAATAAATAAATAAATAAAGCTTTTTTAAAAATTCCAAATTGTCAGCAAGTTTGATGATAACGATCCATCCAGAAAAGTTACTTACATAGAAAAGCGTCTGGCAGCTCAGTGCAACATGAAAAATACAATTCCTTAAATATCATTTGCGTTACAATATGCTAGTTTTACCAAGCAGATGCTAGCAACAGATGCTGATGTAAACAACATGTAGCTGGAAGATACTGGCTAATGACCAGAGAAGCTTGCCAACAACTGGCAGGTTTGCACCACTCAAAGCTAAAGGGCGAGAAGTCTGACTTTGACGTTAGCGTTTTAAACAGACTTTTGCACTCTTGCACATACTTTGAAACTTGTATGACAGTTAAGAATTACAGTTACTTCCTATCGAAAATATGTTTTGAATTGATCTTTTTTTTTTTTTTTTTTTTTCCAGCTCCGTTTCAGTCGCGGCAGCAAAAAAGAAAAGCTTTTATTCGCTAAACAAAGTTCTAAAGTTGCAAACCTAAGGGGAGCCGACTTCAAAAGCTCAAATCTCCACAGACATTTTTGCCACATCAAAGACATCCACCTCCCACCTCCCCCCACCCACGCCCCCCACCCACGCCCCCCACCCCAATTCCCACGCACGCAGCCGATCTCATTCCGTTCTGCGTTTCGGATAAGTGCAGATCTGTCGCCTTTCGTAGCGCATCGGGACGATAACCCTCTCATGTGGCGCTAATTGTAAATGAGCCGCGATGGCGCCCTAACCCAGGTCTGCGCCGCGGTTGAATCTCATCTCCATTCAAAAGTGTGGAGCTGCCAATCAGTTTCGGAATTACATTTAGAATATTTCTCAGTCAGCTACTATCTGGTCTGCACACAGCAGCACACGCACATCATTAAACCTCAGGATTTTTCCTGGCTGAGATCGAGGCAGAGGTGGTACCATCCTGACCATGCACCATGACGTGCATGTATTCTGTAAATTCAGCGGACTCACTTTCTTTCACAGGGAACATACTATATATATATATATATATATATATATATATATATATATATACATATATATATATATATATATATATATATATATATATATATATATATATATATATATATATATATATATATATATATATATATAAAAACCCTGAACATGGACCAATTAATTAAGTAGCGAGCAGAATGTAGCTCAATGTACGGTAAATGGTTACAAGTAAAACTATGCCAAGTACCCTAACAAGTACAAATGCAAAAAATGAAGTTAGTGAAACCTTTTTTTTCCCTTTTCTCTCCACAGAGTGGCGCCCGGGCTCTACAGGCCAGATTTTGTCCGATCTGGACTTGACATCCCAGAAAGAGGGCAGATGGAAACGCGTCAACACACTGGCTCACTACAATGTACGTACCCTTCCGTCATTTTTCACTGCGGGAAAAAGATTGTTGCCATCTATAAGTCGATCCGCCTCTGTTTTTAAGTCGTCGAATCCGACTCAACTTTCAGCAGCGTGCATCTAGCATGTACACAATCATGAACCCATGCTACATACGCGACTGTATTCAGTAGGTCGGTTATTCAACCATCAACAGCATTAGCTAGCATATTAGCTAAAAAATCGTAGCCATCTATAAGTCGATCCGCCTCTATTATTAAGTCGGCGAATCCGACTCAACTTTCAGCAGCGTGCAACTAGCATGTACACAATCATGAACCCATGCTACATACGCGACTGTATTCAGTAGGTCGGTTATTCAACCATCAACAGCATTAGCTAGCATATTAGCTAAAAAATCGTAGCCATCTATAAGTCGATCCGCCTCTATTTTTAAGTCGGCGAATCCGACTCAACTTTCAGCAGCGTGTAACTAGCATGTACACAATCATGAACCCATGCTACATACGCGACTGTATTATTCAACGATCAACAGCATTAGCTAGCATATTAGCCCCAGCGACTTTGCCCTTGTAACATTACAACATAATTCCGCTAACTTTCCGAGTACTCGGGCCCAAAAGTGTCTTTCCTTCACGCTTGCTCCAGCTCACGCAGGTGTACCTAATGCCATGGCTGTTTAGCGTCCACACTAGAAGTACACAGCGGCAAAACCGAGAAAAAGCACCACAATCCCTCCTCGGCAGCATTTAGTTGAACCCCCGGCAGTGACAGAAGCCCTCTAAATCTTGCTATCACCACATCGACCCTGTGAAAACAAAGGTCAGCCGCAAATATCGCCCTTCTGCGCCGCCTTTCATGCGCTTAAATCTTCATTCTTCTGTGGTGCCCTGCTATCGTTAACGCTCGGATTGTCCGTTAAAAGTTGAATCTTTAGCCCCCCCCCCCCCAACCCCACCCCACCCCGCGTGCCGCTAATGCCGCTGTTTGGGAGAAAATAGCCTGCAAACATGCCCGGGTGAAAGCCAGCCGTGGTTGTCGCGTCTAGTCAGCTTGTATTGATTATGAATTAGTTCGGGGCCACAAAGGAAAACCGTGTGAGTGCGAGGTGCATTGTTACGTTTTTACTAATACTAAAACTACCGAACTGCTTTGCGATAAACTACAGAGGGGCTATTTTTTGGTCAACAATGGTAGATGATGATTACAAGAATGAAGTTATACATGTGACTTTGTCGTAACAATCCAACTTTTTTTTTCTCAAATTGTATGCTCGCAATCTTAAAAGTTAATTTTAACTTTCTTTCATGTAATTATTTTTTTTCTGGTGACTTTCTGGTTACAACTTATTTTCAGAGTTACATAGTTTGTTTGTGTGTATATATATATATATATATATATATATATATATATATATATATATATATATATATATATATATATACTCCGAATAATATTTTTATTACTCGACCATCCGAACTTTTTTATTATAAAATGACATCTTTTGTTCTTGTAACATTACAACTTTATTCTTTACATCTTTTTTTAACGTTCCAACTTATTTATCGTTATAATATAAATCACTAACTTTATGACTTCATTTTCCTAGATTTCTTTTTTAAATTTGACCAATACTCTCCCTTTTTCCTCATGATTTCACTTTTTTTTCTTGATTTTTAATATTTGTTTTTCACAATATAAGACAATATTACTTTTTCTCATAACTTAAAGCTTTTCTTCTTTCAAATTGTGACTTTTTTTCCCTCACCCAAAAAGTGTAGTTCTTAATAATTATTGAAATACAAAAATCTTATCGTAATATTTAGACTTTTTGTTTGTTCTGTTTGACCCTAATAGTTCTTAACGGACATGGCGATTATCAACTACTTTATTAATCATATATATATATTTTTTAATATATTATATTTTTAAATATTTTTCATTTGAAATATTTTTAAAAATGTCATGCCACATTACTGTCCAAAAAACGTCATTATATGTAACCGTTTCTTACTACGTATTTTTATTCTATTCATTCATTCTTTTTTTTTTCATTTGAAACAATCTGCTGCGTGCTGTGTTCAATTCCCCTCTCGAGGATTATTTTCTATTCTATATATTGACCTTGGCGGAGGTCTCCTCTAAGTAGTTCCGTTGTGTTTTGTGTGTGCGTTGCATTGCAGGTCCGCGACAACGCCACCTTAGTCTTGTCGCGAGTGCTCCACACTCAGCAGAACTACGAGCAGAACCAGGAAAACCACGAGGAGCGTAAGTGCTTTGAAAGGATGACATTTCCCCAGGCCTTCACCCACATCCCCGCTCTCATTTAGCATGCTAATTCATGTTTTATTTCGAGCCGCGCTCCTTTAAGATCCCTTTCAAATGAGACGCGCTTTCTTTTCATGTGCTTTTCGTAAAAGCGGATTCTTACTCCAGCGTTTGTCTTTGATGTCCTCGTCGCATTCTTTTACAATCCTGCTGAGTGCCGACAAACGCTTGTTGTTACCCGTGTGGAGTGCGCGTTCATCGGCGCCCTGCGTGACTTGCTCGAGCGTCGTTTCAGGGAACGCGCTGCTGGATGACGACAAGGTGTTCCACCTCGTGAGGCCCGCCGACGAGCTGGATGAGATCAAGTCCAAGCGGGGCAGCATTAAGGACAAGTCCATGACCAAAGCCATCACCGAGATTTATCTCACTCGGCTGCTCTCTGTCAAGGTGCACATTGATTCCACTTTGTTCTATTTTGTTGACATCTCAAAAAAAAATCAAATCAAATAAAAAAGTTGTTTTTAGAAAATCGACTTTTTTTTCTTGTAATATCTACTCTTTATTTTACAACCTCATTCTTGTAATGTTGCAACATTATTCTCATTGTATCGCATTTAAAAAAAAAAAAAAAAAAAAAAAAATTGACATAGGAGTCAAATTTGTTCCGTGACCATACTTGTAACTCAAATCACTTGCATTCATTCATTTGAATGGAAATGCCATTAATCCATTCCAACTTTTCCACAAAAATATTTTTGTAACCAACACTGTAAAATATTTCACGTCATAGAAACACACAATAATACTTATGTACTAAAATAGAAATGCAAAGGAATGTCCAGCTTTATTGCTACTTCTTTCACTTCACTTTGGCTGAACTTAATCGTTTTCACCGCTGTTTGCCTTTTTCCGTCAGTCTTTTCTTTTTATGAATTTGAAACCATGGAAAATTGCAGCGTACACATAAGTACAGCATGCTGTTGTTCGGGTTGCGTTAAGAGTTTTGGTGAAAAAAAAAAAATGAAAAAAAGTGTGTTGTATGGAATGATGGAATAGAATTTGAATATATATATTTTTTTAAGTGATTTTCTAAGTGATTAAACATTACAGCTTTACTCCCAAAATGAAACGAACAAATACAAAACGCCGTAGACGGGCTAACAAAACTAGCATCAATGCCCATCATTCTTTTATTCAATTTAATGATGTTATTGTTGTATTTTTTTATGAAGTACAACATTATATATGCTGTGTAATTATTCTTACAGGTTACAAAAAAAAAAAAAGGGGTGATTTACGTGTTTGCTTCATTTTGATATTCGGGGATTACTTCTCTTTATCTGTCCACGCGTACGATTCTCATCGTCCTCCATCTGCCCGTGTTATTCGCGCGTCTTTTCCGCGAATGACTTTCATCACACTTTTGATTTGCTTTGCCGGTTGAGGTTGTTCCGCCACCTGTTGCTTTTGCAGCTTGCAAATGTGTTGTCACGGGGGGTGGATTATTTTTGCGGTTGCCATTAACCCCGAGCAAATACGAAAGCAGTTTCAAATTCCATCTCCATTCCACAGTGCTTCTCGGACTCATTTGGGCTTTGCCGTTTCTTCTAGGGAACGTTGCAGCAGTTTGTGGACGATTTCTTCCGCAGCGTGCTGTGCTCCGGGGCAGTGGTGCCGCCGGCGGTCAAATATTTCTTTGACTTCTTGGACGAGCAGGCGCTCAAGCACAACAACGTGGATGAGGAGACCATCCACATCTGGAAGACCAACAGGTATGTTTGGGAGGACAAGATGGATTTGGGGGGGATTTGTCTATATGTGAATTTGGAGGAGGGTTGGAAAATGTGTTCTTGTGCTCACACCATAGCTGTGTCTAATGTCGCAAACCTTTTTGGGTGGCCGTTAATGACCTGTGGCATTGTAAATTTCCCCGTATTATCCGTTTTGTGGTTATCATCACTGGCAGAGCTAAAGTGGGGGCCGCAAGGGCACTGCCCCCCCCCCTTAAATATGCTTGGATTTTTTTTCCAGGAATTTTTTTTTAATGACATTTTATCAGTGTTTTCTGAAGAATTTTTGGGGATTGTAAAAAAAAAAAAATTTTTTTTTGGGGTGCGTTTTCGTCTTTTGAAAAAAATATTTTTACGTTCAAACATTTTTCAAAAATGTCGTCTTTGCTCCCGTTATATTCCGTATATGACTTTTTTTTTCACATAATCTTGCAGTTTTAGTCTCGTTACTGTACGACATTCTACTACGACCTTTTTCCTGTAATTTTACTTGTAAAACTATTTTTATCATAATATTGTGACTTTTCACATATTTTAACTTCAGTCTCCAACTTTTCTTGTAAAATTTAAATTTCCAACCTTTTTTTTTCTTCTTATATCTTATGACTCCATTCTCATAACATCGAAACGTGAATCCAGTCATTTGTAACTTTTTGGCGTTATATTGCATCCACACTTAGCATTTCTCTTTTCGAATTGGCCTCGTAACTTCAAAACACAATTCTTGTAATATTCCACTTGTATTCCTGAAAAAAATCTTTTTATTCCTGCGACATATATATCCGGGCGGAAAATGTTTTATTCAACCACGCGGAAACTTCTTCTCGAATAACCTGCAGTCATAACCTCCGTCGATTCCTGGCCGAAGTCGTCAAACTTTGAACCCTGGCGTCAAATTTCCCAAACACTGCAACGCGCACGCCGAGGCGTCAAATCCACATCTGCGTCCGGAGCTCTAGCGAGTAACTCTCCCAATGAAACAAAAGTAGATTATCCGAGAAAGAGATGCATACGGATGTGCAAATGCGCTTCGCTGCGTTTTTAGCATTTGCAATCCCGCCGCTCCCGTGTGACATTTCCGCGCATAAATTAGTGTCACGCCGGCGCAGTCTGGGGCGCCCCAGACAACGTGTTGCATGTCGATGTCTGTGATTGACGCGCGGATGAGAGCGAGCGAGAGAGAGAGAGAGCAAGAGAAGAGCGCACCGGCACAAGGACAGGCGATGAGCGATTTAATTACTCGGCGCCGCACACTCGCCATCCAGCCGTCATGTTTATCAAATCAATGCGGGACCACGTATTAAATATGAATGTGTGTACGAGGCAGAACAACAAACAAACATGGTAATTGTGTCCCAAGCTAATTTAATTGTGGGATTGTTGCAACAGCGTTATTTTGATGCTTGTGTTGCACCCTCCTGAGGTTTTTTTTTTTTTTTGGGTTTTGCCCACCCCGTATGTATTTTATTTGACACTCTGCGGTTTTCATGTCTCACTTGGGCGGGCACGGGCTCAGATCAAAGAGGATGTTTTTTTTTTTTTTTCTTTTTTTATTATTATTATTTTTTTATGCATACATCGTTATTATGGAAACGACTGAGGCTGTTGTTTTGTGTTCAGAGGGGAAATCAGTTAGCGTAGTCGAGCGTTGCGCGCCGTGCCGACTGTGGTGTTCAGAGTCGCTGTAGGACTTTTCGAGGTCAGATTTTGGCGAGGAGTCCCCCCCCCCCCCCCCCCCCTCCGACAAGCATCGCTGGCTGTTGCTCAGCTCCGAGATCCCTTTTGTTTGCCTTTTGGAGCACTTGTGTTTGTCTTTTGGATTGTGAAGGATCTGAGCGCGCTAAAACCGTCCACTGAATTATTCATGATTAAGAATTGACTTCAAGTCAATGCTATTGATTCTGTCTCAACGTGCCATAATGCCGTGGTTTTCAGAGTTGTTCAACTTTCACGGATATTTTTTTTTTTTTTCCCCCGATAGGAAATCGTTAGGCTTTACACGATCAGGATCTTGGAGCTGATCAGCGGCTTTTAAAAAAAAAAAAAAAAAAAAAAAAAAACGATCACAGATACGCTCAGAAGATGGACCAATCAATCAGCTTGTTCATTTACTGAGCAGCTTGGCCAAATTAAACACAAATAAATCTCCCCAAAACAAGTATTTTTTACCCCATTACAAAAACATGAATGTTAGGTCATTTGCAGTGCCGGGCAAAGTCGATTTTTTTCTTTGCCAAAAATGCTCAGCAGGCTTTTTGCCTTGTGTTTCCTGCAGCCTGCCTCTGCGCTTCTGGGTGAACATCCTCAAGAACCCCCACTTCATCTTCGACGTCCACGTGTCGGAAGTGGTGGACGCCTCGCTCTCCGTCATCGCGCAGACCTTCATGGACGCCTGCACCAAGACCGAGCACAAGCTCAGTCGGGTGAGTCAACCCACAGCCTTGAAGTGCGTGAGGGGCGGCGACGGGACAGTTAATTGACACCCAGACATGAAGGGTTTCAACTTCAAATACACTGCAAATTATGAATCCAAACCACTTTAATATCATTTCAAACTCATTTTACATCACACTGACAAATTATTTAATTTAGGATTTTTTTTTTTTTTTTTTTTTTTTACAAAGACTCTCCATAACTTCTAACAACCCAAGCTAAACTTGGCTACTCCCCAACATGCAAAGGCTGTCTTTCAGTCGATATGCATATATCGCTTCAGCATACTTCCTTGACACCAGTCATTTGGCTCACCTTTTGGCACATTGGTGCCTTTTAAAAACAGCACATGAACCACAAATGAGTGGTTGCGGGTCGCTGACATTTTCAGACCGCCCTTTTACCAAAACGTTTTGAAAGATTTTGAACAGAATGTAAATGGGATTGAATAGCTGGACTGTGAAAAGACCAATAAACACGTCGATGGCAGTGAATGAGTTAAGTGCAGTGAAGGAAGATGATTTGACGGCCAAATATTTTTGGAGTTATGCACATTGTCAAGGAACAAACTCATAAGTCAAGGCGCCTCCGTGTTAACGAGGAGTTTGTTGTTTGTGTGGACAGGACTCCCCGAGTAACAAACTTCTCTATGCAAAGGAGATCTCGACCTACAAGAAGATGGTGGATGAGTAAGCGCCGTCAGCAATTTTTACTCTCGCACACGTTGTCTCTTTCGCAGTCTGAACGGCGTTTGTCTGTGTGTGCGTCAGTTATTACAAGGGCATCCGACAGATGGTCCCCGTCAGTGACCAGGACATGAACACTCATCTGGCCGAGGTCTCGCGGGTAAGACGCCATTTTTTTCTTTGCTTACGCTGCTCAGACTACGGACGTAAGCCGAGGTCGGCTCCAAGACAGAGGCAGTCCTCTGCGAGGCTTTTTTTTTTTTTTTTTTACTTGTTATTTTTGAAATCACTGAAGTGAATTCTCTCTTTGTTTTTTTTTTTATTTATATATATTTTTTTTAACCGCGTGAATGCCATAAAGCAAGCCTATGCAAGACCAAAAAATAAAAGTGCATGTATTTACATGCTGCGCTATTGTTCAAATTTAAATAAATGAGTAGACGTTTCATATTTTCAATTGTTTTTTTGTTTTTTTTTTCAGTTTGGTATGTTTTGATTGAACTGACTTTTTTAAATGTTTTTTTTTTTTTATGCACTTTTTAGCATTTGCACTCGGCACCCATTTTGCCTGAAGTTGACTGATGTTTTCCTTCGTCGCGCCTTCTAATGGTGACTTGTGTTTCATTTGATTGTTTTCGCGGCCAGTCTCACACAGACAAGCTGAATACACAAGTGGCTCTGCATCAGCTGTACCGGTACGCCAGCAAGTACTACGACGGGGTAAGAGGCCCAAAGGCGGTCTGTCCCAGCGAACGCACCACTGCCGGCTTTTGTTATTGCTTTTTGCCTCCCGCCCCGCCTCCTCCTGCTTGACACGCCCGAAGAGTGATTGCGTGCAATTTTAATTGGAATTATTTCTCCGGGATATGAATTGGAAAATTACTGTCGGGAATTGATTTTTTTTTTTTTTTTTTTTTTCCCCCCCTTCGTCTTAGGCTTTCAAGTGTCCATTGCGTGCCACTTGAGGTCACAAAAAAGGAGGAATCAACAAAAGCTAATGAAGAAATAGGATTAAAATTTAAATGAAACCTGCAAGCGGGGCCCGGCAGAGTTTGTTTCGTCTTTATTTGTTGTAGAGGAACATGTGCATGTTTGAACATTTTAAATAAAAAAAAATGTCAATGCACCCAATTATAGCCAAAAGGCTCATTTCCGTTTGTAGTAGACAAATAATCACCCTACAGGTATTAATGTTGACACATTTGGCTCTCAATTAACAATTTCTGTCATTCATTTTCATTTTCGAGTAAAATGATAAATAATGGCGGGATCAGATTTACCCAAATCTATTGTGTAAGTAAAATGCTGTTAATCCCGATGGATTGTTCCGTGTGTATGAAGTTAAATTGACTGGCATTTTGAGTTCAAAGAAAGAAAAATGAAGTTTAAATAAAAGACATTCAAAATACTTCTTTTTTTTTTTTTTGACAAAGAAATCGTAAAATCGGGTTTGAGAGAAAATAATCGGGATTTTCTTATTTGGCAAAATGGAACAGCCCTAACTGTATGTATACTGCGCGACAGGTGTTCGGCCGCATCTCCCCCCCCCCCCTCCGTTTCGTCAACAACCTCTTCCACTCACTCCTCCTTCGCTTGGGTGTCCTTGAACTCCCAACTCTTTTCCGATCGTCCTCCCTCACGCGCCTTCTCTCCGTCTCCTCCCAGATCATCTCATCCCTGGACGAGGACCCGGCGGCGCAGAGTAAGCAGCTGACCCTGCGGCTCCAGCAGATAGCAGCCGCCCTGGAAAACAAAGTGACTGATCTCTAACGCGCGGAAGGAGACGGGCGGGATAATCGGCGGCGTCCTGCCAGTGACTACAGGGGCTTATTTCTCCTTGTTTTCCGCTTGATAAATCACAGCGAGACGGAGGTGGCGTGCGTTATTGCCCTGGGACAATATTCAAATAATAATAATAATAATGTTCTCCCGTGCGGCGTATCATTGAAATGCGTACGGAGAGCAAAGCGAGTTGATGATGTGTTACGCTGTCAAAAAAATGGAAAAAAAAAAAAAAGGTACGCCTTAAAGCTCACTTGCCAAACCTCAAGCACGCGTCGCGGGAAGCGTGGAAAGAGAGGGAGAGAAAGAAGTAAGCCCCTGTGGCAGGAGATAATCAGATGTTCAATTTCTTTTCCTTCGGAGAATTGTATGATCTATTTTTTTTAAATCTGTCTTTATGGCCGAAAAAAAAAAAAAAAAAGAAGAGCTTTATAAGGAAACTCCCCCAAAAAAAAAAAAAAAACTTTTTAAATGGATCAGCCGGCGGTGCGGATCGTGTTTTGGAGAGCGGCCGATTTGAATTTACACACGGGATGCCTAAAGTCGGGCGTGAGGGCCGAGCGGCGCCCGCTTCCTGTCAATGCCCCGCCCCCCTTTTTCCCAGGCCACACCCACCACCCGGGCCCACATTGACAGGAGCCTGCGCCCCCCACTTTGACGGAGACCAAAGGGTCCTCACACAAGGACAATTGTACAGGCTCACGTGAACGACGGCTCAACAGTATATCTATTTTTTAACGTCGCTTATTTTTCAAGCCGCGCGTGCTTTGTGGAAGCCGCTAACAGCACAGTCCGTCTCCCTTTAGTGTTCAGTGCCATGGTACATTCCACTTTCGAAAAACAAAAGCACAGAAGAACATTTCAGTGTCTTTTTTTTTTTTTTTTTTTTTTAATCGCTCCTAAAAGGGGGAAGTCAACGCTAACATTTTTTTTTTTTTTCAAGAATATGTTCTATGCAAGCCCACTAGTTGAAACAGGGCATTGCGATATAAATATTGCGTTTGTGGAATAAGAGTTAATCCGCAACTTATTTAGCTATCTCCGGGGGCGGCCATTTTGTCTTCTGTCGACTGAAAATGACATGGCAACTGTTCACACAATCACGGCTTGACCTGTTTTCTGAATCTGAGCCGCGATGAACATATTCTTGAAAAAAAAAAAACATGTTTGGGTTGACTTGCGCTTGATTTTTTTTTTTTTTTTTTGTAGCTGCTATCTTAATAATGTCTTATTCACATCAGGCCTGCAATGAGCTACCGACAAATCACATCAATTTACAATCACCAGAATTTAGTAGGGTATTACTTGAAACCGGATGAATTTGGATTGTTCACAAGTTGCAAGGTCAAAAGTCTAATTGCAACAAACCACATCGTGTCGCGCATCAAATTAAAGGCCTTGGTAACGGCTTCTCAGATCTGTAATTATTGTGTTAATACACTCTTGTGTAATGACAAAATCACTTTTTTTTTTTTTTTTTTTTTTTTCGCTCGAAAAGGTCACCAATATCCATCCACCAAAATATAAGCAAATCCTACTCAATTCTGGCGAGAACTGGCTCACAAATCATATCCGCCTACGGTAGCAGTTCAGCAATAGAATAATAGTAAATATAATACGTTTATATTTGATTAGTGTTAAGATGTTCCTGTGCCATTCTTTTTTTTTTTTTTTTTTTTTATTTTTTTTTTTTTATAAATGTATATCTGTTGTCCAAATATTCATCAAGCATCCTGCCTCTTGAAGCTATGTAATAGCCCTTTTGCTGATTGCTGTCAATAATCTGCCGAGTATGCAGTTGCTAAGCGGTACATATTGAACGAAATGGCTTGTATATATTCGTTATACTTTTTGGGATTATTGTGTGAGAGCAGGGCGGGGCGAGTCGCTCTGACGCTTCTTCATCTGGAAAATGTCGGCGCGTGGCGATGATGTCATGGAGGACCTGAGACCTTGTTGTACGAGTACCTGACAACGGTCGAGTGTGTAGCATGGGGGTGTGTGTGTGTGCACCTGCCCGTGGTTGTGTGTGTACCTGGCCATTGTTGCGTATGCGCCTGTTTATAATTGTGTTGAGTGTGTACGCCCCCCACCCCGCCCACTGTGTATGTACCTCGTTGAGTGTGTGTGTGCGTGTGTGTGTGTGTGGACATCATACCGCGGTTTTCCGAATCAGAATAGCTTTATTGTCGCTGTACCACAGAGTGCGACGAAATGGAACCGGCGCAACCCGTCCGAGAAAACAACTTTTTTTTTTTTTGCAGATGAAAAGAAATCATAAGAGATGGGGAGGGCAAAAAAAATATATAAAAACACAGACTGAGTTTATGTAAGGGGAGCACAGTATGGATTTAGGGAGAAAAAAAAAAAAAATAAAAACTCAACAAATAGGCATACATTACTACACGACACACAGACTTTCTGTTTGTGTGTGTACCTGATCGTGGTTGTGTCTATACCTTAAAAAGGTAGGGTGTGTAACTGACTTTGGTTGTGTGTGTACCTGAACTTGGTTCTGTGTACACTTGACCCTGGCTGCGTGGATACCTGACAATGGGAATGCGTGTACCTCATCGCGGCTGTGGGTGTACCTGGCCATGGTTGTGTATGTACCTCAACATGGTTGGCCTTACCCTGGTAGCGCATGTACCTGAACTGGTGTCGTGTATGTACCCGACCTTGCTTGTGTGTGTACCCCGCCCTGGCTGTGTGCGCGCACATCCGATCATGATCGTGTACACCAGACCTTGGTCATGTGTATACCTTCCCATGGTTGCGTGCATACCTGACAATGGCTGTGTGTGTGTGTACCCGACCGTTCTAGTGTATGTACCTGACCTTGGGTGTGTGTGTGTGTACCCCACCATGGCTGTGTGTGCGCACATCCGATCATGATTGTGTATACCTTCCCATGGTTGTGTGCATACCTGACAATGGCTGTGTGTGTGCCTGACCATTCCAGTGTATGTACCTGACCTTGGGTGTGTGTGTGTACCCCACCATGGCTGTGCGTGCGCACATCCGATCATGACTGTGTATACCAGACCTTGGTCGTGTGTATACCTTCCCATGGTTGTGTGCATACCTGACAATGGCTGTGTGTGTGTACCTGACCGCTCTAGTGTATGTCCCTGACCTTGGGTGTGTGTGTGTGTACCCCACCATGGCTGTGTGTGCGCACATCCGATCATGATTGTGTATACCTTCCCATGGTTGTGTGTACACCTTCCCGTGTTTGTGTGTAATGGACAATGGTTGTGTATGTATCCCAGCTTTTGTGTGTAGCTTACCACAGTTGGGCGTGTACCCCGACGATGAACGCGTGTGCGCCGCACGCGTCCAACTTCACCAGAGTCACTTGACCATGTTTGTGTCCGTACCTCACCATGGTCGTGTGTATACCGTGCCACGGTCACCCGTGTAGCCGACAACAGACGCGTGTGTTTCTCAGTGTGGTTATTGTGTGCACCCGACCACGGTTGTGTATAGCTGTGGAGAATAACGAGCTCCAGAGACCCCTTAGAATGTTAAACCCTGCCTTTGCGAGGGTTTGGGGGGGGGGGGGGGGTAACGTGCACGGACCTCAAGCCTACCTGTCCCGCCTTGCTGTCTCAGCGCGCCCCGACGTCCAGAACAACAGCACTTGGCCCCGCCCTAACCACCCAACCTCCCCTCCACACCTTCAATCGAACGGCATCAGCCTGGGCCGGCGTCCCCGTTGACTCGTCTCACTGGCAGAGTCGATGCAAGAAGCTTCTTTCAGAGCCTTTCTTTGACCAAAAATGTGCCTTATTGAATAGGTCGATACATATAATGTTTCTAAATTATTCTCTAGGTAACCTATGACGACGATAGTGCTATAGACACAGCAATGTATTTGGACTTGTGATATTGTGTGTGCTGTCTAAAATGCTAGAAATGCCCCGCTGCAGCAGTATGTGCGCGTGTGAGTGCCAATTAGGGGTTGGGGATTGCGATGTTTTACCGATAGTAGCGGGATACGGCAAAAATTCCGATATTGCAGCGATTCTCAAAGCTTTTGCACCAAGTAGCAGCTCCGTCACGACGACCACGTAGCGTCTCAGAACCAAGCGGTCATCGAAAAGGACGCCGAGGGTTATTCCTTACAAGTGCATTTCATATGATTGGAAGGCACTCTTACATAATGCACTGTTTGAATATTAACACTGTGGTAAAATATAGAAAAATGCTAACTAATAAAAACTGTAGTTAAATAATGATTGCATTAATTGCACTTAAGTACAATACAAATTAGGCGAGTATCAATGCCGGCCTTATTTTGATGTATGTCTTGGATGTTGCCGATACCACCCAGAGATACTTAAGACCCCCCCCCCCCCCCCCAAAAAAAATCTGACATTGACTAAGTCCTCCTTGGCAGTAGTTGGCGCTATACTGCGGCAGTTTGACACATCGGCAAATCATCGTCTGCGTCAGAAAGAAATGTCTGTTGACTTTTTTTTTTTGTAAATGTGTTAAAGCAGGAGTCAACCCAAGCATCATTTTTTTCAAGAATATGTTCCCAGCAGGCCCACTAGTTGAAACACAGCATTCTGATTCATTTTGCGTTTGTGGACTATAAGTTAAGTAGCAAAATGCACTTATTTTTAGCCATCTCTGGGGGCGGCCATTTTGTCACTTCTGTCGACTGAAAATGACATCACAACTGCTCACATCGACCAATCGCGGCTGACCTGTTCTCTGAATCTGAGCCGTGATTGGTCGTTGTGAGCAATTTGTGATGTCATTTTCAGTCGACAGAAGACAAAATGGCCGCCCCCAGAGAGAGTGGATTAACACTTATTCCACAAACGCAAAATTAATCAGAAAGCCCTGTTTCATCTAGTGGGCTTGCATAAAACATATTCTTGAAAAAAATATGTTTGCGTTGACGTCCGCTTTAAATACAATTTTATACTTGAAACGACTTGAGGTTTCAGTACATTTTATTGGTGACTACTCACACTGGTATCGGTCTGACAAAAAGTGGGATAAAACTCGTCCCTAAATAAATGTTACATGATTATTTTATGTACTACCAGAAGCCCATTTTAGACTTTTTTTTTTTTTTTTTTTTTTAAGACTAAACTTTGAGAATCGCTGCTACATTGGAAGCAAATCACCTTCGGTACATAATCGATATCGGACATCAACCGTATCGCCATTGAATGCTGTGGCATCGATACCGCATCCCACCCCGACCGCCAATAGGCCGAATACATTTCATAGTGATTTCTTTGACGGTCGCAGTGTTGATATGTGTGCGTTTTTTTTTGGGTGTCTGTGGTGGTGTGAGCTTTGTAGGCCCAAAAAGCCAAACTTGGATTCTTTCCCCCGCCCATGTTTAACATTCCTAAAGAACTCAAAACAAGTGGGGTGCAGGGGGCGGGTTTTCTTCTGTAGACTTCTGAATAGAGCGCAAAAATAGTTCCCGTGGTGTTTATTTTCCACCCTGCGTTTTCTTGGCTATTCCACAGTGCGTGCGATAAATGACTTCTACCTATACTCGACAAATGACCTTTCTTACTGCTGTGCAGTTATTATTTTTATGATTTCTCGTTTCCTATACTGTATCAATCTTTGTAAAACATGTTGAAATACTGTATTATGACTGTATACTCCTATGCATTGAGTCCTGGAAGAAAAAAAAAAAAAAAAAGACAAGAAAAAAGCTGTTGTGTTGAGTCCTTTTTTTTTTTTTTTTTTTTTTTTTTTTTAAAAAAAGTCCGATTGAATGTGTTCTTAATGTGAACAAAGTGCGGCAATGTAAGCTGCTCGGGGTTTTGTATCTGATCTGCTTGTGTTAATTTAATTGAACCAACGCAGCGTTGTGTGTGCGCGTGTCAGTGGATGGAGCTCTTACAGGCAGATTTCATCATGCGCTCCTGTGTGAATAAACTTGGAGGCCAATATGCCCTTCATATCGCCCTGTGTTTCTTTTCACTTTTCCAATAGTGATTGGCTTCAATTGGAAGTCTCTCCGCCCATGCATATTGCATGATTTACAATCACCTTGGCCTGCCGGCTCGTATTTGCCACACAGCCAATTTCTTTTTGAAGTTAACTGGTATTTATACAGCTCATTCCGAGCGCCCTGACTTCACGCGGGAGTCGGCGCACAACCTGGGCCTGCAGAAGTAATAAGTTAACTTCAGAATAATTTGATTCCGCTTAAAAAAAAAGAAAAAAAAAAAAAAAAAAAAAGAGTCGCTTTGGGATTGGAGGAGAAGCTCTATACCAGGGATGTGCAACTGGCAGCCGGCGGGCCGCATGTGGCCCACGCCCTCAATCTGAGTGGCCCATATTTAATTTTTTTTTTTTTTTTAAAACATTACCAAAAATTTTTGGGGGTGTTCTTAGATTTTAAACGTTTTCTTTAATACAGTGGACCCTCGCGGTTCAGCACCTGTGGATTCACCTGTTCGTGGATTTATTTTTTATTTTATTTTTCAAAATCTTTTTTATGGTGGGGGTGTTTTTTGGGTGAATTCTTTGCGGGGGGAGCTCAGGTTTTTTTTTTTTTGTGGAAAACGCATAGCAAGTGCTAATAGTCGACTGGCGGGTGGGGAGGACGGTGCGAACGGAATTGTGCATTTGTACAAATCCGCCCCCCACCAACCGGCTGAAAATAGCCCAAACTTTCATGTGTGCATTTATATCGATTGTTGAGACTCTCCCACACACTCCAGGAGTCCCCTCACACACCCCGAAGGGTGCACATCACCATTTGAGAATCCCCGCTTGTTCCATTTTACAAGGCCGAGTGCTAAAACTTGACATGTTTATTTGCCTCCCACTTGTATTCTCATATTTTCAGTGCAGCTACCTCCAATCATGTTGTCAGTCTTCATGAAGCACATGAGGAGGTCTAATAAAACAAAGCTTTGCAAAATGAGATGAGAATATAAATAGCCGCCCGGCATCCCTGTCGTCCGCGGAGAAGGTTGACGAATGACTGCGAAAACATTAATTAGGTGCTGACAGCTAAGCATGAAATGGGAATAAAGAAAGATGAGGGGCCAAAGTTGCCTCGTATTGACTGTCTAACAAGCACGAGCGGCTGCGGGCAATCGCTGATGCATCAGCACGCTTGAAGTGGTGAGGAATTGCTCTCACCGCCCGGTCACAGCAAAACTTGTTACAAGGGCTTGGCCCATTAACGGGCCGGTATTCCATCTTTTAAAATTGGCAAAAAATCGATTATCGTATTAGCCGATTATTTTATTTTTAACACATTAGCGCGTTACAACAAAGACAATGACATTCAAACTTTCCTCTGTATGTGTGTGTGAATACACACGTATATATATGTATATGTGTGTTTTTATATATATATGTATATATGTGTGTGTATATATGTATGTGTGTGTGTGTGTGTGTGTGTGCGTGCGTGTGTGCGCGCGTGTGTGTATTTGTAAATGTGTATATGTGTGTATGTGTGTATGTATATATATATGTATATGTGTGTATGTATATGTATGTATGTATATATGTATATGTGTGTATATATATATATGTATGTATGTATATGTATATATACGTATGTATATATATATGTATACATGTGTGTGTGTGTATATATGTATATATGTGTGTGTGTATATATGTGTGTGTGTATGTATATATGTGTGTGTATATGTATATATGTATATGTGCATGTATATATGTATGTATATGTATGTATATATGTGTATATATAAATGTGTATATATGTGTATATATAAATGTGTATATATATGTGTATATATAAATGTGTGTATATATATATAAATGTATATGTATATATGTGTGTGTGTGTATATATGTATGTGTGTGTGTGTATATATGTATATATGTGTGTGTATATATGTATATATGTGTGTGTATATGTATATATGTATATGTGTATGTATATACGTATATGTATGTATATGTACGTATATGTATGTATATATGTGTATATATAAATGTGTATATATAAATGTGTATATATGTGTATATATAAATGTGTATATATATAGGTGTATATATAAATGTGTGTGTATATATATATATATATATATATATATATATATATATATATATATATATATATATATATATATATATATAAATAAATGTGTGTGTATATATATATATATATAAATAAATGTGTGTGTGTATATATATATATATATAAATGTGTGTGTATATATATATATGTATGTATATATATATATATATATATATATATATAGACTTGGACACGGCCCTGAAATGGCACATAATTCCAATTATTTTCAAAGTTTTTCAAAGTGCAAATCAGGACAATTAGAGCCGGCCTCCTTCCTGCCATCCTTCTGTCTCAGCATCCAGCCTCTCCTTCTGCACAGGACCATTGTTTACCAGCTGGAAGCCTTTCACCTTCACCTGCTTCAAAACCTTCTAATTAGATATTTCTCAGATTTTTGGAGCGACCTTTGGGGAAGAGCGAGGCAACTTGTTCCTACTATGATGAATAATATATAAATGCATGTCCTGAAGCTTGCATTTTAATCAAATTTCATGTGTTTTCCTTAATACAAGTCTTTCATGTTGCTTAGTATGGACTAAATTGTTATGGTTCCTTTTTTTTTCAGGATTTTGATTGTTTTATAGTGACAAGCTGTAAAACGGTTGGCATGCGTAGTAAGAAGTAGTAATAGAATTAAGAATGGCTTGCAGGTCACATACTGCCCACTTTTTTTTTCTTTTCCTTTTTTTGATTAAAAAAATCCGTTACTCTAATTCAATCTTCAATTCAAAACTCAAATTGAGTTCTCGTAAATAAAAGCATTATAAAATTGTAAAACGTATAACAACTTTTAATAATGAAATTATTATTATTACTATTATTTTAGAAATAACAAAACATGTTAATTACAAATTATTTTGTCATTAAAATTGTACAATTTAATCTTTTCGAATGGCCTGTCCAAATGTCCTTTTTTAATATATACATCTAATGTTGCTCTTGAGCCCAAAGGTACGTAGTCCCAGACATTACATGGAAGAAAAATGGTCAATGCGCACGAAATAATTTGTTTTTAAATATTTCGTTTTTAAACGTTTCAACGGAGTTTGGGAATTTACTATTTTTGTGTCTTCACTTGAATGCATCATTACCTAACCGGGATATACGACTGACAGAACTGACCAATCAGTGTGGTCCATACAAGGAATCAGCCAATAAACGCTGGCATGTCTTTTTGTTGACCAATCACATTCAAGAAGGTTGCCTCTTTCTCTTCGTACAGTCTTGCTGAGAAGGATGATGAATTACAGTCTATACATTAGCTATACACAATAAATACACACGCACACGTAATTTCCTTTTTATACTCAACAACCAGAAAACAAGTAATAAAAGATCGTTTTGGCACTGAGGAAGAGGACTGCTACCAGGTTCGGAATGTGACGCTTGTGAACTCAACAGCAGGATAGCTAATGCATCGACGAGTGATGCTAATAACAACTGTTAGCATGTGCTAGAGGAATATCGACCCTGCCTGCAGAATGAGACGACAACAGTCTACATTTTGAGGGTAACCAAATTATATCGCATATATCTCATTCACTCGGAAAGTATGTTTATTTATCTGTTGATAACCATATTTTGAAATCGGCTACTATAGCTAACGATAGCTACAGCTAGCTCGTAGCCAGTGCATCCGGAAAGTTATGTCAGTGAAGCCCTATTGTGATGTGAAATTGATGGGGTTTTTTTTCTTTGTTTTGCCTTCCCCCCCCCCCCCCTTCAAAATTAAACCACGCACAACCATAATGACAACGAGAAGATTGTTGCAACAGTGAAGTATGGCGGTGGCATCAATGCATCGTGTTGGGATGTTTTGCAGTGGTAGGAAGTGGAGGACAGGTCACTTAAATGCAACGTCAATGCAATGACCACCCAAATAAAAACCACCCGCAGAGCATTCTTGATCTCAGACTGGGGCAACGACACTCGTAGCAAACCGCCAAGTTAGCAATCCTGTGGATTCAGGATAAGTCTGAATGTCCTTATGTGGCCCAGCTGAAGCCAAGAGTTGAACGTGATCGTGAACATCTCCGGAGACATCCCATAAATGGCTGTGCAGTGTGCACTCACACTGATGGAGCTTGTGCTTAAAAAAAAGAAATGGGTGGAAAACTGCCTTGAGGAAAGTGTGCCAAGCTTGTGTCATCATGTGATAGCTGCCAAAGGTGCATCATAAAGTATTGAACAAAGGCTGCGCATACTTGATTTAGTGTTTTATTGGCAAAAAACAAAAACAAAAAAAAACGACTTTCCTCTCGTTATTATGCGGTGTTGTGTGAAGAATTTTGTGTAATGAAATTTACAATTCCAGCATACTTGCACTGTCAAACTAGTCAGTGGAGACTTCAATCAAACACGCTTCATGCATTGGAAATGACATCCCTACTTTTGACTAATTGGATGCACCACTGTAGTCCTCCTGATTTATACTTTGTGCTGCTTTCTATTCTTAGTTAACTGATGGTAAAATAAATAAACAAATACAATAAAAAAAAGTAAAATACATTATATGACAAAAGCTATTTCAAGGTATGACTTAGCAAGTAATTCAAATGAATTGAGATTTTGATTTTGCCTTCTCACGATCACAAGGACATTAATCGAAGTAAAACGATTAGTATACCAAACGGTGCGGTGTTTGAAAATTCCTGCATTGTGAAAGCATCCTGAATGCACCGTCTGACCTCCCCGAGCTTGCTTTCAACTGTTTAATGACGGCCTACTTGGCGTTTACTGTAAAACTAAACGCATAACAAAAAGAATTACATGTTGAATATTTAAATACAAGACTTGTATTTGGAAACATGGACAATGCTAATGCTAGCAGTCAACGGGAAATTCTACTGATGGGCTAATAGAAAATTAGCATTGAGTTTGCGGGAGTGATATTTCTTCAAATGACAAATTCACACACAAACGCTAGATTAACGCCTACGGACATATAATATAGCAATGCTCACACAGGCATATATTCTTCCTAAACTATGATAAACAAATTATAATGAAGTTCAATTGCGATTTTCTTCTTAGCTTTTTATTTGAATGTGTGTCACACTGCCCCTCAGAGGACAAGGCAGGAACAGCAGGTATTTTTATTTAGGTTATTGAAGTTATATTCAAAGTAGAATTGTATTAGTTGAATAAGTATCAAGTATTGAAATCAATGAATCATAGTGTTGACATGATTTCGGTATCAGCCAAAACGATCGTGATGATTCTTCTTCTCAGGGCATTTTACACAGAGCGTAAAACAACTTGGTCTGTCGTCATCTTTCCGTTCATCCAGAGCTGGAGGAGGGAGTGCCGCCATGTACGCGAGCCCTCAACACCCCATCAAGTCCGGCCGCAGCAGCAGCAGCAGCAGCAGCTCCAGCATCACAGAGCTGCTGGCCGCCCTGTGCGACAGCAGCCTGGCCGGGGTGTCGTGGAAGCGTCGGGCCCTGGGAGGCGTCTCGAGGGACGGCTTCCGCAAAGCTCTCAAGAAGCGAGTCTACGGCGCCCTGCTGTCCAAGCTTTTCCCGGATGGCGCCAAAGCGCCCGCCGCCTCGGGGCCCGGCCCCCCCCCGAGGAACAGGGTCCTGATGATATGTTTTGACCTGAGAGTCGCGGGCTGCCGGGAGGAGGCCGAGAGGCTGGAGGAGCTGCTGGAGAAGCTTCCCGCGGGGTCCGCCTCCGGCCTGAGCGAGGTGGACTCCGCCCTGGAGCTCCTGGTGCACCTGGCCGGCTCCTCGGCCCCGCCGCCGCCCTGCTTCAGTCGGGACTACATGAGGCGGGAGAGGCCCGTGCTGCGGAGGCCCGCGGCGTGGCCTTACCAGAGCGAGGAGCTGCAGAGGCTGGAGGCTCGCGCCTGGGGGCTGGTGTGCGGGGAGGAGTGGGCGTCGGCGGAGCGCTCGTGCGGAACCCGGAGGTTGATGGAAGCTCGGCCGGGTGCGGGCTTGCTGGCTCTCGGGACTAAAACGGACGCGGAGGAGCGATTTGAGAAGGAGACCAGGCTGACTTTGTTTGGAGCCTTGCAGCACACTCGAACCTCAGACCTGGACATCAGACTGGACCTTCCTCCTGTGCCCGGCAACGTCGACGTAACTGGGCTCGCCATCAGGGTAGCGTTTTTTTGTATTTTGTGCTTGTAAATTACTTGAATAATTCAATCACCCCCAAAAATTGAATTCTAATGTGACTGCAGTCGTTCCTCGCTATATTGCGGTCCCCTTACTGTGGATTTAAAAAAAAAAAAAAAAAAGTTTTTTTTTTTTGTTTTGTTTTTTTGATGAATTCTACATTAGAGTACAACTGTACGTCTCCAGCTTACCTGTGCTAGTTCGAACCAAATTTAATCCGTAACAGGTGGTTTAGATAGAGGGAGGTTGGAAACAGCCGCTGTTTCCAAATATACTTGCCGTATATTTATATACCGTATATATTGCCGTGTATATATATATATATTTATATATATATTTATATTTATATTCATATTTATATTTATAAAATACAGTATAAAGAAGCACCTTCTTAGCACAACTGATAGCTTCGACGACACCAAAATTACAAATTACCAAAATTACAGCCTGGAAATGTCGACTGTAGAATTCTACGTCGTTCAACAGACTAGACCGGACCTAACTTCCAAAGGCACACGCGTAAATACTTGATCGCTCCTTCGTGGATGTCAGTGTTTATTTTACACTTGTTTATTCGGCACAGACATTGTTTGAATAGTTGACATAACAGTCAGCTAACCCACAAAAATGAAACCGACACCACATTTACAACCTTCCAAATTGATTTTCCTTCGTCAAAAGTTTTTGGTGGGTTTCATTCATTTTGAGATGAAAATCAAGTGTTGTACTTTTTTTTTTTTGGAGGTTGTTTCCACAAGTAGTTGTTGTGCAGTTACGTCTTATTTTCAGCGGAATGGACCAAATGGTCCTAAGATCCCGCACGGCAAATACGGCGTCAAAACGCATTGTGCTGATTGGCGCAGGTTCCGCCGTGTTTGGATCAGTCTGACGACGAAGGCTTCCAGTCCGCCTCCAACCTGACGCCGGACTCTCAGTCGGAGCCCAGCCCCGTTCCGGAGATGGATGTGTGGGAGGCCCTGCGGACGTTCGAGCCCGGCGTGCGCTGCTGCTGGGAGTCTGTCGGCTGGTGAGGCTTGCGTCGCTCTCGTTACGGTACACCCCTCGCGCCTTTGCCCGGGGTTCTCATCATCCTTCCAAATTTTGCCGGTAAAAATGCCACGCATTATATTTCCCCGCCAACTCTGTCTTTGAAAAAATACTTTAACCTAAAGCACTTGAAGGAGAACGTGATCATTCTAAGAATTCGGCCCCCAGATGGTGATTGGCATTGATTTTCATGCGCTGTTTTTGTTTGCAAGCAGTACATAAAACAAGAAATCCCGCTCAAGGTCCTCATGATCAAAAATGTCAGCCTCCCCAATTTGAAAAGATTCTAGATGAATATTTGTGTTTACTTCAGTACATTGGTGCCTTGAGATACAGTACGTGTGCCGGACGTCCGAGTTTATCAAAACACAAATCTTGCTCGTTGTTTTTTTTTCTCTTTTTTCCCCTCCATTGACTTGATTTGAGATACGAGCGCTGCATAGTGGCAACGAACTCCGCAACAAGTATCAGTTTGGCATATAGTGAAAATTTTTTTTTCAGAATTAGAGAGTTTCAGCTGTTTCATGTCACTCTAAAAGTTGACTGTCAAACTAAACATCAAACAAAGAGAGAATTGACCGTTGTGTATGGATGCGCCCGCTAGCTTAACGCTAACACATACCCCTGACATGGCTCAAAACTTAACTCATATTCGCATTTCAAAAAACAAACAAAAAAAAAAAACACCCGGCACAAGATCCAATCATTGATCCAATGCGCGTGTGTGACTAGGCCGCCCGGCAGGAGAGAGTCCCTGTACCTGAGCGAGAGCGGCAGAGAGGCCTTCGACCAGCTCTACCGCCTGTGGGAGGGCGAGATGAGGGTGGTCAGCGGCAGCGTGCCCTCCCCGCTCCTCCCGCTGCCCGTCGACTCTCAGGGCGAGCTCGTGGGCGACCTCCTGAACGTGCTGATCGGCGTGGCGTCCACCACCTTTCCTCTCAACCAGGTACAAGCCTCCCGCGCTTCATGTTAGCATCTAAATGCGGCGCCGTGGAGGTTGTGGTTGCGAGTCGCCCGGGGACGTTTGCCTTTATTTTTACAGATGATAATTGACTTAGCTCTTAGCGAATGGTGGAAAACACGTCTTTGGGATCATATCTCCCGTGGACAAAATATGCTCATGAATGTCAAATAGGGATGTCACAATATCGGCGATATTAAAATTGCCATGAGATATTGTCGTCGTCGCGTCACGATATTAGCAGCAAATCTGTTCAACAGGCCAAGCTGTTTTCCATTTGTGCAGTTGCAGCACCCTCTGGTGGTTATTTTTTTTTAGTGCAGTTTAATTTGAGGCAATTTTTTTTTGCCACCTATAATGGCTGGATAGATGTTTAAGACCCACGCTAATTGCCAGATAAAAGGGAACATAACACATTTGAGTTCTTCCACAAATTGAGCCGATTCACAATGCGTGCGCGCATTAGCAAGTAAGTGCCTCGATATTAAGTGTTCGGTCATTGTAGGTCATCTATTTTTTTGTGATTGCTATTATGTAAAAACACGGAATATTGTGAGGTTTTTTTTTTTTTTATACCATATCGTGAGCTTTTAATATATTGGCAACCTCCCCACAATACCGTGCTACTGATCATATCGCGATATGATCGTATCGTGACATCGCTGATGTCAAACCAAGATTCACCCTAGACCTAAAAGAAGCATCTTATTTTGGAAAATCCCATTTTGTGTCTCCATTTCTCCTCTTTACGGTCTTGAATTCACACTTGTATTGTACAGTTACTCCCAAGAACAGCGGACGCACCAACGTATAAAATATCTCATTAAAAATTCAACTCGTTACAGGGAGAAAAAAATTCAATCGCCGGGGAGCCTTTCATATTTTGTTTCTGTTGTTGCTTCCCCATAAAGATTTTATATACCTCCAGAAGACGAGAGTTTCTTTTTACAGTGTCTTCTGTCTTGTGGAGCGACAACATGTAGGCAAGCTGCGCTCGACGCCGTCACGTAATCTCGGGCTCGTTGTTGTGCTGTGCAAAATTGCATTGCGCCATATTGTGCCTCCCACAAGAGTGCCGGCCAGCAGCTCCTCATAAAAAAAAAAAATCCATAAGAAGGACAACAAACGCCAAAGAGTCGCTCTCATATATTAATAAAGCACGAGTCGCAATGGACGCGACACTCTGTGAAATGTGATAGCGTTCATACAGACGGTTTATTAAATGTTATTAGTCTGAACCGGCTTCTGCTTTTGTTGTTGGCGGATCGTCTTCCCAAGAGTGTTCAGTTCGACGTGCGCCCCGGCGTGTGCGTGTCGGGAGCCTCTCCGGAAAGCGTGTCTCGTCTTTTGGGCGAGCTGGCCCAGTACGGCACCTACTACCTGAGGCTCAGCCGCTTCTCGCAGCAGAGCCCTGAGAAGAAGGGCTTGGTCTTCCAGGTGCGTACGCCTCACCGCCATCAACTCATTTGGACGTTTTTTGCCGGCAGGGTTTTTGTCTAGTTTTGGGGTGTCAACCAGCTGCCAACACTATTTATTTTTTTTTTTTTTTTTTGAGACCCTGTTAGGGCTGTGCAATTAATCAAAATTCAATTACAATTATTGCACTGCACGATTTCAAAATTGGCATAATCGTAAAAAATCGATTATCAATATGCATTTATATCCAACGCAAGGAAATCATACTTGAATTTATACATTTGCACCTTTTTTATTTTATAATCACTGATTTGACAAATTTAATTTACAGAGCTTACATAGTGTTTAAAAAAAAAATGTGTCTTTATATTTTTTAACATTTAAACATTTTCTTGTTTTGTACCCCCCAAAAAAATCAATGATCGTTTGAATAATCGTGATTTCACTCATCACCAAAATAATCGTGATTAATATTTTTTTCATAATCGAGCAGCCCTAGCCCCTGCCACTTTGCCTAGTTTATTCCGCAGTCAAAACGGAAAGAATAAGACGGCAAACACTAAAACGGCAAAGTTGAGGGCAGTCTCACACTTTTAATCATTTCTCGCGTTTAAATCGACTCAAATTTGCGTAAGACTCCGCCGGCCCCAGACAGGGCACGTCATGTAATTGTCAACAAGATTGTTGGAGTAAGATTTAATTGAAGCTGAAGTTGTGGGAAAACAAGATTTTTAATTAACTACATTCCGCCATGATAAATTGATACAAATGGAACAATTTGAGCGTCCTGAAAAATGTCAATGAAGTGCCATTCATGATTAGTAATCAAGGATTACAGACATGTCTTTAAATGTGCATCGTCAGGCGCCTGTATTGAAATATGCAAATTGAACGTTGCACCTTGTCAGTACCTTTTTTTTTGTCGGTGGTGTTTTGACATCTTTCAACCAAACTGAGTTGTGACGTACTTGAAATGTGTTTTCCCAACCAGATGTAAGACAAAAATCTTTTTTAAATATGGACAAAATACATGCATACGTGCAAAACACCTGCTCAGAATAGAACTCATTTTTGATAATACATTTTTCAATGCATGTCTAAAAGATCCACTATCCTAACGCTACAACAAAGTGTTTGAAGCAAACAAAATAACATACTGTCATTTCGCTTTTTTTTTTTTTTTTTTTTCCCCCAAAAATCAACTCACTCAAAATGTTGATATTTTTGAGGTACTCTGTCCTGCATATCATTCCAGATCCGCAAAAAAAACCAAAAAAACATCTCAGGCCTACTTACGTTGTAATAATACCGAGTCTAAGCACAACTAAGACATGTCTGCCATCTAGTGGTGAATGGTGATAGTACAACTTCAAACTACATTCGACCCCTGCGTATTTGCAGTTTGGCACCCACGGAAAAGGGGTC
Organism: Filicampus tigris; assembly: GCF_054856515.1. Classification (NCBI taxonomy): domain Eukaryota; kingdom Metazoa; phylum Chordata; class Actinopteri; order Syngnathiformes; family Syngnathidae; genus Filicampus; species Filicampus tigris. The sequence continues at coordinate 25,606,016 of NC_141220.1, read as the reverse complement.
ACTCTGAGTCTGAGTGTGGTGCGCGGGCTGCTAGTTGCCCTCCCTGGCTTAGTGGTAAGGAAAAGTTAAAAAAGGATTTCATGAATATATATGTTGCACATGAAGGTTAAATAAAAATTGTATGGAAGTGAATGTTTGAAAACAAACAGGGCTTTAAATGCTCCAAAAAAAAAAAAACATGCAAAAATTAAAGTGGGAATGCTAACCTATGAAAAACAACCGTTAGGCAATAAATATAAAACAATAAAAAAAAAATAAAAAAAACATTAATAAGTACAGTGCCATCTTGTGCTGCTTGCACAAAGTCGTTGATTGCGCGCCATTATAAACCGCAAACGTCGGGATAGTTTTGAACCGAAGACCGTCACGTGTCATACAAGAGTGTTTGTGTGTGTGTGTGTGTGTGTGTCCAAGGCGTTCACGGGAGGTCTGAGGAAGTACTTGCATTACTACCGGGCGTGCGTTCTCAGCACGCCTCCCAGACTCAGCCTGCTGACCGTTGGTTTCCTCTTCCGCAAAGTCGGCCAACAGCTCAGGTGAAGTCCTTTTTTTTTTTTTTTTTAATGTATTATTTTTTTTAAAAAAGATATGACCGAGATCTCCTTTTAATTTTCCAGCCTTTAGCAATTAGACTAAATGAGAGAGGGCTCTGATATGAATGAGCCGCTCCGCTTTCATCTCAGGTATCTGTCAGAACTGTGCCGCGTGGACGCGCCTCCGGGTGGCGACCGGGCCGCCTTCCCTGTGGTAAATGTTCTTTTCATCCGCGAGCGCAGCGCGCGCTGCTGGGCCCTCGCGTCCGCTTTGGCGAGGCTCAAAGCGGCTCGCCGTTGCTTTCAGGGCGTGAAGCTGCTCTCCCACCTGTACAACGAAGCCCAGAACAACTGCAGCAACGAGAACTACCCGGTGTTGCTCTCCCTCCTCAAGAGCAGCTGTGAGCCGTACACCAGGTCGGCAGTTCACGCCGAAAAAAACAAAAAACAAAATAAACAACCTCCGTGTGCTTATCAGGACCGTGTGTTCTCTCTTTTATCAGGTTCGTGTCCGATTGGGTGTACAGCGGCGTCTTCCGGGACGTTTATGGCGAGTTCATGATCCAAGTCAATGAAGAGTACCTGGGATTCAGAGGTATTTTTATTTTAAGAGTTGTTGAAGATTTAAAGAAGACGCAAGATGCATTTCTTTTTTTTTTTCTTTTTTTTTTTTTTTTTTTTTACATTTAAAACACTTCCCAAGTCGAATTCCAGCGAACTACCCGCTTATTCGCGGTTCAGCAATCAAGTAATTGCTGCTTATCGGAAGCTAACGCTGTAGCTAATGCTGTAGCTAACGCTAATCCGCGCATCCGCCAAAACTCAGTGCAGCTCTGCTTACTGCTTACTTTTGCCTTTGACGTGAGAGCAGGCATGCCACACCTTTGTAGGATATTTGTATTTCAGACAGTGAGGTCTGGCGGCTAAATTCTTTAACGAGGGAAATCAACCCAAACTTATTTTTTTTCAAGAATATGTTCTATGCCGGCCCACTAGTTGATACAAGGCATTAATATTGCTTTTGTCGAATATAAATTGAGCAGCAAAATCCATCCGTTTTAATCCACCGGTTTTTAGCCATCTCAGGGGGCGGCCATTTTGTCACTTCTATCAACTGAAAATGACATCACCACTGCTCAGCTAACGACCAATCACGGCTGAGCTTCAGAAAAGAGGTGAGCCGTGATTGGTCGTTACTTGAGCCATGGGTAGTTGCGTTGTCATTTTCAGTCGACAGGAGTGACAAAATGGCCGCCCCCAGAGATGGCTAAAATCGGGTGGATTGACTCTTATTCCACAAACGCAATATTTATCAGAATGCCTCGTTTCAACTAGTGGACCTGCATAAAAAATCTTCTTGAAAAAAATTTGTTTGGATTGACTTTTGCTTTAAAGTGGCTCTGGATGTTCGGGTGAAGCCACGGGCGGAGAAATTCCGTGTGGAGGTATTACGTAAACCAACCCCACTGATCCTGTTTTCACAGGCACTCCGCGGGCCCGAGTCAATTTCCCATTCTACGAGAATTGTGTGCCCTTTAATATGCAAAAGATGCATACTTTCTTTTTTTTTTTCTTTTTTTTTTTTTAAATGTGTATTTTACAAAAACAAAGGAAATAAGTTGTTCATTTTTGGAGGTCATACGGCTGCTGTTGCCCTTTCATATTATCCGGTTAATCAATTACTTGAAGACTAATCTATTACCAAAATAATGGAGAACAAAAGGCTCTCGGTGACACACACACACACTCTCATTAATTACCCACTTTCATTTTATTTGAAAGCCGCGTCTCAAACGGAGATATCCTAGGAGATGTATTCTCCTGCGGAAGAAGAATGCTTTCATTATGTTTCTTTTATTGCCCTACTGGATTTGTCCTTGTGCCCGTGAAGGATTGCTTCAAGTTATTGGACAGTAATCAGCAGTAAGCAGAAGCAAAAACCCAGACGTGTTTTGTTGGTCATTTCTGCTCTCACAACAATTTTCTTCATTTTTATTTATTTATTTATTTTTTTTAAGTCTGTGCTGCGCTCGTCTGTTTCACTGTGGACTACTACAAACGCAGCTTACGTCTTACAAAATGAGCGTCGAATGACACGTCGCATTTTAAGTCTGAAATGATCCCAAACTTTGGAAATTTCCTTTTCGGCTTTTTAGTAACGGAACGATTAGTTACGCAATGAATCGTTTGAGCGTGACGCCGTGCTGTGTTTAAAGGATACATCGGCAGCTATGCTGTGTTTCCCGGAGAGCTCAATGCAGCTCGGCTTACCTTGCGCGTTCATCCATATTATCCTTTGTGACTGTCGCATCAAATAGGCCGAAAATAACTGACTTGGTTATTTGATTTTTCCACTTGATAGGTCGGCCAACTATTTCTATACGGTCCATAATATGCCCCCCCCCCCCCCTTTAAGGCGCTTGGATTTGACCCTGAAGGTCGTTTGCCTACTGTGTCATTACCGACTATGAAGTGCAGCATTCCTTAATTGTATAGGAGGAATTCCGTTCATCTTGATTTTCTTTTTTAGTTCGAGTACAAAGGTGACATTTCCGGCTCGCTGCAACTATTGCCTTTGAACAGTAATCCATAAAAGTGGCCGCACGCATGCTACTCACTGTTGCCTGGCCAAGTGTCGTTTGTCACGCAGCGCTCCCAATTCAAGGTCGCGCCACGGCGGCCGCTTTGTCTGGCTAAGAGGTTAATTTGCTCGTCGGCTCCACCTCATCAACTCTGCGCACTTGAACCCCATCCCGCCCCCCCCCCCCCGTGCGAACTGCGCTCTCGCTTGTCTGGAGGGCGCCCTGGCGAGTTGTCTTGGGGGAGCGGTCAGCGATGGACTCGAGTTCCCTTTGGCTGTAAAACGCTCCACAAGTCCGGCGCATGTTTAGCTCAGGAGCGACTGAGCTAAACCGTTTCCAAGCGGGACAAATATTAGTACGAGTAATGCAAAAAAAAAAAAAAAAAAGGAGAAAAAAAAAACGGTTAGGCCACCTCGATTCACCGTATGTGTAATTTTTTTTTCTTCCTGCAGACAAGCACTTCTGGGTCCAAGGATACACTTTGATCTCGAAAGACGTGGAGGAGTGTGTGCCCGTCTTCCTGAGGCACATCGCCAACGACGTGTACGTCTGCGGCAAGACCATCAACCTCCTGAAAATATGCTGCCCTCAGGTTGGCGTCATTCTGCTCCCCGTCTTCTATCGGTGGGAATCTATGGGCGCCTCACGATTCCATCCCATTTTGAGGCTCGCGATTACATTCATTTCCGATTCAGGGGCTTACGATTCGAGTCCGATTCCGACGCATCACTACATTGGCGTACATTTTATAGTCCATGTAAAACACTGGTACCTTTTTTTTTTTTTTTTTTTAAACAAAAAAAAAAACTCAAGGAAGAGCCAGGATTTATATTTTACACGTTGACTTGGCTCCGCCATTTTGTCACGTATTAGCTTAGCTTAGCACTGACGTCTGACGTACAAACACACGTAATCGCTTTTGCATGCTTTTAGTTTTTTTTATTTAAACTCTTAAGTATTGATAATTAATACCTACGAATCGATTCAGAATCTTTTTAATACGCCGAACGACGCATCGCAAAAACGATTATCGTTCCCACCTCCATTGTCTTCCAATGTACATTTTGTCTCTAATTAATTTGATAACTAAATTCGTTTTTCATATCATCACATTTTCCCTCTTTGCCCTCACCTCGCATGGGGGGAAAAAAGCAAAACGTAATGTTTGAGCGGCTCACGGAGCGGAATTTTGCAGGCCTGTAATTTTTTAACTTACCCCATCAAATTGCAAAATATGACCTCCACTGTATTTTTATGACATCAAGCATAAAAACATCATCAGCCTTGACTTAACCCGACCATATTTCTACCCTTTGTTATATTTCAAAGCCTGTTGCATTATTTCTGCTGTTCACGTCGCTGTCATCCATTTAGAAGAAAGAAAAAAAAAAAAAAAAAAAGCCGCCGCCTGCAAGGGACGACAAATCAATATTGAGACAGAACAGGGACACTCACTGTCTCTTTCAAATCCTTATCAATACACTAACATCCCTGTGATGATGCATCGTCTGGACGTGCTGAGACTTGAGTGTGACGGATTGCAGCACACACTGCTCTGCTTTTTGTCCCCGGCCACTTTTTCCATGTTGACTCCAGATGCGCACCATCATGTGGCTCGCTCAATCAGCGACCATAACATTCGGTACGCCTGCACAGTCTAACGAGCTCCTTTACAAGAAATGTTTTAACTCGTTCACCGCAAGGCATTTTCTGACCGTCTTTTACGCTAACGTTTGAAAAAATATATAAATCAATTCCTGGGATTGAATGGCCGGACGGTGAAAAGACGAGTAAATCCGTCGATGGCATGGAATAAGTTAATAAAAAAAATTGTTTTTTTTAAAGATTTTTAATGATATGTCATGTTTAAACGACACCCAGATGGGTATTTATTCCTTTGCTTTTGTGGTTGTAGTTTAAAGTGAAAATATGCACTACAATATGTTGCCTTGTACTTACGATAACCCGAGCTGGGCATTCCGCCTATGTGACGGACCGGTTCACCTATCCGCTTATGACGGACGCCCATTTTCTTAGCCGATTGACGGGAAACTTAAAAAAATAGTCAGACTAAGCAAAGTCGGAAGCCCTTTTTTTTTCCACAAAATGGCGGATAAAAGGATAGCGGAAGGGTACCCCAGCGATAAGCGGATGGCTAATTTTTAGTAAAATGAAACACACAAAGCGATGTCTCAATCAGAAACTGTGAGTCAACTCCCCCAAACACAACTAGTTGCTTCTATTTGTGTCCCTCAACAGCGCAACCTTCAGGTGGCTTCCTGATTGGTCTTCATTTCACGTCACAATTTCGTATCGGAAACGTTTAACATTTCGGAGATTCTGAATCGACCATTTCCAGAGCAGATTTGTTTGTGAAAATCCCACTTAACACACCCAACACCGCAGGATAATCGTCTGCGGGCGACAAATGACAAATTCGTCGGCATTATTGTACGGTGATTGAGACTAATTTTGCCACGAATAGTAAAAGTCCACCCCCACCTAAAAAGGTTTGTAATTGTCTCTAGATTTCTCAAGATGGCGACAAGATTTAATGAAGCTCACTTTAACATCCTTCCTTGCCCCAAGATGGCACCAAAACATTATTTTTGTATTTGACTTTGGCTTTTGCCTTGCTTTTTGTTTTTTTTGTGAAACCATAACTTTGCCATAGGATAGTCTGCTAGCTTAACCCTTTAAGCAACGGCTATTTGAACACAAATGGTACAGATGTACACAGACTTAAAAAATGCTCACAGGCATTTAATCATTCTATCACAATGACATATTTATTTGTCATTTCGCAGAGCGTGTGAAAATGTCTGGTACTGAATGAGTTAAGGCATATATTCGTGCATCCTCTGTTTTAAAATGACGACTATCACCTCGATTTACTAAGTCAGGTGAGAAATGAGTGTTGGGAATGCCGGTATCATACTGCCCCCTGGTGGCCAAAAACAAGCATACCAGAAGGCACATAATGTGGACCCCGAATAGCTAATGGCACTTCTATTCACCTATTTAAATGGTGAAAGGTGATTTTAAATGGGACTGTTTTCACTTACTTACGGAACAAATGAAACTTGTAGCCAAAGCTATCAGCGTATTACAATCAGCTCTCAGTATGATGCGGTGCAGTTGTGTACGGTTGCAAACGCCGACCGTGGCGCAGTTAACGGAGCCAAATGAAATTGCTTTCACCCGCTCGCATTCACATTGCCCTGCGACGTGACAGTGAATGTTATTAAAATTAAATCCCTCAGTGAGGGATTATAGAATCAAACAATATGTGGCATTAAAAAAAAAAAAAAAAAAAAAAAAGGAACTAATGCAATATGCGGTGTATAATAAGGCGTCTGTTCCCGTGCGCCCGCAGCACTACATCTGCTTGTCCGAGCTTCCCGTGCCGCGCATCGCCGTCACCTTCTCCCTGCAGGAGGTGGAGGGCATCGAGAGGGACTGCGCCATGTACCGCGGCCGCATGGAGAGGATCGCCAAGCACAGCGCCGTCAGCCGGGAGGTGCAGGTATTCGGCGCGCAAACGTTCCAACATTCGCAAGTGGCGCTCGCGGGTACTTTAGTGAGCCCTCGGGGAAACTCCGGACATGATGTCACATTGACGTCATCTTTCTGTGTGACTTTGAAGGCAGATTTCTCACGTACATCTGGCCCACTTCCCGGATTACATTTGATATAGGAAATCAACCCAAACACTTTTTTTTTTTTTCAAGAATATGTTCTATGCAAGCCCACTAGTTGAAACGGGGCATTCTGATAAATATTGCGTTTGTGGAATAAGTGTTAATCCACTCATTTTTAGCCATCTCTGGGGGCGGCCATTTTGTCACTTCTGTCGACTGAAAATGACATCACAACTGCTGAGAGCTCAGGGAATGAAGTTTGTGGAATATGAGTCAAAGGGGAAGTCAACGCAAACATTTTTTTTTTCAAGAATATGTTCTATGCAAGCCCACTAGTTGAAACAGGGCATTCTGATGAATGTTTGTGGAATAAGAGTTAATCCACCCGTTTTCAGCCATCTCTGGGGGCGGTCATTTTGTCGACTGAAAATGACATCACAACTGCTCAGGGCTCAGGTAAGAACCAATCACGGCTCAGCTTTAGAAAACAGGTCAGCTGAGATTGGTTGTTACCTGAGCCCTGAGTAATTGCGATGTCATTTTCAGTCGACATAAGTGACAAAATGGCCGCCGCCTGAGATGGCTAAAAACGAGCCGATTAACTCTTATTCCACAAACGCGAAACTAATCAGAATGCCGTGTTTCAACTAGTGGGCCTGCTGGGAACATATTCTTGAAAAAAATATGTTTGGGTTGACTTCCGCTTTAAGCAGCAAAATGCACCCCTTTTTAGCCATCTCAGGGGCGGCCATTTTGCCATTTTCTGTCGACTGAATATGACATCACAACTGCTCAGGCAACGACCAATCACGGTTCAGCTTTAGAAAACAGGTCAGCCGTGATTGGTTGCGACCTGAGCCCTGAGTAATTGCGATTTTCAGTCGACATAAGTGACAAAATGGCCGCCGCCTGAGATGTCTAAAACCGAGCGGATTAACTCTTATCTCACAAACGCGAAATTAATTAATTAATTAAACTAGTGGGCCTGCATAGAACATATCCTTGAAAAAAAAAAATATATGTTTGGGTTGACTCCCTTCTTTAAAGTTCCACTCGGCTTCCATATTTTGTTGACTTTGACCCTGTCAAACGCATGTTGTCGAAGCGCGATTGCTGTTTTTTATCGTCGCAGGCCCAGCGAGCGGAGGAGGCGCGCCAGGATCTGATCAATCAGGTCAGAGCGTCGGCAGCCAAAACCCTGGAGAGCATTCGCGGTTCGTCTTTCACACACACACACACACACACACAGCATGTCTAATATGTTTTGATATGCAGCCTCATCCTCTCTTGCCCCCGTTGACAGTACCTCAATCCAGCTAGCTCCCGTTCCGTGTCGCGAAGCCACGTTAGCCACGTCGACTTGCGACTTTAAGTGTGCGAGGCCAATCGCACGCCGCAATCTTTTTGACTAAGGCTTCCGGCGCTCAATTCGAATCACCTCGCGCACTTTTATTTTTTTTTATTATTTTTTTTTTTTGGGGCGGGAATCAAACTCCCCACGTCATTTAAGCACCTTGAAAAGATGCCAGGCAAAGTCGGCCGGCCCCGGTTCCCTTTTGACGCGCCTCGGCGCCATCATGTTTGTTTGAGGCAGATGGCGATGCCTTTTGATGTGCTGCCTTGCGGGGGCCCTCGCGCCCAGGCCCAAGCGGCTCACGGCGCTCTCCTTCATCTCCCGCAGGGCGCCAGGTGTCCCAGCGTCTGGCGGAGGAGGCCAGGAAAAGGGAGCGCTTCCAGGAGATGAAGCAGCACCTGCAACAGGAGCAGGAGGTATCTTTTCGGGAAAAGGATGAACATTGGCGATAATAATGATCGTTATTATAATTATAGTAATTCAAGCGGGGGCGTCCAAAAAAAAAAAAAAAAAAAAAAGAAGAGGAGGGCCACTCGGAATGTTATGGAACATGATCAAACCGATCCAGTTGCTGGAGGTAAAAATGTTTTTGGGGGGGGGGGGGGGGGGGAGGGGGGGGGGGGAGAGAGAAAAAAAAAGTCAAAATCTCAGCTTGCTTTTGCTGTTGACAAACCGAAAGTTGTTAGCATTAGTGCGGTTTAAAGAAAAAAAAAAAAGGGAAAATAAAGAAATTGCGCAATGTCTTGAGGCAAATTGCTTTACATTGTGCAAAATTTAAAAAAAAAAAAAAGTGACAAATTTTCATTTACTTTTCATTATATCAAAAAAAAATAATACGGTTATATCCTGTAATGATAAACTTTTTTTTTTTTTTTTTTTTCATTTTTATTTTCAAAGAATTATGCTGTGTTTTGGCCTGTACTTTGGACACTCCTGGTTTGAACTTTTGAATCAACCCAAAACGGTGGTCCCAAAACAGTCTCATTTCAAACTCACCTTCCAACATGAACCCTTAAAAATACAAGCTCCTAGAGTGCATGCGCCACATCCAGAGAAAAGTTATTAGTTTCACAAATAACATAGGCTAGCTTCTTGGCTTTGTCTAACGTCAATATTCTTTCTTGAGACCAGTTCCTTTTTTTAGTTGGGGCTTTTGGCCACAAAAAAAAAACAACAACAAAAAAAAACACGAATAGCTGAATTTTTCAGTGTATTTCGGATCCCCCAAAAAATGAAATTGTCAGACAATATTTCCGGTAATGTTATTGCATGCACACAAGACGTCTCACTGTACGATGCGCGACTTACTGCCGCAGTGGCGCAGCGTGGCCAAGAAGAAGCAAGAGGAAGACGACTTCAGTTTTGCCAGAGAGCTGAGGGACCGGGAGAAGAGACTTCAGGCGCTCGAGGAGCAACTGGAGCAGAGGGCCAGGTCTGACTGCTTATCGATCGCTGATTGGATCACTCCTGGTTTGCGTTCGCAAATGTCACGCAATCACTTTTTGTGTGGAGCCCTTCCATGCACACTGGTCGCCTGCTATTTCAAAGTCGCTTTCGCCTGTATTAATTAATCCAAATTTAAAAAAATATTGGTAACCCTTTCACACGTTAATTATGATTTATCGTTATCATTTGAAATATAAATATATTTTTTTAGATGAATTAATACGGGCGAAAGCCACTTTTAAATAGCCGCCCACTGTAGTGAGCACTTTGCACGAAAAGGGGTAAAAAATGTCTTCATACGCTCCGATTCCACCCTGCTCTAAAAATCTCTTTTAACCCTAGCCAAGGTCGAAATGGTTTTTTAACCTCCATAAATTCCTGTTCGTTCTCGTTGGAAAAATCGAAAATGTGAAATGGTGTTGCCCGGATTTCGCAACCCTTTCCTCTTCATGTGCACGCGACTCGCAACTACAGGAAGGAGCTGATGGCCCAGTACGGCCGCCTGTCCGAAGAGGCGGCCAGAAAGGAGCGGCGGGCCTTGTGGAGGGCGCAGAGAACCAGGTTGGACGAGGCTCGGGCTCGCTTCTTCGCCGATGACCGGCGGGAGTTGCAGGTGTGTTGCTCGCGCGCGAGGCCGGTAAATGAGGACGCCTTAGCGAGCGGATGTCGCGTGACTGCTTCCCAGGCCGTCTTGGAGAAGTGTCCGTTGGGCCAGGGGGGACCTCCAGCGTCACCACCTCGGCACCTGCCACCGCAGGTATGACGTCGTGGCCCGTCTTTGTCCATATTGCGCGCCTTAAAAACGGAAGTCAACCCCCCCCCCCCCCAATTTTTTTTTTTTCCCCTCAATATGTTCTATGCGGGCCCACTAGTTGAAACAAGGCAATAGGATTCATATGAATTATAAGATAAGCGGCAAATTGTACCCGTTTTTAGTCATCTCGGGGCGGGGGGGGGCGGCCATTTTGTCACTTCTGTCGACTGAAAGTGAAAGCTACGCTCTAAAAACGGTTGTGTTCAAGATAACCCAATTCTGGGTAAAAAATGGACCGATTCACCAGTTGGGTCAATAAAACCTAATCCTAAACTCAAGTTTAAAAAAAAAAAAATGGCAGTTTTGCGCAAAACAACCTCAAAAAATTGGGCCGTTTTGTTCAAAACAAAGCAAGAAAGTGGGTCAAATTGACCCAAATTAGTGAATCGGTCCATTTTTGACCCAAAATTGGGTTAGTTTTTAGAATGTACAATCAGCAAAATTGTATAAAATAAAATCATGAACTATTCCACTCTGTGATGTGAACCGTGTACACACTTTCACTTTTTGAGTTGAACTGCTGAAATAAAACAAGTTTCTCACAATATACACATTCATGCGATATGTATTAGGCATGTATTGAAATCTTCATTTCTTAATATAAATATTTAAAAAAAAAATAGCCCCTAAAAGAAGTCTGGCACTCTGCTGAAAAAGGATCACTTTGAAGCCGCATATAAGAAAAACATGAGTTGACATTCATTGAAACACCAAAAATCAAATACATTTCATCTTTGCAGGAAATTCCCTCAGCGCAGTTAGCGGAACCCAAACCGGAGAAGCCTGAAGAGAGGGAAGAGTCTCACACTGTGGCCTCTGCCGCCTTCATCTCTGGCGACTTCCTCCCCGACTCGCCCAACCTCGGCGGCAGCAAGCAGGGCGAGACGGCGGCGTCCGTCCCCGAGGCGTGTCCCACGGCGCGGCTGATCGATTACGACTTCAGCGCCCCCTTCAGTCCGCTCCGGGGAATCGCCGGGCGGCGATCCCCGGCCCGGCCGCCGCCGCCGCCTGCTTGCGGCTCCGCCGTGCTGCGGCCTGAGGTGATGCACGAGCATCCGTCCTTCTCCGTTGGGGAGAACCTCCCCGCCGCCGCCGCCGCCGCCGCCGCCAGCCCCTTTGGCCACGTTTCCAAATCCAGCTTCGCCCGGGAGGAGCCTCCAAATGTATCCCGAGCGAACGGGCCGCCTTCTCGGGGTGCGGCGCTGCTGGGCCGAGGCGACGCTTCTGTCCTTGTGGCGCAAGACGGCGGCGCGGCGGTCAAAGACGAAGATGCTGCTGGTGCTTTGGCGCCGGATAAAGTCGCCGCGCTGTCTAATCGCAGTAGGCGCCGTTCTTTAGATGTGCCGCCGAACCTGAACTCGCCGCGTCCCTCAGATTCGCACATGGAGATCGGCCGGCACGCCCACGGCCACGCCTCCGACGCCCACATCAAAGTGGGAGGGAACGTTTCCGAGTTCTCCTCCCCGCTCCCGGTCCGAAACGTCCACGGCCACGCCTCCGACGCCAACATCAAAGTGGGAGGGAACGTTTCGGAGTTCTCACCCCCGCTCCCGGTCCGAAACATCCACGGCCACGCCTCCGATGCCAACATCAAAGTGGGAGGGAACATTTCGGAGTTCTCCTCCCCGCTCCCGGTCCGAAACGTCCACGGCCACGCCTCCGACGCCAACATCAAAGTGGGAGGGAACGTTTCAGAGTTCTCCTCCCCGCTCCCGATCCGAAACGTCCACGGCCACGCCTCCGACGCCAACATCAAAGTGGGTGGGAACGTTTCGGAGTTCTCCTCCCCGCTACCGGTCCGAAACGTCCACGGCCACGCCTCCGACGCCCACATCAAAGTGGGAGGCGACGTTTCGGATTTCTCCCCCCCGCCGCCCGTGCCCAGCCTCCACGGCCACGCCTCCGACGCCAACATCAAAGTGGGCGGCTTTGTCTCCAACGTGTCCCAAGCCAGACCCCGATGGAGTAAGCACGGCCACGCCTCCGACTCCGCCCTTCAGGTCGGCTGCGTGGTGTCCGGCTCGGCGCCGGCCTCGACGCCGTTGCCCGGAAACGGCCAAGGCCACGTCTCGGACTCCAGTTTGGGCGCCGGCTGCGTTGTCACCCGGAGCGACCCGCTTCCGTCCCCGCTGCCGGGCAGTCAATACGGACACTCCTCTGATTCTGCTCTGGGGGTGGGCTGCGTGGTGTTGGGCGCCGCGCCGGGAGGCCAACATGGTAGGGCTGCTCGATTATGGGGGAGGGAAATTACGATTATTTTGGTCATAATTGAAATCATGATTACGCAAACGATCATTTTTTTGTTTTGGTACAAAACAAGAAAATGTTTCAACGTCAAATATATAAAGACAAATTCATTTCTTTGAAACACTATAATTATGTAAGCAAAATTCATCAAATTAGTATAAAACAACAACAACAAAAAGTAAATGTATGTTTTCCTTGTGTCAACAAACATAGTGCGTCGGATAGAAATGCATATTAAGAATCTCTTTTTACGATTGTGCCAATTTTGTAATCGCGGGGTGTCGTAATCGTCATTGAATTTCGATTCTTTGCACAGCCCTCCAACACGGTAACCCGTCGCCGGGAGACGCGTTTGAGGCGGAGGGGAAAGCGGATCGCAACGGGGATGCCACAGGTATTGAAATGAAACCATCATTTGGCTTTTTACAACCAGTCGCTCTGGCCAGCAAGCCGACGCGATCCAAAGTCAAAAGATTGATGGAGCGCTAATCGTGTTCTACTGTCGACAGCCGCGGCGTCAGACGCGCACGGCCAGCAGGTGGGGAGCGCCGGAGAGAAGTCCGAGCAAGAATATCTCCTGGCCTTGTCCGCGCAGTACCAGGTGGAGCGCTACGAGGACTGCTCCGACCTCATGGGTCCGTCACGAGCGAGCTTGCGAAGAAAGCTTTACAATCGTGTTTGAAGCCTCACTATCGTTTGCGACTTGGAAGTACTTTTTCAAACAAACGCCTCACTGCAAACTAGAGATAGACCGAGATGTTTTTTTTTGTTTTTTTTCCAGACCCACACCGATTATGAGTAGTCAATGAGGCCGATCGCCGATATTTGGAGCCGATATTCATTTTCAGTCAAAAGGAAAATATTGGCATCAAATTCGAAAGAAAAATTGATTCTTAACTTTGTTGCAACGTCTTTAAGCATGTTTAGTGAACAATGTTTCAGGTTTGCGTAATGTCGATTTTTTTTTTTTTTTTTTTTTAAGAATTTTTTGACAATATGCATCTCTTATAAAATTCTGACAAAAAGTTCAGGGAGCAGCCGGACTTGTCAGCATGTCTTAAAAATGATAAATGAAAACGTAAAGAATAGCTCCATGTAGTTTTCTACAGTAAATGAAAATTCTTGAAAAATGACAGAAATGTTAAACCTTCACATATCTTTCTTTTGATTCCCACAGTTTTGAATTGATTGATTATCGGCCCGCAGAGTTTTGAAAAAAAAAAAAAAAAAAAGGCCGAGGCCAAATATCGGCGGCGATAATCGGATAATCGGTCTATCCCTACTGGAAACTCGATGATGTTTGGCGGGAGGATCCATTTGGCCCTTGCTGATTGCTACTTGTCATCTTTTTGTCGCAGCGTCGCCCCCCGAGTGTCAGCTGCTCAAGCAGGTCACCCGGGGCCCCTGGCGCCCCCCCGGCGAGCCGGCCCCGCGCCACGCCGCCGGCGCCACGTCGGTGCGGCTCAGCGAGATGGTCTCCCTGCCGGTTCTGATCAAACACTCGGTCACCGCCCCGCTCATCACGCAGTGAGTAGCAAAAAACGATAATTGCCTACAGATGCTATATGATGGAGGCAAAGTGCTACTTTCCTAAATGAAGCTCCTCAATTCACTTCAGTGTAGTTTCTTGACACCCAGATGCCGCGAGATGGCAGCAAAGCACTGTATCGTGTCTAAATGAAGCTCCTTAACTCACTCTCACGCCAAGGTGCCACAAGTCGGGCAAAGCATTACTTTTGTCCAAATAAAGCTCCTCAACTCGGTTCAACATAGTTTCTTGGCACCAAGATGCCACCACGGGGCAGCAAAGCACTACCTTTGTCTAAATAAAGCTCCTCAACTGGTTTTAACATTGTTCCTTGAAAACCAAATGTCATAAGACGGCAGAAAAGTACTGTTTTTTTTTTTGTTTTTTTTCTTCATTGTTTTTATTTGTTACCATCCGCTTGGTAAAATAATTTATTTGATATTTAATTCATATGACTGAGCAACCACATTCATTCCTATGTCCATGAGTTCCATTTTGCTGTTCCCTCTTTGATATTGCTGCTTTTCTAAAAAAAAAAAAAAAAAAAAAAATAGTGGGTTTATTTCACTGGGTTCGAGGGTTCGATTCCCGGCCAACGCAGTTGCTTTTTTTTTTTTTTTTTTTTTTTTTTATTTCTCTTCTCTTCTCTTCTTTTCTTTCCTGCTGCTGTCAAGAGTGTTTGATTGTCATTTTCATTTGTGTCCTTGCTCTTCTCCGCCTGCAGCGTGTCGCTGGTGAACAAAGCGGTGGTGGACTACTTCTTTGTGGAGTTGGGAGTGGAGCGACACTTTGAGGCGCTGCGCCACTTCCTGCTGATGGACGACGGCGAGTTTGCGCAGTCGCTCAGCGATCGGCTCTTTGAAAAGGTCAGGCCCGCTCGAGCTTTTCCTTTACGGGCGCGGACGAGCTCGCGTGGGACAATGAGCTGCCACATGTCGCAGATGGAATGGCCGCCGCGCCGCGATACAGCTGCATGCATTTTTTTTTTTTCCGTTTACTTGCATTTTGATGAATGGATAAAAATCACGTTAAGTAGTCCCGCTTATTCCAATTTTTGCTCATATTTTTGATGTCATTTATATTGCTGGGTTTTTTTTGGCAGGATTGTGCAGAAATTGTGTGTGACAGTTAAAATGTAAAAAATAAAATAAAAGGAGAGAGCCGGTGAAATGCCATTAGACAAGACAATAATGTTGTTAATGGAAATCATGATATGGAAAAAAGGGACAATTGTCAAGAATGAAGAGCAAAATATTACAAGAAAAAGCCAGTTTTTACAAAAGTCAATCAAAATCATACTACTACAAAAATGCTGCAAAACAAGAGTAAAATTGTAATTTGGAAGCCAAAAAGCATAGATTTTATTATAAAATTGAACAATATCGCAAAACGGGATTTTTTTTTTAATGTTACAAGAGAAAAAGCCATCGTATGAGCGAGAAAAGAAATTCAAATGAAATGTTTATTATGAGCAAAATGTAAGGAGGAAAAAATGCAGGAAAAAACACTACAGGGAATTCTATATTACAAGTAAATACTTGCAATATGATGAGGGAAAACATGGTGGCAGTTATTTTCTGAGCAAAGCTGATTTTAGGGCGGGGAAATTTGTTTAAAAGAAAAAAATTCAATTCATGGAAAATTCACCCAATGCCAGGGACGTTTTTTTCATGCCTTTTATGAATCCGGACCTTCAATGCCATTATTTCTCATTTTGGATTTTCCTTTCACATTTTAGGGTAAAAGAGGCTCTGAAAATGGCTGGCGCCGAATGAGTTCAAACAATCCAACATTTCCGACAATAAAGGGAAAAATGCTGCAAAAATAAAAAGAGTAAAAAAGTACTCGCCACTTGAAGAACAAAATGGCGGCCTTCCGAAAACCCTTTTGTGCGTTCAACATGTTTAAAGTGCTGTCGAATAAACGGCGGTGTGTGTGTGTGTGTGTGTGTGTGTGTGTGTGTGTGTGTGCGTGCGCGTGTGGTCCTCCCAGCTGGGCAGCGGGCAGACGCCCGGCGAGCTGCTCACCCCGCTGGTGCTCAACTCCATCCTCAGCAAGGCGCTGCAGTACAGCCTGCACGGCGACACGCCGCTGGCCGCCAACTTCACCTTCGCGCTGCGCTACCTGCCCGACACCTTCCACCCGCACGCCCCCGACTCCCTCAACTGCCTGGAGCTGCGCTACAAGGTGACGTAGGATACAATTCAATGCTCGACGCAAAACGGTAAACCCTTCGAGAAATGACCATTGAATGAAAATGGTACAGCATCACTTGTACACAACAATACTCGCCGGCATATATTCTTTATCCTCTGCCCCGAATGGCGGATATTGTTGCTGTTAAGTTGCAACCGTCTTGGTCGTGTTTCACCATTAACTCATTCACTGCCATTGACGTGTTTATTTGTCTTTTCTCACTCCAGCCATTCGATCCCACGAATTTGTTGATATTTTTTTCCCCCAAAATTTTCAAACGTTAGGGTCAAAGAGGGTCTGAAAATGTCTGGCAGTGAATGAAAACAAAAATGTTCCATTTTCTCAGTGTGAAATATAAAAGTCACAATAAAACTAATAGAAGTTACCAAAATAAGTGTTATGAGAGAAAATATATATCATAAGAAAGTTTACATTTTATGAGACTGACGTCCAATGGCAAAAAAAGCAGCATTTGAGAAGAAAATTGCTCACTAGTTGCACTAAAAACTTTTTTTTTTCTGCTTATGAACACAAACAATGCAGCATCACATGCAGACAGACAACATCCAACAACACCGCAAAAAAATTACTATTACTACTGCTTAGTTGTGACGGTCTAGTGGTGCGCCATGAAATCTCGTATTATATTGGACTGTAATCCTGTATACTGCCCCCTGATGGCCAGAAATTTAAATCCACCCATTTTCCGAACCGCTTATCTCAAAATTAAAATGCGAAAACTCTTTTTAAGTTCTTCCCATTGTATTAAATGGTTATTTTTTTGCGTGTTTTATAAAAGTACAATCCTGTGGTGTGCTATGTTCCCTTGCGCGTGTGCGCCCCCAGGTGGCCTGGCCGCTCAACATCGTCATCACCGACAGCTGCATGAACAAGTACAACCGGCTGTTCTCCTTCCAGCTGCAGCTCAAGCACATGGTGTGGAGCCTGCGCGACGTCTGGTTCCACCTCAAGAGGACGGGTGAGCGCACCGTTGCATTCTGGGAAAAATTTCCCCCCCCCCCCCCCTCCACTTTGTATTCACAGAGACCATTAGCCTGCCGTTTTTCCCTCCCTTTCGCGCTGGCGCGGCCATCTCCATCCGCCGCTATTGATTAGTGCGACGGCGCTCGGACCGCTTAGCAGCCGTATAGAAAATAGCGTCGCGCTGGATATTGATTGTTATCACTCAGAATGCCGCGGGAGGGGGGGGGGGGCATGTGGATGGCCATGTTTGAAAGGATCAAACGCAGCGCAAACGTGTAAGAAAACGCCATTAAGATTGATTTCGGCCCCACCGGAAAATAATCATCGGGAAATGTCAGACGCCATCAGAGGCCGAATGAAATGTCACCACGCTTTTTTTTTTTTTTTCTTTTAAGGACTCGGAAGTAAACATGAAACGTTTGAATTTAACGTATTTTCCAAATGGGGGGAAATTGCAATACAGGGGGAGTTGGTTGTGCATGCCAATTACGTTCAAACTCGTCTTAAATGCCTCCGATGGACCCTGATGAAGTTCAGCTGTTCGGACGGGTGTGTCGACTTTTTATAAGCGGCGTATTGGGTAGCGATGACGATGATAATAATAATAGCGTGTGGTCCACTGTGTGCGTGTCAGCGGTGGTGAAAGGCGCGGGCCGCTCGGTGCAGTTCCGCCAGCTGCAGCTGTACCGGCACGAGATGCAGCACTTTGTCAAGGTCATCCAAGGTTACATCGCCAACCAGATCCTGCAGGTGTCGTGGAGCGAGTTCACCACCAAGATGGCCGCCGCCTGCGACCTGGACGCCATCCACCGCACGCACGCCGATTACCTCAACAGGGCCATTTTCAGGTCGGTCGACTTTCTTTCGATACAGCGTCGAGGGGGCGGAGCCTGCCAAGATGAAGGCAAATCTGCAGGGAATAGGGAAAAAAAAAAAAAGTGTTGTAATTGCCTACATATTCCACAAGATGGCGTCAAAGCACAATAAGCACAAAGTTCAGTGGGCTTTGAAGCAAGAAATCATGATACACAAATATGTCATTATTGTAAGTTTTTATGATGAAAAAAAATTTTAAAAGTGTATTTATTTCATTTTTAAAATTTTTTTAAAAAATTGGTTCCCAGGGCTCTACTGACCGAGAAGGCCGCTCCGGTGATGAACATCATCCACAGCATCTTCAGCCTCATCCTCAAGTTCCGCGCGCAGCTGATAGCACTTCCCTGGGCCAGCCAGCAGGGGGAGGCGGTGCACCCCAGCTTCATCGCCATGCAGCAGTCATACAACACCTTCAAGTACTACTCGCACTTCCTCTTCAAAGGTGAGCCCCGTGTCCGCGTCGTCCGTGCTCGGCGTCAGGGAGCCATCGGCTGACCTTTGTTGTTGTTGTTGTCGTCGTCGTCGTCGTTCAGTGGTGACCAAGCTGGTGAACAGAGGCTACCAGCCTCATTTGGAAGACTTCCTCCTGCGCATCAACTTCAACAACTACTACAAAGACTCTTGACCGTCTTTACGGCAACGATGGCCACGGCGGTGTACATGTGCTGACAGTACATGTATGGATTGATTTTAACTGATGTCATTGAGATGCCGCGGACAACGTCACGTGTCTGATCATGGTTTCGAGCATTTGCCCGCATAAATCACTGTATTTGTACAAATAATAATAAAGTACAGTAATAGAGATTTGTGTTAAAGACTCCATACTTCAATTCATTGTTGTATCTGACGTAAAAGGTCAAGGTTGAAAAATGTCATTTGTTCTTATTTGTTTTGGTTATAAGCACAGGAAATAAACATGAAAAAATTAGCCTAACTGTTAATTGGCAAAATATTACTGATTAGGTGCTTTATATTTAAATGGTTTACATGATTTTTTTTTTCCTGATTAAAAGGTTTATTTCATGTTAATATTTTTCATTATTGTTAAAAGTTATGTTTATTTAAAGTACTTCGTTATTGAAGAATTAATTTGAATGTAATTTTCATCAACAAATTTGTGCTAAGTTGACATTTACACAAGTTTATGTATTCATACTTTGTTTAGATCATGATTTATTTCATATTTAATTGCGTAAGTACTAGAAATAGCATGCTTTAATTGAAAATGGAAAATACAGGGTTCTTACAATACAATATAATTTTATTTATGTATAGCGCATTTTCTGCAGATCCCTGCCCTCGGTTTCATCTCACACGGGAACAAAGCAAATCCAGTCATTCCAAAGGCGACTGATCTTATTATTGTTTTTAATCCGTCAACAGCACACAGGAGCAGTCATACAGATCACATTGAAGAGAGTTCTACAAAATAAAACAAACAAGAAGTTGCATCGCACAAATGTTTCATTTCCCGGGACATGTCATGCAAGCTAACTGTCGTCATGTCCAACGACGCAAGGATGGAATGTTTAATTCATTCATTAGTGCAATCTGTAGCCTTCGAATTTTATTTTCACAACACAGATTTAACCCTTTTTTTTCGTGTGCAAAATATACATGAGTGAAGAATTTCAAGTACAGTGGTACCCTGCAGGCCACGCCCCTTGAAGGACACACGACTTCAATGACATACGGTAATTGCATTTTGTAAATGCAGGTCATTTCTTGAAATTGTTATGTTTTGGGATGATGAGATTTTTGAGGAAACGGAATGAATTCAACTCCTAAATCAAGGTACCACTGTAGTAAAATGTACACACATAAGCATGAAACTATATATGTAAGTAAAAAATAGATGTAAACCTACGCAGAGGATTCGTCACCATCAAGTGGAGCTATCAAGACATTTTAATGAGTGTTGATGGGATGCTATAGCAAATGGTACCACTAGGGGGTGCTCAACAGCTGATCCTGAAGGAGTGCGATGTTTCTCCCGTACACCGGGTGGCAGTAATCTAGCTTCTTATCTGCAAAGAAACCCCTAAAGACAAAACCAAAGCTAGCGTAATTCATCGCTTCCGTAGAGGTGTTTTATCACCCAACTGCACAAGTGGAGACGTTAATTCCTACAACTGCATTTTAAAAGAACTTTTATCAACAAATTACAATTTTGTATTACAGTAAATGTGTTGATGTCTAATAGAAATAAAAACGTTTCCTTTGCTTTGTCCGAAAATTGGTTTGCAAGTCGGCAGCTATGCTATTAGGTCATCCTTTTTTTTTTTTTTCTCACAAGACAGCGATTATATATTGTTGAGTATTTTTAATTAATAGGACCTCAAGCTTTACAGAAGAAGTGTTTAAAAATATTTTTGGGAATGAATTTAGCTTTTTAATTGCGGCGCTGCGTCTTACTCAAGGAGAGCTGAAAATGTAAGATTGAATTAAAAAATTTGAGTCTACTACAATTTGAAAGAAAGCCGTCCACAATCATGTGACTCGTGACTCAAATCCTGCCACTGGTGCAAATCGACAATGCTTCTTTTTCATTGGCTAGAACAATTCTTCTGCACGCGTGGTATGTTGCAGTTGTACGCCGGCACCCTCTAGTGGTACGCAAATAATCACTCACTAAATGATGATCAAACTGCGCAGAACGTTCCAATGTCATGTAAAATGTAACATTTTAGAATTCTTTTTTTTTAATTCAGTACAGTACATTTTTAAGCAGTTCCATTGTATTTCACTTTTGAGTACAATACATTTCATCATTTTTGACCAACGCTTAGTGTCAAAATTCCAGCTCAAACCGGCTCGAGCTTTTACCAAACAGGACTCCCAAGCCGATTGGGGTGACGTTTACGTTCATGCGAAACAAATAAAAAGAGATCAATAAGGTGACACCTGAAAAGTACCATGTTGAGGTTCCAGCAGTGGAAAAACACGCTGGAGTAAAATCCAATCCCGGTTGTTTGGACTTTTTCTTTGGACTAGGCCTCCGACTCCAAATCCTCGAGTCCGTCCCCGTCGGTCGTGTCGTTGCTCTCGGCGTCCAGCAGCAGGAATTTGCCGTCGTTGGTGAGCGGCATGTTCTTCATCAGCTGGGCCAGAGCCGCGGGGTCCTGCCAACAAAATCAAATCGCACTAGAAACCCTTCCTTGAATACGGCTCATTTTGCAACCACGTGGTTTTGGATTTTTCATGATATTTAGAATAGACATCGAATATTGCTGCGCTGTGCCACAAAGACTGATTCTGCCAAAACAAACCAAAACGTCTTTCTCGTTTTTTTTCATTCTTTATCAGCAGTCCCACACGAATTATTTCCTGAGCAAAAAGCAGAAGGAAACAAGCTTTTTGTGATATGGAAAGCAAAACGGTGACTTTGTCGCTCTAAACAAAAACGAGATCGAGAAAGGGCTTTTCATGGCAAAAGAATCATTTATTTAGAGATAAATTAATAATGTCATCTACAATTTCAAACTAAGGTGAAAAGTTGAGTACTGCGTTGGCCGGGAATCGAACCCGGGTCAACTGCTTGGAAGGCAGCTATGCTCACCACTATACCACCAACACTGTGGGAAAACATCTGGAAAGAGTGTCTTATTTTGAAATTGCTCCTATTTAACTAGTTTTTGTTATATAGTAGAACTTTTCTTTATTTAAACACACCCCGAAAGAACAAAAGTTAAAAAAAAAAGAGGTTTGTGGTGCTGGTTTTTGTTATATAGTAGAACTTTTCTTTATTAAAAACACACCCCGAAAGAAAAAAAGTGAACAAAAAGAGGTTTGTGGTGCTAAGATTTAAAATTTAAAAAAAAGAAAAACCATGGAAAAAAAAGTGGTAAAATGTGAACTTCACAGAAAGAGATAAAAAGTCATCTCTGCGTTGGCCGGGAATCGAACCCGGGTCAACTGCTTGGAAGGCAGCTATGCTCACCACTATACCACCAACGCCGTTGCTCTGCATGTGTGGAATGTTGCAAAAGAGTCTGCAGCATGCCTCAAGCCACGTACACACCAGTCACTTCATTAGGTACACCTTTACCATCGAATTCATCGGCATGCACAAAGACATACAGACCAAAAATCCTCACAAATGAAATGGTGCCAAATGAAAATGTTTTTGGGGGGGGGGTTGTCCGGGGGGAAAAAAAAAAAAAAAAGCACATGCGTTGGCCGGGAATCGAACCCGGGTCAACTGCTTGGAAGGCAGCTATGCTCACCACTATACCACCAACGCACTGAAAGCAGATGTGGAAAGTTTGGAAGAGGGGAACACATGTGAAACATTACGTAATTCCTCGTGGCTCAGTGAGGGAGAAAATACTCGGCACGCCTGAATGACGTGGCAACTGCAAAATAAGTCACGCTTTCCAGATGTTCTCATACAGCGTTGGTGGTATAGTGGTGAGCATAGCTGCCTTCCAAGCAGTTGACCCGGGTTCGATTCCCGGCCAACGCATGTGCTTTTTTTTTTGCTTTTTATTTTCCCCCGGACAATTCCGCCCAAAACATTATTTGGTACGAGTATATGATTTCATTTTGTTTGTCAGGATTTTTGGTTTGTTTGCTTTGTGCATGCTGATTAATTAGTTGGTAAAGGTGTACCTAATGAAGTGACTGGTAGGTGTGTTTCTAATTTTCCACACTTGCACACATGCAGCGTTGGTGGTATAGTGGTAAGCATAGCTGCCTTCCAAGCAGTTGACCCGGGTTCGATTCCCGGCCAACGCAGAGATGACTTTTTATCTCTTTCTGAGAAAGTTCACGTTTTTCCACTTTTTTTCCCATGTTTTTTTATTTTTTTTAATTTTAAATCTTAGCACCACAAATTCTCTTTTTTTAAAACTTTTTTTCTTTCAGGGTGTGTTTTAACAAAGAAAGGTTCAACTATATAACAAAAAGTAGTGGGTTTAATAGGGGCAATTTCAAAATAAGACACACTTTCCAGATGTTTTCACAGTGTTGGTGGTATAGTGGTGAGCATAGCTGCCTTCCAAGCAGTTGACCCGGGTTCGATTCCCGGCCAACGCATCTGCTTGTTGTTTTTTTTTCCCCCCAGACAATTCCCACCGAAACATTTTTTTTTCCGTACGAGAATATTATTTCATTTCATTTGTCAGGATTTTTGGTTTGTTTACCTTTGTGCATGCCGATGAATGAATGTTGGTAACCTAATGAAGTGACTGGTGGGTGTGTTTCCAAATTTCAACACTTGCACACAAGCAGCGTTGGTGGTATAGTGGTGAGCATAGCTGCCTTCCAAGCAGTTGACCCGGGTTCGATTCCCGGCCAACGCACAGATAACTTTTTCTCTCTTTCTGTGAAGTTCACATTTTTCCACTTTTTTTCCATGTTTTTTCTTTTTTTCAATTTTAAATCTTTGCACCACAAATCCCCTTTTTTTAACTTTTTTTTTTCCTTTTGGGGTGTGTTTTTAATAAAGAAAAAGTTCTATATAGTTAGGGGCAATTTAAAAATAAGACACACTTTCCAGATGTTTTCACACAGCGTTGGTGGTATAGTGGTGAGCATAGCTGCCTTCCAAGCAGTTGACCCGGGTTCGATTCCCGGCCAACGCATTTGCTTTTTGTTTTTTTTTTCCCCCCAAACAATTCCCACCGAACCATTTTTTTTTTCCGTACGAGAATATTATTTCATTTCATTTGTCAGGATTTTTGGTTTGTTTACCTTTGTGCATGCCGATGAATGACTTAGCTAATGAAGTGACTGGTGAGTGTGTTTCCAAATTTCCACACTTGCACACACAAAGCGTTGGTGGTATAGTGGTGAGCATAGCTGCCTTCCAAGCAGTTGACCCGGGTTCGATTCCCGGTCAACGCATGTGCTTTTTTTTTTCTCTCTCTCTGAAGTCCACATTTTCTACTTTCTTTTTTTTTCCCCCATTTTAAACCTTAGCACCACAAATCCTATTTTTCAATTCCCAGCAAATGACTTCTTTTGGGATGTGTTTTTAATGAAGAAAAGTTCTACTATATAACATAACATTAAAAACTAGTTTTATATACTAGTGGCTGTTAAATAGGGGATGCCGCATGGTTGTCACCATAAAAAAAATAAAAAAAGAAAAAAAATTATATATTCATATATGAACACTACAAATAACATATAGAAATAACAAATTTCCAGTTAGGGGCTCAGAAAAGATTTTAACCATAGACTTGTTGTTGTGACACACTTCTTCCGGAATGCAAGCGATAGGACCAAGGTGGGGCGCAAGATTAAGGCCAACGCGTCACCGTTTCCTCTCAACGTCACTGGACGACGTCATCGCAAACTCACCTTCTTCGCCTCTGTAATATCCTTAGCCAAACTCATGGTGTAGCATATCTGTAGCCAGAGCGGAGATGTGACATTTTAGCAAGGCGCGATTGATGTGAACGTACAAATGGAGCAAATCAAAGTGGCACCTTCTCTCCCTCGGTGTTGCTCTCAAAGACAAAGGCGCTAAAGGAGGGCTCGCCGCCTTCGTCGCGGTCGTCGTCGTCGTCGTCGTCGTCTCCGCCGCCGCCGCCGCTCCAGTCGTGGCCTTCCACCACCAAGCCCATCAGCCTGCTGTTCTCCTGGTGGGCCGCAAACTGACACACCTCCCCCAGCTGGAACTGGAAAGACAAGACCCAATGATTACGCCATGGCGCCAACGCTCCAAGGAAAAAGGCCAACCGGTCACGTGACTTACACTTATTCTTGTGACTTGCGTCTGAGGGTCGATCAATCTATTAAAGCATACAAAAAAAAAAAAAAAATGAGAAATCGGATCCTTTGCCTGCACTCCGCCAAATGTGCTCCCGCCGACTTTCAAAACAAAACAATTCCACCGCGCTTCAGCTGCCGCTTTAAATGTGTTTTAAATTCGAGGAATTCACACATTCAGAAGTGGCTTTAAATCATAGCAGGAATATAAGTCATTTTTGTATCATTTCGATTCTTGAAAATGTTTATTTAACTTTAAAAGTACTTACATTTGAGTTAGTTTGGTATTTAAATTTGAATTTTTTAAAATTATTGTACTTTAATTTTTTTTCAAACTTTAAATTCTTGAGACGTCTTTTTATTATAAGGTGCTTGAATATAAATAAAGTACTTTTGTGTCCTTTAAATAGTTGAAAATAATTGTTTTTATTTTTAAATTGGTTGAATTCTTAACATTTTGGAGTACTTTAAATTCTTAAAAATATTTTTTTTTTCATTAAAAGGTACCTGACCTGATGTATTTTTTGTTTTTTTTGTAATGTTGAAAATGCTTATTTTTTATTTTAAGAAACCTTTATAAAACATTTTTGCATGCTTTAAGTCCTTAAAAATGAAAAAAAAAATATACACGGTGGCTTTTATTTGTTTTACTTTTCTTCTTTGAGATCTTGTAAAGATTTCTTCCCCTTTATTTTTCATGCATCCATTTTTTTCTTTTTCTGTGCGTAAACCACTATTTTATATTGCATATAAACGACCGCACAACTGTTTTCTAGTCCAATGTGTGTTTTTTAGTATCAGAGCTTCACCTAGTGCGCGAATGAGCAAATGACAGTGCCACCATTCCTGTGACCAGAAAATGTCAAACATTCATCCAAACCGATCAAATTGTCACAATTCATAGCATATTTTCAAAAATTTTTGTGACCCGTTAAAAATATGAATAAGTCATGTCAATAAGAGTACACTGGAATGTTTCAACTGATTGGAAGGTGACAAGACAAACTTTTGCACCCCCTGTTTTTTAGCCTCTTATTATGAACCTTTCATTTGCTTTTTTTTTTTTTTTTTTTTTTGTAACTCTGTCAGGTCAGCCTTGCAAATAAAGATTCTTTGGATGAATATAGTTTAAATAAAATACATAATAACCACCCGCTGTATGACTACTAGTGAAATGCTTGAACGGGTATAAAAGTAGGTTTTCGGTACCAAGAGTTGCGTGGTCTTTGTGACTTCAACATGTGCCGCGCGAACGCGCCGTTTTCCAGCGGCGGCGGCGTTCATTACCTCAGGTTGCTGCTGGTCACCATCAGGTGCGACTCTGTGGTCCTGAAGATGTTGTGGATGGCCCGGGCGGCAAGCACCTGCCTCATGGCCTCGTAGATCACCTCCTGATTGTCGCCGCAGCGCACCGCCATGGAGCCCAGGAAGCGCACGGCAAACACCTGCTGCAAGAGGGAGTCTGCGTGCCCGACCGGACAGAAACGCTCAGGCGGGCTCGCGTGCGGGAAGTGTATCACAAAAAAAAAAAAAAAAAAAAAAAACACCCCCACACACACACACAAAGAGCAGAAAATGTTTACCGTCGCTTTCACGGGAAAAGTCGTCATCGGTTTCGCCAAAGGGATTAGTGCGCCTGCCGGGAAGGAAAAACATCATGATTACAGCCTTTCACGGACACATTAGGAGGCATCTCGTCCTCCTGGAAATGACATCATCAGCCAATAAGAGTCCAAAACGCAGCAAATGAGTCAATCTCCTCCTTGTTTGTCCAAAGAGCGAGCACTCACCTGCCGTCCACCCTGTTCTGGTCCTGGAATTCGGAGGCCGGCAGCACGATGTCGAACTGGATGGGCGTCCCGGGGGCGATCAGGTCTTCCGCCTCGGGACCGGCTCCGGACTTGTGGGCTGCGCCGCTGGTGGAGTAGACGCCCCCCGGCTTGGCCCTGCGACAGATGACATTCGGAAGGCTACAAAAGCGTTTTTTTTTGGGTGAAAAATGCGGCCAAACTAATCGGGAGCAAGGCAATGACCCAAAAGATGGCGCCAACACAATGGCGGACTTCATCAGGGGGGTTAGAAGTGGACCGTGTCAAGTCAATCGACAGACCTTGAACCAATAGAGTATGCGTTTCACTTCCTGAAGAGGAGAGTGAAAGGAGAAATCCCCGGAAATAAACAAAAACTCAAAGAGGCGACATGAACTATTTGAACTTTCTTTTTCATCCATTGCGCAATGATACATGAGCAACTGTGCTTCCATGTTGGGGGCGCGGCCCCACAAAGTCAATATGGCGCAAACACAGGAAAATGTTGGCAAACGACGTCCGGCTGCAGCAAAAGGATCTTGAATGTAGTTTAAAAATGTCACTGGACTGATTCTGTCGTCATTTTTTTTCCCTAAAACAAAATAATCCGTCATTTTTTTGGGGGGGGGAAATGAATCTCAACGGACCTGTCAGGGTCGGGCGAGCCTTCCTGCCGCTTTTCAAAGCTGGTGACGGGGGTGACGGCCTGGATGGCCGTTTGGTTCAATCGGATGGCCACGGCCTGCATGGCGACAAATCGCACAAAAGCCCCAACGTTCGGGGTGCGGAGGAAACAGTATAAGTGATTTTGTTGCTGTTGTTGCCATGGGCAACGTGCCGGAATCGACGCTGCAGTCGGTCGGCCGACTGCCTCCTGTACCTCCGGGTTGTCAGTCAGGTAGATCTGTCTGGAGATGTTGTTCACAGTGCAAATCCACTGAGGAGGAAAACACAAGACAGATGACGCTTCAGGATTGGCTGTGAAGGGGAAACGACTCACGCGGGATTTGACAGGCCCGAAGCCAAACGGCTCAACGACTTGTAACAAGCAAACGTCAGCGGACAAAGATGAACTTCCTCCCTCCGCTGTGACGCTTGAAGTAGTGCATGTCAGATTGGAATGGCACTCAAGAGCCCAAACTTCAAAGGATTAAAAAAAAAAATGTTTTGCTCATTCGTACCCATCATCGAATACCGTATTTTCCGGACTATAAGCCGCACCAACTCTATTTAACCAAAAAAAAAAAAAAAAAAAAGGAAAAAAACCCAAAACATGCTACTTAAATTACAATTACGATTATTACACTCCACAATTACAAAATTGGCACAATCGTAAAAAATGATTATTGATATGCATTGATAGTCATATGTTTACATAGGGAATCCATATTTGAATATGTACATTTGCTCTTTTTTTTTATTTGATAACTAATGTTATAAACTTAGTTTAGTCCAAAAGGCAGAGTTTCAAATAAATTTGTACTTATGTTTTTTACATTTAAACATTTTCTAGGTTGGTACCCAAAAAATAAATCAGCGTTTTGAATAATCGTGATTTTAAGCGTTACCAAAATAAGCGCGATGAATTTTTTTTTCAAAATCGAGCAGCCCTAATATAAGCCGCACCTACTTACTATTTACTGAACTGTAAATGTACATGCAGATTCTTTCAGTGCCTTTTAACACGGCAGCAAGTTTGCTGATTAAAACGGAACAGAACCGAGAGAAAAAAAAAAAATTACTTATCTACATTCTACTGCTCGCTGCAAATCCAGTTTGCCAGTTAACGTCCGCATACCACCTAATTCCTAACCTAGCGCATAGCGCCTGTTCAACTCCTCCACCTGTAGTCACATCCTATTAATGGCAATTGTATTGTATTGTGATTCCGGTTAGAGCGCCCCTAGTGGTGGAAGAAAAACCCACAGAATAGCCGCACCTTTATATAAGGCGCACGGTTCAAAACCGAGGAAAAAAGTAGCGGATAACAGTCCGGAAAATACGGTACGTGTACTAACGTTACCACCGGAAACAGCAAAGAAAACAAGTTCCTCTGTGGAGGTTTGTTCTTACTTCTTCATATTCCTTCTTGCTCTCCGCTTGTAGAATCATTGACCTGAAGACAAAAAAACAAAAAAAAAAAAACATGAAACGTGCGCCGGGCAAAAGTGGACAGTGAGCGTGGGCGTGCGTACGCTTTTCCGGAGGGGGAGGTGATTTGGAAACAGTAGTGTCGGTCTTCGCACTCGATGGCCATGACGGAGCTGTTGTCCAGGTCCAGCACCATGCCCCCCGCCACGGCCCCCCTCGGCTGGCACATCAGGTTGCCCCCCTGCGTGAAGAAGTAGAGGCGGTCCCACGCCGTGGTCACCAGGCCGGTTTTGCTGGACACGGGAGATCGAGTTAGTGTCACGGGTCGAGTCGACTTGAGCGCGCTGCGGCTGTTGCGCAATCGCTTAGCACGTTCGGCTTGATGGTTCGGGGGGGGGGGCGACTTTGAATCCAATTTGCAAGTCGCTTTTCTTCTTTTCAAGCTTTCACATGTCAGCCGAGTGCATGAAATGAAACACGTGTTGTTTTTTTCCTTCGTCGCCCCCTTGAGGATATTCTCGTTTATCCGGGTCATTTCTTTTGAAGATGCCTTTCAAAGACGGTCAATAAGTCGTCGGGTGGAAACCCCCCCGCGTTAATATTCCGTCCAGCAGGGAGCTACGTCTGCAGTCACGGGAGTATTTTTGTTTCCAGTCAGTGAGTCTCTGTGGCGCAATCGGTTAGCGCGTTCGGCTGTTAACCGAAAGGTTGGTGGTTCGAGCCCACCCAGGGACGCCCCTGAGTTTCGATGGCACCATTTCCGATTCTCAATTAAAGAATGACAGTATGCAGTACACATGCAATTGCGTTCAGCTGCTAAGTGAACGGATGGCAGGACTTTGGATTTCATTTTTTACGATTTTTTTTTAATCCTCCATATTATCCTTCTTGCTTAAAGGCCTCAGCAAGTCAGCCGCGCCATGAGTCTAACTTGGTGCCGCTTTTCTGTTTGACCTCAAAGCACGCCCACTCGATCCCTCAGAGTATAATTACGTTTCGGAACTTGTGGGCTCACCCGCCTTTTAAAAGACTGACCGCGCCAAACTCAGCATGTCTCCGTGGCGCAATCGGTTAGTGCGTTCGGCTGTTAACCGAAAGGTTGGTGGTTCGAGCCCACCCGGGGACGTGCCGCTCCTTTTAATGGCGGGTCAATGTGCTTTGGGTCTCAAATGTGGCTCCCTATTTTTACAGGGGCCTCCGTGTGTTGAACCTCAACTTGTGACCTCACGTCCTCAGAGTTTTTTTTTTTTTTGTTTACATTCACTCGCCATTAAGAGCAGGCCCAACGCAACGCCGGCGCGTCTTTGCGGCGCGTTCGGCCGTTAACTGCTGATTGGTATTTAGAACTGCCGCGGTGCCTTTTGAGCAAGACACTAGGGCCGCTCCATTATGAAAAAAATATTAATCATGAATATTTTGGTGGTGATTGAAATCACGATTGTTCAAACGTTTAGTTTTTTGGGTACAAAACAAGAAAATGTTCAAATGTTCAAAAAAATATAAAGGCAAATATATTTCTTTGAAAAACTGTAATTATGTAAATTCCAAACAAAATGTATAAAATTTGTTATTATAAAATTAAAAAAAAAGGTGCAAATAAATAAATAATTTATGAATAAATATAAATTCAAGTATGATTTCCTCGTGTGTAAGCAAACTGTGTGTTGGATATGATATGAACGAATATTAATAATCGTTTTTGGTTTTTTTTTTACGATTATGCCAATTTTGTAATCATGGAGCGTAACAATCGTAATTGTAATTGAATTTGGATTAATTGCGCAGCCCTGGCGTTTAGGGAACGCCTCCTGATGTCGAAGCATTCCTACTTCCTGATGTTGAGGAAGCCAGCCTTCTGGATGAGCGTGCGATTGACGGGCTCCGCCTCCTTGTCCAGCGCGTAGACCGAGTCGTCCACGGACAGGAGCTCCTTCTGGGCCACGCGCATGGCCTCGGCCTCGGCGTCCAGCTGAGCCTGGATGCTGGACACAAGCGTTTCAGAGCCCAACCCGAGCCATTTTTCTACCACCGTGACGCCGCCCCCTTTACTTGCGCGTCATGCTCGACACGGATGCGAGGAAGCTGTCCAACTTCTTTGACACCGATTCCAGGCCCTTCTTGAAAAAGAGGACCTACGAAAGGACGGCGAGCACAACGACCGCACGCGTTGTCCTTCGGATGACGTCAGCCACGAAACGGCGACGCCGGAAGAGCGGCGGGGGAAGCGGGCGCGCGTACCTGCGCCTGCGTGTAGCCGAGCATGGGTTCCAACATGGCCACCCTCTTGCGGTACTGCAGGGCGTTGAGGGCACAGTAATACTGCAGCGAGGCCTGGTGCTGCTTCCGGCGAGTGTACGCCACCTCTTTCACCAGGTCGGCCTTCAGCTGTTCACCCGCAGGGATTGATTGACTTTATTTGGCACGCGAATCATGAACAGCGGGGAGCAAAAAAAAACAGTACCTTTTCGTTCTCCCTCCTTTTGGGCAAGCGGCTGTACTTGACCATGGCCGCCTCGTGCTCTGCGTGAAAAGAGGCTGCGTGTAAGTGGACGCGTGGGCGAGAGAGAGTGGGGATAAAAGTCCTCGTTTTTGGACGGGATTCCAGGACTTGCCATCGGTGGCGATGCCGTATATTTCCTTCAGCGTGCTGATCTCTGCAAAATACCGGAACGGGGGCCAAAGTCAGAGTTGACAAATTGGAGATCGTAAAGGGTACAGCAGATGCGAAATGGGAATCGCACGACTCAAATGGACAAAAGTATTCGGGCAAGCTGCTAATCGACTCATGAATAGAGGCAGACCGATATGCTTTTTTCAAGGCCGATACCAATACCGATTATTAGTAGTCAAGGAGGCCGATAATTGATATTTGGAGCCGATATTTATTTTCAGTAAAAAGGAAAATATTGGCGTCAAAATCTACAAAAAAATTCATTTTTTCAAGTCATTCATCGCCATTGACGAATTGACTTGTCTTTTTATAGTCCAGCTATTCAATCCCAGGAATTTCTTTGTATTTTTTTCACATTTTTTCAAACGTTAGGGTCAAAGGGGGTCTGGAAATGTCTGGCAGTGAATGAGTTCACTTTGTTGATACGCCTTTTTAGCATATGTTTATCGAAGCATTTTTCAGATTTGCATAATGTTGATTTCTTAAATTAGTCTAACGAGACATTTTTGACAACATACAGTACATTTTTGTTGTAAAATTCAAACAAAGAGTTCAGGGAGCGAGCGCCATGTCATTTTCTACAATAAATGTCGTTCTCCATAATGTCTACATGACAAATGTTCAACTTTCACATATCTTTTGTTTTGATTTCAACACAGTTTTAAATTGATTTGTATCGGCCATCAATTAAAAAAATTCATCAAAACGCCAAATACGTTGGTCCCAAATTGTCCAAAATGTCTCACTAAGAAGGAGAATACGATTCATAGATGGTTTGACAGCTGTGTGCCAAGATTTTGACCATGTGGTGTTTTATGCAAATGAGCGTTATGCGTATGCGTGTCTACCCGTAAGGTCTTTTTCTCTAAACTGGATCAAGGGGAAGACCATGGTGTCCGCCATCTGGTTGGCGAGCTCCAAGTGCAGCGAATTCAGCTGCATGACAAGGAAACACATTGTGCAGAAAAAAAGGATGTGAACACACACACACACATACACACACACACGCATGAAGACGCACGCGCGCGCACAAGCAAGCAAGACACATCGAGGCCAAACATCTTGAGGCAGGCCACTTGAGACCAAGTGCTTACCAAGTGAGGAAGGTTCGTTACGATAACAACTTTCCCAAAGGTGACCGCACCCCGTTAATCATCTGCGTTTATCTGAAAGCGGGCACTCGAGCTATCAAGGGAGCAAAGGCTAAAGTTCACCAGATTAGCTGCGGCGGTGGCGCTAATAATTCATGCTTGGAAATCACCCTGTGCACGTCGTGTTTGCATGTTCGACGTGTGTGTTTAATGCGTGCCAGTAATAAAAACAGCTGAACTCAGACCCGACTGGTCTGTTGCCTAAACGGCTGTTCCTGAGACGAAAAGAAAACGAGATCTCAATAAGAACTCCAACGTTAACATGAGCCTCTGATTCGCCGTATTACTGTATTTTTCCTTTGATTTAAATAACATACAGTCCTTAAAAGTTTGACCGTTCACTCATTCACTGCCATTGGCGAATTTATTTGTCTTTTCACAGACCAGTCATTTAATCCCTGGAATTTTTTTTTTTCAATTTATTTTTTTCAATTTTTTTTTTCAAAAAGAGGGTCTGAAAATGTCAGTGAATGAGCTAATAATAAAAATAAAATATATATGTTTTTATTTATGCTATCCTGACGTACTTTCAAATGTATTTACATTTTGTAAATTAGTATAATTATGATGAATATATTCCATGATCCAAAACTCATTAAAATGTTATTTGGAAAAAAAAAAAAAAAAAAAAAAATTAAAATGAACAAAAAATGCATTCATTCATTCATTCACTTTACGAAAGAAAATAATAAATAGGGTTGTATTTTTAATGCATATATTTAATCTTGTGTATTTTGTACTTGTGTCTCACCTCATCCACAGTTTTGGCAAAGTTCTGCAGCGTGGAGACGACTTCTTCATCACCTTTGCCGAGGGCAAAATTCTAAAATGGAGAAATAAAGAATCGTTGGCCTTTCTTACTTTGTACACTCCATTCAGCAGATGGATTCAGTGTTCAGTTCTGGTGAACTTACTTTCTTTTCATAGGCAAGAAGCTGCCGCGAGAGCTGCTCCGTGGCCAAACCCATCTCACTCTTTTTAAAAAGACAAAGACACAAAGTATCACAACGGCGGATTTTCCCCTCAAATACACCCTCGGGCCAAAATATTAGGCACACCCACACAATCGCAATGCGATCCGATACATGATCCAAACGCTCTTTTTCTACGAAATCAATCATGCTCTTTTGATGACACAACAAACATAAAGCATTGTTGTGCTGAAATCTCGATACACTCCTCGCATTGGATCTTATTAGATTGGATGTCGTGACGGAACGTCGGTACCTGAGCGCCGAAGACGCGCTGCATGGACTGCAGCAGCTGGTTGGTGTAGTCCGTGAGGTTCGCCGCATCCTCCTCAAACACACTGAGCAAGGAACGAGTCTGCGGGGGGGGGGGGGGGGTTGGGAAAAAAAAAAAAAAGAGACATTTGAGTTGACTACAAGTGGACATCTCATTAGGTACACCATTTCACAACACGTTTGATTACAGCTGGCACAAGGAAGCCGCCGTAACACTTTGAACCGAATGTTGTCATCCTTCCGGCCTTTCCCCAATATAATCCAAATTTTGCAAGCGGCTCTCGGGACAACACAAGCATTTTCGACAGCACCCGTCGTCCTCGTCAGGATCGAGGATGAAGACAAGCGCTACAGAAAAATGGAGTGGATGGTTCTGGAAAAGTGAGAGGGCCAAAAGAATGCGACAGGTGGCGGTCATTGCCCAGAATGGTGACTTTCCTGTAGGTGCGCAATGCAAAACCGACAGGGTGTCTCTGTACTTAAACGGGTATGACGAGGCAAAACAAAAACGAACACACCCATGGGTGAAAGTCTGTTAGTAAACAAGCAGATCAAGGGAAACCGACATACGAACTATATACGAGGTGTGTCAGAAAGGTTCCAGGACTGGCTTGGACCATCCTGCAAAATTTGTTGCATGAATTGACTTTGATTTTTTTTTTTTTTTTCAAACCAAAATGCATTCATTCATTTTGTCATTTATCTTGTATGTTTTTATTGCATTAAATATGTTTTGGATTAATTTATTGAAAATAGTAACAAAAATGTAAATAAAAAAAAATAAAAAGGTATTGTTGAAATAAATATTAGCAAAAAAAACAAAAAAAAACAACCATAATACATTGTAGTAAAAATGTATATATTTACCAACACTGTGTTTATTCTATTAAATCATTGGCTAAGTATTTGCAATTACTGTTATTATTATATGAGTGGCAAATATCCTACTTGTACCTATTAATAGTGTACACATATTGATTTCAACTTCCAATATTGGTTGTTGGAAACAATCGGCTCCACGGTCAAACTGTTGCCAACATAAAAGCTTGTTCGTATGAAACAAATTCACCGTTATTTAGTTTGAAAACATGGAACATGGCACTTCCAAGTC
The DNA here is from genome assembly GCF_054856515.1 of Filicampus tigris. NCBI lineage: Eukaryota > Metazoa > Chordata > Actinopteri > Syngnathiformes > Syngnathidae > Filicampus > Filicampus tigris. The sequence continues at coordinate 25,571,019 of NC_141220.1, read as the reverse complement.
TTTAACAAATCGCACAATATTGACACGCATAGTACCAAGTCAAGTAATGTTAATCATAAGACAATCAAATGTGTAACTAAAAAAAAAAAACCAACTTATTGAGAATACATACTGAACATCTAACCTTTTAGCTGCCATGCATATAGATACCTGCTATTATCTACCTAATACTGTGTAACTACTTGGCTTACGTACACATTTTACTTCCAACTCCCAAGAATGACCTGACCTGGTGTTTCAGCTTCGAGTCATTGTCAACAACATGCAACGTGTAAGAGGAAAAATGAGCCTCGAGCATGAGTTGCACTGAAGAAAACCATTAAGAGTCACAAGCAACCCTCTGTATGAGTAAAGTATTACATGTGCATCAAAGTAACAATAACAACAACAGTGAACTATATCCAGAATGTGACTTTGTGAGGCCTAGGGTACAATTACCACATGGATGTTATGACTTTGCAGCCGTCAAACCAAAAAAAAACAAACATTATTGATATCCAGTGACAGCACCTTATGACGTCTATTGCTGACAGTTCGAGACCAACAATGGAAGCGCTTCCACTCTCACGAGAAGCAAATTAAATCTAGTTTGGCACCACTGAGACCAATAAAATGTAGCAATAAGACTGCTGTTGTGGGTGAGCTATTACACATCCACATTACGTGAGATTCGTAGGGTTAGTCCTCAACCAACCTACAGGCGTCAGCCGTATGACACGCTACATATTTGCTCAGCCAAATGCACGAGGGAATGGCGTATTGACGGCGAAATGGGTGTTTAGGTGAGGTGTATAAAAAATGATTTTACACATTATAACAGTGTAACAACAGGGTGATGTCAATAGCTAATGGAGACAGACTACAAAACAGGAGCACCCCATGCTAGTTAGCTAACAAGCGTCGTTCATTATTGTTGGTCATGTTGTGGTTTATGTTTGACGAAAAGGTGATAAAACATACAAATGCTTACCTGAGGACTGTCCTGCAAAGCATCCTCCAGGAGTAGTTTGTGGTGTACGGCCGGCATCGTGTGAGCGGCGGCTATGTGACGAATAATGAGGGACTTGAATTATTAAACACGTTAAACTCAATTTCCCAGAGGTCTCTGTAAGGGTGAGCCGGAAGTAGATATAGGCGGCTCGAAACCGCTCGATGAGGATTTTACCCACAGCCAGAGAACAAAGTGTAACAAAAATATTTATATTTCATCAAAAATGAACGGGAAAAGGTTTATGTCAGATTTGTTCTCAAAAAGAAATATATTTTTCTTAACATTTCTTTATTTAACTGTCGATCTGTCAACAACTTAGACAAACACACACGAGAAAATCCATCCATCCGAAACGCTTGTTCATAATAAATAAATAAATTCATAAATAAAATAAGAATGTCAAAGGTCTTAAAGCAACACTGTGTCATGTCAGTTTTTGTTGATTATGGCGGCGCCATGTGGACAAAAGTTGGAATGAATTATGTTTCTATTTCCAGTGGCTGTGTGAAAGATGAATACCGATAAAGTAATTCATTTAATTATGTTTAAACAATACGTTGTTGTTTTTTTTTGTTTGTTTTGGGGCTTCTACCATGACACCAGAAATAGCGCGTAGACGTTCGAATTGACTTCCGTCCTTATAGCAAATGGAGGAAGCGAGTATGCCGTAAAGCAATTCAGGACATTTGTATTTTTTTGTGTGTGCCAGAGTTGCTCCCATCCTCCTCAAAGTTGCTTAGTGCCAATAAAAACTATACAGACATCCGCCCCCCTCCCACCCCAGGGCAGGACAAAAGTCCCTGAGCAACTTTGATATCATCTTCAGTCGACAGAAATGACAAAATGGCCGCCCCCTGAGCTAGCTAAAAACGGGTGAATTTCTCATATTCCACAAACGCAATATTAATACAGAACGTGATATAAAAGTACATCATTGTGAGCTAGTGAATAGCTACACAATCAGTACATTAAATATAATAAATAGCAACACAATAAAGACAGTAATTAATGGTTTGAGAATTGCAATAAATACAAAGCTGGCCATTGGTGATGTTGATCATTCATTAAAAGTTTGAGAATCACTGAGTTAGATGTTAGCTCGGAGGTACAAAATGAGTTAAGTGTCTTAAGAGAAGCAGATTGTTTAAAACATTCTTTTCATAATCGGAGACTTTTTGGGCCTCAGTAGTGACTTCGACATAATTACAATACAAATGCCGCTGTGTAGCCGTCGACAAAGTAGACAAGTCTTGACAAGCAGCACAAACACAGCCTGGGCTGCAGCGCCGTTCCTTCTTCCCTCCCCAGCGGACGGCTTGGCGCTTTAATAATTGGTTACGAGGTGCTTCCGAATCAGATGACTGTGGTGATTAGGTATTTGCTGGTGTGTCTAAGAGCGGTCATAAAAAAAAAATGATTTGCTTACCACTGATAAAAGAATCAGATTTCAAACAAAGCATTGATTCATCCAAGCACAGTACGCCAACTGTATGTCTTTTGGAGAACTGGGTTTTTAGTATTCGAAGTAAATCGAAAGTAATAATTTTGGATGATATCTGACGCAAGATGTCAAATTAGGTCAGAACACTACATTTTTCAAAGAAGACGTGCAGTATTACAGCAAGTGTGATGAATTGGCTTTTTCATTAGTTCTAAGTTTCTGTTTTCTCACTCACTCTAACTTGGTCAAATGACATGGAAGCTTTGTTTACTGGTGGTGCCAATGGAGAAAGAAGTGAGACGAAAAATCATCTTTATTGCCATGACATGCGTGCACAGTCATGAAAATTGCTTTTAACACATCACAGAAGTGAACTCAAGAGTTTTTTGCAAACGTTGGAGCAGAGGCCTACTTTAAAAGCTAAGCTAGGCTTTTGCCATCAAAGCGTGATGCATAGTACAGGTTCAGGCCCTCAAAACTGAAATCATGATTTCCTTGGCACAGTTCGAAATCAGAATCTTTTTTTATGAAATCCTCAAACATGTTCAAAGCAATTTCTTATGGGTAGTTGGGGACACTTTAGCATTACAGCAAACAAAGCAATCCAACAAGATAAAGATTTTTACAGTGTACAAAGAACCAACTTTTTGTCATAGCTCTACACTCGGCCTTGACGCGTTGATGTCGTGACTCGTCAGCGGTTATGTGTACGGGTGCCCAACTCGTCTTCAAGGACAAAAATGTATGTATGGGTGTGTGGAGTTTGAAAATAAAATGGAGGCTCCCCATTGGTTCCTTCTACACGCACTCCCTCCTCTCCTGGTTTCCAGGGCAACCGTGTCAGGGTGTAACAGACGAGCAAATCACATTAAGGCAAAGCATCTTTCTCTCTTCCCTCTCGCCCACTGTAACCCCCCCCCCCACACACACACACACACACACAAACACACACACTCACTCTCCCAGCCCGGCATGTGTATAAGAGCCCCTCGCTCCGTGTTTCCTGGCTGTACTCTCAGTGTAACCGTGGGAGACGCTTCCTTGACCTTCCCTCTCCTCTCCTGATGCGTTGCTCATTCTTCACCTCCTCGTCGTCGTCAGCGGGCGTCTGACGCTCACGTTTGGACGACGGCTGCGTTCATGAAAAAAAAAAAAAATGGGTTGTGGCAATTCGTCGGCCGCCAGCACCTCAGGAGGGGGTGAGTGCTTTTTATTTATTCATTTATTTGATTTGATTTATTTATTATTTTTGGGGGGGGATCGGAATGTGAGAGATAAACATGGGGTGGGGGGGGGTTATCTGTGTGTCTGCACCAAAGCTGGAAGGTGATTAGAATGTAAATGAAACGCGTCGGGTTTGGAGTCACTGATGAATGAATAGAAAGCATTTGCGTGCGGAATGTGCTCACTTTGACTTCTAGTGATCCCAATTCTGTAGTTAAATTGCACATTGATTGCTTCTGCCTGTGCGCTTGAAGAAGATCTGATTCAAGACTAGCTTTCATTCATAAAAATACTATGTTGACAGATTTTTTTTTTCGCCCACACGCATTCAATCACCCAAACCTACTGTCTGAATCGGCTGTATTTATTCAATTCAACCGCTTAATCCATACATCAATACTTTCGTATCAGGGCTCTGAATCTTTTAGAGAGCGTCCAACTTTGTGAACCAGTTTTAGTTTTTATTTTCTTTTTCTGGCATGTTCCTCTCACACCGTCTAGGATTCTGAGAAAATACAGCCACCAAAGCCAGTAACAACATGAAATCTGGTAGGCATATCTATTGTGAGTAGATTCACCAAAAAAAAATAAAATAAATAAATAAAAAAAATAAAATAAAAATTCCATGCCCGAAAACACACAAGAAAGCTTCCATTTGGTTTAAAGGACACATTTTAGGGTACAGCAATCTCTGCATATTCACAGTTAAGTATTGGATGTCACAAGATGGCGCCAAAGCCCTCTCTGACAGGAAACTAGTATATTGGTGTCAAGGAAGCATAATGAAGTAATGCATCTACACTGAGAGACAAGCTAGATATGTCAGCGGGGAGCTAAGATTAGCCTGGGTTGTTAGCGGAAGATATTATGAGCGAATGCCAATTCTTTCTTTCTTTCTTTCTTTCTTTATTTTTTAAAGGTAATGTTGTAAGATGACTGACATTTTATTAAACTATTGTGGGATCATAGTTTGTGTTACATTTTTGGATTAAAATATTAATATATGCAAATATACATTTTTTGCGAGGGTGTTTCGACATTTACGGTAGGGGCCACCTAATCTCCAGGCGTTCTTCAAAGACACACTTGTCTTTGAGATTTTTTTTTTTTTCTAATTGCCACCAATTATTAACTATAGATGGCCGATGCTAATTAACCCCAAAATTTGAGTAATCTTCACGGCAGCAAAGTTTTATGATTCGGATGCAAAGCTTTGTTGATTTCTGTGTGTCAAGCAGCACACTTTAGGTACCGTATTTTACGGCGGTTGGCTCACCAAAAGGACAGGGTGCAAAAAGTTGCCCAAGTGTTTGGTCACCGTCAAAATCAGCCCATCTTTTTTAATTGTCGTTGCGGCAACATGCTCGATACCCTTACCGTGACACACGTTTGTGGTTTTCAAACCTAACTAATCAAACCGTGCATCATTCAGGAAGCGCAGTGCCTGAGTCACGCACGTCAATTTTTTTCAATTTCAAGCTTCGGTCTTCGCGGACTCAAGTGACCGCCCAGGCACACACAGTACTGCTCATCCTTGCCCTTATTTACACAGATGCAATTCCTGAGATATGAAAGAGCTTTTGTTTGGCTTCTGAATGGGCCCCTGTGTCATGTCAGCAGACTTCCTTTTTGACAGCTCTAAGGGAAATTCAGTTTTCCTACTCACGCAAATACTTCGGGTTTCTTTCTTGTGCGTGTGTGTGTGGTTTTTTTTCTCCTTATGGATTGTATGTTGTGTTGCGCAAAGTACCCATTTGGGATGTTTGTTGACTGTTATCCTGAACGGAAAGCATTCAGACCCCCTTGAAATTTTTCACTTTCTGTGTCATTGCAGCCATTTGCCAAAAATCAAACATTTTCATTTTATTTCTCATTAATGTACGCTCAGCACCCCACCTTGACAGAAAAAAAAAAAAAAAAACAGACATTTTTTTTTCAAAAAGAAAAAAACGGAAATATCATGTGGTCAAAAGTATTCAGACAACTTTGCAGTGACATTCATATTCACTCACTTTCAAAATAGAGAAGTGCAGGTGTGCTGTAGCTTCATTAATGAACACTATATGTGAAATAATACCTCAAATGAGACTAGCACTACCCCCGCAAAATATATTTTCACTCGTTTATTGCTTGTGTGTACTGTACTCAAGATACAAGTCGCTCCCAAATTGGCTATTGCTCGTTTCAAACAACGATCACAGAATCTGTGGCTCTGCCCAACTCATTGTTGACCTCAAGAATTTGCGGTCGTAAACATTGATCAAGTCGAATATTTCTGATTCTGGGCCCGACCACTTCCGAGCAGTCGGGATAATCTTTCAGAGGCATCTGAAAATCTGCATACTTGCACGCTTGCTTAAGGCACCTCAAACTGTTTGAAATGGCGGAAACGAATGACACAACGTTAAAAGGTCTCCCCGACATTGTACAAAACATAGTGGAACAATTGTAGCCTTTGTGCCACAAAACAAGCGTAATGCGCAACTGCGCTGAAACTAATCAGGAGATTTACTCCAAAGTCAACAAGTCCCCGGGGCGGGGGGGGGGCTCTGCCTCCTTCAAATGTTTATAAATCAAATCCAAGCGATGCTTCCTGTAACATTGAAGTGCTTTTTCATTATTTTGTAATGGGCAACATCGTAGATCCAGAAACCAGAAATCATGGCTCAAAAGACCCCAAAGATGGATACAAATATTGAATTATGTTTTTCCCTCGCCCGGACGCAGGTCACCAGGGTCCCACTCTGAAGCCGGGCCTGTAGGTGGATGGCTGGACCTCAACCCACCTCAACCCAACCCAGGACAGTTTAGGTCCCCCTTCGCATGGACTCGCCACCTGTAGGAGTGGCCATAGGGGGGGGGGCGAGCGTAATGTGAATTGGGCGGCGGCAAGGTCCTTGGCGTTCCGATTCCAATATTTAAAAAAATGAGGCTTCGAGCTATTTATTGCCACCCCCCCCCAGTCAAAGTTTGCTGTCCAACTAAACATAAAACGAATAGAGTTCCACATTGTGAATGTAAAACTGACTCATAACTTTGCCTCAACTTCTGCTAGCTTAATGCTAACGCATAATGGGGAATGCCATTGCCGTGTGTTCAGTTACCTGTTGCTTATGGAGGAAGTCAAGCCAAACATTTTTTTTTCAAGAATATGTTATACGCAAGCCCACTAGTTGAAACAAGGCATTCTGATAAATATTGCGTTTGTGGAATAAGAGTTAACCCACCCGTTTTTAGCCATCTCTGGGGGCGTCCATTTTGTCACTTCTGTCGACTGAAAATGACATCACAGTGTCTCAGGGCTCAGGTAACGACCAATCATGGCTCACCCGTTTCCTGAAGCTGAGCCATGATTGTTCGTTATCTCAGCCCTGAGCAACTATGATGTCATTTTCAGTCGACAGAAGTGACAAAATGGCCGCCCCCAGAGATGGCTAAAAACGGGTGGATTTGCCGCTTATCTCACAT